>NC_136473.1:14215674-14815674 GCF_902686455.1 Sciurus vulgaris | reverse complement strand
CATCTTACAAATACAAAATGAAAAGAGAAGAGAAGAGGGGAGGAGAGAAAAAGAAAGGGGAGAAGAGAGAGAGAAAGGAAAGAAAGAAACAGTGCTCTCAAACTTACAATATTCCCCCTTTAGAATGGTTACAGTTTTTATTGTATCAAAACTTCATATTTTGCAGTACTGGGGATAGAATCCAGAGTTGTTCTACCACAGAACTATTACCCCAGCACTTTTTATTTTCTGTTTTGTATTTCGAGACAGGGTCTCACAAAGTTGCCCAGGCTGACTTTGAGCTTGCAATCCTCCTACCTGAGCCTCCCAGGCTGGTGGGATTACAGGTGTGCGCCACTGTGACTGGCAACATAAAAACTTAGATAAAATTCTTCTTTTGCTTCAAATAATCCAGAAAAGAAATCCCCAAATTTGCTGTACTGTATTAGTTTCAGCCCATGAGTCAATATCTAAAATCTCTATACTCACTACCCAACATAAATCTGATATTTTAGTTATATTACCTTGGCAGCATTTAAACATGATAACCATAACTTTAAGGGAATTTTATTGTGTAATATTTGCATGCTATGAAAGTAAAACAAGAAGAGCCAAGTGATTGAGTAAATTATTATTTAAGAGCTTGCTTCGGTTTTGGATGGTCAGTTTGTTAGGGTTTAATACAGCATTAAAAATAATTACATAACTCTGTAAATAAATAAGTACAGGTTATGCATGGACCAATGATGAGTATATGCATGAAACAGGGACTAAGATGTACACCTCAGTGGCAGAATGTGTGCTTAGCATGCATGACTCCCTAGGGTTCAATCCTCAGCACCAAAAAAAAAAAACCAAGAATTAATCCAATATTGTCCATTTAAGTCCAATTCTTTGTATGTGTGGATTGAACCTGGGGCCTTGTGCTTCTTAGGCAAGTGCTCTACTGCTGGGCTATACCCCCACCCATGTGTCCAGTTTTTTTTAAGACAGAGAAGAAAAAAAAAAAAACAACCCAGAAACCTAAATATTAACAATTTAACTATTAAATAGGAGGCATAATAGGAAAGAGAAAGATAAGCAAACCACAAAATAGATTTAGAAGGCTCCAACAGGCACAGAATGTGGACTAAAATTTTTAACATGGAGAAGGCAGTTCTGAATTACGTCATTGATAACACACAGAAGTCAGTTGTTAAACTTGACCACTGTCTAATTTACTGATATAAAATCCACGATCTCATGCCATTCTAAGAATCACTGCTGTACCAATTACTTACAAGTATCGTTTTGTAAATTTCTTCTATAAATTTCTTCAGGTTTCCTCTCAGGATTTGATTTCATCTCTTCTTAGCAAATTACAAATGTTGGGCACTAATAAGTGGACTTCCAGAGAAAGATTTCAGAGCCATACAAGACTAAATCTCAAAGTACAAGAGGATATATCAATGGACTGATAACTTGACACTACTTTCATGAAGATATACAGGATGTTTAATAAATCACATTTAACAACAACAACAACAACAACAGTGAAGGAAATTCCAAGACCTCTTGACATTCATGGCCTTCTAGAAGAGAAGAAAACTAGTTATTTTCAATCCATCCACTACCTGACCTCTGCTCAAGAAATCCTCCTTTGATAGTACTGGTTTTTAAGTGCATTCATTACCATTTAATTTTACTTTGATGTTGTTGTTGTTGTTGTTGTTGAGTGCTGGGGATTTAACCCAGGGCCTCATGCACATATGGCAAATGCTCTACCACTAAGCTACATTTCCAGCCCTCATTATACTTTTAAAGTAAATAAATTTCTGTTTAAATAAGTTGTAACAAAATAGGTTTCTAAGATCAAAAATATTAAGTAATGAAGGGTTTTAAAAGAAGAACTTTACATAAGAGAATTTAAAAAGTAAGATTTTTCCCATTTGTTTACAATAAAAAAATAAATTAAAAAAGAAAAAATAAAAAAAATAAAAATAAAAAGTAAGATTTTCTCAAAGGTAACAATAACAGAGGTTATAATACAAATAAACTAAAAGAGGGGAAGCAGAATTTTAAGCAGTTACTAAAAGGAGTTGGAGATGACTTAGGAGTGTCTTACATTTCCAATAGGCCTGAAAAGGAGAAGAAACAAGGAACTTCTACAGGCAGGACACCACACAGTGTCTAACTCAGTTCAAGGACATTTGTTGAGGGTACACTTTGTTCAGGCAACATCATAGTCCCTCTGGACACTAATTCCTTGCTTTAGTCAAAAACCTGAAGGGGAGAAGTTCTAAGTTATTGAGAAGCATCTACTTCCCAAGAAGGTAAACCAGAAAACTGTGGTAATATTCCAAAAGAACACAGCAAGCTCTTTCTGTATCCACCATGCTATTAAAAGCACAGGTAAGTTTCATTTTCAGCACATTGAATTATAGCACTAGGACTATTCAGTACAGCCCACTGAACCTAAGATCTAACAATCCACCACAAAGCTCTACAACGTAAGTCCAATATTTTCCCAGTTTCTTAGATAAGGCAACATGGACACACAGACTATAAAACAACTGATAGCAAATTTAAATCCAATCCATGAAACAAATTTAGGTAACACTTCAAAATGCTAGGTAAGTGGAACAAGAGACTGTAAGAAATGAATTGCAAGAAACTGTAACCTTTGGTCATTGCTGGCAGGAAGGTAAAATGGTACAGCTGCTGTGGAAAACTCTATGGTGGTTCCTTATACAAGGCTAGGGGTGTTGTTCAAAGGCAGAGCATGTGCTTAGTATGCACAAGTTTCTGGTTTTAATTCTGAGAACCAAAACAAACAAAAAAATTAGATGATGAATTACTATATGATCTAGCAATTCTAAAAGGAGGGACTTGAACAGATATTTGTACTCCAACACTCACAGCAGCATTATCCACAAAAGACAAAAGGTAGAATCAACCAAAGTCCATCAATAGGTGACTAGAGAAACAAAGCTGGAAGATACTTATATTGTAATATGATTTTGCCTTACAAAGGTAGACCACTCTGATACACACTACAACATGATGAGCCCTGAAGACATGAAGTTAAGTGAAATAAGCCAGCCACAAAAAGAAAAATACTGCAGAACATGGTGGCACATGCCTGTAAGCCCCAAAACTCAGAGGGCTTAAGCAGGAGGATCATTCCAGGCCAGCATGGGCAGCTTTGCAAAACCCTGTCTCAAAATACGAAATAAAACATAAAAAGGCCAGGTACACGCCTGAAATCCCAGGAACCTGGGAGGCTGAGGCAGGAGGATCACAAGTTTAAGGCCTGTCTCAGCAATTCAGTGAAGTCCTAAGCAACTTAGAGAAATCCTGTTTCAAAATAAAAAAAAGGGCTGGGGATGTGGTTCAGTGGTTAAATTCCCCAGGTTCCATTCACAGTACCAAAATATAATAAATAAATAAATAAATAAATAAATAGAAAGAAAGAAAACTGGGAATGTAGCTCAATGATAGAATGCCCCTGAGTTTCATCCCCACTATAAGAAAGAAAGAAAGAAAGAAAGAAAGAAAGAAAGAAAGAAAGAAAGAAAGAAAGAAAGAAAGAAAGAAAGAAAGAAAGAAAGAAAGAGAAAGAAAGAAGAAAGAAAATAAATGGCAGTTTCCAGGGCCTGAGAGAAGTTGGGAATGGGGATTTATGTTGAAGGGGGACAATTTGGGAAGATAAAAGTTTTGAAGATGGGTAATGGTAATGGTTGCAACAAGAATGTGAATGTACTTAATGTCACAGAATGGTACAATTAAAAATTGTTAAAATGGTCTGTTTTATATTTTATCACAATAAAAAAGTCATAAGTATAATTTATTTCTGGTATCATTTACATTAATGAAGTATACATGTGGTTCTAGAATTTTTAAAATGGAAATTGCAACTTTTTCATCTGTTTATAAAAAGATATATGCATACATGTAATGTAATTTGTAGACCACAAATTACTTAAGTATCTCTTTTAGAGTCTAGGTGAACTTAATGATCAACATGATGTAAAATCATGCAGGAAAAACTGAACTGCACAATGGGACTGACCACTAAGACTGATTCACTATTATCATATTTTACAGTGTAACTATTGAGATTTTAAGCCAAATTTTTTTGCAAAAAAATGGTGTGCACCATTATGTGGAACTTTTTTCAAAAAAAAAAAAAAAAAAGTGCTGGTATTACTTAAACATCATTCATTACTTAACTGTCATTGGTGCAAGATTAGGATACAGATAATACTTGTGAATACACATTAAATGAAGCAATGATGATTATTTTATATTCAACAGTTCTATCTGACAAAACAATAAACATTTATACCCATTAGAAAAGATAAAAGTCTGTAAAGTATCAGTGAATAGTCACAACTCATTAATTGTTCCTAGTATTCAACAATGGCATTCAACTCACATTGCTAATAAGGGGGGAGGCATCAAAACACCAATGACATTTTTCACAAAACTAGAAAAAAAAGAGTCCTAAAATTCATTTGGAAAAATAAAAGACCCAGAATAGCCAAAATAATTTTAAGCCAAAAAAGCAATGCTGGAGGCATCACAACACCTGATTTCAAATTTACATTTCAGAGTTATATTAACAAAAGCTGCATAATATTGGCATAAAAAACACATACATAGACCAAAAGTACAGAACAGAAGACACAGAGACAAACCCTCACAGATATAGTATCTGATCCTTGACAAAGATGCCAAAAACATATTGGAAAAAAGAAAATCCTTTTAACAAACAGTGCTGGGAAAACTAGTTACCCATATGTAGAAGAATCAGACTAGACCCTTATCTCTCAAACTGCAGAAAAGTCAACTCAGAGTGGATCAAAGACCTAGGAATTACACTAGAAACTATGCAACACTTAGAAGAAAACACAGGGTCAACACTCCAACATACAAGTGCAGGCAACGAATTTCTCAATAGGACTCCTAAAGCTCAGAAAATAATATCAAGAATTAATAAATGGAATGGTATCAAATTAAAAAGCTTCTGCATAGCAAAGGAAACAAGGAAGAAAGTGAAGAGAAAAATTTCAGAATAGGAGAAAATCTTTGCTAGCTATACTTCTGACAGAGAATTAATGCCCAGGATACATTAAAAAACTCAAAAAACTTAACGCTGAAGAAAAAAATAACCCAACTAATAAATGGGCAAATGAACTAGACACTTCTCGAAATAAAAAATACAAATGGCCAAAAAATATAGGGAAAAAAATGTTCATTCTTTGCAATCAGGGAAATGCAAATAAAAACTATACTGAGATTTCATTTCACTCCAGTCAGAATGGCAGCTAAGAAGAATGCAAACTAACAAATACTGGAGAGGATGTGGAGGAAAAGGAACACTTTTACACTTCTAATGGGACGGTAAATTAGTACAACCACTGTGGAAATCAGTATGGAGGTTCCTCAAAAGACCAGGAAAGGAACAACCATATTATCCAGCTATACCACTCCTCACTATTTATCCTAAAGAATTAATTGACACATTATAGTGTCAATTAATTATCACTAATTGACATTATTAATGTATCCCCACATTTGTAGTGGCTCAATTTATAACAGCCAAACTATGGAACTAGCCTAAGGGGGATCCATCAGTGAATGAATAGATTAAAAAAATATGGTATATATACACAGTGGGGTTTTATTCAGTCATAAAGAAGAATGAGATTATGTCATTTGCAGGAAAATGAATGGAACATAAAACATTATATTATGTGAAATAAGCCAAACTCAAAGTCAAGGTCAAATGTTTTCTTTCATATGTGGAAGCTCAAGAGGAAAAAGGAAAAAATAATTGGGGGTGGGAGTCTCATGAAAAGTGAAGGTATATTGTACAGTGAATAGAAGAAAGGGCCAGGGGCCAGGGGGAAGGGTAAGAGGAAACACTGGGGAATTATAATGGCCAAATTATATTGTTAAATTGTGTGTATCTACAAATACGTAACAACAAATATTGCCATTATATATAATCATAATGCACCTATTAAAATATAGAAAAAAATAATGAGGTAGGAATAGAGTTACATATACCAATTTTTCTTTTTGTTTTAAAGGTTCTCTAATCTACTTAATATTCCATTCTCAATTTAATATGTCCATTAAAAGGCCCTCTGTGGTCAAATTTTTTTCTCCCCTATTTAAAATTTACAAAGGAGAAAGATGCCTCATCAGATATAACCCTGATTACATCAATGATCTAGGTAAAAGGGTCAGGGACCAAGGGAAGGGAAAGAGGAAGCTTGGAAGGCCAAGTGCCATGTTTGTTAGTTTAAGTGTTAGAATAATTCGTAAATAATGTAAAAATATTTTGATTGCATTTTCAGAATTTATATGTAGCACAGCATATGAAGTTAAAAAGATTAAAAATCCATTAAAATAGTCACTTATATATAAGGTACAATGAACCACAAACCTTCTTGAGAAGACACAATGGGTGGCATGTAATCAGGAATGTATTCTTTTCTTTCCTCTGCATCTTTACTTCCAGGTTGAGGAAACTGAAGTACATTGTTCTTGCTAACAGGAAATGAAGGGATTTGATGTGGGAAAGTAACAGGTTCAATATTATGAATATAGTCTTCTAGTTCATGTAGACTAACTCCCATGAGTTGGAAAGCTTCACCAACATCATCCAAAATTGGATCTGTTCGACCATCTGAAATAAAGTCAAAAGCAAATCAATTATTTTTTTAAAACTTCATGAACATTATTAAAAATATTAATTAAAAATTAGTAAGTAAATATGCAGCTCAGAATCAAATATATTAAGTATTTTAAACCTAATTACTGGAAATTTTAATAGATTTTTTAAAACATTACATTATTTAAATAATAAAAAGCTAATTCTTTCTAATTTTTTTTTTTCATGTTTAGCAATCTTTAGTTCAAATGTAAAAGTTGAATACAAGCCATTTGCAGTTCTTGGGATTTGTTGTTCTTTTAAAAACAAGAATAGGGGAAATGCAAGAAAATTATCTTTTCAATTTTTTCAAAAACTTTCAAGGAAAGGATAGATCATAGGGCCATAAAAGATCCATTAACCAAACCCACCTTCTCTTCCACCAAGTCTTACACCCATTCCATATCTTTAATACATATTCCTAAATGAAGATTTACAGTTCAGCTTTGCTTACATAACCATGTAAAAATACTTAGCACCAGCTTGCTTCCCATAATGTCAAACAAAACGTGAACTACTTCAATTACAAAGTTGATTCTTAAAAGTGAATTTTAAATATAATCTATTAACCAAAACACTACAGAAAGTGATTCAAACAATCAGTTAGTAGACAACAAATATCAAAAGTAATTTATAAGCTGAGGTGTGGTGGTACATGCCTAAATTCCTAGACACTCAGGAGGCTGAGGCAGGAGGATGGCAAGTTCCCAGTCACAGCAATTTAAAGAGACCCTGCCTCAAAATAAAAAAGTACTGAGGATGTACTCAGTGGTAAAGTACCTCTGGATTCAATCTCCAATATTTTTTTTTTTTTTTAAGTAGTTTACAAGGCCAGAAATTAGCTCAATGGTAGAATGCTTGCCTGGTATATGCAAGACCCTGGTTTGATTCTCAATACCACGTGTTGAGTTAAATCACTGAATATTTTTATTTTATTGGGGATTTAATCCAGAGGTGCTGTACCACTGAGCAACATCCCCAGTCCTTATTATTTTTTATTTTGAGACAGGATCTTGCTAAGTTGCTGATGCTGGCCTTGAACTTTCAAACCTCCTGCCTCAATCTCCAGAGTTGCTGGGATTACAGGTGTGCACCACTGTGCCCAGGTGAATTTTTTAAATCCAAGTATATTTATAAGGAAGAGTTTAGATCATAAAGGTAATTTATATATAAATTTTCAAGTGTAAGTCGAAGACATTACATAAAATGAATAGAAACAAAAAGATAAAAATTAGGTAATAGTGAGAGTTTCTTTACAAAAGCATTTTTTTCCTATGCTAATAGAACATTTTTCCTACCGTAGCAGAACTTAAGGTTCTGCTTCTTTTAAAACTTCTACGAAAATTCCAGTTCTCAATTTCCAAAGAGCCTAAAAAATATTTTTTAACTGAGATCTTCTATGAATACCTCAAATTCAACATATCTGACATTAAGTCACACTGTAAAGTGGAAAAGAACAATAAAAATTTGGCAAGAAGTACACACATATGTGCTCACAGGACATAGGCAAAGTCTGGAAAGATATACAGTCAAGGGTTAACAATTCAAAGGGTTCTAGCTGCAGCACAGAGGAATGGTATGGTTGAAGCAGACTTATTTCTAACTTCAAACACCTGCAATCTGAATTTTTCTACAATATGGGTTAGTTACATGATGCATTAAAAAGTAAAATATAAATAATATTGTGATGCATACAAGGTAAATATAAATATCTTTATTCTTACTGAACATAGATATGCACTTCACTTCTATTCTTATTAAAGTCATTATTACTCTCAGTCTAAAAAATAGAATCTCAAATTCTTCCACATGCTATGAAGCCTCAATTCAAGAACTTCTGGTGTTTCCCTTTCCCCACCCTTCTTCTTGCCACAGATGTCAGATTTTTATCCATGGGGTAAACATTCCAGGATCCTTGATAGATGCTTAAAGTCTCATATAATACTGAATCCCATATATACTATTTTTTCCTATACATACATACCTATAATAAAGTTTAATTTGTGAAATTAGGTACTAAAAGAGATGAAAACAATAACTAATTATAACACAGAACAATTATAACTAGATAGTCTGAGAAGTTATTTAAAACTTATGAATTATTTCTAGAATATTTCACTTAATATTTTCAGACAGTGAACCCTGAGAAGCTAAAAATCTCAGAAAGTGGAAGTACAGACAAGGGGAGTACTGCTATATTTTCAAATTCTGCCCACTTGAATATCTTCTGCACTTCACCTCTAGTATGATTCTGTTAAAATACCACTTTTATCATAGTTGCTCCCAATTAAATATATGCAATATTTTCCACCATGTTTCACTTCTCTTACAAAGTCCCTCCATAACCTGATTTCAGTCTGCTGAATGTTTTCCCTGAATATCCTTCAAATGTACTAGCTACATATGTCAAGCTGGTCACCTTAGTGGGTACTGTTATTACTCTAACTTGGACATCTTATTTTATGCTATCCTCCAACCCAGAATAATTCTCTCTACCTTTATATAACCACATGCAGCTCAACTCAAATCTCATCTTTGCTGTAAATCCACAGCCCACAAACACCTCTCCTTTCTCCTACTTCTTTTGCATTTACTGTCTGTACTATGCAATAATTTAGAGTACTAGAGTTGAAGTCATATTTAAAGATTGAGCACCTGCTTTCAGGGCCTGAACACATATTTCACACGTAACACAATACATAAAGAAACATCTGCTCTTGAATACTTGGAGAAACTGTTGCCTTAATATAAAAATTCATTATTTGTTAAATTAATAACTTCCACTTTATGCTTTAACTTGAGAACTTTATTTTTTAAAGAAAGACATATTATCATTCGTTTGTGATTGTGCCTTGTAATTTTATGTTTCCAACACGAAGCATAAGGTTTAGTTTCGTAGTGGTGATCAATAAATGTTTGTCAAGTCAGGCGCGGTGGCGCACGCCTGTAATCCCAGCGGCTGGGGAGGCTGAGACCGGAGGATCCAGAGTTCAAAGCCAGGCTCAACAAAAGCGAGGCGCTGAGCAACTGTGTGAGACCTTGTCTCTAAATAAAATACAAAATACGGCTGGAAATGTGGATCAGTGGTTGAGTGTCCCTGAATTCAAGCCCCGGTACCTCGCCTCCCCCAAAAAGAAAAGTTTGTCAAAAAAAAGAATTTAAAGTAAGGTAGAACACCTTTGCCTCATTGCACCCTTGAGACCAAGATGGATCACCAACAGCTCTACTGGAGCCACCCGCAATAATTCGGCCTGGGTTCTCGCTCTTGACGCATATGCTCAAATCTGCGCTGTCTGATCCGGAAATACGGCCTCAACACGTGCAGGCAGTGTTTCCTTCAGTACCCAAAACATACAGGCTTCACTAAGTTAGACTAAGTGATCTTCCTTGAATGGATTGCCCAAGACAGTCACACAATGAAAGAGCATGCTAGTTCTTTGTACATATAATAAAATTCTAAAAACTTCAATAAATAAATAAATAAAGGTAGAAGATTGCCCAGTGGAAACTTAAGGTTACAAATTCAATTTTTAAATAAGGATAATAATGAGAAAGGAATTTAAAAATGTCTGTCTAGTAGTATACCTAAATTAGCGTTTTTTAAAATCCACCAAACCACAATGGGGAATAATGAGTCTGATAATCACATTCTCGCTAAAATTAAGAAAACTGACTAAAAAAAGTGGATGATTAGGAATAAAGTTCGTATTACAGTGTTACAATGATTCTCAATGACTTTCGAATACCTAGTTACATGAAGTGGGCAGTGCCAACGCACATTCTAGTTCTGTGTATAAATCATGAAAGGTAACTATGTATTCAGGGTATATTTTGAGTACCTACAAGTATATAACATCTGCTGTTCAGCAAACTTGGTAGCAAAACCATAATCTGGACCTGCCCATAATGGTAACAGTATACCCAAGGATCATGGAAGAAAAGAAGCAAAGGCCAGGAGAGTATCTGCAGGTGCTACTTACAAGACAACAATGAATGTTTGCAGTTCCCAATTTACAAGTGAAATCAAGCATTTTAAAAAAAATGAACATTTTACAAATTCAAAAGGTGAAATCCACAAACAGCTATTATGATAGTGGAGCATTCATTCATTCATTCATTCATTCATCTAGTCTACAAATATTTTCTGGATGCCTATTATATTTTAGCCCCATTCTAGGTTACAGAATACAAATATAATCAATTTGTTTCCTGAGATGGGGAGACATACAGAGACAATCACAAGACAAGGTTTTAAATAAACTCAACAGAAATAACATACACAGGATAATGAGAGCAGATAACATGAACTTGCTCTAGGGATAGAGCAAGTGATAAGTGAACCTTGAAATCTAAGTAGTATTACTGAAGGATGCTCTAGGAAAACAACATGTATAAAGGAGTGGATAGTTTAAAATGTTTTGGAAAAGGCAGGTAGGTAGCTCAGTGTGGTTGCAGATTAGTATGGCAGGGTGGCAGAAGATAAGAAAATGTTCGCTCACGAAAAGAACTAGATGCTATTAAGAGTTGAGTTTTCTAACCTGTAACCTGTAATGGAGTGCAACTGAAATTTTTTAAGATGAATGGCAGTATCAGATTTGTGTTATAGGCAGATCACTTTGGCGGCACTATGAAAATAGGTATCAAATTTGGGGCATCAGAAGTACAGCATATTATGGGTCTCAATTTTTTAATCTTAACAAAATATTCAATGAAACACTTCATCTAGTTCTCCAATTTACCACTTTAATAATCACAACCTGAAATTTAAATGAGTGCTTCCTCCAACAGAGGTATTCATATGCATGCTTCACACATCAACAGAATGATTCCAAATTAATAAATGCCACCAGCTACAGATATTTCCAGGCATTCACTTAGAAGACATAAACACTGTATTCCAGATTACCTTGAGAACCTCTCAAATAACCTATGATCCCTCTACCACACTTTGATAACCACTGCCAGAAACATAAAGGAGGAAGCCAATGGATAACTGAGATAGAAAAGTTAACCTAATTAGAGAAAATGACAAAGTCAGCCTCGGGAAGTAATAAGTGGAGGTGTTGTCTGAGAAAGGAACAGACACAGAAAGAAGAGGCAGTGTCCCTAACGTAGCAGAGCTGTCAACGAGCCTGTAGTTAGGAGCTCAAGAATGGCCAGTCTTGTAAGAAACGGCCGGTAGACGGAGCGCCTGTGACAACTAGTTGTAGTAGTTTGCGGGCAAAGGAGGAAAAGGACCAAGGTAAGGGGTGGTGTAGGGCATTCTGGGGGTGGTTCTACCCAAAGCAAACAAGAGACAATGAGAAAGAGCGAGGCACACTTCAGAGCCGAGCAAGGTAAGAGGGTGTGGAGCTGGGAGCGGAGACCGGCTCCCCGGCTGGTGGCGGGAAGTTAGCGGATGAGGAAGAGGCACCCAAGGGATGACTTGAGTTTGCAGCGGCAAGGGAAGCCCAGGGGCGTCGGAGGCCGAGGAGGTGGCACATCTCGGGGCCGGGTGCAGAACGCGAACCCTGGGGACGCCGAGAGAGGGACGGGGAGACTGAGGTGTCACTCGTGACTTGCCGGGGCAGCCCTCCCGCACCCAGCCCGGTACTCACAGAGTTCAGAGTACCGATGGCAGCCCCGGCCCAGCTGCTGCAGATAGCGCTGCAGCACGTCCGTGAGGAGGTGGCAGGCGCTGAGCTGCACCGAGTCCCAGCCCAGCGCCTGGCAGATCTGCGCCACCGAGACCCTCAACAACGACCTGGAGTAACTCTCGCACATCCCGCTGCGTGGACGCCACCGCAGCCCTTGCTGCCACTTCTCTCCAGCCCCGCCGCCTGACCTTAGCAGAGCCCCCGATTCATTCTTTGGGGCCCCCGCGGCGGGGAAATCGTCCCCCCGACCCCCGGCGACCACCTCAAAGCCCCAGCAGCACGGAGCGCGCCAGCCTGAGAGCCGCCATTTTGGACTCGCTCCGCCTCCCGCTGGACGGCCGCCGGGGCGAGGCATCACGAGACGAATGCCGGTAGCGCCGATGAGAAAGCTCCGCCCCGTGGGAGCAGAGCGATGGGCTCGTTATCGACTCTCAGTCCTGGAAGTCGGCCGGAAGCGGACGTGTTGAGAGAAAGTGGAGGATGCGCCCCGGGACAGCAGGTGCTGGGGGGCTTCCTGGGGGTCTGGCGGAGAAGGAAGAGGGAATGTCGGTGTTTTAAGGTGCAAACGAGGAAGCTGGCATAGGACATTGAGATGTTAGACATTTGGTACTCATGGTGTTACTATTAGAGCGTTCAATGTTACAAGTTAGAGGCACCGGCATTTAAGGTGCTTCCCAAATGCAGATCTGATCTGGTTTTGCCTCTGCTAAAACATAAAATTAAGTGCTGCTTGCCACCGCGTGGTTTGAATAAAGTGCATACTGTTCAGCACTCTCCGTACCCAATTAATGGGGACGCAACAGAAGTAGTAACCAAAAAAATAAAAAAATAAAAAAATAAATAATAAAAATAATAATAATAATAATATTGTACTATCATTTCTTCTTTTTAAAAATAGAATCTCATGCCAGAAACTCCTGCCCTCATTCACCTCATTCTGATCTCAACTCTATTCAGATACAGCTTCCCAGCTACACGCGCGCAGAAACAGGTGAACTGCTCGTGGGCCGTGGTTTGCAGATTATGATTATCGCCAGGCGCTGTGACCAACCTAGGGTATAGAAAGGCCAAACCAGTACCATAAATCCGTGATGTAGGCAGTGTGCTGGGAATGGTTGCCCCCAGAGCCTTCTCCCAGCTCCCGCTGAGTAATTGCTGGATCATTCCAAAATGCTGGAAATGGGGGTGTTGTAATAAATAGCTTGATTTTTAAATATTGAGAACGAAAATTGATTTGGTTTTGTTTGAATTGAGATTTCCCTATGTTGTCCAGGCTGTCAAACTAACAGGCACAAAAGATCCTTAGCCTCAGCCGCCTAAGTAGTCGGAATTACTTACTACAGGGGCCCACCCCAGACCCAACCTATTTAGGATACAGTTTAAAGTTTTAATTTGTCAGCTATACTAATCCCAGAGTTAAGCTGGATTCAGCCTATGAGTAGCCAGTTTGTAATGGCTGACTCACTTGATTTCTTAAATATGCCCTTCTGCATCACAGCATATTTAGTATGAGTTTACGTAGCTTCTCTCAATAAATTGTTTCTGAATAGTTCCATATGCCTCCTACAGGAACTATTCCAGAACCTTGAACATAATGGGTATTCAAGTTTTTATTTTTTAATTATTTTATTTATTTGTTACTGGGGATTGAATCCAGAGGTGCTTTCTCACTGAGCTATATCCCCAGTCCTTTTTATTTTTTATTTTGAGAAAAGGGTCTTACAAAGTTGCTGAGGCTGACCTCATCTTTGATTCCCCTGCCTCAGCCTCCCGAGTCACTGAGATTACAGGCATGCCCCACCACACCCAAAAGTATTCCAGTTTTTAAATGTTTGAAAACCCATCAGGTCTGAAAACATGGTACTTCAACCAAATGACTGTCTTCAAGGAGCAAGGTATGAGGTAGCACCAAGCCTATAACATTGATATTAAACTCCATCATTGCCACTTCTGTCCTCAAGATTGTCAGGGACCTTTTTAATGTCAAATCTGTGGGACATTTCTCAGTCCTAGCCATACTTGACCATTTTGTAAGTATTTGATAATGTTGAACAATTCCTTAGTTTTGAAACTCTCTTGTACTTTGGATTTCACATGTCCTTTCCCTCACTTCCTCTTTATTTGCCTGTATGGCATGGGGTGGGGTAGGGATGGAAAATTTCAAACCTACAGAAAAGTTGAAACAAACTATAAACACAGTTATACACTTCATCTAGATTCACCAGTTGTTAACATTTTGCTACATTTAGTATATATGTTTGTATTTATATATATATATATATATACAAAACTTTTTTTCCAGAACAACTTGAAAGTAAGTTGCAAACTTCATGACATTTAACCCTGAAATCTTTCAGCATGTATCTCCCAAAACAAGCATAGCCCTCTGTATAACCATATGTATGACCATATGCTGCACATTTGGTTCCCCAGGAAGCCAGCTCGCACAGAGATAAGCCTACAGGAGGTCTGCCTGACAGTGCTCCATGGCCATCCACCTGTGGGAGGGAAGGGTGGAAGCAGGACTGCCTTGTGTGTCAGGAAGCCTCATCCAGTCCCAGAGTGAGTGCTGCAGCTCAGGAGACCCTTCAGAATTGTCCTGAGTGAGGACAAGTACCTTAATAGTCCCATGTCATTTAACCACCCATGTTGATAGATTAGGGAAAAGGCCAAATTGCTGGTGGAACTGAGTCAGTTCCAAGGGATGTTGAAGTCCTTCAGACCTGAGGATGCTGAGCAGGGCATCATGGTGTTCACCGCAGTCTTCCCTCAGGTTCACTACCTGGTGCAAGTTTGAGGAACCCCTCCTCCAGGATTGGGGGTGGGGCTCTTGTCTTGGGGAAACTGTTAAAAAGGAAGGTTGAGAGATGAATTACAGCCCTACTGCTACGGATGGGCTTTAGTTGATACTCACGGCCTTTTCCCTCTATCCTTCATTCTAGTTTTCTCTCACTTCTGGTCTCAGTGGCTTACCTGGTGGTATAACCCAGACCCTCATGTGTAGGAGTTCTGAGTTCCTGATTTCCATGTCTTTTTTTCAGACTGCGGCTGCTAAACTTGTCAGTATACCTTCAAAGTTGAACAAGAGTACCAAAAGGCACACAGACACACCCCTTGCATGCCAAATGTTCCTCCTTGGCCTCCTATAGAATAAAAGGAGCTGAGCCTTCTAATGACCAGGGTCAGTTGCTCCTGCCTGGATGGTGACTTCTGCCTTTTCTGCTGTCTCTTAGCTAAAGTACCCAAGTAACAACTGTAGCTAACATTTCAGCAGGATTGCTGCTTTGTTCCTTGGTGAAAGCAATTGTCCCTTTTGGAAAAAGGATCTGTAAACCTGGAGAACCCAGAGTTGCAAGAACAGGAATAATTTCCCACATAGGTCACTGGGAATGATGGTAGTAGAGAAAATCCAGCTTCTACCCCTGTCATCTTCCTGTTGAGATCTCAGCACCACAGAAAAGTCATTGACTTAAAGTATGCATGGTGCCCTGGGGGATTGTAGCCCACCTCACAAGGGACTGCCTGGGGCCTGCTGCTTTAGTTGTGCCTGCAAAAGCCACGCCATTGCACTTCCAGGCCATAGCTTCTGTGGTGCAGTATGACATCACCAGTGGATTTCATGGCCTTGCGTCTATTCCCACACCTTTTTTGTCATAAAATGGGCCCCTTGGGCTGATGCATCATGATGTGGGACACCAGTGGAGCAGATACTCTGAGCAGGAAAGCCTAATCCAAACTCAGAATATGTGTCTGTTTCTTACTGAAACAAATGACTGCTTTTTCTAGGATCAGAGAGGCCCAGTGCAGTCAACTTGGTCTTAGAAAGTATTAAAGAATTTGGGGAGATTCTATGGCACAGTGCCACAGGCAGGTGGCTTAAACTACAGATGCCTCACAGTTCTAGAAGCTGGAAGTCTGAGATGAAGGGCTGATGGGTTTGGTTTCCTCTGGAGCCCTCCCCGTTGGTGGAGGGCTACCTTTTCAGTGGCCTCCTGTGGCCTTTTCTCTCTGTATTCATGTCTTTCATGCTTGTTCCTTTCCTTATAAGGACAACTAATCCATTAGGTCAGGGCCCCACCCTATGTCTTTACCTCTTAAAAAAGCCTTAACTCTAAATACAGTCAAATTCTGAGGTGCAGCTGGGATTTGGACTTTACTTACACATTTGGCTCCTTATCACAGAAATTCAGCATTGGTCTCTGGCAAACAGGGTTGGGGGCTGGAGCAACATTAATGAAAGCGCATTATCATTAATTCATTTAATTCATCAAATGGGGGCTGGCCTCCTGTCCTTTGTAGGTTGCTTGCACCCTATGGGCCCGGCTCATGACAAATTCTGCAGATATACTTTTGTCTTAATGGTGGACTACTGCTTGTCTTACTTAACCTTTTGACTTAGTGGGTCTGTCAGAACCCAGCTTGTCATGAGTAGTTCTGGCTTTATAATTACTTGGTGTCCCATAATCAGACATTCCAGCAGCATGCCAGGGGCTGTTTCTCCAAAGTATATAATTCTTCATCACACATGTCATGGCCATGCTGCAGAAGTCTGGGGGTCTGCATTGTGCTTTACTCTTCAGGGCTTGTTATAAATTCCACATGGTACTTACCATCACAAACGCCTCTAATACCATAGAGTCATTAGGTTATGTGGCTTGCACTGATGCCTGAATTACTTCAGAAACCTTTCCTGTTCTTGGCCCCAACCCAAACTGGCAGACTTTTATATCATCAGTGTTTGATTCAGAGCAGAATTCCTAGGTGTGACATATTCTGCTTCCAGAACCCAAAGAAGCATGGTGCTTCTCTCTTCCCAGTGGAAGGCACAAGAAGCAATCATTTACTCACCTGTTACTTTGAAAAAGATGTACTAGCATGACTCAGACCACTAGGCCTCTAAAACTCTGACTGAGATGGTGGACCCTTGAATCTTTTGTAGACTTTCTCTTCCACCCTCTGAAACACATGCGTTTTATTGTAGCCTTTAAAGTACTAGCCACTTCTTATTTTTCTAGTATGATTAACATGATCATGTCAATGTAGTAGACAGGTGATGTTTTATGGTCATTCAGTCAATCCAAAATCCTTGACTGTATGATGACACAGGGTGGGAGAATTAACACAGATCCACAGCAAGACCAAACTGTACTGTATGCAAGACCAGAAGGCATCTTCTCAGCCCTTCAAATCATACACCTTGCCCCTCAGGCCAAGGAACCACCATTGGAGGTTGTGCCAACACCCCTGTACATCTATCCCACGAATGCATTCGGAAATCAGGGAATTGGCCACCAAATGGGTCCACAAAGACTCTGCACCTCCTAATTTTTACTTAAACCCCTCTGTTCAGGAGTTTGCAAAATGTGTGGGTACTCCCTCCAATGGATGGTGACCTAAATATTTACTCAGGTATTTACTTATACCATTTGGCTCATTTGGCTGCCAGTTCTTTGTGGAAGGCATCAGGGAATCATTACCTTAGCTGTAAGATGTTGCAGCATCTTCCTCCTGAAGATCCTCTTTTGGTCATAGAGTTTGAGGCTGAAAAGTGACTTGGATTTCGAAATGGGTCAAGGGATCATGACTGGTTATTGGGAAGACAGCTGACAGCCACCTGATTACCCATTCTTAAACTATTTTGATTTTACAGATCAAGTTACCCACTTTTTGCTATTTCACATAGGGGTCCCTTATCTGTGAACCATCTCTATAACTCCTCAGGCAAGCGTCCAGCTCATGTATTCTCATACACACACACACACACACACACACACACACACACATATGCACGTACATACATATATGTGTGTGTGTGTGTGTGTGTGTGTGTATTTTTTTGGTGGGGGGGGTGGTACTGGGATTAAACCATTGAACCCAGGGTCATTAACCACTAAGCCACATCCCCAGCCCCACTTTTTTTTTAATCTCATGTTAATTGCATTCACCTGACTAGACTGATCTGCAGTTCAGCACCAGGACCTGATCTTTAGAAGTTTAGGATCTTGTGATTCCCGTATTTCTAGAATATCTAATGCATTGATACAATACCATCTTGTTTCACTTTTAAACCATTCCAGTTCATCACTAGTGAAAGTTCAGTTACTTTCACATTCAGGAACTGCTCTGTTATGCCAGGAGTACCTGTGCTCCATCCACCACCAGGGCTGAAATCTTCAGAGCCAGCCAGGTGGGCGAGCCAGCTTCAAAATCCCATCTTAGTACTTGCACTCTCTAGCCCCTCTCCAGTACCAACTGTCCCAAGTTGGACACCCCCGGAGGCAGTCTTTGAGATGTAGATTAGCCTGCAGAGAGACACCACCTAGGAAAAGGGAAGGGAGGCAGGGCAGGAAGTAGGATGGGAGGAGGGGAAGGAAGGGAAGGGAAAGAGACAATGAGGACAGGAATGGAAGAATAAGAACAAAAGGGAAGAAAGCAAGATTGGGGTAGAGAGAGAATGGGCTGCATACAGCCCACACTCAAGCCACCCCCCCCACCCCCCCCCACCCCCCCAGAGCTTTAGCGCTAAAATGGCACTTTGCAGTTGTCCTGAGTTGGGTCAAGGGATCTGGCTTTTAGCTGACCATATTGACCAGGCATTAACAGTAGGCTCTTCCACATCAGGAAAGTCACATTGTCCTGTTATTAGTGACAAAATTTGATCACTTGTAATTTTTGCCTGCTACGTCTCACCATTTTAAAGACATCTTTTCTTACTTTGAAATTAATCCATAAAGTAATACTTTCAGACTGAAAAACCTGCTTCTGCTGGGTGTGGTGCTGCTGCACACTTGTAATTCCAGCCATTTGGAGCTGAGGCAGGAGGATCACGAATTCAAAGCCAGCCCAGCAACTTAGCAAGGCCCTAACTAAGCAATTTAGCAAGACCCTGTTTCAAAGTAAAAATAAAAAAGGGACTGGGGATGGGGTGCAGTAGTTAAGTGCCCCTGTACCAAAAAGAAAAAAAAAAAACAGACCTGAGGATGTAGCTCAGTGGTAGAGCACTTCATCCCTAGCACTGCAAAAAACAAAATCCTGCTTCTCCTTGACTTTGACAGCAGGGGCTTTATGGCAAACACCTTCCTGATATCTTTTTGCATATTTATTTTTTACGCTGGCAGTTACAAAGTGTTGATTGTTTCTTCTATATTTATCACCAGCCAGCCTTCTTAAAAAAAAGAGTTGCCCCACACTTTCTAGTATCAATCTGTGATTAGGGATTCTTTTTTAGTTCAATATGAATGTCATACCATCACAGTTCTATCTTTTGATGATTAAATTGTCCCATTTGGCCAGTGGGAGCCTATACAAGCCATTGTATTTTTATTTTTTATTGCATACCAGAAATTGAACCCAGGGTCATTTAAAACTGAGCTACCTCCCCAGTTCTTTTTATTTATTGATGTATTTTTGAGACAGGGTCTCGCTAAGTTTCTGAGACTGGCCTCAAACTGCAACCCTGCCTCCGCCTCCTGAGTCCCTGGGATTACAGGTATGTGCACCACACCCAGCACCACGGCCATATTCTTGCACCATGCCACTGTCACTGAGCATTTCCTTACTTTTGGCACTTGCTTTTCTAGGCTCACCTTGCGCTTTCCTGGCAAGGGCCTCATCTCTAAGGGTACCTGGTTCTTTTTAGTGAGGAATACTACGTAGAACAGAGATGATTGCGAGCTGACCTTCATTACCACAGTGACTGCTTTATTACCTTGAAGTGGGCCAAACTAGAAGATATTGTATTTTAAAGTACTAAATGCATGTTGATATCCCTAATTGAAATCTAAACAGCATGTTCCTTTTCTCCTTCCCTGTCAGCTTTCTATCTTCCTTCTCTCTCAAAGGGAGAACTTTGGCTTCTGAAATATCAAAGGTTTACTTTATCCTATAATGCCTCTGCCTGCTTGTTAAGTGTTTGTTCTCTTTTCATGACTCACCCCAGTTTTTAATCATTGGCTTTATAAAGATGACACCTTAATATAACACTGTATCTCACATTTTTCCTGAATGCCATACTGGTGTGGCTCACTGCTTCTAATGACCAATGTCTGCCTGGATTTCCTATGTACACCTTAGCTATAATTAATATTTGGTGGATGTCCAAAGCCAAGCTCATTGTTCTTTGCCATAGACTTCAGGAAGTGGAAGCTGTGTTCGTCTCATTCACTGGCAAGTGTCCAATATACAGCATAGTACCTCGCAGGTAGTCAGTATTCAAATAAATAAAAGCTTTTTAGAACAATTCATCTTGCAATAGTGCATAAAATGGCTTAGAACACAACTCTGAAGATTCTAAAACATTGAATTGTATACTTTAGATGGGCAAAGTTTATGGCAGTTGAATTAATATCTCAATAAAGCTGCTATTTTCAAATTTTAAAAAATAGAAGCAAGAAGTGTGAAGCAGGAAACAGTAACCTACTGCAAGAGCTACTGCAGTGACATGGAGAACAGTTGCTTTCCCTAAAGGCAGTGGAATCCAGCTGTCTATAGACAGCTTAGTAGGGCACGAGTTATGTTCCTCACCACTACTACTCTGTGCAAAATTATCTTCTTGGGTCTAGTTGGCAAAGCATATTGAATCCTTATTCAGTCTCCTCCCTCCCCCCCATGATCCTGTTGGGTCTGTTAAGAGAAATGCAAAATTTCTATTAAGAGTGCCATTTCTATTGTTTATTGCTTCCCTTTATACATAATCTGCTAGTGTTTAAAAGTATAGAGTAAAAACATTGAAGATGCAGTCTTATCCAACAGCAATTACACAAATTTCCTTACTTTTAAATTGCAACACAAATGAAAGAGTTGATGTCACTAACATGGCAAAGAACTCATATTTCAATTAAAAAAAAAAAAAACTCAATTTAAAAAATGGAGCTGTTACTATCTTTTCACTCATCAGATTGTTAAAGATTAAAAGTGGAGTTTTAGACGAGGGGGAACCAATCTCATGCACTGTTTGTTTTAAAATGTGCAGTTTGTACTCTGCAAAGCACAAGCAGTGTCATGGAAAACGAGGCTTATCGAAGGCACAATTAATTAGTAACTGAAAATTTACATAGTTTGAGTCATTGATTCCATCTCCAATAATACATCAAAATATACAGAGACTTGTTAAAGGATGTTCATTCAACACTTTGAAAGTACCGAAAAAGTCAGGTAGCACTTTACCAATGTGGAATGTCCAAGTTGAAGCCAAGCGCATAACATGACCCTTTAATTTTCACAATCTTACCCTGGATTTCTGTTTCAAGATGCCAAATTAAATGCACACATATCCAACCTAAAGATACTGATGTGGTGGTGGTGGGGTGACCCTTCAGCGAAGCTTACAGCCAGAACCCTACTTAAAAATGTAGACCTTCTGGGCTGGGGGTGTAGCTCAGTGGTAGAGCACTTGCCTAGCACATGTGAGGCCCTGGGTTAGATCCATAGCACCACATAAAGATAAATAAATAAAGGTAGAAAAATTAAAAACAAAAATACAGTGCTTCTAAAATCAGTTCTGTTTCTTTGGCTTTTTTTTCTTTTTGGCTTTTTTTTTTTTTCAGCACTGGATTGGACCCAAGGGTGGGTTTACCATTGAGTTACATCCTCAGCCCTTTTCATTTATTTTGACACAGGGTCTCACGAAGTTGCCAAAGCTGGCCTTGAACTTTGGATTCTCTTGCCTCAGCCTCCCTAGTAGCAAGTAGCTGCACCAGGACACCTGGGTTGTCATAATTTTGAACACGGGTAGACTGAGTTTGTAGGATCTGTGGAAAACTTAGAACAAGGGTTGGCAGGCAAACCTGGTCCAAATCGCCAAGAATTTTTTTTCCTTTTCTTTTACATTCTGAAAGCACTGTATAAAACAAAACAAAACAAACAAATATGTGGCTGACACCCTTTGTGTCCCAGAGGCCTCAAATATTTACCATCTGGCGCGTCACAGGAACTGTTTGCCAACCTTCTGGAACATAATATCTAGATACCATGCAGGGAAAACACCAAATAAAATTAATAATATGTAAAATTAAAGGAATTATTTAAAAGAATACAGAGAATAAAAAGAAATGCAACAGAATTATCAAGTTGGAAAAAAAAAAAAAAACTCTTAACAAAGTAGAAGAAAAAAGATAATATGGATAGATAATCCAAAAAGAAAGACCAGAAGGTTCAAATCTAAAAAAACAGGAGCTGCAGAAAGAAAGTCATTAATGAAATAATTGATGAAAATGTCTGGTTTTTATTTTTTCTAGACCGAGTTCCATAGCTAAAAGTCTAAAGTGTTCAACACAATGTCTAAAAAGGGCTCCACCCCAAGATCATTGTGAACTTTCACAGTGAGGACAAAGACTTTCTAGAAGTTTTTGGGGTTGGGTGGGTGTTGAGGGTGTAGCTTGATGGCAGACCATGTGTTTAGTTAGCATGCTTTAGGCCCTGGGTTTGTTCCCCAGCACCAAAAACCAAAACAGAAAACAGCTTTCAGAGATGAAAAACAGGCATCACGAAAGTTCAGATATCAAATGGCTTCAAGTCTTTTGAAGTGTCACATGGAGGCCAGAAGATAAAAAAGCAAAATCCCTCTAAAATGCAGAAGGAATCCCAATTTCAAACCTAGAATCTTTACTCAACAAACACTTCTAAATGAGCAGATAGAATGGACACTTTAAGGCAAAGGCCTGAAAGTCTTAAAAGGCTCCCTCCATAACAGGGAGGATGTTATGCATCCTCTTGAACCTGGAATTTGCCATAGGTAGCCTGACAGATTATTCCTTATATCGATGGTTCTAGCCCTTGCTTTGCCTCCATGTTGTCTGAGTGAGACATTCAGTGCACCCCCACAGAAATGTTCTGTTATCCTAGAAACAGGTGGCCCAAGCTGTTTACCATCAAAACCAGATAAAAGCCCTCAGAACACCCAGTTGCTTGCCAACATTCCTGAAAGGTACCTGGCACTTGGCTCATGTTATTACTCTGGTTGAAGCCTCAGTTTAACAAGCTCCCAAAGCCTCATTCACTGACCCATACAACAGTGGCTCATTAACTTTCAGGAGAACTAGAAAATAATCAGGTTCCAGTCAGTCTCTTCTGGAAGCCTTTTTGTTAGAGGCAGTACAGTACTGATCTCTTTACAGGCTTGTACTTGCTAATTGATTTTTATATTAATATCATTCAATTCATTCTTAAGAATAGAATTGATAGAAAAACAAAATGCTTGAAACCTTTCTAAATATATGCACTTACATTTTTAATGGTTTTTAAGAATTAGTAATATACTTCAACTGTTAAATGAGAATGGGTTTATATTTTTATATAGTGTATTTTTTGGAATTCATATATTAATTTTGTAATTAAAAAAAATTAAGTGCCCTACTAACAAATAGGAAAAAGAAAGTCTGAGATTTTGATATGGCCAACATGACACATGGAATCAATTCAGGCAATCCAATCTTAATGGTTATATAAATGTGAATATCATACTTAAATATTTTCTTAATGTTTGCAAAAGGATTTTTTAGAAAATTTATTTTGAGCTAGGGATGTAGCTCAGTGGTAGAGCACTTGCCTAGCATGTGGAGGCCTGGGTTGATCCCCAGCACTGCAAAGTAACATTTAAAGTATATGCCTGGAATTCTGTACTATATGTATGAGAAGAAGCAAATGCTTCCAAGTATTTTGTTGCAAGTTCTTTAAGACTGCAAAAGGAAAAAAAAAAAAAAAAAAATTTCCAAAGGACAGAAGCCAGGGCTAACGGTGTGATGTGCATGCAGCCCATCCTTCTACACTGGCCCCAAAGGAGCTAGACTTTATAAGGCTGGTAAAATTAGAAGAGCTACTTAAATTTCTTCCACAAAATAATAGCGTGTTGATATTTTTAAATGTTTTAACACCTCATTTTGAAAAATACAATCATTTTTATATAAGAGACGATGATTTTATTTTCAAGTTGTTTATTGTAAGATAATTTACAAATATCTTGCTGTCCTTAGTAATTCAAACAATGAACCACATTTCTTCTGACAGACAGCAGTAAGCTAAAAGTAAAATCAGCTCACAGAATTCTCCTTCTTTACCTGAAAAACAGAAGTAAGAACACATAAAAATCATATAGTATTTTTTGGGAAAATTATGATGTCAAGAGATAACATTTTAACTGGGATATAAAGAATAATTTATAAAATAAAATATTCCAGTGGTTCTCAAATTTTGGTCTGTGGAAACTTTCATGGGGTCCATGAGGGCAAACCTATTTTCATAGTACTGTTATTTGTTGGCTTTTATTCTCATTTTATTCATAGAATATGTCATGATTTTTCAGAGGCTTCATGATGCATAACATCACAACAAAATGAATACAAAACCAGACAAGAATCTAGCTGTCTTGTTAAATCAGACATTGTGTTCTTTACCATAAAGTTTGAAAACCACCACTCTTCACTAAAGTACACTTAATATCTCAAAACAATGTTAATTCTCATTCTTTCAAATTCATTTCCTTCCTTCTACATTTTCTATGACCAACACATTTAATAAAATTTTTTTTTTTTTTTTTGAAGCCCCAAAACCCACTAGCTTCCATAAATTGGCTACTACAAAAAATTGCCCTCCTAATCTGAAATCTCTTTGGAGAAGCAGTTTCATTATTGCTAAACTGGCTTTAATTCTATCCGGCTAGGTTTCTTTTCCTAAGGGGTATGGAAAGAGTAAGTGCACTTTACCTCTTATCTGGGGATGGAACTTGATCATTAATCCCTGGTTATTATATTAGAACAAAAAGAAAAACACAAAACAAGCAGGTCAAAAAGCATTCCATGCTAGTCCATTTCTTTACATGCTACCTTGAGAATATATAAATACTTACCAAAGTAAGTTTTGATATAAAAATATGATATAAAAAGCTATAGATTTCAGTCTGGTTAGAAGCCACAAAAACATGTTCATGCAAGTAGGCAAGACAACATATAATTTAAGTTACTATTTTTTCTATAAGGAGTATATGATACATTGAAAAATTTTAAGCTAGCAACTCATACTTGGCACCTCAAATATGATTTATTCATGCCTTTAATTTTATTACTGAATAGTCAATGTGTATAATCATCATAATTGGATGAGTTATAGAGCATGCAAGTCCATTCATATAAACAACTTAGGACTACACAGCTAACTTTTAAAATAAGGATTTAGATTACACTTCTAGAGTAAAAATTTAATAGTCAATTGCCAGTTATCTGGATTTCCCCCCCTAAATTGTTTTATGTCCCAATCCCCCATTCCTCATTCCCATCAAGAAAAGCCTGATCCTCATTTTTGAAGAAGTTATATCATCACAGTTCACAACATCTCCTCCTTAAGAGCAAAAAAGTACTTTTGAGTTCTCTGGATGATCTCACACAGCACAGCCCCAGGCTTTCTCTAATTTAACACCCAAGAAGAAATCAGCTTAGCATCAGCATAGGACATACAGCCAGAATAATGACAAAGGCAAGTCGCAGAGAGAGTATCTTAACCCAGTTTTTCAATCTGGACATCACGAGACTATCCCAATACTAATAGAACATTAGTGACCAGGATGAGAGATGGGTTATTCCTAACAAAGCCATGGTTAGAAAGCAAAATAAGAGACAGAAGAAGGATGCTAGAAGTAGTAAAGCTGATGCTGATGAAGTCAACTGGCTAACAATCTATATTGGTTCAATCCATTTTAGGACATGTTCCCATCCTAACCTCAGGAGCAGAGAGAAATAAAAAGGTAATTATTGGTATAATGTTGTAAGTACCAAGATAAAGGGAAGCACAGAATGCTAAAGAAAGGTGCCTCATTCAAACTGTGAAGGAGGGTTTTCTGGGAAAAAGATTTCTCCTAGCCCAGTTAGGAGGATAAACAGGAAGCAATCAGATAAAGAATCCAAAGATCAGGGGAAGAAAAGAATGCCACATTAGGCAAAAGCACTAACTACCTCCTTAGAGGTGAGAAAGAGAATGATGTATTTGAAGACCTGAAAATAGATGGGTGGTAGAGATTCAAGCAAGCAAGAAATAATAAGAAATTGGACTGGAAAGAGTATTGACAGCCAGAAAATATAGTAATGCAGAATCTTATATTCCTTGTACTCAAGAAGATCAGCCAATTTTCTTCTGTGAATCATATATTGTCGACTTTTTATAATCCTTTAAAAATGTAGTTCTGGGTCACAGTTTGCTGTGACCCCTGTATTCTATTTATATCTGTTTTCTCTGTTAAGACTGCACCATGTGCCCTGCAAAAAGTTTTTGTTTGAGTGCCTCTTTAAGTGTCAGATGTAATGGTGTACCTGTAGTCCCAGTTACTTAAGAGGCTGAGATGGGAGAATTGCTCGAGTCCAGGAGTTCAAGGCAATCTGGACAACATAGTGAGACCCTATCTTAAAAGCAGATACAAAAAACTCAACCCCCATCTTTTCTTTTGGTGTGTGTGGGGGGGTACTGGGAATTAAACAGAGGCACCTTACCACGGAGTTACATCCCTATCCCTTTTTATTTCTTGTTTTGTAACAGGGTCTTGCTAAGTTGCTGAGGCTGATCTCAAACCTGCAGTTCTCCTGCCTCAGCCTCCCAAGTCACTGGGATTACAGGTGCGTGCCACTGTGCCCAGCTCAACCGGTTTTTAATTCAGGAGAGAAATGACAAGGATGTATGTCATATGGGCATAAAATATTACAAAGATATCTAAAAGGTAAAACAGAACTTGGTAAACAATTAGTAGGAGGTTAAGGTGGAATAAGTCAAAGATAATTTGCTATACATTTCATCTTTCATCACACATATATTTTTCTTATCCTATTAAAATGTAAATGCCCTGAAAGAAGATCACATCTTTAACACTGTGCCTAGCACTGTACTTTGCACATTGTTGATGTTCAACTTAATAATTTTTGAACAATATTCCCATGATCTTATCCTTTGTTCCACAACCATTAAATTTTCTCAACAATGAAATTTTCTTCAGGAAGGCAGTATACTGTCTACGGTACTGGAATAGAAAACAACAATTAAAAAGAATTCCCGGACTCTATCTCCATTCAGTGGCTTATGGATATACAAAATTAGTCCTCTAACTCACAAAGTGTGGCTTATAATGCTTTAAATGTCAAATACAGATTTTTACAAATGATAATTATTCATATCCAAATATTCATATTCATTCCTAATACTTAGCAATACCATGATCTCTGAACAGAAAGAATCAAGCCTGTTTCAGATGAAACAATACACCAAACAGATCCCATGTCCATCAAATCATTATATCTTGAGAGTAAGGACACAAGATTAAGCAATGAATGATTTCAACCTTAATAGACAAAATAAAACAGAAAACTTTTAAGCAGCCAAAGACTAAACAATCACATATAAGGAAATGAGTCAGAAAAACCCCTGTGAGAGAACAATCTACAATTACTTACAGAGCTGCAGCCCCAGAGATAATTTCAATCAATTCTTTTGTGATGACAGCTTGTCGGGTGCGGTTGAATGTCAAAGTCAATTTATCAATCATCTCAGCTACAAACAAAAAGATTAGAGAGAGAATAAAAATCTAAAACTAGAAAAGAATAATTGGTTAATTAACCTCTACTGTTCAATTTAAAAGTAAGAAATTGTTTCTTCTTGGATTCCCAAACTGGCTTCTCACAAAGAATTTTATGAAAGTATTTTTATATCTTACATAGGCCACCTTGCACAGTATTTGCAAATCTATGACCTATCGAAAAGATGTACTTCCCTCTAAGGCAGAGAACATTTTGTTAGCTGTGCCCCCCCCCACCTACTCCCTTATGGTACTGTAGATTGAATCCAGGGGCACTTTAACACTGAACTACATACCCAGTCCTTTTTTATTTTTATTTTCAGACAGAGTCTCACTAAGTTGCCCAGGCTGGCAAACCTCCTGCCTCAGCCTCCTGAGTTGCTGGGTTTATAGGCATGCACCACACCTGGCTCCTGTTTTTTGATACTACTCTGGGCAACGTATTCTTCTGAGCAGAGGTATACACTGGGCACACAAACATTACTGCTAGCACTGTCCCTATTTTGAACTTACAAGCGTTCTTGCTGGCATTGTCCATAGCTGTCATCCTAGCGCTCTGCTCGCTAGTGGTAGACTCCTTCAGGGAGTAGTAGATGATGTTGGCCAGATTGTATTCTTGGTAATTTTGCAGCACGTCAGCATCGATATCATCATAGATGCTCATGCTCTCTGTTAAAACAAGTGATACATTTCTTTGAAGTTATACAGAGCAAAGACTGAGTTCATCAAGAAACAGCTTAGCAGTATAAAAATCCTTTACAGTCATTTTAAAGTACATTAAATTGTTCCAATAGTTTCATATATTTCTGTACTACAGATCATAACATATTTTCAGCATAATATAATGTGTAAACAAAGCCTTTGATATTCTGAGAGACTTAAATACAAAGAAGCTGACATTTAAAATAAGTACTAGCCAGACATGGTGGCACATACCTGTACTCCCAGCAGCTGAAGAAGCTGAGGCAGGAGGATTTAAGTTCAAAGCCAGCCTCAGCAACTTAGCAAGGTCCTAAGCAACTCAACAAGACCCTGTCTCTAGATAAAATCCAAAAAAGGACTGGGGATATGGCTCATTGGTTAAGCGTCCCTGAGTTCAATCCCCCATACCAAAAAAAAAACTCTAAACTTCATGGTTGTGAAGTTCTTTGGATAGCACCTCCCAGAGTGTCACAAACCCAACAAGCACTCAATTTCTTTTTTTTTTTCTCCTTCTTTTGTTTCATTGTATACAAATGGGGTACAACTTTCATTTCTCTGGTTTTACACAAGTAGGGTCACACCATTTGTCAATTTCTTTTTCAATAAAACAATTACTTCCTTCATCAACCAGTACAGCATAATATAATAATTCCAAGTTAGCCATTTAATTATTGGATAACTATAAATGTCTAAATGTAGAAAATGAAATGAAAAAAAACTTTTTTTTTTTTTTTTTTTTGTGGTGTTGGGAATCAAACCCATAGCCTTGTGCTTGCAAGGCAAGCACTTTACCGACTGAGCTATCTCCCCAGCCCCCTGAAAAAAACCTTTCTAAGCATAAGAAAGAATGGGAGACCTAGAAACTGAGATGAATTTCAGTTCTAATGTTGTAAAAACTTATCAGTTCATTTCCCTCTTTTTGGGGGGGACAAGGGGATACCAGGGATTGAACCCAGGAGCGCTTAACTACTGAACCACATCCCCAGACCTTTTTATTTTTTTATTTTGAGACAGGGTCTTGCTTTAATTGCTGAGGCTGGTTTTGAACTTGGAATCTTCTTGCCTCAGCCTCCCGAGGTGCTGGAATTACAGGTGTGTGCCACTGTGCCCAGTTTGTAACAGGACATTCTGGACAAATACTACTTTTCTTAGTGTACAACTCTCTCCATTCCATATCCAAAAATACTTACCATACAAAAACTACTTACCAGCACTTGCAATAGTATTAAGAGAAAAGATAGGCTTTTCTTCTGTCTTATAGGAGATTACAGACCTAGAAATCACAAAAGCAATTATAAATCTCAAAATAAGCTTTAAATTAAGACATTGAGTTATTTTAAAACATGAACAGAAAATAACTTGGAATTCTAATTGTTTCTTACCTGAATCGATTAAAGATGATAGAGCCTTCATCAAACTCATATCCAGAATTTAGTAATTCAAGAGCAATGACTGATGCATCTCCAAAAGTAGGGGGCTTTCTTCCCACATCTTTGAACGTCACCAAAAACTGGTCTGAATGAGTCCTAGAGATCACATAAAATAGTTTAATAGAATATTTGTGTTGAAAGAACATATGGGAAAAGAAAAAATTTACCACCAATGATCAAGTTTTTTGGGGAAATGAGTGATGGCTCCCTGGGTTAAGTTTTCTGCATTATCATGATTATTTCTTTCCTGCAGTACCTGCAAAGAAGTCCGGACTAAAAATCCCCAAACTTTCTTATCTCTTTGCCTTTATATCTCTTTTAATCCTAATGAACTATTGTTCCTCTCTCACATTTCCAGGCTGTGACCCCTCCTCAGATTCTTTGTTTGGCTTAATGCTAAGAGCTTTGGACATTCCCATTGTATTCAACTTATGCAGATGAAGGACAAGCAGGAAAGCAAGTTAAAAAATGGGGAAAAATATATACTCCTATATATCCTGAAAAAAATAAAAATTAAACCTCTCTGAGTATATCAAGAAAGGTTAACTAAAAAAGGTATTTGCTTCAACTACCAGAGACTTCTGTTTCATCACACTTGCACCCTGCTGAACACAAACAACACATTTAATGTACCTATGAAGTATGCCTCTGATTTTATCACCAACCCCAACAAGCATCACTTCTTTTCCAGCTGCTGTGAGTGTAGCCACCTCACTTTTCATCTGTTTGGCCACCGAGGAATGAATAGCACCACAAAGTCCTCGATCTGAGGACACACCAATAAGGAGGTGTTTCTTCTTATCTTCAGGTACCTTAATATCAGCTTTTTCATACAGAGCTTGAAAAACAAACAAAACACACAGCTTTCTTAATAATCAGTTTATATTAAATATAGCAATAATCCCTAGTTTACCAGGGAATGCTATTTTCACAATATGCAATTAAATTTAAGTGACACTTGACACAAGTATAATCAAAAGTGTCTGTGTACATACTTTATTTATAACCAGGCTAAAAAACCAGAAGGGTTTAAATCTGTATGTAAGAAAGATTCCTTAGAATCAATTAATGGCTAATTTTCTTAAATACTGACTAAAAGAAATTCTAGTACAATTAAAAAACTTGTGAAAGAGGACAGAATTATAGACACACCTACTTATCTAGACATCAGACTTCTATAGAATGCAAACTTCCAGCATACAACTGAAAGAGCAGGAAACGAATATTTACTGAGTTGCTTATATAATCTGCATATCAAGTTCTTATTAAAAAAAAACTATTGATTTTGAAGTAATGAAGACAATTTATTTTTGGTATTACTTTATCAAGTTTGTTGAACTGGTCTTCCAAGAAACAAAGGCAAAGAAGAGATTAAATGGATTAAAGATACACGATTTTACTATAGAAATCCTTGTGAGAGAAAACAGGAACAAGTCAAAAGAGGCAGAAGAGCCATCTACCATGATAAGCCTGACCTGTGGGAAGAACACGTGACCTGAGGAAGAAAGGCGATGCAGCAGCTCCTTCACCACTGGCAGTGTAAGGCTACTGGGAGCCCCAAGACTTCCCCAGACCAACCTGCCTTAGCATCTGTCTGTGCTCAGTCACTGGCTAGGAGCAGCCCTTGAGAAGGACGACTTGACCAAACAGGGTTTTAACAGCTGCTACAGCTGGACAGCTGAGGCTCCCTGCAGCTGCAAGGTACATTTTGCAGCGTTACATTCACCCACTTCAAGAACATTCCTGCTATCTCTTCAGTATAAGACAGTGACTCTCAATTTTTAAAACTAGAGGATCTCCCATAAAAAGTAGAGAGAAGTAAATACGCAACTCAAAGTTTATGGAGTGGGGAAAACACATCTTTTAAGTCCTTTAAATGTTTTGCACAGCATAAAATGCCTATTTTAAAATCTTTTAAATATTTAAAAATTTTAAAATTTCATAGCTAGCAGTTAATACCTTCTTAGTTTAGAGTACAGAAGCTGACAAGCAGCCTTGACTTGAATTTTTATTATTATACTGCAAATAACTGTATTCAACTATCTGAGCCAGTTTCTTATTTACTCAGTGGTTCTGGGGACTCAACCCAGGGCCTCTTGCATGCCAGCCAAGAGCTCTACCACTGAGTCACATCTGCAGCCCCTGGTTTCTCCTTTATAAAATGAACATCTTGTGGCTACAAACTTTTGGGGGAGGAACAAACATATTTATTTGTATTAACAAGAAAGGGAAATAGTTAAGTGACTTTCCATTTTTTACATAAATAAGCTGAAGAGTAATTTTTTATGAACGCTTCTCTTTGCCAAAGTTAACCTGGTCTTAGTTTTGGCTTGAGGAACTTGGTATGAAAATGCAATGATTAATACACTACATGGAGGGCCAGGGGCACAGCTCAGTGGTAGAGTCTTACATAGTATGTACGAGGGCCCTGGTTTGATCCCTTGCACCACAAAAACAGAAAAAAAAATAAAAGAAAAAGAAAAAAAGACTATGAGGAGATAAAATTATTGAATGCTCACTATGCCACACATTCTACTTAAATTAGGTATCCAGTGATATAAATAGACATAATCCTATATAAACTGGAAATCACTGACCTACTCTAGTCAAGAACTGAGCATCAACCAACCAAACATTTACTGAGAGAATGAGACTTATGGGAGCCAGTGGGTTTGAGATGAATGGATGGTTAACCTATCAACTCTCCTCTGTACAAGGTCACACTAAATACAGCATTTTTAAAGTGAGAGAGGCCATGTCATCTGGGGCCTGTTCTATTATTTTCTTACATAAAATTTCCTTGGGCAGGATAAATGTATGTTTAAAAAGATATAGAAGACCACAAAAAATTACTGAAGGCAATTCTACATCTCATGCATAGATATGCTTTATATACAATATGTAGATAATACAAAGATATATTATCTTCAATTTGGAATTTTGCCTTCTAAGTTCATATTTAAACATTCTGCTTATGAATTCTGTTGGTAAGATTCATTTTCCTTTAGTCCTATTCAATTGCACATTTATTGAACACCCACTGTTCTACATGTTGGGAATGTAGAATGAAGTTTCTACTATAGTTGGGGAGTCAAATAATAAAACAAGTAAACAAGGACAGGTAGTGTCATGTAGTGACACATGAGAAAGAAGGAAATAAGGAAGCATAACCCAAGTACACAAGAAATGCAGAGAAAAATTCAGGATAAGGTGGTTTAAGAAGGTCTCTTGAGGGGTGTAGTTGAATAGAAATCTGCGTGAAATGAGGGGAAGAGCATTTTGAGCAGAAGAAATTAAAAACAGCAGTGTGGTATGTGGTAGGAAGAGAATCACGTAAAGAACTAAAGGCCAAGGTAACAATTTTATGCTAACTGTAAAGAAATTTTAGGGCAGGGGTCAGCATGAACTGCTTCACAACTTAGTCATTCTGGCTGTGGGATGGAGAAAGAGTGGAAAGGGGCAAAAGCAGAAGTAAGGTTGGAAGGCTATAAGAACTGAGCAATAGGGACTACCTTCCTTAAAATGAAAATATTCTTTCGGAAAGATATGAGCCCCAAACTTAAAAATTTAGATGGTCCTGAGCTGAGATTTTTTTTTTTTAGGCTTAGTTGTAGATAAGTGGGGGTTCACTATACAATTCTCTTCACTTTCAAATCTGTGTGAAAGATTCATAATAAACAGTTACAAATTCTGTGAGGTAGCCTTAAGTCAATATGACACAGAATAATGGAAGAGTTCAAAGGATTGTGATGGGAACTTCCCAGCTCTTTCCAATTTTGCTTATTTCCAAGAAAAATTAATAATCAAATAAGCATAAAAGCATCTGGAAAAATATAAATTCTTTTTGAAATTGTTATTTCACTTTTTTCTCCATTAGGAAGATTAATCAAGAATGGACTACATAAAATTACCAAAGAAAATGTGTTGATGCTTTTGAAAGGATAAGAATTGTAGTTAAGTGTCTTAAAAATGAATGTTTTCAGCTATTTTCCCTGTTTTTACATCATGGATATTCTCCAAACAAGTCATATCCATGACCACTCCTTCAACTCTCCTCTGTTGGGTACCATCTCTCCACCCTTGATCCTCTCACCTACAGTCACAAGGTAACAGGAAGCAATCAAGCCTCTGGGTCTAATGTACTATCTTTTCAAGTGCTTTTGATGGTACATTTAATAATCTAGGAAAGATTTCAGAATGTTTCAGTTTAACAGTCACATATAATGGTTACAGAGGCTTCCTGTCCATTTGTATGTGACCTTGGACAAGTTACTTAACTTCAGTATGCAGGGACTCTCACAGTTCCTGTCCTCATAGGGTTGCTGTGAGTCCATGCAGAATGTATGTACATGAAAATGAGTACACGTCAAGTACTCAGAATAGGCCTGGTATCACAGAAAGCACTAAACAAGTCATAAGTGTATGTTTAAACAGTTCATAATTTGTAAATCAAACTCTTCTCTTACCTAAAGATCCTACTCCGTATACTCGAGCAGGTTTCAGCTCCCTTTCAGCTCGGGCATATTTTGCTGCTGCTACCATTTTCATAGACTTGGTAATTTTCTGGATGTTTTTGATTGATTTTAGTCGCCTGGTAACTGAAAAATTGAAATGCTATGTTAAGACAAAGGCATTACAATATCATTTCATTTGTGAATTCACTGAAATTTTTTCTAAAGTGCAAGGTAGAATAATTAGCACTTAGATCATCAATAAACAGCATGATACTAAACTCATCTTTATTTAAAACTAGCACTAATAAAAGGGCAAGACTAGTTATAATTTGGACAGAATAAGTGAATGGCAACCTAAGAGAAAACAGTACATTATGTATTTAAAACATTAAATGACATTAAAAATGCCTTAACCACATATTTCATAACATTATGTATATATGTATATGCAAACAGTACAGATTTTTCTAGTTATATCATTATTACTCTAAAGACATAGAATAAGAATAAAACTTCCTCATGTGTCACCTTATACTTGTCTTTTATAAAACAAGTTCAACATCTCACATGCATAATATAGGTTCATTTTGCCAATTTTGACCAATATAAAAATGGGCTCAAGTGGTATATTTTTCAAAGTATTTTTGTCAAAATTTAGTTTTCTTTAATTCATATATTGAGACACAAACATACTTACTATCTTTCAAAGTTGCCATATTTCGAACTTGGATCCTGAGAATAAAAAAGTTTTAAAAACAGTTCAGTTTTTTGAAAAATAATTCCACTATATAAGAAAAACATTCAGTTAATGTTTAAATATCCATGAAAAACAATCTGTCAAAATACAGGAATTTGAATGTATATGAATAGACATAAATATATATATATATAGTCATATATTTAAATTTAAATATATTTAAATTCCCAATAGTTATAACCAAGGCCTGTGCCAAACCTTATTTTATTTGGTCTAACTATAACATAAACTGTTCACTTACGTCCCAATGGCATTCACAAATGCTCCATTCCCATCTCCATCTTTGCTTATATTACTTCTAGGATAAAAAAGTCCTTTCCCTTGTTAGGTTAATTATTTAAAATCAAGACCAGACACTCCTAAAAAGCAACTCTTGACTTACTTAGTGCAGAACAATGTTTAAAAGTAATACTAAGCACCAAGCCAGATGCGGTGGTGCACCCCTGAACCCTAGTGATTTGAGAGGCAAAAGCAGGAGTATTACAAGTTCAAAACCAGCCTCAGAAACTTAGCGAGACTCTGTCTCAAAATACAAGTAAAAAAGGCTGGGAATGTAGCTCAGGGGTAATGTGCCCCTGGGTTCAACCCCAGTACCAATAACCACCACCACCACCACCACCACCACAATAGTAATATAATAATATATAATAGTTAGCATCAATCACACAGCCTAACATGACCACATGAATGGTAGTACATTTATTTAAAATGATTTTGACCTTTTAAAATTCAATAAAATAAACGCATACTAGGTAGCTTCTATGTTCCAGGTACTGATAAATGGGATATGGTTTCTGACCACCAGAAACATATTATCATCTCAGACAGGATTCATAAAACTCAAGTTTTACATCAAGTTTAATAAAATATTTGTCATCTTTAATATTAAAATGCAATGCATATAGATAAAAATGTTTAGACTTGAATTAAAATTAGTGAAAAATGAATAAGAGGATCCCTGCCCTAGTGGAAAGACAGCATGTTATAAATTATTATCTTTAAGCCTTTGAATTCACACAAAGTATTTGTGCTGGCCAGCAAAGCTACACAGGAGAATTGAAGAATCAGTAAATTTGTGCATAAAGCCAGGCCAAAGGTGGGCATTCTCAGAACAAGATGTAGTTTTGAAAGATAATTTCATGTACTAGGTATGCAGCAGAGGAAGCAGGAGATATGGGTTGTGTTTAAATATTATTTTGAATATTTAATATTTTTAAATATTAGAAAGTAAAGCAGTGTAAATACTATTTTGGAGATAGTACAGAAAAGATGAGTCAGTTTAGTTTTCAGATGGCAGTGACAAGCATGAAATGAGGCAGGAATACTGATGAATACTCATACCATGGATACACAGACTGCTGCAGCTTCCAGGCAAGAAACAGCAAGAATCTGGGTTAAGGTATGGGCAAAGCAATATGAGACTGGACTTGAGAACAAACTCTTAGTAGAAAGGAAAACAGACTGACGGAAAGTTTATGATTTAAAGACCTGAGTGCACCGTGCTATCATGATACAGAAAAACAGGGCTGGGATTAATGCCCTGGAGATAATGAATTTTGAATAAGAAGCAGTTAAAAAGACTAGGGGACAAGGTGGAAATGTCCAATGGTAAATGAGAGTTTTGAGAGTTGAGATACAGATTTGAAAACTATTAGTAGACATGGTAGTTGATGCTAAAAATAAAAACCAAGCAAGCAAACAAAAACCCACCCAGCTGGGCATATTGGCGCATGTCTGTTCCCAGCAACTTGGGAGGCTGAGGCGGGAGAATTGCAAGTTCAAGGTCAATCTTAGCAACTTAGGCCCTAAACAAGGGTTGCTTGTTTCAAAATATGAACAAGGGGCTGGGAACGTGGCTAAGTGGCTGAGCGTCCCTGGGCTTAATCCCCAGTACCAAAAAACAATCAAAACCTATCCCAGAAGAGGTCAAATTAGAAGCAGAAGGAACACTTTCTAAGAAGCAAGCATTAACCTAATACCAAAATCTGATAAAGATATTATAAAACACAAAAACCTGTGACTAACATCTCTCATCAACTTAGATGCAAAACTACTCAAAAACAATTACACACCATGGCCAAGTGGGAATTATTTTAGGTATACAAAGCTCACTCAATGCTCAAAAATAGTCTACACATCAACAGGTTAAAGAAGAAAACCAAATAGTTAATAGATGCAGAAAAAGCATCTAACAAAAAAAAAAAAAAAAAAAAAAAAAAAACAAAACTAACACTCATTCAGGAAAACCCTCTCAGTAAATTAGAAATAGAGGAACACTTCCACAACTTGACAAGAACCATCTACAAAACCCACAACTTAATGGTGAGAAACTAGAAGGCTTTGCCCCTAATACTGAAAGAGCAATGTCTCCTCTCACCACTTTTCTCCACATCATACTGGAAATCATTGAAATTGCATAATGTTGGCCACGCAGTCAGACGGCTGCTGAGACGAGAAAGTTTCACTGGGGCAGTCTCCGCATATCGTGGGGAGATAGATGCTGCTACCTTTGATTGGCCTTGGTCCTTACAGCTCCAAAAAGAAACAGAATCTTGATAAGCTCTATGAGCTGAAATCCAAAGCTCAGCAGATTATGAACCAGTTTGGCCCCTCAGCACTAATCAACCTCTCCAATTTCTCATCTATAAAACCCATCCAGCCAGTACCCCTCCACAGGGCTCCATGGCCAATAGCACTACAGTGGTAAAAATCCCAGGCACTTCTGGGACAGCAGGTTGTCTTAGCCCTGAAAACAATCAGGTATTGACCAAGAAGAAATTACAAGACTTCGTAAGAGAAGTGGATCCAAATGAGCCGTTGGATGAAGATGCTGCTGAGATTGCTGATGATCTTATTGAGTGTGGTGATGGCAGCCTGCAAGCTTGCTCAGCATAGCAAGTTCAGCACTCTGGAGGTGAAAGATGTCCAGCTGCATCTAGAACGCAGAACATGTGGACCCCAGGATTTGGCTCTGAAGAAATATGACCCTACAAAAAAGCTTGCACCACAGAAGCTCGTAAACAGAATGGCACTGATCCGGAAAACAACCAAGAAATAACACGCAGAAAGGTCAGAATGGACAACAATGTATTTGGAGATACTTGAGCTGAGATTTCAGCCATCTCATCCTTGGAATTTTTTTAAAATGCTTTACAGAGAAGCATATATTTTTTTATTAACAGTGCAGCAATACCTATAATGACTGAGAGGATCTGCCAAAAGAATAAAGCCTCCTACCCTTAAAAAAAAGAAAAAGAAAATGCACAATGTCAAGAAAAGAAAGTAAAATGTAAATAGATTGGGAGATGTGCCCCCAAAAACTCAAGTGTGAGACAATGCAAGAAAGTTCAGAGAAATGACTGGGCTGTATTAACCTGATCAGTGAATTAATCCCTGATGGGATGAACTGAGTGGTAACTGGAGGCAGGTGGGGCGTGGCTGGAGGGAGTGGTTCATTGGGGGCGTGGCTATGGAGTATATATTTTGTATCTGGAGAGTAGAGTCTCTCTACTTTCTGATCATCATGTGAGCTGCTTCCCTCTGCCACACTCTTCTATCATGATGTTCTGCCTCACCTCCAGCCCCAAGGAATGGAGCCAGCTTTCTATGGACCAAGACCTCGAAGCTGTGAGCCCTCAAATAAACTTTTCCTCCTCTACAATGTTCCAGTCTGGTCCTTCACTCACAACAGCAAAAAATCTGACTAAAACAGGAAGAAAGAAATAAAACCTTGTTTGTTCATAGATGGCACAATTATCTATGTAGAAAATCCCAAAGAATCACCAAAAAACTCTCCTGGAACCAATAAGCAATTATAGCAAGGTTGCAGGATATAAGGTTAATTTACCTCAAGTTAATTGCTTACCTATATACAATCATCCCTCAGTATCTACTGGGTTTGGTTTCAAGACCACTCATGGATACACACTCCTCAAGGCTCAAAATATCTTATATAAAACAGCATAATATTTGCATATGTAACCTAACAATATCCTTTAATGTACTTGTGTTGAGTGTGTGTGTGTGTGTGTGTGGTGCTGGGGATTGAGGCCAGGGTCTCACCCACATTAGGCCAGCACTCTACCACAGTTACATCCCCAGCCCCATCCATATAAATCACTTCTAGATTACTTATGATAATGTAACTATTTGTTGTACTGTTTAGGGAATAATGACGGAGGGTGGAGAATCTGTACGTGTTGAGTGCATATGCAATTTTTTTTCCAAATATTTTGATCTGTAGTTGGTTGAATTTGCAGACAGAACCAGCAGGTAAAGGCTCACTGTATCATTTATAAACAAATGGATTCTGAAGTCATAAAAGACCTCAGAATTATACACATAAAAAACTTAAATAAAATTTATATTAGATCTATTTTATACTTTTAAAGAGTCATAGGTATGAATATAAGATCTACATGAGGAAAACTACAAAAAACTGATGAAAGAAATCAAAGCTCTCAATAAATGGGAAGAGATTCCATATTATGGCTAGGAAGTTTCAAAATTACTAAGATCAGTTCTTTACAACTTGTTTTATAGATTCAACAATTCCAATCAAACTCTTAGCAAGTTACTTTATAGATACCAGGGCACTAATTTTAAATTTAATGTGAAAGGCAAAAAATCTAGAATGGCCAAAGAACACTGAAGAAGAAAAAGAAAACTGAAACCCACTACCTGACTTCAAGACTTCCTGGTGAAAGAACAGACAAATCAAGCAACAACACAGTAGAGAGCCCAGAAGGAGACCCACACAACAGTCAACTTCTCTTTGACGAAGGAGCAAAAACAATTAAACTGAGAAGGAATACTATTTACAACCAATAGTGTTGGAACAACTGGACACCCGTATGTAAAAATATGAATCTAAACAATGACCCTACAACACCTTTCACAAAAATTATCTCAGAGTGGATCATAGATCTTTTGTAAAATGAAAACTATAAAATTTCCAGAAGATACCACAGGAGAAAATCTAGGTACCTTGGGTTTGGCAGTGATCCAACACCAAAAGCATGCTCCATGATGGGGGGGCGGGAGAAAGAAAACAGTAACTTTAACTATCAAACTTTAAAACTTTGGATCTGTGATAACACTATTAAGAGAATGAAGACAAGCCACAGACTAGAAGAAAATATTTGCAAAACATATTTCTGATAAAGAATTTGACCCTGAATATAAAACTCTTAAAACCTGACAATAACAAATCAGTCAAATAAAAAAAAAATGAGCAAAAGATTTGCACACCTCACTAGATATAAAATGGCAAAAAAGCACATAAAAAGTACTTAGTATCATATTATTAGGTAACTGAAAATCAAAATGAGATACCACTATATACCTAGAAGAATCCATTAAAAAAACAACAAATGATGACAAGTATGTGTAGGGAGAGGAACTCTCATTGATGGCTGGTGGGAGCGCAAAATGGTGTAGTCGCCTTGGGAGAAATGGTTTGGCAGTTTCTCATAAAGCTATACATAGTCTTAATATCGGATCCCACAATCATGCTCCTAGGTATCTACCCAACTGACCCGAAAACATGTTCACACAAAACCTGCACACAAATGTTTACAACATTATTCATAATTGTCAAAACCTGAAGGACATCAATATGTGAATGAATTGGTAACCTAACCCTTGTATAGCCCCACAATGAAGTATTATTTAGCAATAAGAATAGATGAACTATCAAGCCACAGAGACAGGGAGAGACCTTAAATGCATATTTACAATATGAAGGAAGACAATCTGCAAAAGACTGTATACTGTGCCAGAAATGACTATAGGAACAGTAAAGAGATCAGTTGTTTCAAGGGTTTCTAGGAGAGGGGAGGAGGAATTTGCTGTAATAGCAAACGCACTTGTCAAAATCCATGGGTCTGATAAGAGAAAAAGTGAAACTTAATGAAACTCCAACTCTAGTTAATAGTTTCAATAATGGCTCAATGTAGCACTTACACCATTTTAAGATGTCAGCGGTAGGGGAAACGGTTCAGCGCTATATAGAAGGGTATATGAAATCTCTATACTAAATGTTCAACTTTCCTACATACCTAAAACTCTACTAAAAAGTGAAGTTTTATCAATTATAATTTTTAAAATGGAGGTATGAAATATGTTCTATGGTCTCATTTTTGTGATTGTGTTTGTGTGCATAAAAATATATATGAAAGGTCAAAGTCAAAAGATTTGTTTTAAAAGTCTCTTGACTTATCTAGCATAATACTGGCATTACTCCTTCACAAAGAAAAGAGGAAGCAGACTACATGTAAAATATGAGCTTTTACATATTTAATATGAGAATGGATGTACTGAAGATAAAAACTGGAAAATACAAAGTCTGCTATTTCAGAGTACAGATTATGGGATGTAGCAATTATTCTATTAATCACCATTGCTCATAATGGCATCTGAAAAATAATTCCATTTTTGGCTGGCTTTCTTTTTTCAGTATAATGACTTTTTCACTCCAAACACTCTACATTTACAGGCTGTCACAAATGACATTTGGATATTATGATTTTAGGTAGACACTTCAATTTGACACAAGTTTCTCATTAGAGAATACTGTATGGAACAAATCTGAATTCCATGCCATATTTGGATGAATACAATGTTTTGGTTTTCCTGAGTTATTCCAAGTGAAAGGTATGAAGAGAAAACATCTTGTTTAATTTTTAATTGTTGAGAGACCTTTATTTTATTCATTTATATGCAGTGCTGAGAATCAAATCTAGTGCCTTACACAGGCTAGGCAAGTGCTCTACCACTGAGCCACAACCCCAGCCCTTTTCTGTTATTCTTTATGCTGTGCACATAATATGATTTCATGCATTTCAAAGAGCTCTCATACTTAGCCTTCATTTAGATCTAAAGATGATTTCTATGTTATCTCTTTTTAAGCACAATTTACCATCAAATAGCCATGAAGTATTTTGAGGGATGGTTTGATTTACTGAATTTTGTGCTGAGAAGATTTTACACTGAGAGATCGAGTTCTGAATCACTGCATCATGTCCTGAGAAAGCCTCAGGAGTTTATGAGGCTTGAAATATATCAAATACACTGGATAGACAATCACCTGGGTTGGGATCACCAGTATCTACTATAAGAATACAGCACTGTTAGAAAACCTGAACACAGTAAAGGAGGGAATCAGGAGTGGTTCACTGTCCAATGAAATTGCAGTTTGAGCCATTTTTTAAAGAAATATATAATGCTTTATGTAATAAAAATTAAGGAAGAAGCATCACTGGCTAATTATCCAGGGGAAGTATGAAGTGTGTCTAATCCTAATTAAGGTGTAAATTAATCCTAATTCAGGTGAATGCCGGTGTAAAAGTCCATCACCTACCTCTACACCAAAAAGTGGTACCTCACACTTCTTCAACCCCCAACCATGGTTATATCTTCTTTTCCTCCTTTGGCAGATAGGATAACCTTCTCACATATTTGGGGGAAGGGGTACTGGATGATGAATCCAGCGGAGTTTTATCACTGAGCTATGTCCCCAACCCTTTTTATTTCAATTTTTAAGATAGGGTCTCATTAAATTACTTAGGGCCTTGCTAACTTGCTAGTGCTGGTCTCATATTTATGACCCTCCTGCCTCAGCCTCCTTGAGTCACTGGAATTAAAGTCGTGTGCCCATACCCAGCTGAAAACATTGATATTTGATGAGTATTCATAATCTACCTCTTAAACCAACATTCTCGAAGGTCAGGACTATGCCATTTATTTGCTGATTAGGTTCCTAGCAGTAGTTGCCTCTGAGAGCTCTTATTTAAATCAAAGTTCTATTAAAATATCTTCAAATTATCTTGTATTTGTCTTAATAAAAAAAGGTATTTTTTGAACTTTTATCTAAAACATTGTTTCTGAAACTTCCCAGCCCTTCATATTTTTTTGATAGAGTCCTGCCTCAGCCTCCAGAGTCACTAGATTACAGGTGTGGTCCACTGTACTGGGCTCTTTCCATTTTTTAAAGAATAAAGTGGATAGTGCTTAAGGTTCTAAAAATACTGACATATTACATGATTGCACAGCAAGATGGGAAGAATAGGAAAAAAGTTGATGTTTGCAGAGCACTACTGCACACCAAGAATAGCCACACTGGCAACCTCAATGGGGCTATATCTGTTTGTTTGTCACCACATTTTAGCACTTTTCATAGTGCCAACTGATGTAGGGCAGGCACTCCACAAATATCTGCTTAATGGTTAACAAATGGAAAATCTATATAACTGAGAATTTAATTACTGTGACTTAATTCCTCTGAATATTCTTTTTCAAGATTAGAAGAAAAATCTGACGTCTGAGGCTAATCCACCAAATATTTTATGTGGATACGTCACATCATACTGAACTTCCTCACTGCCCTGAAACTCTTGTATATTGCTATAAATTCTTAGCTTAATGAAAGACCTATCGATTTCAATTAATGATTTATAGTCCCTTCTCACAAATCAGAATGCTACAATCAAGTTCCAAGCTGTAGCTCCTTAGAAATGCGCCATACTATAAAACAAGGGAATTGCTAGGGCTTAGCCTGTAGCTAATAATCCCCTCAGGACTTTGTCTGAAATTATTCCGAACTGTCTAGTTCCAAAACATTTCATACTATTTATACAACGTCAACCACATAATTTTTATCTTGCCTATTCCTAGGCCTTCTTTTGCTCCAAGAGAAGTTTTTAAATCGTCCAAACATATAGCACCCTTTACCTTCGTGGCAGTTGACAAATGTCACTTAAAACCCATCTATCGCCTCCTTCTCTGGACTTTTGGACAATTTCATGACCTTGCAGGTTCATGTTCTGGCATAAGCGTTTGAAGGTGGTGCTAGATGTCTTTCCCTACTTCGCCAACAGCAGATCTTTAAAGTCCCTTATGCACCAAGACGCCCGTCTGCCATAAAGGCAGAAATCTTTTCTCACCTTCGTTTCTCCAGTACCTAAAGCGCCTGCTACACAGTGGGAGCTCACTGAGACCGTTAACTCTTAAAGCGCACTCTGCCCAGCACTGGAGTCTTTGAAAAGGTGTCAAGGACACAGAGCACACCTTAACCTGCCCCTCGGCTCTTTCTCAGGTTCCCCCTTCACCTTGCGGGCCCTGCCAAACACTTCCCGAGACTCTGAGCCTGGTATGTAGCAGAAGCTGGTATTTATGAGCTGAATGGATTCCAGGCCGACCCGTCATTAATTCGGACTAAGGTCTCGGTCCCGAGGTCCCAGATGATCCATCCAGTCTCCGGGGACCTGGCGTGACCTTGCCCCCTCTGACCCCGCTCCAGCCTTCGCGCGCGCCCTCCCCGCTTTGGAGCGGCTTCCTGCTGCCCAGCTGCGAGGTTTCTGCAGGACCCGGGGCCTAACCGGACCTTGGGGCCTCGGCTCTGTCCCTCGCGCCCCACCTCGCCCCAATTCCACCCCATTTGACCGAGCTCTCCATCCCTCGCAGTATTCCCAGTCTTCCCGTAATCTGTCATACCATTGCGGCTGCAAGGCCCGGGCAGACAGCCCAGCGACGCTCGCCCGGGAGAACATGGTGGTGGTACCGGCCTTGCTTGAAGGTCGGGCAGACAGGCCTTACCGCGCACGCGCGGAAGCTGCCCAGCGCGCCCTTCCCACCCCGCTTGCTCCTTCAGTCTCGCTTCCTCGCGCCAGAAAGAGGAGTCTCGCGAGCGTTGGGGCCGGTCCTCCCAGACCCCGCCTATTCCGACTGTCAGCTTTGCCCCGCCTACCCCTTCCACCCCAGTTCCGCTTCCGGTCGGACCGACTCGGCTCCAGAAAGTGGTCTCTGCGGTGGTCACGATGGGGAAGTCAGATTTTCTTACCCCCAAGGCCATCGCCAACCGGATCAAATCCAAAGGACTTCAGAAGCTGCGTTGGTATTGCCAGATGTGCCAGAAGCAGTGTCGGGACGAGGTAAGTGGGCCTGGGATAGCCCCATTTCCCAGAGGGCCCCGCTGGAAATCCAGGTTCAAGTGCAGACGCGCAGGAAAGCACAGGGCTCGGGTTCCCGGCCGCGAGGCTTTTTGGGCTCTGCACTGGGCTAGTTAACTCCTCAGCTCAATAGAGCTGCTCTTCCCTGCAGTCTCCGGACCTAGAGGGGCACCAGAGGTCTCTGACACCTCATTCCTTCCCATTCCGCACCCCCCCAACCCCAAAAATGAAATGAAATCAAAAGGTTCTGCAGCTCTCGCAGGGGCGTGAATAATGAGTGCAGTGCAGGACATCCGGCGATAACTAATAATAACCATCTCTGACTTGGCTCTTAAATAGGACAGTTAGGATTCCCACTTACTCGTTATTCGACGAAAGAAGGGAAACCAGTTTTCCACTCGACAAGCATTTATTGAACGCCTAAATGAACTAGGACCAGGCTATCAATATCATGAAGTCAGGATGCACTACTTAATAGGATGTGCTCTTGGACAAGCCACTTATACTCTATACCTGTTTACTCCTCCATAAAGTGGGAATAATAATTGAACCTACTTGTAAGATTGTTGTTGAGTTTGAAATAAGCGAATTATAGGTAAAGTGCCTCAAGAGACTCAGGCAGATCTTGAAAAGTCATATTGTACTACAGAGTTTATACTTCCCTCCCTTATTGAAGTGGTGGTGGAGACCCATTGAAGAATTGAAAGCAGCCTTATGGGCCTGACATTTTTCTCTGATTGGAAAAGAATGGAAGAACACTGAAGCAATAAGAGTAATCTAATCCAGTGCTTCTGTGAGGGTAGCCCTCAGAGAAAGATATTGATAGAGTTAGGTAGCCCTCAGAGAAAGATATTGATAGAGTTATTTCATTTCCATTTCCATTTCCTTCTTTCTGTGTAAGTCAAGGTGAAATTCTCACACAGAAAACTTGGGACTAGTGCAAGGAATATCCTTATATCCATTACCCAGCGTCTTAGTTTCCTTGGGCTGTTATAACGGAATGCAATACACTGCTTTAAACAATAGAAATGTATTTCTCACATTTCTGGAGACTGGGAAGAGTTCAAGGTCCGGGGGCTGGAATGGTTGCAGTTCTAGTGAGGGCTGTGTCCCTGTTTTGTAGAGGGCAGTCTTCCTTCTGTATCTTTGAGCAGAAAGAGCCAGCTCTAGGCTCTTACAAGGGAACTAACACCATCATAAGGCTCTGCCCCCACTACCTAATCTAAATTTAAGGCTTGACTTCCTAATGCCATCCTACTGGGGATTAGAGTTTCAATATATAAATTCTTGGGGGTTATAAGTATAGGCTTTGTAACACAGAGATGTAACAAAAGTGTTTTATCATGTTTTCTTTTTTCTGAAATATTTTGAATTATAAATATCAGAGTATTTAACCTCTAATACTTAAATATATATCTCAAAATTTCAGGATGATTTTCTATATAACCACAATGTATGTCAGTATGTCACCAATGTAACAATTAATAAAAATTCCCATATATCATCTCATAAACACTTCATAGTTTTTCACTTGTCCTCCAAGTGTTTTTTAAAGCAGTTTTTTCAAACTAAGACCAAAAGTCATGAATAGGATTTGATTATTGGAACTTTTAGTTCTTTTTAATAAACTAATAAACTTTTTTAGAGAAGTCTTGGTTTCACAGGAAAAAGCAACTGGACAGTACAGAGATTGCCTGTTTACCTCTCCCTCCCACATGCACAGCTGACCCCAACATCCTACAGCAGAGTAGCACACTTGTTAAAATAGATGAACCTGTATCGACATATTAGTACACAAAGTCCAGTTTACATTACAGTTCATTCTTGGTGTTGCATGTTTTATGCAGTTTTTGTTTGTTTATTTTTTAACCTCCAGCAGTCACACTATTCTATGTGTTTTTGACAAGTGCATAGTGATATATATCCACCAACATAATATCTTAGGAATTAGTTTCTAAAAATTGTAGTAAGTTATTACGATTTTTAATTCTCCAAATATAATTCTCTCAAAATTCTAAATTTAGGATAGAACTCACTCTCCCTGACCTTACCATTTTGTCTTGATATTCACTTGTTGAAGAGACTAAGCCAGTTAGTTATCCTACAGCATTTCCACTGTGTTGAATTTTTCTGATTTTTTGCCTTCTTTCTCTAATTTATTTTTATTTTTATTTTTATTTTAGTACTGGGGATTTAACCCTGGGTCACTCTACTACATGTAAAGATAGGGACTTGGTAGATACTGAGGCTGGCCTTAAAATTGACTCCTCCTATCTCAACCTCCAAGTAATTGAGATTATGCATGTATGCCACCACATCCAGTTCTATAACTCTTAGTTCTGTCAACTGGGACTTAGATCCAAAGGCTTAGCTAGGTTGAGATTGAACATTATGGGGAAGAATACTTTAAAGGTGGTCCTATATATTTTATTTTGTATCATGTGAAGAAGCCCATGATTTATACTGTGTACTAGTGAGGAATCAGGTTCAAATATTAAGTAGAAAAATAGAAAAGTTGGGTGTTTTTTGTAATCATCTTAAAAAGGTACAACTCTCCCTTTACGTGTTTCAGCATCCTACTTTGTCAATTATTTCCTTTAGAGTTACAAAGTGATTAATTTTCTTATTCTTCTACATTTACTGTTGGCTGCCATACTTTTATAAAAATTAGCTTTTGTTCATCAACTAGAGCTATTTGGTTATCCTTAAATGTCATTCTGAAATTCTGTGGTTCTTTCCTTTAATTGCCAGTTTGCAGAGTAAGTGAGGCTCTTGTGATTCTGGGCCTGTTTGCCCTCAGATCCATTCATTGCCCTTCCCTTCTGGAGGTAGTCTGGAGGAGGGGTAAGTTGGCCCTCACAAGTTCCCTTCCCTGTCTTCCATCTCAAGATATTGGGAAATTGAGGTTGAAGCCTGGGTATTTCTGCCAACCTCCATCTACTCCTTTGGGTTTCTATAGTTGAAAAACATTATTTTGTTTTCATTTTGATTCATTTTTTTCAATTTATGGAAAGTGATACTGGTTTTTCATTTATGAAACTGATACCAAATTTTAAGTTCAATTTAAATAACCATGGTACTTTGTTCATTTGTTGTTTTTTGGTACTGAGGATTGAACCTAGGGGTGAATTACCACTGAGCTGCATCTCTAGCCCTTTTATTATTTTTTATTTTGAAATAGGATCTCATTGAGTTGCTTAGGGCCTCACTGAATTGCTGAGGCTGGCCTTGTACTTGGGATCCTCCTGCCTCAGCCTCCTCATTTGCTGGGATTATAGATGTGAGCCAGCATGCCTAGCTATAACTGTGATGCTTACGGGTAGTGTATAGATTAGGCAAAAATTGTGTAGGTGGTCCATGGATGACTAGGATTAGAAAACTAGGCAAGATTGAGTGTTGAAATCCGGACAGTGGCAATGGGATTGAGCAAAGGAACTGGATGTAAATTCTTCAGAAGGCTGAATTTACTTAGTGATAGAAGTTGAATGTAAAAGGAGATGGTTTCTAGGTTGCTGTCTGGATTCCTGGGTGATTGGATATAAGGCAGTTCTCTTCACTGAGATTGGGACTACAGAAGAGGCACATTTAAAAACGTTCCAACTGTGTAACCTAGTGAAGAATCAGGTTTAAATATTGAATAGAAAAAATAGAAAAGTTATATGTTTTTTGTAATCATCTTAAAAAGGTACAGATGTAATATATTTAACAAGTTTATAATAATAACAACACTGTATTTTGGCTAATAGTTTGAAGTAGAAGAAAGTAAGTGAATATATTTTTAATAATTGGTTAAATTGAGTCCAGAAAATACAATCACTCATCTATAACTCTGCCCAGGAATATTTATTATTAATGTCCCTTTTAAAATTATTTATTTACTTATTTATTATTTATTTATTTATATCTTTATTTTGTGGTACTGGGCAAAAGCTCAGGTGCTGTACCACTGAACTACATCTTCAGCCCTTTTTTATTCTTATTTTGAGACCGGGTCTCTCTAAGTTGCCTAGGCTGGCCTTGAACTTGTGATCCTCCTGCCTCAGCCTCCTGAGTAACTGGGATCACAGGTGTGCACCACAACATTGCCCAGCTGATGCCTGTTTTTTACAGCACTGTTTTTCATTCTCTGACCTGAGGAATTGTTCTTTTATTAGCAGAGTTGCAAATTCAACTCCACATAAAGTAAAAATAAAAAACTGGAGGCTTATGACAGCTGGTGGTAAGATTATTTTTTATAATTTATCATTAAAGAGCAGATTTTTAGGGCTTAATTCAGTATGTCTATTTAGAGTCCATTTTGATGACCTAAATCAGAATTTCACTACTGCCTTTGCATTTTTTGCAGAATGGCTTCAAGTGTCATTGTATGTCTGAATCTCATCAGAGACAGCTATTGCTGGCTTCCGAAAATCCTCAGCAGTTTATGGATTATTTTTCAGAGTAAGTAACTCAAAGACATCCTTATCTCATAAATTTTATTCAGTTGGACACTTAGTAGGTGCTTAATATTTTATATGTTGGAGGTCTGTTATTCCTTATATGTTAACATAATAGCTGTTATTCTCTCTGTGCTCATTTTTTAATCTTCTTTTGAAAATTTACCACTGTTTAAATTAATAGACTTTCCTCCTTCCATTTTTTTTTTTTTTTTTTTTGCAGTACTGGGGATGGAACTCAGGGCCTTGTGCTTGGGAGGCAAGCACTCTACCAGCTGAGCTATCTCCCCAGCCCCTCCTCCTTCCATTTTAAACATGAAACTACTTTCATTCTAACACAATTGTGACTAGAACACATGCTGTGCTCTCAGCTTCCTGACCTCAAGACCTCGTCTATTTAGGAGATGTGGAGGGTGAATTTGAATGAACTTTTGAGGTTCTCTGGCTTTAGTTTCCTCATCTGTTAACATGGCACTAAAAGTAGCACTCTTAACAAGGCTTATAGGAAGTCTGGGTTAATATTTCACATGTTCACAAGAGTGGCTGGTACTCAGGATGTGCTGTTAATTATTATTATTATTATTATTTAGTCCTGCTTCTTTTTGTTTCCAAACTTCCCTTTGACCTGAGGACCCCTTTACATGCTTCCAAATGATTGAAGACTACATAGAGGTTTTGTTTATGTGGGTTTTATGTATTGACTGTTAGAAATTAAAACTGAAGACTGGGGCTATAGCTCAGTGGTAGAGCACTTGCCTAACTTGTGTGAGGGCCTGGTTTTGCATCCAAGCACTGCAAAAAAGAGAAAAAGAAGAAGGAAAAAACTTAAAAAACTGAGAAATCTTAAAAGTACTGTTTTTAGTTCATTTAAAAATAGCAATTTATTAAGTATTAAAATAAATAACATATTTAATGAAAAACTATTTTCCAAATAAAAGGCAAGAATTTTATGTGTTTTTGCAAAAGTCTTTAATGTCTTGCATCATAGAGAAGGCAGTTGGGTTCTCACATCTCCTGCATTTAGTCTGTCAGGAAATGTTATATTGATTGGAGCACATACAGAATATCCAGTCTTTACATAGATGTATAGTCAGAAGGGAAGTATTTTAGTCATCTTTTTAGATGATTTCAGACATTATTCTTGGATAGTACATCAATCATGATGTGTGGCAGTTTCTTAAAAATTAGTCTTAATCTAGAATTTGAAACTAGATTAGTAAACTTTTTGTACTGTTACATTAAAATTTATTGATCTATCTGTTAAGTGGATCTCATACCTGTGCATGATTTTGTAACATGTTAAACTTTTGAAAAGCATTGATTCACTACATTACACAAATCTTCAAAATTGTGGCATGTTTTATCATGTAATGTCATCAAATCATATTAACCCATTTGTCCCATTGTCCCAGATGTGGAATACCTATAAAAACTTAAATTGATCAATAAATATACCACTTGTAATAACTTTAAAATAATTATGTTTTTAGAGGTCTATTTTTGAGAAAAATAATAGGTGAATGATTAGAACATTTGAGAAAAAACATATATATGTATATATATATATATATATATATATACACATATATACACACATACATATGTTCTAGATTCTGATTTCCAACCTATTTTAATGCACCTGTGTCGATTTTGTTGAAATATTTGCAGAATTGGAGACTTGGGACTTCTTGGGTTAATATCAACATTGATGTCATCAGAACATCCCTAAGTATCAGGAAGCATGTCAAGCTCACAGCAGGTACTAACTCACCAAAATTCTACTTATTGCTTGAAAGGTCAAATCTCATCATGGTCACAAATACTGTCAGTTCTTTCCTGCCACATGACAGGTTTATTTTGTTTATATTTGAGAAAATATATACCAAAGTTCCAATTTGGAATAGTGATACTTTATGTGTCAGTAGTTCTTTGAAGTAAAAATGCTGTCCTGTGAAAAAGTAGTTACCTCATAGCTCTAAAGACATATCTGAGAGTTGAGATTTAATACAATCAATAAGTTTTACTGTTTCCTCAAGGATATTTTAGATGAAACTATCCAGGTTTTTATTGTGAGCTCATGATGTGAAGAATACACTGAACAACTAGTGGTTTTTGACATCACTGCCCACTGCCTGGCCTGTGTACTAAGCTGCCGGCAGGTTTTTCTTCCGTTGCTTTTATGCCATCAGTGCAAATGACATAGTCACAAAGGCAAAAATTGCTGCTCTGTGAATTACCTAAACCATCTCGAATACATGCCACACTTTGGGAAACACCCTCCTGGCAAAAGCTGTCTATACTCACTGTTCTCCTGTCTGTTCTGGCTCACTTCTTCAGTTCAGGAAAAGTTGCATGAGCCTGTTTTCATCTTCATGTTCCTTGATCTTTCTTCAGAGAATAACACTTAAAATTCTTCACTAAAACCTTTGTTCTGTCCTACTTCTGCTCCTTTGTGCTTTTTTTTCTTCATTAACTCCTCTCTCCCAGCTCTGCAAATACAGGAACGTTCTTCAAGGTGCCCCTTTGACTTCATAGTCAATTCAGTCAACAGTCTTCATGAGTCACCTTAATCTTTTTAACTGTTACCTTTGTGTTTGGATGTCTCCCAGATCCTAAAGTTACTTCCTAACATCTGCCTGGATTTAGATTTTTTTTTCCTTGATAACTCTAATTTTTATTTCTGAAGGCTATCTCAGAGTCAGCATTTTTAAAAGTGAACTCACTGTCCTGTGAGCACCAAACTTGCTTCCTAATCCGTGTTGGCCAATTGCTATTTACTTAGACTTCTAAAAATAAACCTCAAGTCCTGTTGGAATCTCCACTTGCCAATTCTCCTACATAATATCCTTGAATTTCGTATCCTCCGTTCTTACTGTCTAGTAGTAGTTCTCAGCATCTCTCACCTGAATTATTTCAGTGACTTCCTCACTAACCTCCCAATCTTTAGTTATTGTGTGTGTATGTGGGGGGAGGGGAAGTACTAGAAATTGAATTCAGGGGCATGCTGCCCCTGACCTACACCTCCATACTCTTCAAATTTTATTTTGAGACAGGGTCTCACTAAATTGCCCAGTCTGGCCTCAAACTTAAAATCCTCCTGCTTCAGCCTCCCAAGTAGCTGGAATTACAGGCATGCCCAGCTAACCAACCTTCAACTTTGGCCTCTCCTGTACATGTTTTATACCAGTGGTTCTCAGACCACCCTGTGTACCAGAATCAACTGGTGGGCTTAACAGAATGGCAGACCCCACACACAACTTCTAATTTAGTAGATCTGGAATGGGCCAGAGAGTTTACATTTTTATCTAGTTCCCAGTGATGATGATGCTGCTGGTTTGGGGATCACCATTTGAGTTTTTTTTTTTTTTTTCTCTACTGTTCACTGTTATTATCTTCATAGATTTTAACAAATTGCTTTCCAAACTAAGTTATTTCATGCTTTCACATTGCCTGCATAAAACTCGACCTATTTAGCATGATATTCAAGGTACTTCAAAAATGAGTCCAAACTTTACTATCACTCTTAAAATTATCTTTAACCTTATTATTACATTCCCCTACCCCCTTATTCTATTCTACCTTCAGTCTCATCCTCATTTTTATCTGCCTTAAACTTTATGCAAAGTAGCTTGAGTGTGATTTCTCAAACATGGGATACTTTCATAGCTCTATGCTAGCCGGGAATGACCTCATTTTTACCTATAAATTCCATTTGTGCATTTATCTTTCACTGTCCATATTAAAATCACCTCTGGGTATGTCCTTCAATTGTTTTTATGATATTTTGTACATTTCTTTTTTAGTTTAACTTTGGTTATAATTGGTTCTGCTCAGTTGTAACTTAAAGATCAAGATTTATGTTTTGTTCACTTGTGTTCAACTAGCACTTAATACAGTGTACCTACTTATAAGGTACCTGTTAAGTGTCAGTTTCATCTGGAATAAGGGCATTTTTGTTATCATAGATAAAACGGGGTTATTATACCACACTTAGTAGCACTAAGAGACTTTGTGAAGGACCCTCTCCAAAGATACGTGGTAACTTTTGCTATGGTTGTTTTATTAAAACAATATTTCAACTCCAAACTGACTTTTGCCTTTAATCCTTGAAAACTGTATCTTTTGGAGTTCTTTCCTTGTTCAGTTTTTAAAGAATTCTAACAGATAGTCACATAAATGTTTCATATGAATGTTAAAAGTGTATAATTGCTTAAATGTCAAGAAGATAATGCTATATATTTGTAGAAGTACCTTAATGCTTTCCTTTCTTTCTTAACCAGGGAATTCCGAAATGACTTTCTAGAACTTCTCAGAAGACGCTTTGGTAAACATCTTAAGTGTTCTGAAAAGAATAGCTTTATAATCTTATAATCTTCTCAGAATCATGTTCTCAGTGTTAAATTTTGTTCTCAGGCACTAAGAGAGTCCACAACAACATTGTCTACAATGAATACATCAGCCACCGAGAACACATCCACATGAATGCTACTCAGTGGGAAACACTGACTGATTTTACTAAGTGGTTGGGCAGAGAAGGTGAGAAGAGGTTATTTGCATGGTTATTATGACATCACTAACCAGAGAGAAAGAATTGTCATTTTCTCTCTAAATTCATTGAAAAGAGGATGCAGATAGCAATTTAAGAATTGGAGGAAAGGAGCATACATTTCCAGGGTTGATTTTGTTTATTTCAGTTTAATACTAACATCTAAACTAGTTCATTTGACAGTGGAAAGAATTGATGACTAAAGGTGATTTTTAAAATTTACTTTTTTTTTTATGGAGGGACAGTACTCAGGAGTGAACCCAGGGGTGTTTAACCACTGAGCTACATCCCCAGCTCCCTTTTTTCTTTTTTTAATTTTGAGACAGCATCTTGCAAAATTGCTGAGGCTGGTCTTGAATTTGCAGTCCTTCTGTCTAAACCTCCCAAGCCACTGGAATTACAGGCATGCAACACTGCACCCTACCAAATTTACTTTTTCTTTTTTCATTTCTAATCCTAGGAAGAGATGTTAGCAAGGAAAGAGAAAAAAAAAAAAAAAATTAGGGCAATATATTGCTTATTCAGTGTGTTACTTTGTTTCATTTTAAGTTAACAGAGCATCATATGTTCTTGAATATTAGATACTTCGATATCCCTGAATAATTTTTATTCAAAATAATACTTTCTTCATATGTTTACCTTGTTTACATATGTTGCTTCAATGTAGCTATATAAAAATCAGAATAATATGTTTTTTCTGTTTAAAGAGATAAAGAAAACATTCCACTTATATCTGAATTTCATTAAGTGGAAATATGAAAAATTCATGTGCTTCATGAATTTGTATTTAATGTATTTTGATTGTATTTGAATGAATGAGTAAATATGCAGAGATGAAACACAACTGTATTTACATTTTGCTTGATTGTGCACAAATTTATGGTGTGGTTTGTTTTTCAAGGCTTGTGCAAAGTGGATGAGACACCAAAAGGCTGGTATATCCAGTACATAGACAGAGACCCAGAAACTATCCGTCGCCAGCTGGAACTAGAGAAAAAGAAGAAGCAAGACCTCGATGATGAGGAAAAAACTGCCAAGTTTATTGAAGAACAAGTGAGAAGAGGTCTAGAAGGAAAAGAGCAGGTAGGTAACAGTATCATCCAGAGAGTCGATGTTAAAAATCTAAAAACGTCTAATTGCTTTTTTTTCTCAAAGAGCAAATTGAGATTTTTAGGTGTTGTTTCTTAATTAGGGGAGAAAGAGCATGATGGGGTGTAAAAGCACAGAGTTTGGAGTTGAGAGAAATCTCAGTTTAATTCCTTACTAACTTCATGATCTTGAATGTTGTAGAACCTCTCTAAACTTTAGTCTCTTTATCTCTAAAGTGGAGACAGTACCTAATGGGAAGACATGTAAATAGATCATTTCAGCTGATTATAATTGCATGATTAATGCAATGCTGGAGATAAACAGTGTGCCGATGAACATTTATTCCATTCCAGAAAGGGCAAAGAATATTTCAAGGTGGATACAAACCCTGAGCTGAGGTGTTTTGAAGAATCTGTGGGGAAAGCCAGTGAATGGGCAAGGAAGGGTGAGGGAAAGAGGGTCCCTGTATTAGGATAACTAGATCAAGGCCCTGACTTCAACAAATATTTGTAGATGCCTCCTGTGTGCCAGGACCTTCCAAGTACGGGAATAGACAGGGAGCAAAAGATGCAAAAGCCCCTGCCCTTGCAGGGCTCAACATTCTAGCAGTTGCACGTGAGCAGGAAAATACAGGCTGGTGTGTATGTGAAACTGGCAGCCATTTAGTATTTTTAAAACTTTTTGTTGAGCTCTATCATACATGTGGTAAAGTGTAAGATGTGCATTAATCTTACATGTACGGTTCATTGAACTTCTACATATTCATGTGTGGAAAGAGGGGGAGGGGGCTACTTTTGTAGCCACCACCTAGATAAAGGTTTTGAGCGTTTCCAGTGTCCCCAGAAGTTCTCTCATACCTGTTCTGTTCCATCCCCAATCCCCCAGAAGTAACCACCACACTGATATACCTCTATATCTGTATCTATCTGTACACACACATGCAATATATCTGTATCTACCTGTCTGTCTTATCAAGCTATCTGTACATACATGTAATATATATACTTTTGTGGGGAGGGAATTGGGAATTGAACTTACAAACACTCAACCACTGAGCCACATTCCCAGCTCTGTTTTGTATTTTATTTGGAGACAGGGTCTCACTGAGTTTCTTAGGGCCTCACTACGTTGCTGAGGCTGGCTTTGAACTTGGGATCCTCCTGCCTCAGCCTCCCAAGCCACTGGGATTACGAGTTGCACCATTGTGCCTGGCTATAATATATATACTTTTTTGTGTGTGTGTGTGCTGGTGCTGGGGATTGAACCTATGCCTTGCACGTGCTAGATATATACTCTTCTATTGAGCTATCATCCACAGCTGATAGAATGCTATGATCATTGGTTAGTTTAATCTGTTCATGAACTTTGTATAAAAAGAATCATTCTGTATGTCTCTTTTGTGTCTGGCTTTTTAAATTTAAACATAATGTTGTGCATTTCACCCATGTTCTTTCTATCAATGCTTCATTCTTTTAATGAATTTTTAAAATATTTTTTTAAATGTTGATGGACCTTTATTTTATTGATTTATTTATATGTAGTGCTGAGGATCAAACCCAGTGCCTCACACATGCTAGGCAAGTGCTGTACCACTGAGCCATAACCCCAGCCTCCTTTTTAATGAATTTTTAAAAATTATATGTAAAAGCACAAAAATTATACATATTAATGGGTACTATGTGATGTTTTAATAGATGATAATTGTGTAATCAGATTAAACGTATCTCCTTAAATTATTATTCTTTTTTTTTTAATGTAGCATTAGTAGCATATTCTATGATTATAACACTTATTCTGCTGAGGAACATGTGATACATTTTTAAATTTCAGGCTATTATGAAGACAGTGGCTCTGATCATTAGTGCTCATGTCTTGTTTAAGCCACTTACTAAGAAGAGTAATGCAGGTCACAGACAACATGACTTAAGACATTGATAAGGACCAGTGTTATGAATCAGCATTTTTTTTTTTTTCTTTTTTGGTACTGAGAATTGAACCCAGGGGCACTTAACCTATTAAGCTACATCCCTAGCCCTTTTTTATTTTTTTATTTTGAGACAGGGTCTCATTAAATTGCTGAAGCTGACCTCAAACTTACAATTCTCCTGCCTCAGCCTCCCAAGCCACTGGCTTTATAGGTGTGCACCACTGTGCCCAGCTTCTTTATTTTTTAATTTCTCTCATCTTTTTAAAATTTAAACCTCAGTTTGCAGTAGAAAAAAATAGAATTTTATATTGTGGAAATTAATAAGAATCATATCTTCCTGTCCAAAGGAAAGTGAGAAAAATAGTTTACTTTTTTTTTCCCTCAGTGCTGGGTATTGAACCCAGGGTCTTGTGCTTGTGAGGCAAGCACTCTGCCAACTGAGCTGTATCCCCAGCCCAATAGAATAATGTTATTATTTGTTAGCATTTTAGTTTAATACTGCTAAAACCTTCAAGTTATTTGTTCTTTTCAGATACAAATAATATTTTACCTTAAAAAGGTAAGAGAAATTCTACTGATCCTCATTTATTCTTTTATAAGGAAGATTATGTTCTTTTGCCTCACTATTTGAAAGCTTATGTGAGCATTACCTGGAAAAAGAATATTTTAGCTAGATCTCAAAGATGTCTTTTTTTGTTAGTAAAAACAATAACTGATGTTTATGGCACACTTACACACCATGTAATATTATCTTATTTAATGCTTCTACTAACTCTTAAGTACGTGTATTATCTCTGTATTTTAAAAATAGAAGAACTGAGGCTTAGGAAAGATGATGAGACTGACAAGAGATTCTAAAACTGATTGGTTACAAAGGTGGATTCAATACGCAGTTTTGTTTGTTTAATGTAAGGCTCTTTATCTTTGCATTAAGCTGTTCTACAATAAAGGTTTTGCTTTTTTTGCGGGGGGAGTACCAGGGATTGAATTCAGGGACACTCAACCACATCTCCAGCCCTATTTTGTATTTTATTTAGAGGCAGTGTCTCACTGAGTTGCTTAGCACCTTGCTTTTTGTTGAGGCTGACTTTGAACTTGAGACCCTCTTGCCTCATCTCCAGAGCTGCTGGGATTACTGGCAGGCACATGGCAAGGTTTTGCTTTTTCAAGTAATAGTCTAGCTAAAGTTCTAAAAGTTTATTCCCTCATAGTTCTTTTGTTTCCTGTGTAGATTATAATGGAAATAAAAATGTAGGTAAACGTCAGTAGTTTGGTGCAGAAGAGCTTTTTTAACCTTTAGAATAATTCTTAATTAGAGAATGTTAATTAGAAATCTCTTTAGAGTTTTATCTTTGAGTTGTCTTGCACCATAGGTAGCAAGTCATAATTTAAACCTATTGAATATTTATAGTAAATGCACTATAAATTATTTTTTTCTCTCTCTCTTTTAAGGAGGTCCCTGTTTTTACAGAATTAAGCAGAGAAAATGATGAAGAGAAAGGTAGTTTTTAACTTTTTTCTTTGTTAAGCATGAATTCTTTTGTACTGACTTTGCTAAAAGTGACATGTCTATGAACAAGACATTTGATTTTTCAGGGTTGTGTTGTTCTTGTCTATAAAATGAAAAGGTTATACTATGAATTGGATAGGATGCCTTCAGTCAAAAGTAACAAAATTGAATAAAATAAGCTTGAACAATAAGATCTCTTGCCATAGTAAGAATCCCAGAGGTGATGATTCTGCGTGCCGTACAGACACACAAGGTAGCTGCCAGCATTCCACTCATCACATCCAGATCCAGAATTTTCCACAGTATGTCAGAAAACATCTCTTCTGGAGTTCCCTTAGGAATAAGGAAACTTCCTAGAGGTCCACCAGTGAACTTTCTTTTGAATACTGTTGGCCAGAACTGTATCATGTCCACTTTAAAAGTAGTCAAGAGGGAGTTATGCCGACTGGCTTACACCACCAGAATTTACCCCAGAGCTGCAGATGGTGTTCTCTCCCCTGAGCCGTGGCCAAGAGATATGAACACTCAAACAAAGTTGGACTACTATGAGCAAGGAAAGGGGGTTTGGGGATGTCAAAGCTGCCAGCACTGATTGCTACAGCAACATGGCATGTAAGGTCCTTCCGAGCTCTACAAGCGTCAGTGTGACATTTTCTGGAGAGGAGCATTTTAGCCTCATTTATTAGCATGTTCATGATTTCCTATGTGAATGCCTGTGGACTCTTATCTGAGAATTTGTGTTATAATTTTCCTGAACTAAAAATATATATGTATATGAAATAACTGGGCTTTTTTTTCTTCTAGTCACATTTAACCTGAATAAAGGAGCATGTAGCTCAGGAGGAGCAACATCTTCCAAATCAGGGTGAGCTACAGTTACAGATCTCAACACTTTAGAAGTTTCATGAAGTGTCATGTTGGATACCTTGTTTTCAAGTATTGAGAATAATTTTTTTTCTCTTTGCAGTATTCATTTTGGTTTATTGGGTTTTATGTTTGTGTTTTAGCAGTTCTCTTCTTACTTCACTGTGATGAGATGATTCTTTCTTTTGAGGAAAGGCTCAGTTTATTTTTGAATGTGAGGGGGTCTTATCCATGCTGGCCTGAGCTCAGGTGGTCTTCCTGCCTCAAGCTCCTGAGTGTCTGTGCTGGGCTAGGAAATGCTCATTTGGACAGAATGGTTCAATAGATAGATTTGTGGTTCTCTGTGAATCCTTCTCCATGTTATGGTTCCTTCTGCCTTACTGTACTGTTTATTTCCCTACCCATTTGCCACAGTTTAAATGTAGACTGGGATGCACATTTTCTGTTTTGCTTGCTGTATTGTGATTTTCTGAAAATAGAAACTTAAGTTATCAGCCTATCTCCCTACCACCCAGGGCAGTATAAGTTCCTGAGGAATAATGATATTTGGAAAAGAATAGCAGGCAATGGGAGTACACGTGCCATAGCAAACTGTAAGAGTATTCAGTGAGATTGAGGCAAGGGGAAGTTGTTAAAGGCAAAAATGAGGCAGATTGTATAAAATATATTGAAACAATAATCCATGATTATAAAGATTAATTGCAAAGGTGGCACCAATCCAAGGTTTTATAGAAGGTTGCAACATCCTTTGTGCAAGGTCATGAAGCTGGCAGAATTTTTTGTGACAATTATTATCTGGAACCCTTCATGACCTCCCAGCTTTATTTATTTATTTATTCATTTATTGTTAGACTGACACAAGTGACTCCATTTTGATTCTGACAACTTTCACACTCCCCATTTCCTTTTATTAGTTGTTATTCTGAGATATTGATGAATGTTATGGTTGTCCGCTGGCCCTGAAATTTATCGCTCTGTGTTAGTTTCCTGTGACTGCTAGAACAAACAGGAAGACTTGAAACAACAGAAATGTGTCCATCGTTGGAGGTCAGAATTCCAACATCAGCATCACTGGGCTAAATTCAGTGTTTGGAGGGCTCTGCTCCCTCCAGATACTCTGAAGAAGAACCTGTTCCTTGCCTCTTCTAGTTTCTGGTGGCTGTCAGCCTTCCTTGGCTTGTGGTTGCACCCTTCCAGTCTTCAAGACCAACATCTTCACTCGTCTCTTTTCTTATTCCTCATATCACTTTCTCCTTTACGGGTTAAGCCTCCCTGTGCCTCCCTCTTAAAATAGTAAGGCTCATTGCATGTTAGACCCACTCAGGTGGGTAATCTCTTCATCCCAAAATGTTTAACTTCATCTGATGTGCAAAGATCCTTTTTTCTAAATAAGACAACATTTATAGATTCCAGGGATAAGGACCTAATGTCTTTGAGGGTCTATGGGTACCCTTACGCCAAACCTTAATATATTAGGAAAAAATGTTTTATTTGATTAAGTTCTGTAAATTGTTTCAATTATCTATGTTAATATGTAAATAGTGTTTCAGATAATACAATTAGAAGAATACATGTAAATTTTTTTCTCTGAAATTATGCTTTATGTTTATATGGGTAGAGATTTGTTCTTCTACTGGTTTAAATCTGTTATATAAGAAACCTAGAATGAGTTGAGTGTGTTAATGCATGCCTTTGTCTCTGGAACGAAAAAAAAATATACACATAACACAAAATTGGTCATTTATTTTATGTGTGTGTGTGTGTGTGTGTGTGTGTGTGTGTGTGTGTGTGTGTGTGAGAGAGAGAGAGAGAGAGAGAGAGAGAGAGAGAGAGAGAGAGATTGTAGAGATTGAACCCAGGGGTGCCTTACCACTGAGCTATGTCCCCCTTCCCCTTTATCTTGGTACAGGTTCTCACTAAGTTGCTTAGGGCCTCCTTAAATTTCTGAGACTTGCCTCCAACCTGTGATCCTCTTTCCTCAGCCTCCCTCATCACTGGGATTATAGGCATGAGCCACCACACCCAGCTCATTTTAACTATTTTTAAGTATATAGTTCAATCATATTAAATAAATCCACACTTTTGTACAACTCTCACCACCATCTATCTCTAGAACGTTCACATCATCCCAAATTAAGCCTGTTAAACAATTCCCAAATCTTCCTCCCCTCAGCCGCTGGTACCAGCATTCTATTTTTCTTCTGTGTGAATTTTACTGCTCTAGGTAATTTGTATAAGTAGAATTATACAATTTTTTTCTTTTGCATATGGCTTTTTTCACTTATCATAGTGTCTTCAGAGTTTGTCCATATTATAACTTGGGTCAAAATTTCATTCCTTTTTAAGGCTAATATCCCGATATAAGGATATTCCACATTTTATCTGTCCATCCATTGATGAACATTTGAATTATTTCCGATTTTCGGCTATTATAAATACTACTACTACAAACACTGGTGTATATAGACCCGTTCTGGGTTCGTGCTTTCAATTCTTTTATGTATATGCACATAAGTGAAATTACCGTATTGTGCGTCATTTAGTCTTTTCAGGCATTGCCCTTTTATTTTCCTACAACAACCACATTTTTTTTTTTAAATTCCTTCTAGCGATTTCTTCCATCCTTGCTTACACTTGTTATTTTCTGTTTTTGTTTTGGCCACCCTAATGAGTATGAAGTGGTATTTTTATTATAGTTTTGATTTATATTTCCTGAATGTTTAGTTAGCATCTTTTCATATGCTAATTGGACACTTGTCTTTACTTGGGAAAAAGTCTATCCAAGTTTTTTACCTGTTTTTTAAATTTTTTAAAAATTTAGTTTAGTTTTAAAAAGAAAACATAACAACCTTAAATAAAATATAATTTCGAAACTAAGATCAAAATACTGAAATAATTTGTAGATGCATTTGAAAGACTAACTGTTGATTATCTGCAAGGCATTGTGGAAAGGGGAATACGAAGGCAGAAAACTGAGCAAATATGTGTTCAAAAAGTAGAGAACAATCTTTAGAAAACAATAGACTAACAAGCTTTTATGATTGATTACAATAGGAAATAGATGATTGGCGAATGTTGAAGGAGAAAGTTATTACCACCAGAGCCCAAAATAGCTGATTATTCCCAATTTCCTTTTTGCTAGGTTTATTAGTGCCTATTTTATAGACATTGTGGTTGATTATGATTGGGATGAAGCCTGAATTGGGTGGATTCATAACTTAACGAGTACATTTGTGTCTAAAGAATGTTTAAGTAACAAGTTGAGAAATTTCGCTTTATATGGATATAATCTTTCAAAACTAATGCACATTATGTACAGTTGTCACAGACCTGGGAATCATTACTTTAAAATATGTTCACTTCAGCCGGGCGCAGTGGTGCACACCTGTAATCCCAATGGCTTTGGGAGGCTGAGGCAGGAGGATCACAAGTTCAAAGCCAGTCTCAGCAAAAAAGTGAGGGGCTAAGCAACTCAGTGAGATCCTGTCTCTAAATAAAATACAGAATAGGGCTAGGAATGTGGCTCAGGGTTGAGTGCCCCTGAGTTCAGTCCCCACCCCCTCCCCACCCCCCAAAAAATATTCACTGGATTGAATTACAAGACAAACCTAATAAGTGAAGTTTTACAAAGGCAAATGTAAGCCTTACAGTTAGGTAAAGAGAAAACAATTTATATAAAGACAGTGGGGGCTCTTAAACTGTAATCCTTTAGAAAAGATGTAGGGATTTTAGTTGACTTCAAGCTGAATATGAGTCCTTAAAGTATTCTGGCTTCTAATAAATTTAATGCTGTTTTTTTTTAAGGATTACATCTGTTTTTAAATTTATTTATTTATTTATTTATTTATTTTAGTTGTTGATGGACCTTTATTTTATTCATTTCTTTATATGCAGTGCTGAGGATCAAACCCAGTTCCTCTCACATGCTAGACAAGTGCTCTACCACTGAGCCACAATTCTAGCCCCTAATGCTATTTTTAAAAGCATTTTTTTTTAAAGCCTAAATAAATAAAGGAAAGTAATAATTCTGTTGATTTTCTTTGACCCCCACTTTTTTCCTTGTTGTCTCCATGGTAGCTTTTTGTAACTATGATACATTAAATGATGAGATTGGTAAGATTTGTTTAGTTAGCAAATATTAACTATCTATTTTATGTGAGTTACAAAGTAGTTCTGCTGCTTTACACCAGAAAAAAAGTGTAGAATAAGAGAGGAGTCATATAATACAACTGATTATATATAAGACAGGTGGGCTGTGATTCGTGCCAGGAATCGCTATGGGAGGTGAGAAAGCTGGAAGATCCAACAACCCCCATGAAGAATTTTAAGAGGTTATTTTAGGTAGGAAATGAGCCATGTGCAAATTTTCAGTGACATGAGGCACAGATCATGGCCCAGTTGATAGCAAATTGGTCAGAATGGCTGGCATGTACATAAGAAGTCAAGGATGGGGACTAAAATGGTATTCTATTGACATGTGAATATTGGCACTAAAAAAATTTAAAATGTAGACTATAAACACTAGGCACTCAGAAATAACAAAAATCATTTGACATGTTAAAATCTTTGCTTTAAAAAACTTTGCTTTAACAGTAATGCAGTAGACTTGCTAATTGTGTAAAAATGTCTCATTTAATCCTTGCGGTAAAACTAGGAGTTGGGTTCTATTATTATCCCCATGTGCAGATGTGTATCTAAGCGTTAAATTAGTGAATTTTTATAGGTCATAAGGGAAGTACCCTCAAACCCTGATCTGCCCACCATTGAGGCCTGTGCTAGCTCCACTTTGCTCTACTGATTGTAGTAGCAAAAAGATAGTAGGGAGAGCTAAAGACAGGACAGCATAAATGTTCTCATGATGCTACAGTCCTGCACAGGATGCACACAGGCCGTTCATTGTTTTGACTGAGCTCCTCTAAATTAACCATGTAACATTTATTCTGTATTGTTAGTTTTGCACAAAGAAAGCATTTGTTGGTGTATAGTTAACAAACTTGGTTCTTCTCTTCAGTTCTTTGGGACCAAGTGCACTCAAGACACTAGGGAGTGCAGCTTCAGTGAAACGAAAAGAATCTTCCCAGAGCTCAGCTCAATCTAAAGAAAAGAAGAAGAAGAAATCTGCACTTGATGAAATCATGGAGGTACAGTTTATGAATTACTTGTGGATGCTATAGCAATCAGAAGGAAGATGTAATTCAAACCAAAGTTAAATAATGTCATCATTTATTAGAATAATATAAAATTAGAAAAACTTTATATTCGAGGTTAGGGAAAAGTCCCAGTTGCCGTTCATCTAAAGAGAGTTGTAGCCCTCTGCTATGTTTATTTTCTTGCCTCAAGTGCAGTCTTTGAAACTCTCCATGCCGTGAACCCAGTGGAGTTCAGTTACAAGAGCTTTAGTAGTAACTGAAACCAGACCCTCTGTGGATCCTCTGCGTCCTGCCTCCTCCAGCTTGAACACTCCGGTTGCTTCTGGCTTCCACGTGTCACCTCCTCACTAGCAGGAGAAAGCTGTGACATGTTTGACATGTTAGATTTAACATGGGGCCCTAAATTTATATGATGAATGATTGAAAATATGATTATCTAGAGAAATTTTGCAGTAGGTTCTTAATATATTCCTAAATATTCCTTTTTCCTTTCTTAATCGTGACCTTATCAGTTAATTTATAAAATAATTGGAAGAGAAGAAGAAGAAGGATGGGAGAAAAGAATAATAAATAGATATAAGAAGCTTCACTTTTTTCCCTTGAATATTATTTCCTATAGACTTCCCATCTCTCATTTGGAAAAGAAGAGGAGATAACTGTTTAGTCTTCTCTGCCACTAGCTCTCACACAGTTCAGGGCAGTCTAAAAAGCTTAAAATATAAAATGAACATACCTTGAAATGTTGTCATTCCACCATTCAGTAAGTATGGAGTTGCTGTTATGTGCTGGACATTGTACAAGATCCCGGGTCTGAATAATAGGAATAGAAACATGGTCCTTGTTTGTCATGGGCCTTTCATTCTAGTGAGCAACCATTCAGTAAAGAAGCAAGACAATAAATAAGTACTGAGTGACTGAGTGCCAAGGAGGAATAAGGGTGAGGATTGGGGAGAAGATTTGTGAAAGTTTCCTAGGGCAGCAGAGCTCAGCTCATGTGGCTGGAGCGAGTAAGAGCATGGTGGTAGCATTTTAGACTCGCGAAGTAGGGGCAACACTACACTGTCACACATGCCATTGGCAGGGAGTTTTTGAATTTAGTTTAATTTCAAAGAAAACAGAAAGCCAGATCTATCTATTTTAAATATGATACATACTAAATTTAGAATGTTCTTTGTTCATATCTGAAAGTTGAAGGATTTAAAAATGAGGTTTAGAATCAACCAAAGAATTACATTTTTGGATCCCTTTGAAAGTTGATAATTAACTTTAAGCTGTTGAGAAAGAAAAAGATGTAGCCTTAAAGGCCAAATGTCACCTTTTTCTTTTGGTCACTTTTTCTTTTCTTAACACATCTCTTTTGGTGGTACTTTTCTTCTCTTTCATTCATGAGCTTTATTATTGTTGTTAAGCCAGAAGCCTCCTTTCTGCTGTCAGACTGCCTCCTTAACCAAGCTGTGCAAATTTGTTCTATTTGTTGCTTTTGTCAATGACCAAACCACCTGTTCCAGCTCATGACAGTCGCAGAAGGACACAGGGAGAGAATACTGAAGTGCTTGCTGGAGGACAGCCTTATAGTATTGACTAAGTAGGGGTTGTTACTGATTTTCTGGGTCACTTGACTTGCTTTATCACAAATCCAAGGTTTTTTAAATTAAAACTAGTTACAGATAATGTGTATTTGTATTTATCAGAGCTTGCAAATTATATCATTGGTCTTTGGGGCAATATGGATTTTATGGTGATAATTTTGCTAACTAGAATGGTATTTTTAAATAAATTGAGGATTTTAAAGAGATAATTTTATGAATATCTTGTGTGTTCTGTAGATTGAAGAGGAAAAGAAAAGAACAGCCCGAACAGACTACTGGCTACAGCCTGTAAGTATTCAACTGCAGCATCTTAAGTTCTGTGTTTACATTTAGTAGAACTGTAAATATGGGAGTATTGGTTTCAATTTACATCTTATGAAAATACCCCCTTAAGTAACTTGTAGGAAAAAAAGCAGGCTTTAACTTTACAAACTCAAGGAAGGTTTCTATTTAATTGCTTACTGATTATTGCTTATTATTTTAACATAGTAATTTAAAGTAATTTTTAGTATTTAAAAAGTTTCTTATTATTTATTGATGCTCTCTATTGAACTTAACTGAGATGTAGAATTTTCCTAAAACTTTCAAAGCACCTTAGTTATTCTTTTAGAAACAGGTTTGATCAATAATAAAAAGTGAAAAGTAAAGTATTACTTAGATCATTTCTGGTTTGAGAAAGTGTCCTTGAAAGTTGAGTTCAGAATTCTAATTCAAGTCTTCATAGTCATTCTCTCACTGGCATGAAAATTATTTAACTTCTGTGTTTTGTTTCTTTTTTGTGTTTTGTTGGTTTTGGTTCTGGGAATTGAACTTAGGGGGACTTTATCACTGAACTCCATCCCTAGCCCTCTGCCCCCACCCCCCCCCCCTTTTTTTTTTTTTTTTTTTGCATTTTGAGACAATCTCTTGATAAGTTGCTTAGGGCCTCACTAAGGTGCCAAGGCTAACTTTGAACTTGAGATTCTCCTGCCTCAGCCTCCCAGGTCACTGGGATTACAGGCGTATGCAACTACAACCAGCAGAACTTCATCGTTCATAGAAATGTTCTGAACAGATCCAATATAAGCTAGGGGTTAAAAAGTACAGTGATGTAATAAATTATCTTCAAATTACTAGAATATGAACCCATGAGGGGCTTTAAGAATTTAGCCTAAAATATTATAGCTAAATTGGAGATATTTTGGCACTAATTGGCTTCATCTAAAAAGTCTTAGCAGAATAGAGGCTTAAGAATAAGACCCTTTAAGTTTTCTCTTAAACATGTCTTTCTACCATTAAATATTTTCTTCCTAAAGCCCTAACTAAATTTTTGTCAATATAATTCTTAGCTTGGCTTGAAGTGCTGTGACCATTTCTTTGTTACATTCACTTGAAGTAGCAAATGTAGCATCACTGCAGTGAATATAGCAATCAGGCAATTTAATTTTTATTATCAGCTTTTGGACAGCTCATTCAAATCACAAAAAAAAAAAGGAGTGATAACGCAGCAAACTCAGAATTCATTAATATGAAATGGGTTTGAATTTCTTTCTTTTCCGTTTGAGATGAGATGCTCAAAAGAGATACTTTTAGCTATAACTGATCTGAATAATGCTGTTTGTATCAAAAAATTCAAAGCAGCCAGATGTGGTGGTGCCTGCCTGTAATCCCAGCAACTTGAGAAACTGAGACCGGAGGATCACAAGTTCAAGGCTAGCCTGGGCAACTTGGAGAGACCCTGATTCAAAATAAAAGTACTGAGCTAGGTGATGTAGCTCAGTACTTGCCTAGCAGATCTTAGACCTTGGGTTCCCAAGTACTGGGGGAAAGAAAAAAAAAAAAAAGGAAAAAGAGAGAGAGAGTACTTAAAGCAACCTAGTGAGAAAAGAACATTGTTTCATGCATAACCTCAAAGGCTCGGTTCCTTTCAATTCCTGGTAAGACTCTTACAATCTGAGTTTTTATCATCAGGGAATACCAATAGTATAATATCTTCATTTTCACTGCCTTGATTAGAGAAAAAAACTATCCGTGAAAGACAAGAACTAATAGAACTGAGATTTACAGATTAATGTCCTAGATCTCAAGAAACCTTCATTGTGGAGTTCAGTGATTTTTGTATGTATTTTTTCCTCTTGGTAACCATGTTGGACAAAAGGAGGAAGAAGGAATGAAAGATTACTAATGAGATGTTCAGCCAATGCTGGGAAGGGTTAGAACTCACTAATTTCTTTTTTAGCAGAGCAGTTACATTTTACTAAGAAAAACATAAAAGATAATTTCTGTCTTTTCCTTCATCTTTTTATTTTGTTATTTTCTAGGAAATCATTGTGAAAATTATAACCAAAAAACTTGGAGAGAAATATCACAAGAAAAAGGGTATCGTTAAGGTATGGATATGAAGTTATATATGTGGAAATTGTGAAAAACTTGCTGGGTTACCTGGTGAGGTTATTTTGTTATTTCTTGAAAATCAAATCCTTGTAGCAGAAGTATTGTGTCTAAGGTTCCAATTATTCCATAAGATTAAATCTGAATTCATAACTGTTGGAGAAATGCTCCTTTTCCAACCATAGTTTATATTTAACCTTGGTCTGTTTTCTTACTGGAGCAAATAGTATGCAAGAAATCTCATCACTACTACTTAAAAAATCTCAGTTGTGCATGCCTTGCTGATTAATCAGTGAAACATATTCTCTTTGTTAATGATGGATGGTATAATTATGCCCCAGAGGTCTCACGAGGATTTTCCTTGTGTATTGCCTAGGAGACTGGCTGCTCTTGAGTTTTGAAATTCCAGTCCTTCTCTGCCTTTCCTAAATATAGTTTCATTCTAGCACCCAGCCTTGTGCATGTGAAAATTGCATTTTTTCTAGTCTAAGTTAGGGCAAAATTGCCCTTCCTGCTACATTTCTCAAAGTCTTCTTTGAAGATCACTACTCTCTTATTCTTCCAAATGAAAACCCTAGCTAAGCTTTGAATTGAATTCTTTATTGAGAATCATTAACTAAGAAATCATGTATGGAATCTATAAATGAGTTACTCGTATCTTTCAATTGGAATTTCATTTCTTTTTATTTATATTTGTCCTTTTCACTTAGTGTTCACATATTCTTCTATGATAAAAGTGTTCATTTTACATGACAGGAAGTAATTGACAAATACACAGCTGTTGTAAAGATGATTGATTCTGGAGACAAGCTGAAACTTGACCAGACTCATTTAGAGACAGTAATCCCAGCACCAGGTAAACTTTTTTTCAGACCATTTACTTCCTAGTCCATCAAAATGAGTGATTCTATTCTCAAAACCTTGGTTTTTTGGCATTACTTGGTAGTTACAGATGTGTTTCATTTTCAGAAATATCAACTGACAAAATAACTGATCCCCATTTGATTTTGGTTGTCTTAATACTTGACCAGTCCTCTGATAAAGCTATTTTGTGGCATGATGAATTTTCCCTTTCTAGAAAACTTTTTTTTTCTTCTGAAACAAAACACAGTCACATATTATTAACACATTTGTTTAGCTACCTGAAATAGTCAAGTAAAAGTCTATTTTACTTTTTTTTTTTTTTCTCTTATCTGTCTTTGTCAGTTGGGTTCTTATTCATATCTAACTATAAACATTAATTGGATTAGATTATCTCTGACTCATAATCTCCTTGGGCATATCATTGCAGATACATTGATAATGTTGATCTTAGGAACTTCCACTTATCATATCCTTTATTTTTCCCCCTCAAATAAAACTTTTCTTATAGATTAGGAAGAATTACATTGACTTTATTGATGTATAATTGATGAACAATAAATTGCACATTTATCAAAAATATGATTTGAGCAGTTTTAACATGTGAAACCACAGTACTCCTGTGAAACCATCACTAAAATCAAGATTATGAACACTTCCTTTCATTTTCTTTTCTAATCCCCACCTCCGACCCTCTACTCTTGCTTCCTGTCTTCTCAAGCAACTGCAGACCTGCCTTCTGTCATCGAAGATTGGTTCATATTTTTACAGAATGTTATGCAAATGAAATCATATTGGTGTCTTAGTTGTGTGGTTATTCATTTTGGGTTTTGTTGATCTTGTTGGGTCTCACTTCTTCCACTTAACATAGTTATTTTGGATTCATACATGTTGAACCTATAGCTTATTTTTTTTTTTAAATGCTGAGTAGTATGTCAAGATATAGATACATCACAGTTTATCCAAACACCTGTGGATGGACATTTGGGTTTAAAATTTTTTACAGATAAAACTGTGACATTCATGTACATGTCTTTGTGTGGATGTGTAATTTCTTTTCTCTCAGGTAAATACTTCAAATGGTTGTCCCATGATAGATGCAAGTTGAAATTTTTATAAAACTGTCAAACCATCTTATGAATTTTAAAAAGAGGCAAAGGAAATTTTCTGATACTTCTGGACTCTGAACATTTTCTCCAAGTACCTTATACTTCTTGTGATCTAATATTAAAACATATCCCTTTAACAAATAATTGAGAAAAATGAGAGGTTTTATAATGTTAGAATAATCAAAGTATTTATAAACTACACTTCAGAATACTACATAGTTCATATAAATATATATACATATATATATATATATATATATATATATATACATACATACATAGTTCTTAGTGTGATTAAGAACCTCCAAGAGAAGTGTTTTGTTTTCTGTTGTATTCATTGTAATGCATTTTGCTGTAACAAGGTAGAAAAAAGTAGGCAGTTTCTTTTTATTAATTTTTATATTCTTTTCTATTGTAGGAAAAAGAATACTGGTTTTAAATGGAGGGTACAGAGGAAATGAAGGTACTCTAGAATCCATCAATGAGAAGACTTTCTCAGCTACGATAGTCATTGAAACTGTAAGTTTGTTTACTCAAAGACAAAAATTTGAAAAAATTATAAAAAAGTACCTTGTTTTTAATTGAATTGGACTCTGTTTTAATTTAGAATATGGGTTCTTTGTTTGCCTTCCTTCCAATGTAGAAATCTGTATGCTTTTCCTAGTGACTCTGTCCTTGATGAAGCATTTTATTTTCTCATTACAAAAGATGTGCACTTTTATAAAACCTGAAACATACAGTTTAAGTAATTCTAAAAAAATGCCCATAATCCCAATGATAATCCCCCATTACTATTTCAGTCTTCTCCTTTCCAGCCTTATATTTTATAAAATTATATACAAGATGGGCAATTTTATATCCTGACATTTTTCCACATATCTAATATAATATTCAATTCAACATAGTAAAATTACCTAGAAAAGTGCAATCATAGTTGATGGGGAAGGAGCCACAGGCATCACTAAATTTTCAAAATGTCTCCCTCCTTTCTTAAGGAATTTAAGGTAGCAGAAATCAACTCACTTATTTCCAGAACTCTGACATATAAAAATAATTATTTGTCAACTTGAAACTGTTAGTTCACTGACAGGTCTTTTGATGAAATCCAAGATATCTTTAAAAAAAAAAAAAAAAAGATGTGTCTTAAAATTCTAAACTACTCCCCTATCTAAACAAAAGAAATTTCATCTCCAATACAGTAAGTTTGAGTTTGGAGGAGGGGCAATAGACAGACCCTCTGGAGAATCTGATGAAAGTTTGGGCTATTTTCAAAAAATTGCAACTAGTTGCCAAATTTTATATGTTCTCTTTGGAAGATCATAGGCTCCTTAAGTTCATGGACCTGTGAGAAAATATTTACCTCAGAAAGACTTTCTGGAAAAACACTTAGATCCTTATTTAAGAAAACTCACACTTCAATACATTAAGCAAAAAAAAAAAAAAAAATCTGTCCTTGACAGTACTAAAGTAGAAACTGTCATGACATTCACTGTATAACTGTGAGGGGGTGAAAGTAAAAAAGGGACTCTTACCTGGCATTGAGGAATATCAATCTGAATAAATTTACAGATTTGGGTTTTTTAAAACTTGCTCAAGTTTTTCTTTCTTACTCAGTCAGTTTGAGATGATGGGAAGTCCCACATTTCCTTGATAGACTGATTGTCCTTTACTTTTTAATTTCATAGTCCTATCCAATATAGAACCTGCTGCATGTTTCCATCCTCAGGAAACACACAACAACCCATTTCTATCGAGGTTATATTAGCTTCTGTCCTGATATCTTGGTTCACACTTGGTATGGTTTTCATCAAAAGCTAAGTTCTTCCCTCACTCACCATAAACCCACAGTTCTCTCTTCTTTTTGGTGGGTTAGTTGTTCACAGGGTTGTTGTGAGATAGGGCCTAGGAGCAAAACCACAGTAAAGCCTTTCAGGTGGTTACAAGCAGCTTGTGTTTCCAGAAGAGGAAACTCACCTCCTAGTTTTTGTTTCTTTCTCTCTCTCATTTTTTTTCAGCATGCCCACCTTTAAACAACAGAAATGTCTGCATTTGTATATGAATGTTTGTCTCTTATGTCCCCATGTTTTCCTTGAATCACTTTTCAAGTTGTTTCTCCTCTGCTATTTTTGTTATTTCAGAGAGCAGATTTTTAATAGCTTCTAATGTATTCCTAAATAGAGCCTCAACTTTTTTAGCTATTTGTCTAATGAACCCAAATGTCTGGTTCCTTTCTTACTCTCCAGATATGTGGTTCTTATCAGACAAGTGTAATTGAACATAGACCTTTAAATGCAGTAATTAAAGATTCAGTCTGGGTCAGGGTTCATTTGGGAACTTATTTCCTTTAAATGTAATCCTTATTATATTTTTAAAAAATGACACTTCAAAAAGTATTTTTTAAGGCAAGTTATGGTTCTTGCTTAAAAATATTAAAGTCATGCTGAGTGCAGTGGCGCATGCCTATAATTCCAGTGGCTCAGGAGGCTGAGGTAGAAGGATTGTGAGTTCAAAGCCAGTCTCAGCAACACTAATGAGGCCCTGTCTCTATATAAAATATTAAAAAGGTCTGGGTATATGCCCCAGTGGTTAAGCCCCTCTGGGTTCAAATTTCCAGTACACCATCCCCACCACCTTAAAAAAAAAAGAGAGAGAGAGATCTCAGTGCAGGATCCTGGTTGTCATTGTTATCATCATCCTGTTATACTTTGCAAGGGAGAGGGTAAGCATTCAAATTTTAGCCAGAGATTTAATAATAAGTATTGATAATTATTGTGCTTATACCCATATAAAGTTCTAAGTATTATTCTAAGCATTTAACATATATGTTTTCCAACAACTCGATAGTATAGCATTACAGTTATACCCACTGGAGGGTACCAGGGCAGAGAGAGGAGTGAGAAACTAAAGTGCAGAGGTTAAGTCGCTTGCTTAAGGTGGGAGTTGAACTTGGGCAGTCTGGGACAAGAACCCATGTTCTCAGCACCTGTATTCCCAGATTGCATCAGCCTTTGAAGTTTTCCCCTTTTCCTTTTTGTTGATATGAAGGAAGAAAATATGTTTAAAGGTGGACCCATTCTCTGTAATGTGGACCAACCCTAACCATCACAACCAACCTAGATAAAAGAACTTGAGTAGTTGTATTGGTTTTAATATTTGCAAAAGTAAAAAAGAATCCTCAAAATGGATAATGGCACAAACGTGATGGATATGTATGAAGTTTAAAAGGGGTATTCTTCATCAAGGAAGAGCTCTTTTCTAGGTTGTAACTGGTGGAGCCAGGGTCCTTCCAACTCATGACTCTCCATCTTCAAGAAGTGGCCTCTGCAGTCATGTCAGGCAGGCCACAGAGGAGCATGACAGATTGCATGTGGTCACCTAGTATGGCTGGACCATCACTTCTGTTCACACCCATTTATGGCTGCACCAACCCTCAAAGGGAATCGGGAAGTACAGCTGCTTATCCAGGAAGCTGAGAAGTCATCTGCTCAGCTGGGGAGTCTCTGTCACAATGTCTACTGATTGAAGAAAATGTGGTAGTTTTTCATTAGAATGCCGTAGATTATTTTTAAAATTCATAGGTGTATAGAAATATTTGCTACCTTAATGATTTTCTAGGGGTATAAAAAAGATAAATTTGTAACTATAAGTGTGGTGTCTTTTTTTGTCATGCGTTTTTAACCTTTTCTAAATTATTTTAATTTGTAGGGCCCTTTAAAAGGACGCAGAGTTGAAGGAATTCAATATGAAGACATTTCTAAACTTGCCTGAGTTTGAAAATTTGTTAACAATACATTAAAATTCTAAAGCATCAAATTGGTGTTTGCCAAGGCATTATGAGACTCTACTGTGTTAGGGTATTTCTTTTATATAAAACAAATGAATTTATTTAAATATTACTGTAGAGTTGTTTAGTGAAACTTATAGAAAAATCTAATTATGTCTACTGAAGTATCAAAACTATGTAATTTTTCCTTGCTTCTTTCTTTTCCTTGTAATATTTCCTTGATTTTTTTATTTTTATTAAAGAATGTTATTGGAGAGTGTTTGATACCAGACAATTTAGAATCATATAATTAGAGGAAATCTTTCATATACTCTATATTTTCCATAGTCGAATAGTAAAATTGAACTATATAAATTTTAAAAAGCCAAGCTACAAATGTAATAGCAGCTTTATTGTGATGTAATTTACACATTGTACAAATTACCATTTAAAATGTGTAGTTGAGTGGTTTCCTGTATTTACACAGTTGTGCAACCACTTCCATATCTAATTTTTTAGGCTATTTTTATCACCCTGAAAAAAAGACCTGTACACAATCTTTACTCTTCCCAATCACTCCCTAGTTCCTGGCAACCATTAATCTACTTTCTATCTTTATGGATTTGCCTAGTCTAGACATTTTAAATAAATGGAATAATATAACACATGGTTTTTTAAGACTGATTTCTTACACTTAATCATAAATGATTTCAAGATTTATAAATGTTGTAGCATGTAGGAGTACTTCATTTCTTCTTATTGCCAAATAATATTCCACTGTGCGAATAGAACACATTTGTTCATCCATTCATTGGTTGATAGGCATAATACCCAAGTCTGTTTCTTGGGTATTATGAATAACTCTACTATAACCTTTCTGTAGATGTGTGTTTTCAATTCCTAAAAGTAGACTTGCATAGTTATATTAGAGTTTATATCTTGTTTAATATTTTCGAGGAACTGAACAGTTTTACAAAGCAGCTACATCACACCAGCAATGGTGAACTCCCCATTTTTAAATAAATAGAGCAATATGTCCTTTTGGGATGTAGAAGACTGGAAAACCACCTCATACTTGTTTATGCCTACCTCCCCACCAAAAGCAGGAAATGTGTGGTTCACGTAATTAAGCATGAGCAGGTGCAGTGGGATCCAAGTGTGAACGGTCTTATTGGGACTGATCTCTGCCTTGGCTCCATTCTCAGGCATTTTATTTTTGCAGTACTGGGGATTGAACCCAGGGCCTTGTGCTTGTGAGGCAAGCACTCTACCAGCTGAGCTACATCCCCAGCCCCTCTCAGGCATTCTTAAAAGAGCAACATGACTCCCAGTGTCTCCACGTTTGCATCTTACCTTTCAGTAACACCATTTAAAAAAAAAAAAAAAAAAAAGACTATGTTCTATAATGATTCATACTGAAGGCCTGCAATAGTATTTTTAGACCATACCTGGTAAAGTCACTCCAAAGAAAAGGATGGGATCTGCTGACTGGCCAGACCAGGGTTGTATGCCAGCCCCTGGTCCATCTTGCTTGGAATGAGAGTAGAGGAGAGCTGAGAACTTCTGTTGTCAGAAGATGGGAGAATAGAAGAAATAGTAACAGGAAAATACTAGTACCTTTACAGAAAGTATTCAGGGCTGGGTTAAAGTCTTTGCAAACTAATTTGACAGTGTGGTATTATGAAAAACAAGTGGGTCTTCATGCTGGAGAGATGTAAGATTGAATGTTAGCTAATCTATTCACTACCTATATAATCTTGGAAAGTTAATGTTCATGAATCATAATAATCTTAATTTGTAAATTGTCAAAAATAATATGTCCCTACAGGATTAATGTTAGAATTGCAAAGAATTAAAGATTTTAAAAAGAGGGGATGGAACTGGAGCTTAGTGATAGAGCACTTGTCTAGCACTGGGTTTGATCCTCAGCACCATATAAAAATGAATAAATAAAGGTGTTGTGTCCATCTACAACTAAAAAAATATTTTAAAAAAAGAGAAAGGAAATACATATGAAATGTCAGACATATTATCTCAGAATGAAATAAAGTAGTATACTTCAAGTTAAATTCATGAAAAAATATCTGAAGCACAAAAATGTGATCCTAAACTACAGAACATGTTTTTTTTTTCCTTTAAGTTCTTAGGCCAATAGTGGTTATATTAAGCAGTAGAACAGCAGACATCCAAAATCAGGTCTTAGGTTGGCTTTTCTTTATGAAGCATCAGAGGATATTCTCTTCCTTTAAAAAAAAAAATAGACTTTAAAGCAATGTCTATAGATTTTGACAAATGTATAATATGTATCCACTGTTACAGTGCCATACATAATACTTTCACTGTCCTAGAAAGCCTCTGTGCTCTGCCTATTCATTCCTCCCCATCCTTCAAATCCCTGCTTTTTTTACTGTCTCCATACTTTTGCTTTTTCCAGAATGTCATATAGTCAGCGTCTCAGTCTGTAGCCTTTTCAGATTGGCTTCTTTCACTTAATACACATTTAAGATTCTTCCCTGTCTTTCCATGGCCTGATACCTCATTTCTTTTTAAGGCTGAATAATAATATCAGTTGTCTGGATGTTCCATAATTTATCCATTCAGCTATTGAGGGACACCTGGTTTCTCCCAAGTTTTGTCAGTTATGAAAAAAGCTGCTATAAACATCCTGGGTGCAAGTTTTTGTGCCTATACAGCTCGTTTTTCTATATTGCTAAGAGGCAAATACTTTCGGAAGCTAATCAGGTGGCAGCTAGTAGGATAGTTGTTTGTTTCCAACTGTTCCCATTAATTTCCTTTGCTTGAAATAGAAGTGTGTTTGGTTTGTAAGAGACTACCAAACTCTCTTTCAAAGCGGTTTTACTATTTTGCATTCCCACCAGGAATAAATGAAAATTCCTGCTTTCTGTATTTACCAGCATTTGGCATTGTCCGTGTTCTGGATTTCAGCTCTTCTAATGTATTTGTAGTGGTATCTCATTGTTTTGATTTGCTGTTCCCCAATGACGTAATGTTGAGCATCTTTTCATCTGCATTTTGCCATCTGTTTATCTTCTTTGGTGAAGTATCTTTTTAGGTCCTTTGCCCGTTTATAAACTGGACCATTCATTCTCCTGTTATACTTTAAGAATTTTTTATAAGGGTCTTTTATCAGATGTCTTTTTTTTTTTTTTTTTGGTGGTACTGGGAATCGAACTCAGGGCCTTGTGTTTGCGAGGCAGGCACTCTACCAGCTGAGCTATCTCACCAGCCCTTATCAGATGTCTTTTGTAAATACTTTCTTCAGTGGCTTCATTTTCTCATTTTTGGGGGAAAATATTTTTTTCATCAGTGTTTCTGAGATTATATAAAAGTATTAGCATTGTTGCTCTGGAAGACCAAATGCCAGAATTTTCTTTATTAGAATACCATTAAATTCCATTGCCTTATTTCCCCCATTGTCTTCTGGTGTTTTCTTCCAGCCCATCCACCTATCACTTTTTGCTGACATAACAGTCATATTCATTAATTAAAACATTTACTGAGTGCCTCTAGTCGGTATGCCACTGTACTAGGTGCTAGATGTATAAGAATGAGAAGCAGGTATCCACCCAAGATACATGTTGTATAGGAATTGAGAGTGTTCAGTGATACGCAAATGAAGTGATAAGCCAATAGTAAGAAACTCTATAAGGTGGAGTACTTAGTTAAAAATCTGCCATAACTTTGCTGGGCCTAAGAGACTATTCACTGATAAAAGAAAAGTGGAAGCACAGGGTTAGAGTATAAGTCAGCCTTGATCATAAATTAGTTATTAGGTTGACTCAAGTGACCCTAGAAATATTAGCTGTATAACTGAATCATGTAGGAAAAGGGAGTATCTGTGCTTTTTCTTTCTCTTATGTGTATATTGCAGAAAAAGTCACCAAATAAATTTGGCCAGTGAAAAAGTGCTAATAAAAATGTACTTGGGGAATGGATATTGGTCAAATTGTACTTATTGTGTGCATGTATGAATATGTAACAACAAACCCCACCATTATTACAACTATAATGTACCAATAAAAATATGGAAAAAAAACCTAAATTCTTAATAGCATATAAGCATCTGCATGTTTCTAGGCAATCAGGGAATTTTTTCTTTGATTTTTACTGAATCTTTGGAGACACTTGTATCTCCTTCCATTAGGATAAGGCTGATTAAAAGATGCAGCTTCATGTATTAAGTGATCCTTAGAGCATGTAAAGTGACTCAGGTAAACCAGCAGACACAAAAGTAACTCATTTTTAGCTCATTTTTACTACACCTTGACTGTGTTGTTTTTGTTTTGTTTTTATTTGTTGCAATGCTTTTTAATTCTGTTAATAGAGTCATTTCTTTGGATTGAGTTTCCAATCCTAAAAAAAAATAATAATTTTCAGTAATTAAAAAGTACAGTAATTTAAAACTAATTAAAAAAAAAAAAAAAAAAAAAAAAAACTTTTGACCAAGGCATGATCTAAACCAGTACCCTCCTTTTTTCTGGAACATAAGTCTTGCATTTTCCTGGCAGTAAGACATATTTATTTAATTGTTTTAATGGTGACTGTGTGATTCATAACTTAGGAAAAGCTTTGAACATAGGCTACATAAGTCCTAAAGATGGTTAATATAGCTCACAAATAGCTTTGTATTAACCCAGCTGAGATTGGATGCCATTTCCCTACATAAAACTACATACTGATCCACTATTGTGAGGTGCTCCAAAGAATACACATTCTTAGGTCATTGTCACCTTCTTTTTATGTATGGGCAAATACTTTCAGTAGCTAATAAGGAGATAGCCAGTGGGATAGTTGTTTCTTTCCAACTGTTCCCATTAATTTGGTTCCTTTGTTTGAAATAAAAAGTTGACTATTCACTTAAAGTTCAAAGTTAATTATGGAGAGCTTATTTCTGGTATCAAGAGGAATACATGTGAAGTCATTAATAGGTTACTTTTACAGGCAGTGAATTTGAAAACACCAGCTATTAATGAACGTGATAATTTACATCATATATAGATTCGATTTTAAATCTAGTTTGTTATTCAAAATTCTGCAAGTAAATGTACACCCCTAAATTTTTGTCATTTTTAAAACAGCACATGTAAAATACTAGGAATCAAACTACACTTTAATGGTACGTGTTTTAAAGTCAAGATTTTTACCCAGTAGCAGAATTAATTATAAGAACCCACTTTTGAAGTTTTTATTAAATATTAGCATTTTAAGATCACTGTTTTTGAAATTGGAAATGGAAAAGATATATTGACTTTTTAAAAATGTATCATAGTTGACCATTTTCCCATTTACTTCTTCAGCACTGCCATTGTCTTTTGATTATAGAAATAATCACATTTCTTTAATATTTTACAATTACTCTAAAGATTCTCAGTTGCTTTTTCAAATATGTCCAAAGGGAGTTTTGCTTATCTAAAGTGAAAAATGAATTTTACCAATTTTCGGTTTATTATGATTTCATAAATGTACCTTTAAAAAAAGTTTAGGTACAATTTCACCAATATGGCCTTCAAGTATATACCTACTTTAGGAATTGATTTTTTTAAGGAAAGTTATGAACAAAGGAAAGAGCAGAACGACACTTATCACCCAAATCTGCAATACTAATACAGGCATAAAAAAGGCATCTGATTTCACTTCAAATTTGTTGTGTATTTATTCTGCCTTCTAAACTTATTATCCTTTAGTAAGGACATAATTTACTTTGTTTTGAAATAAAGTCTAATATGAAATTTAGAAATGAGTGCTAAGGAAGAATGATAACACTATGTTCAATTTGTATGATTCTTGATTCACAGTCAGAGGGGGCTTTCAGAGAATTTGGTACTGTGATTCTCAGAATTCATTTAGCAATGGTAATACAGTGTGATTAGCCATCTGAGATAGTATCCCAAGCCATTTTAAGTATATGAAAAATTCAGGAGTAATAGAAACTCCAAGGTGATCTGGAGACAATACCAGGAGACTGTCAGGTGGTTGTCTAAGAAAGCAGAAACCTATCCAGTTGTATTAGATCCTACTTGGAGATAGCTGTGGACAGAAAGTGGTTGATCAACTAAGTCCTTCTGATGATTAATTTTATGTCAACTTGGCTTGGCCATGGGTTCCCAGATGGTTGGCCAAACATTATTCTGGATGTTTGTGTGAGATTAGCATTTAAAGTAGTGGACTAGAGTAAAACCAAGTGTCCTCTAGTGTCTGTGGGCTTAATTTAATCAGTTAAAGACGCGCATAGACCAAAAGAGCTAATCCTCCCTCAAGTAAAAGAGGATTCTCGGTGGGCTGCCCTCAGACTTCATCTGCAGCATTGGTTCTTCCTGCCTGATCACCTCTGAACTGGAACGTCAGCTCCCCTGAGTCTTTCGTGCTGTTGGCTTGCCCTGAAGATTTTGGACTTACCAGCCTCCATAATCATGTGAGATAATTTTTCAAAATAAATTTCCTAATGAGTTTAGAATGCTGACATATCCAGACCTCATGAACTGAAAAGGACACTCAGGGCCAATACTATGGAAGGAATCCTGACAAAGTGTATCAGGTCATCTTGGCTGCCTTGATAAGACTGTACCTACCGAGAGTGACAGGGTTTTAATATAAATCTCCACAAAGCAACTATGATCAAGCAACTCCCCTATTCATTTTCCATGTTCACAAATAACCTCATAATTGAACTTCCTATGTGATTAACAGTGTAAAAATGTGCTCCATTTGCAAGGTCAAGGACCTGACATTCAATAATAGTGAAATTATCACAGTAAATGCCAAATCTAGGGCTCTGTCTAGAAGCCAGCCTGACTTGCCAAAGCAGTTTTTTGCATCACTCAATTAATAGCATCTGAAAAATGCAACCGAATCATAAAGCTTCATTGCAAAATATTTATTTTCTTCAGATGTGTTGAACAGGTTTTATAAACCTCCATGGCACCTGAGGTTGTTAACTATTCAACTGAGGAATGACTGCACAGGTGGCAAGGAAAAATGTATATTTATATATAGAATTTTCAAAGTTATAAACCTTTAAGGCCATTTAAGAATGCTATAGAGATGAGGCACGAAGTAGTCCTTGTAATGTCCATCGATGAAACCTTTTCCACTGTTGTGCACAAACCAACAGGAAACATCTGTTCCAAACACTATATCTGTTCTGTAGTCTTTCTGGAATCCTCTGAAAGGAAAATGGTATATGCACAGTTAGGGAACAGACCAGGCATGGCCAACCAGGTATAGCAGGAAACAAGACACCTCTTTTCCTTGCTGAACTTTGTGCTTTTTTATTGCCATTATCCTCCCCACCCACCCCACCATATTCCTGCTCCCCAGGTTGTGTGAAATGTCAGAATCTGGAGATTGCTGTTAGAAGGACAGAGAATAAGTAGTGTGTCCTTATTATTCAAGTAATTCTTCTACAGGTGGACCCCTAGGAACCCTTCCAGCAAGGTAAAGAGCAGTCAGTTGGTTAATGCACGTGGAAAGACAGGAATACAATACTAATGCTGTAACCTGACCTCACACATTAACTCAAGAATGCATCTGAGGGACCTTGGACTTCATGATAAATGTTTTATTTAGGAGTGATACCTGCTGCTTGGGCAAATTCATGTCCTCCACTTGAAGGACGAAGAAGCCAATGATTTGGAAAGACATACAACACATTGCTAGTAATGAGCCTTAAAAGTATCTAACTGTGCAGCCCACAGGTCAACTTATTTCAGTTACGCATCCCGAGATACTTGTAGGAGATGAAGTTGAGGCCCAGCACCAGCCTCCTGTGGTAGGGTAGATGCTCTTTTACCAAACTTCATGTGACTGACTGCGGTTACCAACTGGGGCTCACCCCTTGGCCATCATGCTTGCTGCTGCCCACTGGTAACTCACTGTTCTCTATCTAGTGAACCAAAACCCGTTGCATGGTACTTACCAAGAATCCCTGTTTAATCTACAAACTTAGTTTTGTGGTGGCACTTATAGCTTTATGGCTTAATTATTGCAATGTTTTGATTTGATTAAGTATGTGAAAGCCAACAACATTCATGTGCAGTAAGAGTCTTTTTTTTCCCTTCCTTCTACTGGGGATTGAATCCAGGGGGTGCTCTCCTACTGAGCTACATCCCCAGCTCTTTCATTTTAATTTTTTAATTTTGAGACAGGGTCTGGCTAAGTTGCCCAGGTGTTAGTGAACTTGCCATCCTCCTGCCTCAGCCTCCCAGGTAACTGTGATCACAGGCATGTACCCACAAAACAGAAATAAAGAGTCATTTCTTTTTTTTTTTTTTCGGTGCTGGGGATTGAACCCAGGGCCTTGTGCATGCAAGGCAAGCACTCTACCAACTGAACTATATCCCCAACCCTAGGAAGAGTCATTTCTAATAAAGCAAAGTTGGCTGCTTTATAAAAGCTCTAAAATGACAAAAACTGCTTTAAAATAATATCAAATTAGGCATGGGTGAGACAACTGTTAAAGATTGGGGGAAAATTATAAAGATAAGAATTTTAACACTGAATGTTTTACATGTTTTATAACTTGTAGCACTCAGAATGTTTTATACGTTCTCACTTCAAATTGAAGCATATGGATATGATTTGTGTATGAATAGCCACGCAAAAGTGAATTCAGTAAATCCATATTCCAAAAGAAGGCTTTACATAAAAATATACTTCCGTTCTCTAGCACTGTGGTTCATGAGTATTTTTATGATTTCTTCCTTTGGGTAGGTAACTTTTTCAATTATCCAACTTGTGAGCAGAGGGCTTCTAATGTGTGATGAGATGAGAACAATAGAATAATTACTTTTGGCATTTCATACTGCACACTTATATAAATAGTCATTATTGACATTTAAGGTGGGCCATCGGAAGTGCCCTTATGTAAATGTCATGTATGTGTCTATTCCTGATGCATTGTTGAGCTTGACAGAGGTAGTACTTTAAACAGATTTTCTTGGTTCTCTTTTGCTGCATAAGTTCCATCCTACAGGGAACCCTTTTCGTCACAGTCTTAGGCATCTGGGGCCTACCTGGTGACAGTCAGCTTCTGTCCTTTCACGTCCATGCTTGCCTCTGGTTTCTCAGGATCCTTTCCTGGTCTCTCACTGAAGATGCTTATCTTTGGCTCGTGCATGAACTGGCCTAGCAAAGCAAAGTCCAGACAATTATTTACATGTAATCCAAAGTTAAATAAAAAGGCCAGTTATTGGATCCAAGTGACATTTTGGTCCTCCTCCCAGAATTTCTAGGGTAGAAAGACATTAAGGGGTAAAAGTGGGGGCAATGGGAGGGAAAGGTCTTTCCTGAAAGCTGATCTCCCAGGTTTGCTTTTTACATATGAGGCTGATCTACCGGAATGCCTGTGGATGGACCACCACCTGATGGCAGAGACAGGGGTGAGGTCAGCATGGGAGAGCCTAGGTCAAACCATAGGAACACGTCTGTGATGTCATGTGCTTACATTTGAACTCTTAAAATACCAGGGAATGTTGTCCTGGATGCTCTACTTGTTATCAAAGACTTCCTAAACCAGTTCACCTCTCTTCAGGTACAAAACAATCTTCTCTTAACTTGCCCAGTTTCTAATGCTGAAACTCTAGCCTTCGATGCCCTTGTCTGTCTGGAAGGGTGAATGGTCCTGGCCATCTTAGCTCCAATCTGTGGGTTCTCTGCTCCTGAGTCCACACCTGCTACCTTCCCAACTTCTAACTACCATCATCCAAATCACTAAAGACTTAGATGCCAGATGGTTGAGAAACACTTTACCTAAAAGTCCATGTGCATTAGGGGAAAACTTATTTGTGGGGGGAATGTAGATCCCTAGAAAGTCTACGTTGATCGGATGCTTCTTCCAAACACGATGCAGTAGAACAGAAAAGGACATCTCCTTATCCAGGGTGACTGTCACAGTTTTTTCTTTCTTCACAGAGACAAGCACCCTAGTGTGAAAATCAACAAGGAACAGAGAAGGTTCCAGAACAGGCTTCTTTAGCAAGTCATTCTCAACCCCAAAACACACTCTCCATTCCTCCCAGTATGATTCCATTCGTGTTCTAAGAGCTTTACCGTGTTTTTGCTACAGAATGTTTTTCTTTTAACTGCCAGCTCTAAAATCCTGTTAATTCGCATGTTTACAGGTGAACAATCAATTAACAGATATTAATTGGAAAGATATTCTGTGTAGGATACATAGTGCTTGGAGCAGGCTCCCTGACAGAGTCAGGGGATTTCAGTTGATGACTTTGTTCACTGATCCAATACATGTATTGTGTACTTACTGTATGTCACACATTAGGCTAGACACTGAGACACAATAGTGACAAAAAGCATGGTCCCTGCTACCTGGAAGAGTGTAGTAGGTAAGAACAACTTTCCTGAGCCTTGACTTCCTTATGCTTAAAATGATTATTTTACATTCTGTGTTGATGTTGCTGTTTGGATTTATTTGTGCAGTCATGTGTCAAGGACAGGAATGGATTCAGGTGGAGCAATACTTGCCTCTGATTAACGACATGAGCTGTGTCAGACCAGGACAAGATCGATGTACGAGAACCATGGCTCAGGGTGATGGTCTCAGTGCTGATTTCTATTTTCAGGTCTTCACTTTGGAAATAAAATCCCAGTTTTCCAAAATAGGTTCTTAATTTTCCATTCTGAGGTTTCTTTGCACCAATAAGCTGACCATTCACTGAAATCCCTGCAGAAGAAAAAACATTGTTTTTTTCTTGTGGGCCTTTTTTGGGGTATGTCTGGGCACCATAATTCAAATTTTTATAAAACTTGACTATTTGAGAAAATTATTATTATTATTTTGCTTCAGAATTTATGGTTTTTTTGTTTCATTTTTTTGGTTGGTTGGTTGGTTGGTTTGGGAGTTTTTTGTGAGTTTTTTAGGTACTGGGGGATTGAACCCAGGTGTGCTCTACCACTGAGCTACATCCCAGACTTCTTATGTTGTATTTTATTTAGAGACAGGGTCTCACTGAGTTGCTTAGCACCTCGGTTTTGCTGAGGCTGGCTTTGAACTCTCAATCCTTCTGCCTAAGCCTCCCAAGCCGCTGGGATTACAGGCATGCACCACTGCACCCAGCTCAGAATTTATGATTTTTATATATCTCATTTCATAACTGATGTGTTTATTATGAAGTAATTATATGACAATAAAATAAGCTAGTTTATCCTTACAGTATAGGTTTTGAATTATAATTGTTCCAAACTCTTAAGAATGTATTGGTAATTTAATTTTTCACTAATTATCAGAGTTCTAAAAATACAGAATTTCTGTTAAGAAGAGAAAGAGAAATCCCAGGTAGTGACAGAGAAGCATGCCAATTATCCAATTATCTAATTATCTAATTCAAACATAAGTTCTTTTTATCTTACCTGATTCTGGATCAGAAACCAGATTGAGGATTTTTCCAGGTTCTGAGTCAATATTGAAACAAATATTCTTCTGGCTTTTTGGCAAGTAAATGATGAAATGTGGGTCATTTTCAACTGGAAAATATACCAGGAAAATGAAAACACAAAATGATTAAAAGAAATGATTTTGAACAGTATTTTATTCCCAAACACCTCTAATTTAATCCAAATAACCATCTATTGTGCTTCTGTTATTTTTCTGGTTCTGTTATAGGAATCAGAGATCCAATGGTTCTTACCCCATTGTCCCTTTGTCTTGGAACATCTATCACTATTTATGTTATTTTATTTTATTTATTTATTTTTTTGGTGGTGCTGGAGATTGAACCTAAGGCCTTGTGCATGCTAGGCAAGCACTCTGCCAATTGAACTATATCCCTAGTCCAGTATGTTTTTTAATAAATACAGTGGATATTTATTTTGTTCCCATCACATATGTACTAGGCTAAATACTAGAGATGAAATTGAATATGCAAGATACAAGGAATAAGAAACACACGTATAAGAAACCCATACATGTAACACACACACACGCACTAGATGTATTTTTTAAGTAAAGTAGAGATGTATTTCAAGTTGGCATATACAGTAAAGAAAAATAAAGGAGACATAAAATAGATAAGCCACAGAAGTGAGATGAGATCACTTGAAATATCCACCAAAGCCCTGACTAAATTTCCTCTGTCATGGCACCATGTCTGGTGTGTGGGAGATAATGCTCTTGAGAAATTGGTTCTGAGGATTTCTTGATTGATAGAAGAGTCTGTATTCTAGGGAATCTAGACAGCTGCTCTTTCTAGGAACAATAGGAAACCCTTCCATGAACAATTCAAAAGGCCCACATTAGGCAGGTGCTTGGGACCATCCTCTGGAGAACAGATCACAAGAGCGCCCAGCAAGATGACAGCAAGGCACAATCCAAGAAAAGGCCTCAGAATGAAACCGACCTTGCTGTGCTTTGATCTTGGACTTCCAGCCACCAGAACTGAGATAAATGGATGTGTGATTTAAACACCCCAGTCTGGTATTTTGTTCCAACAGTTCTCGCAGGCAAATGCCTGGAGCTGTCTTCTTTCAACAGGAGGCAAAGATGCCTGTAAGTCACCTCCTTCCCCAGCACACAGTGATTTTACTCAGGTACAGAAATGCACCCCAGGATTGCAATAGGTTGAGAAGGTGGAAGCAATGTTGAAGCCATTACCTCTCATCACATGTGGGGGAGGTGTGGACTCAAGCACCTGTCCCCTTACGGCACGCATGGCAGTCACTGGTGTTGGAGAAGGTTTGGCCCAAGATGGGATGGAACCTGAAGCTACTTTGCTGCCATAATACAAGGCACCTGAGTAGGGGGGGAAAAAAAAAAAGTATCCATTAGAAGTTCTTGGTGAAACTTTTATCCCTCTATTTTTTTTTTTAAATTTTCAGTGCTAGGGATTGAACTGAAGGCCTAAAGCATGCTAGACGAGTGCTCTACCACTGAACAACATCCCCAGCTCCTTCCCCCATTTTATTCCAGATGTCTCTGCTGGTTCCCTCTGGCATCACAGGAGGGGAGGCTGTGGTAGAGTTCTCCCAGAAGCTGAGGGAGGGTCTGTGATTGGAGGAACTGCTTTGCAAGGCTGGGGAAGGTCCCACGCCTTCAGCATGGGCTGGGTAGATAATGTCCCAGATGACTATAGATCTTTCTAGAACTTGCCAAACAACAAGCTGAACCAATTTCATTTTCACTTCCCAAAGAGGTCCTCTATCCATGAGAGAGACTGCATTGCAAAAAAAAGGTTCTGATATTCTGTCATTGTCCCTGCTTTGAGAAACAGGCAGTTTCCCAGTCTTAGTTTTTCCCTAGCTCAATTTAGCTGTGGGGCTTCAATCTATTGTAATCAGGGATGTCAGAAGTCAGAGTTCCACACACTCTGGAACAGTGCAATAAACTTGGTGTCCCACTTGAACAAAATTAAAAATGCAGAAAGCAATCTCTCCAGTGAATGCAGCTCATTCTCAAGACAAGGTTATAATAGGACCAGCCAATCTCTAAGAAAGAGAGCAAGGACCTAGTAAACCAGAGCCCTTTGAGCCTTGGTTATATACTCCTCAGAACTACCTGGAGACTTTCGACCAAACACAGAATGCAAGGACAGTTTTTAAGGTCATTTGTAGATTCTGAGCTTCCACATAGGGAAGAAAGGGAGAAAGCAACCCTTTCTCCTATATTATGAATGGAAGGCAATCAATTCCCCTGCCTCCCCCCACTCAAAGTCCCCAGGAACCAAAGCCTCCATTTGAATGTTGGTATAGCACTTAAAACTCAATGACTCCAATGATTGGTGACAAGTCCTTTCCCAGTAAGATGGTTTCCCATTCTTTGCTTTTAGTAAAAGTGGAGAAGGGCTCACATCGTCTCCTGATGGATCACTGAAGTTTTTTGAATGCTTAATTTGTGTTTGGGCATATACATGTGGTAGAATTCAGACAAGTGAGTGATATTTCGATAAATAAGCTCTTTCTCTTTCCATTCCTATCTAACTTATCTATGTCAACAATGTTTATCAGCCCTTATGCTGTAAAGTTGTTTTTTTAAGTAGAATTGAAGCTGAATCCTGTCTCTTTCAGTCTATGCATAAACAATACTTGTCATGAATCCCCAAAGGAAGACTCAGCTACATTTTTCTCATTAGAGATAATTTCCATCAAATTTTACTTCATATATATTTCAACATTTATATCATATTTATTTCATTTTAATCAATGTCTACCAATACTATAGTAATTTTAATAAAATCCAATCCAGAAAAAAAATTTGAATGGTCAGAATCTTTTGGTACAACTTTTTAAGTTAAAAGTTGAACAAATATAAACAAAACAAAACAAAAAGAGCAAAATAAGCAAACTTTTTCTTTCAGGGGAGCAGGGTGATTAATAAGACTTTGATGCATAAAAATATATGTGTATTCTGGGAGGGGAAGTGGAATGGAAATACAAGTCCAACTAGCAAAAAGAACAACATAAACATATTAATAATTAAAATAGAATTTGTTCATGTATTTTTTAAATGGATGATGGTATCACAATAAGTATTCTGTTTCATTAGATACATTTAAAGTGATGACATACTTTTATTTTACAGAGACTATTTACAATATGCCAGGAAAATATTTGTTGCCACTATTTAAATACAATGAAAAAACATTGAAGCTTGATTTAAAAAATGAGTGTGGGGGTTCAGAGGTTTTCAAAATTCCTTTGGGAGATGTGTGAGTAAAAATGTTCAAAAGCCACAGTGATAAACCGTCCTTAAGTCAGCTTAATATGCAATCTCAGGCCTGTAGGGCCACAGGCTGGAAGCAAGAGATGGGTTAGGGATGGGACAGAGAAGAGGCCCTAGGACGTCAGCACAGGACAAGGAGACTGTCCTGACAGTTACCCCACCAGATGCAAACACCGACCTGAACAGCAAGTATGGTCCTGCGGAGGCGAGTCGGCCAGCATGCGCTCATCCCCAGCATCGTTCTCGATCACCATCGCAGTAAGTGGGGTCACAATATGATGTTCCAGAGACATCTGCAGGATTGTTTTTGTAATTTTCCTTTTGGCTGCAGCTGTAGGAGCCAGGCTTCTGCATTCAGGAAATAGAGGCATTATAAGACACGCTGCATTGAAGGGTGCTCTCAAGTCCCATCCCCACCTACCTCCCTTCCAGTGTCCAGCCAGGACCTGGGCAGGGGCCACGGTGCACAGGACAAGAGGGAAACGGAACCCAATGACTTCAGGAAGCGACATATTTTATCAAGCTATGCAGTCCCAAGGGATTGTTCAAAAAGACTGTTTTTCAGAGCAGCTTTAGGTTCGCAGTGAAATGGAGCAGAAGGTACTGGGTTATTTCCCATGGGCCCCCTGCACTGCTATGGACATCCACCACCAGAGTGGTACATTTGTTACAACTGAAGAACAATGAATGGCTATTCATCAATTGTAATTGATTAACTTAAGTCATAAGTCAATAGTTTACCTTAGGGCTTACCCTGGATGTTTATTCTATGGTTTGGACAAATGATCAGTATGTATCCACCATAGTAATATCATACAGAATCATTTTCACTGCCCTAAAAATGTTCTATGCTCCATATATTCTTTGCTTCCCTGAACAAAATAATCACTGATCTGGGATTTTTTTTTTAAACCAATACTTAACTTCCATAGCAATTTGCTCTATGACTTTAAATATATTCAGTGTGCTTCTATCCAAGGGGCAGGGATATTTCTCAAATAGCTTACAGCCTTGTTTATTTTTTTATAATCTTATCGACATCAGGAATTTTCTCTGCAAATCCAGCTATATAATGGCATTTCATTTTTCCAACCTAGTTTAGATCACCCAACTTCATCTTCCTGGGAATCTGATCTAATGGGTGGAATGGGCTTGGGAATGGTAATTTTTATCAAAACACCCATGTAATTCTGATGCAGATAGTCAAAGAGCTGTACACTACTCTACTGATAGATATGGTTTTTGTGTTGGAGGGTTAAGATGCAGCTGAACTGAAAAGCCAGGGGTTACATAGATAAACATTAGGGAGCACTTCCTGGGGAACATTGTAATCTCGTAATTGTACATTTCTCTTTAGACAACAACCTGTTTTCAAAAGCAAATGTAAATGAACTACTTAAATACACAGCAATATGGATGACTTTCATAGATATGATACTGAAGGAAAGAAGCTGGAAACAGATTGCATGGTTATGTAACACAATAGGCAAAACTAAATGAAGGTGACAGAAATCAGGATAGTGGATGTGGAGGAAGGAGAGTAAGGGACCCCTCACTGGTTCTATATCTGGATGATGACAGGGTGATATATATTTATAAATTCATTAAGCTGCACACTTCAAATGAATGTACTTCACATACTTTATGTATGTTATACCTTAATAAAAAAGAAAGTTAACCCAGCTTTAATTGAAGTGCTGGGAACCCATGGAAGTTAATAACACAATCCTATATTAATTTGCTGCCTTTCTTGGTTGCAAACTTTTTGTGCCCAATCTCAATTTTTTTTTTTTTTTTTTTTTTTTTTTTTTTTTTTGCGGTGCTGGGGATCGAACCCAGGGCCTTGTGCTTGCAAGGCAAGCACTCTACCAACTGAGCTATCTCCCCAGCCCTCCAATCTCAAATATTGTAGGTGAACATTTCTCTTTTACAAATCCCTGTCGTGCGGACTCTTCTCTCCTTACCGCTCTGCTAGCAGTTGATTGATTGTTAGATAGGCCCATAATTTCTTGGTGAAATCGGGATCTGCGTGCTTGTCTTTTGATAGAAAGTCCTCCAAGTCATCCATCTGGGCCAGGGTTTCCAAGACCAGCTCTGTGTTAGCCTAGAGGACCAAAGGTTCAGTTGAAGGACTCCAAGGGAGCAGAATTATAGTTAATAAATCATTTGGAGTGAATCAGGGCACTATGCCTTTTGGGGGTATGCAAAAGGCATCTGTTGGGAAGGTAAGTGCCCCCCTCAATGGGACTGGGCTTGGACTTGGGTGAAAATGTGAGGATTGACTGAATCGTTGGGAAGGTGGCAGAGATCTTCTCCTGACTTCTCTTTAGTTATTGCTGCTATTCTAGATTCTGGTTGTTAACACATAGAACTGACTGTCTCCAGGGGACCAGTTAGTATCTTAGAATAAGCAGCAAGCAGTAGTACCGAAGTCGCGGTGATAATGCTCTGTACTTGCTCCAACTTATCAGGGTCAAATTTTCCTGCCACCACAATCTCTGAACCTCCAAAATAGTTGTGGAAACTGTTCTGAGTGACATCTGTTACTGACGTGTGGGGATAGTTGAACTGAACGTTCCGGAGCAGGGGAGTTGAGACTTGATTGTAGAATTTCTACCATTTATAAAAACAGAAAGAATAAAAAAGAAAAAAAGACCAGAGAAATCATTATTTTTCTAACCACTTTATAACTCGACAGCATTTTTCTCTGAGGTTTGTCACATATTTAGCAGATACTTCTTAATTTATCTCATGGATCTCTGGGACAAGAAATACACTCATGATTATTGGGTGAAAAAAACTGAAATGTGGAGACAAGAAGACTTGTTAGAAATATCAATGTTTAAGATACCCAGCTTTCTCCCACTTTCTGGTATGATCAGCATGAAAAAGTCATGAACTCTTATAATAACAAATGTTAGCTGGGTCAATACTCCCAAATTAGAACCTTTTCCCTTTCCTATCTTTGGTTTTATATATGGTGCCTGACATTGATGTCATTTTCTTAACCATTTAGTAAAATAAACAAGTAATTTGTATCTTTTGTATTTAAGGAAACTTAGAGGCCATAGTTGGATCTATTTTACACTTTAAAGGACTGGTATTCGAGGTGACAAAGCACTTCAAAGGAAAATCAGGTGGCCACCATGATAGGAAGAGCCATTGTTCAGTGGGTCTAGAGAGCCAGCAGATGCTCCTGCCTGGTGCCTCAGGAGACCTTTCTGTTTAAGGGCAGGGAGTGTGCGCTCGCATCTCACCGTTAGGGCACCCACGGGTGGAGGGGAGCATTTGAACAAAGTGCTCAATTCCTGAAGGGATCCTTCTTTGATTCTTGCAACCAAATAATGACAGTTTTAAAGTAAGTGCAACTGTCTTCTTTTAGGCATCGGACATGGGTAGCTAGGTGATTTCCAGTTAGGAGGCAGGGATGGAAAACAACGTTACCTTGAGCTGGGAGGATGTGTCCTGGTTGCCATAAATTCTTTGAGCAATTCCACGGTTTTCATTGGATAATCTCTTCAAAAAATCATAGTCAACATCAAAGCCTATCCCCAAACTGAACAAGGAGATGTTGTCTTGTATGTTCTGCTTCACGTTTTTCTGAATTTTTGACAGTTTTACCTCACCTGAAGTTGGTGATGACGGAAAAGAGGAGGGAGGAACCAATGTTAAAAAAGGTTCTGGAAAATCTAGGGAAGGTAGTTTGGTGAAATTTACCCAAATTAAAAAATGCACTTACTCTTTGAGTTAGTAATTCAACTTCTAGGAATTTTTATTACAGATGCACCCATACATGTCAAAATGAAGTATGGGCAATGGTACATGGCAACATTATTTAGGAATAGCAAACATATCAGAAACAAACTAAATGTGCACCAATAAGGACAAGTGGTGATATCACGGTATACTTAAACAGTGAAATACTATGCAGCTATTAAAAAGAACATAGCAACTCTTTTTGAATTTATGTAGAAAATTTTTAAAGACAAATTTCTTAAAAGGGAAAAAATCAAGGTAAATATGGAGGTATGTAGGAAGCATTTATATATCTACATGCAGATATACATCTATGTGTGCAAATATGTATTTAGAGTAACACGATATGCATAAACTGTCTCTGGGAACTGGGAGCCCGTGACTGACTTCAGGACGGGAACTGGATGGGTAAGGGATAGGAGTAAGAAATAGAAATTTTTAAAAATTGCATTTCTTTTCCTTCCTTACGATTTTATTCAAAACTTGAATTTTAAAAGTTATGTGATCTGAGGTGGGGGGAAACAAGGAATCCATGACAAAGACATTAACTATATGTTAGTCTCATTGCTAGTAAAATGACTGCTATTTATTTTCCAAAACTCTGGTTGCCATTGTCGTTATTGCCTGGTGTATTTTCATTCAGTGTAGCTGTGTCAGGCCCAGGTTAGAAAGGGTCCTTGTTCACATGGCAACACACCCAAGCAAGCGCAATCTGCCATTCACTCTTCCTTATGTTTGTGGGTAGGGAGACACAAGTAAAACAAATAAAAATAAACATAGATAATAGAAGTTGGGAGATGGTGGAGCCTTCTTGTGGATAGGAAAAATGGTTAACTTAAAGGTTCCATCAGCGCCGTCATTACCCCAGTTGCAACTGGGAGGAATGCGGAGAATGGAGAATATGTGACTGTGGCCTTTGGAGGTACTATTGCAGGAGCTGGGGCCAGCACACATCAGTCACAACTCACCCGCCATCTTTCCAGATCTACAATTGAGGACACAAATGCCTTTCACTAGAATGCATCAGCAAATCTTCACAATAGACTATTAGAATTCCAACTCAACTCTCTCCCTAGCGTGGAGGGGAAACCGAGGCATTCAGGAGCACCACTAAGTGTGTCTGAGGACCAGCTTAGGGTGAGTGCTTCAGGGTCGGAGCCAATCTTGAGGAAGCTGGGCTTAACATATTTTAGAAACTCGGGCCCATGTCAGTAGACTTCCCGTGTAGGGCAAAACACATTCTCCAGCAACAGCAGTGAAAATGTCTGTCATGAGAAAACTGAAGTGATACTTACCGACTGTTGGATCTCCATCAGAAACCAGAATGATCAGAGAGACCGAGTTGGGGTCCAACAATCCCAAGTTATTGGCTTCATTCAAAATAAAGATGGCCCGCAAGAGGGCTTCATTGATATTTGTGCCTGTTAAAGTAATATAATGTGCCATTGTGAACACTTCCTCTTCACACGCACTCAAATCACCTTGGGGACTCCAGTTCACCTGTCTAGTGATTTCTTATGCATAATTTATTCAATACTAAAACAATTATTTAATAATTAATAATTATCGATCATCATTAGTTATTACAATAAGCATAATTAACAATTATTTAATAATGATCAATAACATAATATTTGAATAATTATTTGATAATTATTCAAAATTAAATCATAATTTGATTGCTTTCCAAGCAATTGCAAGGTTTAGGTCTGCCTGGTCAAGGTCCCATAGCGCAGTAAATTATTTACTTTAAAGTAAACTGTCCCCTGAAGGGAGATCAGCAGAGTAGAGGAAAGGGACCAGGGGGAGGGAGGAGGAGAGGGAAAGGGGAAATACTGGGCAATGATATTGGCCAAATTATAGTTATATTTTTTGTGTGCATGTACTAATATGTAACAACAAACTCCACCATTAGGTACAACTACAATGCTCCAATAGAAATATGAAAAAAAAAATAAACTATCCCCTTAGAGGTGGATAAGCTCTTCAAAGCACCAGTCTGGCATATTGTAAAACACCCAGTTAAAGGCATGCGTATTAGCCTGGCTGAGATACGCTGAAGACTTGCATTTTACCCTGTGCAATTAAACACAAAACCCAGCATTGCTTACTGAAACTTTTTTTTTTTTTTTTTTTTTTTTTTTTGTGGTGCTGGGGATTGAACCCAGGGCCTCTGAAACTTTTTTGTAAAAGGTTGGACTTTTAAAAAACTCATCAGGCTGGATTACATGTTATACTTTACCCAGAAACAGTATTCATCATTTACCAATAAATGTATTTTATTTAGGGTAGACGTTGCAAACTGGGCAGAGACCACTATTAGAGGATAATGAGTCTTATATAAAGCAAATGAAACCAAAATAGTTTTCCTATGTAATTATATGAGCACACCATAGTGAATTAACATGTACATCCAGAAGAATGGGGTCCTAACTAGATAAGATATATTCCATGCTTGTACAATTATCTCAAAATGAATTATACTATCATGTATAACCAAAAAAGATCCACCCCCCACCCCCGCCGGAAAAAAGACTTGAAACTTAGGGAGGTTTCCCAGTAGGCTTTAGGACAAACACACTCACCTCCATTGGGTTGAATTTTCTCAATGTATCTCTTGGCATCTGCAATCTGTGCTTTAGTAGCTGAAACTAAATCATTTCTCCAGGTTCGAACATTGTGATTAAAATCAATCACAGAGAATTGGTCTTCAGCTCTTAAATCATCCAGTATGGTCTTCATTGCTTCCACGGTCTATTCCAAAATAAAATAAAGAGGGGTCTTACTACTTGAACTCTAAGCCTAAGAAACTAGGAGACCAGTCATCGATCCCAGTTATCCTTCAAGTACTGACTCAAGCACAACTTCTCCAAGAAAACCTCTTTAACCCATCTCAGTTGACACAGGTCTAGACCTTGTGTATTTTGAACATGCATTTTTAATAAGTATTAAAGTTTGTGAATACTTGCATTTTTACTGTCTTATTTTGTTATGCACAACCAGTTTGACTAGTCCTAGTTTAAGGATCACAAACTTCACGTGCCCCTTTACTGGCATCTGAAAATCAATTATATTTCTCAAGTCCATCTGCTCTCCTAATCTTTTAAGTTTATATTTCTCATCTTTTTCTTAGAAACATCCACATCCGCCTCTTTTTCTATCTCAGCTGATGACCCGATTCTTGCTCCACTGACAGCTGAAGTAATCAGAGGAAAATTTCCATGGACTCCTACCACTGTTAAACCCCAATCAGTCATGTTTGTATCTATGCACTTTTCCATCCTGCCTGGTAGTGAAGAGCAACCCTCAGTATTTCTATCTACTGCAAATTCATCTACTGCAAACTAGATTTCCTTCCACGTCATCTGCTGAAGACCATGGCTCTAGCAACTTCCCTTTGCCTCTTGACTCCTTGACTCTCACTCCTCCATTGATACACTTCCAAAAAAAAAAAAAAAAAAAAAAAAAATGCACTTCTCACCCCTTTAAAAACCTCATCTGCACTTGCTTTCTCTTTCATCATCTTCCCTAAGTCCCTGGAAAGAACTGTCTAAGCACGCTGTCTCCAAATCTTCTCTCCCCATTTTCTCTTGCACGCACTCCATCCAATGCCCATCTCCATTACTCCACTGAAGCTGCCCTTCTCAAGGTGTTCAAACTAACCACCCACTCCCTCCTCAGAACGATTTCCTCGTTTGTCTTCCAGAGTTTTTCTCCCCCTCTCATGAGTGGCTTTTTATGAGTCTCCTCTTCTGACTCTCCTCTTTCCCCCAAGTCTTTGATGTTGGAATGCTCTACGGCTCCGCTATCTGCAGAAGAACTGAAAGATGGTGCAGAAGAGTGACCAGAGGCAGAAGAGGTGATACAGAGATGAAACTGCTCAAAGAGGTGAGTTTCAAGATAATTTTGCAAAGAAATACTGGACAATAAGTAAAGGGAAGAGGAAGCAGGAACAGGGAGATGGAAGAGAAATTTACAATGAAGGAATGACTGGGGGGGTGTCCAGGAAAAACACGACAATCTCACACCCTTGGGAAGAGCTGGCGCTCTCAGTTGTGAGAGTTCCTGAGTCTTAGCCCTAAGGACGGAGTGTGAGGGGCCAATGAACTATTGCATTCAGAGGGGATCAGAGAAGGTAGGCAGTTCTGCCTGGCACTGAGAACGAGGGGTACTTACTTGTTTCATCTTAATTCCCCACATGGAGCCACTAATGTCAATGACAAAAAGGATGTTTTTGGGAATTGGGTCCAGGTTCTCAGGAGCAAAGAAGTGAACAAAATATCCATTAAATACCTGCAAAATAGAACATAGGTGTGAATCAGCTCATGACCAATATTGAGAAGGTAGGGAATGGGGGGCCTGGGGACTAGAGAGGAGAGGTGGGTGATAGGAGAAGGTGGCTTGGCGCTCTTAAAGACCAGAACAGAGCTGGATTTTGTGCACATCCACCTCCTGCTTCTGCTGCTGTTCCTCTGTGGTCCTCTCCCGGGAGGGTCCAACCTTCTCAGCAGAGTTCCACTCTACAGCACTTCACTCTGGAGCCTGTTCCAGGCGCCCTGCTACCCGGTGGTGAGTCAAGCAGACAACTTGACCTTGGGACGTTCTCAGACAGCAGAGGATACAGAGAAGTGAAGACGATTTGCAGTGCAGCGTAAGTTGCCATGACTAGGAAAGTAAAGGGCACAGATGGGGGAGGCTTTTCCAAAGAATTGGCATCTTCACTGAGACCTGGAATGAGCTTGGAATTAGCCCTGCATTGTGGGAGTTGGGCTGGGTTGGGGTGGAAATTGGGGAGAAAAATTGCAGACAGTGGTGGAGAGCTGCACTTGGGGCTCAGTAAGTAGTCCAGCAAGATGGCGCCATAGCTTCAGGGATCCAAGAAATTAGGGAGAGAGTCAGCAGAATAGGTCACAAAGGACCTTCACGTACAACTTAAGAGAATTTTGATTTTTCTTGAAGTTAGTGGGAAGCAACGAGATTCTTGCCCACCTTCTTTGTCTTCTAGTGACTGCCTTGCCTAATTCTCTATCCCCTGCCATCTGGTTGTACAGTCCCCAGCTGCAGGGTATGTGGCTCTGGTCTCCAATACACTTCTCTACCCTCCAACTATAGAGAGACTCAGAGTCTTTCGGAGGTGCTCTGGGATTCCTACCCTTAGCATGAGAGAAATGGAGACACACATCTAAGACATGACAAAAGGAGTAAGGAAAGATTTCAAGGAATCTCACAATAAATACAGTCCCTAGAATTCACCATGAGCTCCAGAGCCTTCTCTGGGCTTTGGTTATGCTTTCCTCCTAACCCCAGAATCTCTGTGTTTCTTCGATCATCTAATTGCAAGTCATCAGAGGTATCCAAAATTCCCACTTTGTAATTTTCTAGTATTTTTGTTTTGTTTTGTTTTTTGAAATTTTATTTATTTTTATTTTTACAGACTGCATTTTGATTCATTGTACACAAATGTGGTACAACTTTTCATTTCTATGGTTGTGCACAATGTGGATTGACACCATTTGTGTATCTATCAGTTTTTATAGGAGGCCTGATCATGGCTTCCTGGACTAGTGCACAATACCTCTTACAACTTGAACATGGAGAGGTCCCCAAAGGCTGGTGTGTTAAAGGCTTGTCCCTTAAGGTGGTTCTATGGGGAGGTTCTGTGGACCTTTACAAGGTGGGGTCATATGGGAGGTCCTCCTTAGGTCATAAGGAGTGTAACCTCCAGGAGGATTGTGCGAACCTAGTCCTTCCCTCTTCCACTCTTTTGTTTCCTGACCATGAGGTGAGCATTTTCTCTACCGTGTGTACCCCCATTTGCATACACGCCCTCACCAGAGGTCTAAAACCAATGGGTCTGCCTGATCACAGTCTAGAACCTCCAAAATCATGAGCCAAAGTAACTCTTTTCTCTTTAAAAGTTAATTATCTCTGGTATTTTGTTATAGTAACAGAAAGCAGGCTAACACAAGACCCAATGAAACTTTAGTTTTATGACCTAAAACTAAATAAAAGACAAATGATAAATAACTAAAAGATTTTAAAAAGACTAAGTAAAAGATAATGCTTATGGCATTTTGGAGAAATAAGATTTCAGTCCTTGTCTGTAGCCTTGACATTTGCCTTGATAGCTAGAAACGACCCACAGGCCGAGGTGTGCCTTGACTTGGGATTGGAAGTCCCACTGGAATCTGTCTGCACTCACCTCAAGCTCGCCAGCCTTCTCTTCTCTGTTCACATCGTACATCACCACCAGCTCTCCATCCACTGCAGTCTCAGAACAGTTGGAGCATTTTCTTTGCTGTGCTACTGTGGGCTTGAAGGAAACATGTGCCTGGAAGGAACAGTGACATTAAAACCCAGTCTCTGTTCCCAACCCCTTCAAGGGGAGGGCTTGACGGCTGTACCTGCTTGTGCACATGGTGGTGGGGGGTGTTGCCCAGTGGCCACAGTGCATCCAGCATCAGCAGGCCTGCTACTGGTGGAAGGGACAGAGCCAGCACTTTTTGGGGGAGTGTCTGCTGACTGTGGTCCAGTTCCCCAGGTTTCTGGCCTTTTAAAAAGACATTCAAAGAATTTCCCTCACCCACCATAGAAAAGATGGTTACCAGCTCTGGAAAGAGTGTGTAAAGGTCCTTGGAAAGATTGACCTTTTTATAGTTGCTTATCATTGACCATTAAGACAGAATTAAGCTGAGCACTTCTTGCTCTGATTCATGAAAATCCACCATATATTAGATGAAAACTATCTTTTAGTTCCTGGTCAAGTAGATGATTTTGGAGAAATGAGGCCCAGAAAGCGACGGTCACCAGTCAAAATGAGAGTTGTGTTTGATATATTTGGAAGAAAATCCTAGGCTCATTGTTCCTCTCACAGTACCCTCAGCCCAGCACCAGACCACTTCTTGTTCTCTAGCACAAGAAGGAGGGTGGAACCCCAGAACTAGTGACCACTTAGATGGCTGGCAGCAGGCAGTGCTCATGTTACCTTCTGTTGTCCTTTAGATAAGACTGGAACACCATCAAAGTGGCCTTCAAATGTATCAGGAATATGAAGAAATTTAATTCCCTGAGGTTCAATAATCCATACATCCACCTAGAGATGAGAAAGAAATTGTAGCATTAAAAGTTTTTAAAGGCTTTTTAAGCAAGAGGTGAAATATTTAAATCCTCGAATTCTTTTGCCATTTCCAAGTTGATTCTGTTATCACTTCTGAAAGTTCTTCAAGTTCCCTGGGATGGGATTCATCTCACATTGAGGCTTAACCCCTTTTTAGCAACTCAGTATGCTTTCTATTGCTTCTTTCCTTCAGGATTGATTCCCCATTGCTACAGTTAGGATATGGTTTGAGTGTGTCCCCCACGGTTCACAAGCTGGACGCTTGGTCCCAAGTGTGGCGGTGTTGAAGTGGTGGAAACTTTGAGAGGTGGGGCCTACTGCAAGGTCATTAGGTGATTAATTCTCAGAAGGGATTAATGCTGGTCTGTGGTGTTGGGGGGGAGTAGTTGCTAGGTAGCAAGGCCACACCTTATGTTTTCACCCTCTGCCATGTTGTGATGCTTCCCTTCCATGTTGTGATGTAGCCAGGATGCTGGTACCATGTTGTTTGGAGCCTCCGGCCACCAGCAGCTGAACCAAATAACCCTCGTTGCTTATAGAGTATTTGTGTTTACCCCCACAAAATGTACAAATCTACCTTTCTTCATTCTATCCTATTTTTATTTAGACACTTTCACTTTGTCAGAGAAAAAGGAAGAAGGAAAGTCATTATTAAATTATTCTGCACTTACTCCATAGATCTGTCCAATAAAGACCATTTTCCCTGTATCCTGGGCCTTTTTATTCCTTCTCTTTCTTCTTCTTTGAAAGAACTCAATAGAGAGAAATGTTTTTGGTGATTCTTGACAAAACCATAGCCAGAGCTGTATTTCCTGAATGCTCATTATATTTTAAGCATTGTGTAAACCACTTCACATGTATTAATTCATTGCACTCTCACAAATATTATTATTGTTGATTATTATTATACTTAGTATTATTTCTTCTTTTACAGCTGAAGAAACAGAGACTCAAAATGATGCAGATGCTAAGTGGTAGAACCAGGCTTCTTCCAATCCTGGGCCTGAGCTCTTAACACATTGTATACTACTTCTTAACTTCTAACAGCTCGAGTTCCATCTTTTTATTTTTTTTATTTTTATTTTTTATTTTGGTACCAGTGATTAAACTTCGGGGTGCTTTACCCCTGAGCTACATCCCCAGTTCTTAATTTTTATTTTGTGACAGAATCTGGCTAAGTTGCTGAGACTGGCCTTGAACTTGCGATCCTCCTACCTTAGCCTCCCACTTGCTGGCATTACACCTCTGTGCACCACACCTGGCCCTAGCTCCACCTTTCAATTAAAATTGTTGCATTATTCTTTAGGCCCTGTGTTACACTATTCTATTTCTTTCTTTCTTTTTTTTTCATGAGCAGCCTCCATCTTTTATACATACCCATTGAGATTTGCAGTCATCAGACAGTGCCTGGTATGCACATTGCTTTTCTTACTACCTCTTTCTCATTTGGGATTTGCAAAAGCAATGAACTGCTTCCCTTTGGAAGTCCCTACACTGGAATTATGTCTGCTTTTTTTTCTCTCAAAAAAATTTTTTAAAATGTGCTTTCCTAAGCAGGGGAATGCAAATCAAGACTACACTGAGATTTCATCTCACTCCAGGCAGAATGGTAGCCATTAAGAATACCAATAATCATAAATGCTGAGGGCTGGGATTGTGGTTCAGCGGTTGAGCACTTGTCCAGCACGTGTGAGGCACTGAGTTCAATTCTCAGCACCACATGAAAAGTAAATAAATAAAATAAAGGTATCGTGTCCATCTACAATGACACAAAGGTATTGTGTTCATCTACAATTAAAATTTTTATTAAAATAATAATAAATGCTGGGGAGAATGTGAACAAAAAAGGAACACTGTTTTGGGGATTATAAATTAGTACAACCACTGTGGAAATCAGTATGGAGGTTCCTCAAAAGACTAGAATTGGAACAACCACATGACCCAGTTATGCCACTCCTTGGTATTTATCCTGAAGAATTAAAGGCATCATACTAAGTGATACATGCACACCCATGTTTATAGCAGCACAATTCAAAATAGCCTGTCTAGGTTTCCATCAGTGGATGAATGGATAAAGCATATGTGGTATAGACCCACGATGGAGTTTTATTCAGTCAAAAGAAAAATGAAATTATGTCATTTGCAGGAAAATGTATGGAACCAAAGACCATCATGTTAAGCAAAATAAGCCAAACTCAGAAGGTCACAGAATTTCTCTCATATGTGGAAATTAGAGAGGAAAAAGGAAAAGAAAGTTTGTGTGATGAAAATCAAAGGGAGATCTGTAGAAGAAATGGACCAAGGGGATGGAAAGGGGAAATACTGGTGAGTGATACTGACCACACTGTATTGTTATATTGTGCACATGCCTAAACATGTGATAACAAATCACAGCATCATGCACAACTATAATGTACCAATAAAAATATGGAAAAATTTGCTTTCCTAAAGTCATGGGAACCAGTGTGAGCAGTTTCAATATTTTCTTCCTCGCTAATTACAAATAAGTTGTGAACTTAACTTGCCCTCTAGATTCTTGTTACCTCCTAAAAATCAACTGGTTCTCCATGTTGGCATGAGCCTTCTAGCAGAATCATGGGACCAGATGGTTCAGGAGAGTCAGACCCAGCCATCGCTGGTGGATGATGGTGCAGCTCTTGGAGGAAAGAGGAAAATGTCCAGGAAGTTGCAGAGAATGGGGGCCTCTGTTTTATTCTTCCACAACTTCCTTTCTATAATCAAGCATGGGGTCCTCAGGACAAGGTTGCCTCTTTCCATGAGATGGGGGGAAATCTCTGAAGATTGCAGAAACTCTTAGCAAGCCTGTATCCCGTGTGCTGTAGACCCAGCTCTAAAATCTAGTAGGACCACTGGGCAACTGAGCATCTGGGGACATGTGTCTGAGGCCCTGCAGTTGGCTCTGCTAAGAGGTCGGGCCAGCCCATGGTGGCCTTGAGTCACTCATCGCATTTATTGGTCTTTCTCTAAGGAACCAAATGTTAGAATAAAACTATTCCCCAAATTTGATACATCAAGAGAGTGTTTTAAAAAAAGAGATTTTATTCTCCTTGATTTCTGTGAGGGGAGTGTATTTCTAGTTCAGTGGCCCTTCTGATGGTGATTGGAAAAGCTCTTCTGGATTCAAGAACAAGGAGAAGGTCTGTAGTTTTTGTTTTCTCCTTAGCTTATCTCTGTATAAGATTAAATCTCTTGGGAAATGGACAAATGCCATAGAATGTTAGAGCTGGAAAGTACCTTAAATATCTTCCAGTCTAACCCTCTTATGTCACAGATGATAAAATAAAGTCCAGAGAATTCTACATTAAATTAAATTAACTTACTGCCCAGATACCATACCTAGTTAGTACCAATTCTGGGCCAGAAATCAGAAAACTTGCCTCTTTACCTGACTTTTTCTAAATAGCAAACCCTGTATGTCCCATTTTAAAAGGGAAGAATTCCCAAAAGCATGGAAGATTTAAGAGTGACCAAAAATTCCAGAAATGTAAGAAATGTTTATGTGCTACTTGATATATTCAATAAAAATCATTATGTGCATGCAGTCCAACTTAGAAACTTAAATTTTTGGATTTATAGCATAGAATGCATTTAACTTGTTCTTAGCTCTGTGACCTTAGGCAAGGTATTCAACTGAATCTCAGTTTCCTCATGTGTAAATTAAGGATAATGACATTTCTCTCATAAATTGTGGTGAGGATTTTAATAATATCCTAAATACCTTCCCCTGAATATTAGAGAGGGCACATGTTTTCATATCACTTACAAAGTTGTTTGTTAATATTATTTTTATCATCAACAACTTCAACAATGGCCTCATTAGTGACTAGGTGCTCATCAGATATAAGTGCTGTTTGATACTATTTACCTTGAGATTCTTAGTATTGAGTTAAAAAATGTAGGTGATGGGTGCACCCGTCACCCTAATGGAAACATGATCAGGATCACACCTTTAGTTGGGCAGGACCTCCTGACATCCTGGTGCCAGGCCATATGCCCTGGTATGTAACTGCTTTTGCCAGGAGGATGGGCATCTTCTTTTAATTCTCGCAAGGTCTAGGAATAGCCCAGAAAATAACTCAGTATCACACACCCTGATACGGAGCTGAGAGCAAACTGTGGATATTGTTTATCAGATATGCAGATTTCCAAATTAGAATCAAAATTTCACCACTGTGAATTCTTCGCCTTTCATCTTGGATGTGTATGGGCAAGTCACAACCTGTGGGCTTCGCATTCCCATCTGTCAAGGGGAAACGTGTGTCTGTGCTCTCTTAGGTCTCTTCTTGCTTCACTGCCTCTCACACAAAATGTTCACATGATGTCACAGAGAATTAAGCAAAGAAAAGAGCAAGTTCAAGTGGATAGCCGTGCTATTCAACACCAAAGGCATGGCTCTCTTGAGGTGATGGCAGTCGGGGTGACGGGGCAAGACAACGTTCACTGAGCTCCTATTCCCATAAATTCACCTCACTTACAATCATGTCCATCAATTTTTGTAAGTTCATCTCACTTCTAACTAAGAAATGCAAGTGTATTCTAGCAGCCCTTTTAAATATGAGAAAGTGGAGACTCAAGATAACTTGACCATGCAGACCAGTGGTGGGGGTTTCAGGGCAGCCCCTGAAACCTGTGATCGTGGCTTATTTGGAAAAATGGGTTTTTAAGAATGCAATTAAGTTAAGGATCTTGAGGAGAGACGAATTTGTTCTACCTGGTGAGCTCTAAATCCAAAGACAAGTGTTCTTGTAAGAGGAAGGCAGAGGGAGATGTGAGATGCCCAGAGGAGAGAGTGAAGTGACCTTGGGGAAGAAATTAAGAGTGTTATGGCCACAGGGCCACAAGTCAGGAAATGTTAGCAGCTGCAGAAGAAGCAAGGAGCAGGATTTCCCAGAGCCTCCAGAGGGAGTGTAGCTCTGCTGACACCTTCATCTCAGACTCCTTTCTTCCAGGAGTGGGAGAGAGTACACTTCTGTCATTTCAGGTCACACAGTTTGTGATAATTTGTTACAGCACCCTAAAAATTTAATACAGTTACAAAGGAGCTTAGTCGCTTTCAAAATCTGGAAGGCAGTGGTGTGGTGATTCCAAACCCAAATCTTTTCAGCACACCACAATGTACTGCAGAGCCGAGGGCACTGAATGCAAAAGTAGTGACGGAAGTTTAAGTCAGCAATAGGCACCCTAGGAGAAGGCACTTGCCACCAGCCCCGGCTCACCTCCAGGTGTTTGGCCAGTCGTCCAGGCTGCAGATGAAGCCTATGCTCATAGGACCCCAGCTTCCTCCACTTCACCTCTTGGTACTGTAGTTCAAACTGCACCTTTGCTCCGGGGAGGACGTTTACTTCCGTTTTGAAGTTCTCCATGTCAACAGTTCTGCTCCTAAATGCAGAAGCCCCCAACATAAGTCATCGCACATATGATTGAACTGCAAGAACCAGAATCTAGCCAGAGGGCATCTAGTCTTTGTCCTGGGTGATCAGACCTGCTCAGTGGTTTATGAAATAGGTATGATAGAGAAAAGTGTAACTTCTGGATAAATTTAATCCTACCAAGCATTTCTGTCTCCTCTCCTCCCTGATCTGTTGCTTCTAGAACTTCTGATTTGAATTTTGTCTGCAAAAGTGACCCTAGTCCATGCCAGGAACTTGACATATATCATCTCTGACACAGCAGTTCTGCAGGATGGACAGCATTACCCTCAGTTTTTAGATGACATAAAGTGAGACTCATGCAGATAAGTAACCCACTCAAGATCCCACAGCTAGTCTATTGTAGCTCCAAGACTCAAAGCCAAGTTTAGTTACCTCCAAAGACAGCACTTATTTCCTACAATGCATTTTGAGACCTATTCTAGGGATTCTTTATATTTTTGAAGGTATTCAAGGAGAATTCCATTATTTCATCAAATTGAATATATACTTTCAGTGTAAGGCACGTAGTATATTTAGTCACTGTACATATTGAGTCTAATGTGATTATCAATCTTGAAGTGTTTATGGTTTTAAAGAACAAACAGCAGCTTATCCATGAGGGTGATTCCAATATTAGGATTAACAGCAAATGACTCTCCCCCCCTTTTTTTTTCTCTCTTTTTCAGGGGTGGGGTAATGGGGAGTGCTCTACCATTGAGCTAAGCCAACCCTTTTTATTTTGAAACAGAGTCATGCTAAGTTGCTGAGACTGACCTTAAACTTATGATCTTCCTGCCTCAGCCTCCTGAATTACTAGGATGATAGGAGTGGACCACTGGTCCCGGTAACAATAAATGGCTTTTAAAAATGAAATTACTAAATGAACAAGGTGAACTTTTGCATTTAGAATCAGGGATGTACTGAGGCAGCTTGGGATATTGGGTAGTGGAAGAAAAAGGTGGATGTGGCCTATCGCAAAATTTTGAGGCAGAATCAACCTGGCTGGAAGAGGCCATGATTATCTGAGGAGTGGGTTAGAAGTTAAGCTCTATGTTCTCTGCTGAATCTCTAGTATGTGGGAGGAATAAATGAATGGATGAGGTAGTCTAAATCATGGGCAAAGCTGGCAAAATGACTTGTGAAGACAAAGAGCTAATTAACCCGCAGCGAAGCTGGACGTGTTCCCTCTCCTTCAAATTTCTTCTCTCCTTTCTCTACCTGACTGAATTCCATGTATCTATTTGGACTCAGATGCAGCATCAGTCTCAAGATTTTCTGGACCATCCAAACAAAACTGCACACTTGGTACTCAGACTCCCCTCTGCACCAGTATTGTTCATTGTCCACAAGGACAGCCACTGTCCTTGTCTGTCTCTTCCACAGACTGACGGTGTTTGTTTTTGTGTTGCTGCTGCTTCTAACAGAACTGGGTACAGAGTTGACAATGGATGCATTTTTTTTTTTGCTGAATAAGCAAATGCATGAATGACATGAAAAGAACTTCAACTAGAGGTACATTTAAGAACGAAGAAGAGAAGATGAGGAAGAAAAAAACATGGCAGAAGATGAAGTACACAGTGTAAGGAGTGATATGTGGAAGACTCCTTTGGAGCTTGTTGCTTGAAAGCCTGCTTTTAAAATTTTGTGTGTGTGTGTGTGTGTGTGTGTGTGTGTGTGTGGATTGAACCCAGGGCCTTGTGCTTATGAGGCAAACACTCTACCAACTGAGCTATATCCCCAGCTAAACCCTGCTTTTTTGAGGTGATTTGGCATTTCCAGTGTCTCATGTAAGACTACAAAGAAAAAAAAAAAAATCCCCAGAATCAAAGTTTAGTCCTTGATGCTTTAAGAGGCCCTATGCTGGGCTGGGGAGATAGTTGGTAGAGTACTTGCCTTGTAAGAACAAGGCCCTGGGTTCGATCCCCAGCACCAAAAACAAAAAACAAAAAACAAACAAACAAACAAAAAGAGGCCCTATGCCTTAAACATAAGGCAGAAAAACCATTACAGCCAGTTCTAATATTTTCCTTTTGTATATACTGTAAGTTTTGCTAAGAAGATCATCACTGTATTGTTTCTGTAGTTCCCTCTCTGCTCTCTTTTGGAAAGAAAAAAAAATCAGGGATGATTTATGGGATATTCATGTAAGACAAGCAATATAAGCACAACCTAAGTGAGAGTCCCAAAAACCTGTAACAGAGGCCTGTAGGGAAATAGAAATTATGATGCCCAATTACACCCTCGGACTTCTAGAGTTTCCACGTGTTTAAGTTCGGTGCCTTTCTGGAGGCCAGCTGGCCTGGGGGAATGGGATGGGAGGGAAGCCCCGTGGACCAGGTCTCACCTCACCAGGCCCGCCGTCTTGCCCTTTGCTCTGGCCTGTGCGTAGAGAGCTCGGGCCACCGTTTTCTCCTTAATGGAACTGGTGAATGTCGTGCCATCTACAGACCTAGAAAATGACAGAAGGCACTGGGTTGATCCGAGTAGTAGTCTTAGCAAAGCTAACAAGCAGCAAGCAACCCATTTAATCAGGTTGATTTAATGAAGGGGGGAAACGATTGTTCAGTATCTGGAAGAAACGAGAAGAGAGAGATTCGAGGTATCCATAGGGGGGCTCCCTTTATCTGACTGTGATTTGAGAGGGGCTAGTTAACTCCCACCCTAAAACTTTTCCTTCGTGTACTATTGTTTGCCTTTAAACTTCTTCATAGTCAAATTTTGTCCCCCGATGAAGGGTTGCTCTCTGGGTATGCCTTTGGAATGACGAATGTGACTAGGAGAGGTGACTGATAAATTGCTAATTATCTGACTTCCGTTTGGTTCGTCAGATCATTCTTCTGGGAGTCAAGAATTGGGAAGAGCCTGGGGATATGCCATGAACAGAATATTTGTGTCCCACCAAAATTCATAGGTTGATCCTACCTCCCAATATGATGGTGTTAAAAAGTGGATCCTTTAAGAGATAATGAGGTCATGAGAGTGGAGCCCTCATGAATAGAATTAGTGCCCTCATAAAAGAGAGCCCCAAGAGCTCTCTTGCCCCTTTCCACCATGTGACAACAGCAAAAAGATGGCCATCTGTGAATCCGGAAGTGAATCTTCTCTAGACACTGAATCTGCTGCAGCCTTGATCTGAGACTTCACTGTCTCTAGAACTATGAGAAGGAAGTTTTTGTTGTCTGAGTCCACTCAGTCTATGGTACTTGGTTAAGGCAAGGCCTTATGGTACTTGGTTAAGGCTTTCTTGCAAGGGCAGAAGAGACTACAAAGAGATGCAGCAAAGTGTAGGCAAATCCCTTTGCAAAGTTTGTGTTTGTCTCTATAACATCTCCCTTGAGCACCTCTGCCTTCTCTTTGCATCTCTGTCTCTCCCCATCTTTTACCTGACTAGTGCCTAATTCCTGCCAAGTGAAGGTTGGTTAGAGGAGTAGAATTACAGAATTTGAGGAGCAAGTGAGACATTTACAGTATTTAAATGATCAGTTCTCTCCCAAGGAGACATTTAGGAGTGTGTGGAGAAGTTTCTGGTTGTTATGGTGACTGGAATGTGCTTCCGACATTTATTGGGGGAGACCGAGGACACCAGACATCCCATAATGTGCGGGATAGCTGAAGAACTTTCCGCCCCACGTGCCCGGAGCACATTTCTAGGTCTTCCCCTTTAGATGAGAGAACTCAGACCCAAGGTGACAAGTAGCATACTCAAGGTCACACAACCAGTCAGAACCAAAGTGAGAGGAGAATCCACACATCCAGGCCAGCGCTCTTCCACCATGTTGCAGTGAGGCTGAGAGTCCCAAGAGGTCTTCAAGGTGACGAGACCCATCTCCCAGGGTAGGCTATTCAGGCCCTTTCTGAGTAGAAGATGTGTTTTGGTTGATATGAGCTCATTTTAAATTGTGACAGTGAAGTAGCTATTTTCCCAAGTCTTATAAATTTAGCCTTAAGTAGAGGGGACCAAAATAAATGTACATTTCACAATTCTGTCTTGTCACCTCACATCTTTTATGGGATGAGAAGGGGAAGAAGAAACAAAAAGAATGAAGGAAAACAGAAGAGATAACTAGAATGAGTTCTGATTATGTGGCTTAAACATAGGAATGTATTTAAATAGTTTTAAATGGGATTTCTAGACATGGTGTCATATAATACTACCAAAAACCTCTCCCTTCCCTTTACTTTCTAGGGATGGTTGATTTAAAAAAAAAAAAAAAAAAAGTTGTAAACTTTTAAGCCAATCATCAAAGGGTACAGATTCACATAATGCTTTTTTCCCCACCTACATTTTTTCTTCAGAAAATACCCATGAATCTGCGGTTTTTAACAACCAAAGTACTTGCTAATTGTTCATTCACAATTAGCAATGATTAAATCTTGTGTATGAAGGACACAAGCAAATGAGAAGTAATTCAACCTAATGTCCTAATGAGAAAGTTGACCACATGCAGGTATGTTCCAGAGGGACACTGACCAGTGGGAGCATTCCCTGGGAGTGGTCACCTGAATGCCAGCGGATAGAAAGTCATTCCAGTCACCTCCAATGGGATAACAGGCCTTAACTCTTTGAAAGATATTGGTGTAGTTTAAATTGTTTTAATTATGGAAATTTTCAAATATATGAAAAATTGAGAGAAAAAATATGATCGACCTTCATGAAACCATCACCCAGCTACACCAATATCAATACTTGGCCAATCTTAATTCATCTATACTTCCACACTTTCCACCTCAGTTATTTTGAAGTCAATCTCAGACAGCATATCATTTCACCCATGAGCACCTTGAAATGTATTTTTAGAGAATTTGTAAAAAAAAATCTATGAGAGTAGCCTTAGAGTCATTGGGTAGAAAATGGAAAATATTTAAATTAAGTATAAGAAATAATTCTAACAGAGCTGTCAACCACTGAGTTGATTGCCTTGGGAAGTGGTGAGTTTATCATTAAGGAAAGAGTCAAGTCAAGCCCAGATAACCCACTTGTCAGTGATATAATGGAGGAATTCAAGCACTGGATAAATGATCTGGTTTAATCAGTAGTTCTCGACTATTTTTTCCCCCATAGAGACACATATGGCAGATGACACTGACTTATAGCACACATACTCATATGTGGTTTTCTATAAGTAAGGACATCTTCATATATGTTTCTCCTCCAAAAAAAGATATTAAAATGCAAGTAAGTGGGATGTTGTTGCCATAGAGATAGCCTGAAGTTTATTTTAATTCATTAGAATGAAAAGCAAATCCTTTTGATACTTTGGACACAAACAAATTATTGGAATCCACCCCATAATGATTCTCTCAACATCCAGCAGATCCAGGAACTGGAAACTTCCAGAAGAGTTACATTCTAACTAGGAAGGCTTTTGATTCTGTGAACCATGCAATACCTGGTTCTTCCCAGAAGCTACTCACATGGTGAAGTTAGAGATGAAGGCTCCTTTGGGAATCTGAACGTCAAACACGACGTTCTGAGGTTGTGGAGAGTTGTTCACCAATTTGCTCTGAATGATGGTATTGGCCATACGAGAAGTAATGGTGGACTGGACTTTATAGCTATAAAGAGTGACTTGATCAACATTCTCCTGAAATTGTCAAGAAGGCATCATAGAAAAATCACTCTAAATGGAACTATGTAGGCACCATGAACAGCAGTGTATTTTACTTGTTATGACCAATTCTAGAGCATTTGCAAATATGTAACTTTGCTACTGTTGAGCGGTCTCCTAACTTCCCAGAACATCCCACGAGAAGAAGGGCCTTTGTTCTGAGATACTTCACAACGCCTTTTAACTCTCCGGGTTTATGAATTTTTTAAATCCAAGTAAAAAACGGTTGTGGGAGCAAAATAGGATTGACAAAGTCCAGGGCATAACTGCAAATGCAGAAACAAAGCTAGTGAAAGGAGGCTGGATCCAGGGTTGAAAGGGGACTCTGAATGTACCCAGAGTGGGGTACATTCGGGGTGCTGTGGGGTGAAGGGCTCGTGCAGCCGTCTCCAAGTCCCATGTTGCCACAGGTCTTCTTTGATGTCATCTAGTATTATTTCACAGTCAGTCCTCATATTTCCCCCCAAAATAAAACTTTGAGAACAATAAATCACTGAGAACAATGACGGTGTAGGAAGTGCATAAATACCCTGGGCAGGAAATTTTGATATAGTTATTGGCCCAATACCCATCCTTCTCTATCGATTTATGGTAGCCTTGGTATAAAAATCACTGTATGTCAGTATGCAAATTTTTCCAGGGCCTTGGCAAGTATGTGACACAGTAGATTTTGCTTTTTACTCCGAGATGAGTTATTTATTTCAATACTTGGTCTCGTCCCCCAAACTTTACTGTCCAAGATACAACCCTGTTAACACTTAGTTCATCTCAAACTAAGATAAAATTCAGGCTAATTTATTTGCTCTTTCTTCCCCTTAAGTGTTATCTTCCCACAGTATCTGTCAGTTCAGAGCAGGAAGCACAACATGAATGACTTCCTTTGGGCCTCTTCTGACCACAGAGAGGTCTACTTTGAACTTTTCAGGGAACTGAGCCATTTCATGTCTGAGAGTTCCTTTCCAGGCCACTCTTTTACTCTCCAAAGCTGTCGGATGTGATTTTAAATCGAAATTGTTAAGTAGCAATAAATGCATGTGGTTAGATGAAACCTACGTTTTTGGTGAAACTCTAGAAAATAAAGATAAAGAACAGTTTCATTCCTTGGTGGCAACTGTCCTGTCTACAAATACTGGGCTGTCTAGTGAAGAATTTTGGAAAGATTTTTCAAACAGAATTGGGCAAGTGGGTATTTCAAAAGTCAGGTAAATACTCTCAGTGACGAAGACCAGGAAAACCTCTGGATTGACTTCCAGGTAATGGTTAACGGGAAAATCATTCACACTCCAACTTATAACAAAACCAAAGCAAACATACCATCACTTCTCCCGATTCCTCAGCAAGGCTTCTCTGTGGAAGGAAGTTAGACAAGCATCCTTCAATTTCATGGTACTTATTATCTCAAGGGCAAAAACAGGTTTCTCCATCAAAAACATTATTTTTTCCTTCAGTAGGGAGCTGTAGTTCATTCATTAGAGCTGAGACATAAATATCAAATATTCTGGAAATCTCTTTTCCCACTGGTGGGATTTTCTGAACAAGTTTCTCAGCCATTTTTGTTTTAGTGCACATCCCTGCTATGACATAATGCTAAAATGAATATTTTAATTTATTTTTATTTTTTAATTAAAAATCATAAATTTACATAGGGCAATGTTGTTTGATTCATTCTGTTATTTTTTCCCTTCCCCCCACCCCTCCCACCCCTCTTTTCCCTCTATACAGTCCTTCCTTCCTCCATTCTTACCACCCTCCTTATCCTTAACCCTAAACCTAACCCTAACCCTAATGCTAACCCCTCCCACCCCCATTATATGTCCTCATCCGCTTATCAGCGAGATCATTCATCCTTTAGTTTTTTGAGATTGGTTTATCTCACTTAGCATGATATCCTCCAATTTCTAAAATGAGTATTTTTAAATGAAAATGTCCAGCCAGACCTATCCTGGTCAGTCCATATTTTCTTCACTCTGATTTTTTTTTCCTTCAGTTGAGTGGTGCTTTGGGTGCTCCATTCTGCCCTAGGGCTCTGAACACACTGCTCCCACTGTTAAAAATATTCCTGCTGCCAGCCCCCCTCTATCTGCAACTCCCCACATAGTGACCCTCTACCAATCCTTCCCATTTCAGCTTTGGTGGAATTTCCTTTGAAATTTTCTGACCGCCCCCCCCCCCACAAGGTCACCTTCCTTCACTAAGTACTTTCCAAGGAGCACATTCCTACACTCACAGCATCTGCCTATGATCCCTTCCACTTGAGAGGTGAGTTTACTAGAGTCTGTTTCCTTTTAAACTAAGCTACATGCCAGGAGGGACTTAGATGTACTTCCTCCATGATTAACCCTGGAGTTGAACACAGTGACTGGCATCTGGAAACTTCTCTGCTCTCAACCACCATGCTAGGGGATTCACCACATGAACAACTGTCCGGTGGGCGTGGAAATCGCCTTGCCTTTGGAAGGTGAATGGCTTAAGAGTAATGGAGCTCCCATCCCTATTTGCTGATGACATGATTATATACTTAGAGGAACCAGGAAATTCCACCAGAAAACTCTTAGAACTCATAAGTGAATTCAGTAAAGTAGCAGGTTACAAGATCAATGCACATAAATCCAATGCATTTTTATACATAAGTGATGAATCTTTGGAAAGAATAATCAGGAAAACTGCCCCATTCACAATAGCCTCAAAAAAAATAAAATACTTGGGAATCAACCTCACAAAAGAGGTGAAAGACCTCTACAATGAGAACTATACAACACTAAAGAAAGAAATTAAAGAACACCTCAGAAGATGGAAAGATCTTCCATGTTCTTGAATAGGAAGAATTAATATTGCCAAAATGGCCATACTACTTAAAGTGCTATACAGATTCAATGCAATTCCAATTAAAATTCCAATTACGTACCTTACAGAAATAGAAAAAGCAATTATGAAATTCATCTGGAAGAATAAGAAACCCAGAATAGCTAAAGCAATCCTTAGCAGGAAGAGTGAAGCAGGGGGTATTGCAATACCAGATCTTCAACTCTACTACAAAGCAATAGTAACAAAAACGGCATGGTATTGGTACCAAAATAGACAGGTAGATCAATGGTACAGAATAGAGGACACGGACACAAACCCAAATAAATACAATTTTCTTATACTAGACAAAGGGGCCAAAAATATGCAATGGAGAAAAGATATCCTCTTCAACAAATGGTGCTGGGAGAATTGGAAATCCATATGCAACAGAATGAAACTAAACCCATATCTCTCACCATGCACGAAACTAAACTCAAAATGGATTAAGGACCTCGGAATCAGACCAGAGACCCTGCAAATTATAGAAGAAAAAGTAGGTCCAGATCTTCAACATGTCGGCTTAGGATCAGACTTCCTTAACAGGACTCCCATAGCACAAGAAATAAAAGCAAGAATCAATAACTGGGATAGATTCAAACTAAAAAGCTTTCTCTCAGCAAAGGAAACTATCAGCAATGTGAAGAAAGAGCCTACAGAGTGGGAGAAAATCTTTGCCAATCATACTTCAGATAGAGCACTAATCTCCAGAATCTATAAAGAACTCGAAAAACTCCACACCAAGAATGCAAATAACCCAGTCGACAAATGGGCTAAGGAAATGAATAGACACTTCACAGAAGAAGATCTACAAGCAATCAACAAACATATGGAAAAATGTTCAACATCTCTAGTAATCAGAGAAATGCAAATCAAAACCACCCTAAGATTCCATCTCACCCCAATTAGAATGGTGATTATCAAGAATACAAGCAACAACAGGTGTTGGCGAGGATGTGGGGAGAAAGGTACACTCATACATTGCTAGTGGGGCTGCAAATTAGTGCAGCCACTCTGGAAAGCAGTGTGGAGATTCCTTAGAAAACTTGGAATGGAACCACCATTTGACCCAGCTATCCCACTCCTTGGCCTATACCCAAAGGATCTAAAATCAGCATACTACAGAGATACAGCCACATCAATGTTCATAGCTGCTCAATTCACAATAGCCAGATTGTGGAACCAACCTAGATGTCCTTCAATTGATGAATGGATAAAGAAACTGTGGTATATATATACAATGGAATATTATTCAGCCATAAAGAATGATAAAATTATGGCATTTGCAGGCAAATGGATGAAATTGGAGAATATCATGCTAAGTGAGATAAGCCATTCTCAAAAAACCAAAGATAGAATGATATCGCTAGTAAGTGGATGAGGACACATAATGGGGGGAGGGAAGGGTTAGTGTTAGGGTTGGAGTTAGGGTTAGGGAGGGGGGCAAGAATGGAGGAAGGAAGGTCTGTATAGAGGGAAAAGAGGTGTGGGAGGGGTGGGGGGAAGGGAAAAAATAACAGAATTAATCAAACAACAATACCCTATGTAAATTTATGATTACACAAATGGTATGCCTTTACGCCATGTACAGAGAAACAACATGTATCCCATTTGTTTACAATAAAAAAAAAAGAGTAATGTAGCGATAGGTGGGCATTTACTATCTGATGGATTATAAATGGATTATAAAGGCAAGTTTTGGATGTAGGCTCAGCTTGCCTGATTTGGGGTGACTTGAGGTTTTAGCGGGTGTTACGTGACATGGTGAGGTCAATGATCGCCCTCTCTCAGACTCCTTGAATGGAAAGCCCAGTGACTAACTTTTCTCTCCTGGCTAGATGAAGTCTCACCAGTTGGGTTTTAATATTATTGATCTACAAAAAACCTGGACTTTAGAAAGTCAAACATACCCACACAAACTAACCCTGGTCTGCTCAGGGTTGTTTCTGTAAATACCTCCTTTCTTCGCAGTGGGTTCTGTGTGGGAAAAGCCGAACCTTCCTGGAAATGGCAAAGAACTCACCGCCATTAATTACAGGATTCCACCTAGACTGCGTCTGTGATCTCCATTGTGGCCATTTCTCCTCCCCTGGTGCTCTCTGAGCTGCTTCTCATGCCAGAGTGACCAGAGGAAGGAGAATGTGTGGTCACAATGAGAAATGTCACCACTGGATTAGGAAAACCCTTCCTAAGAGGCAAATATTTCTTATAAGGCAATAAGATCATTCTATAATCTTTAATTTTGAAGAAAACTCATAGCCATGTATCCTTTAGAGGACTAAGGGGACCCTTATGAGTGGCTGCTGGAGAGCTCTACCGAGGTCTCACTTTATTTAACCTTGACAGTGTTTCCTCCTAGGTGCAAAACCCCTAAACTCACTAAGAAATGAGATCTTGAGAAAATCGGGCAAGAGGCACTATCACTTCTTCACCTATGAGCTCCTTCACCTATTTTCCCTTCGAAAGTAAAGCTTACTGTACCTGATACCTCCGGTTCGCTGGCACAAATTGAAATTTCCCTGGGGCCAGTTCCACCAGATCGCCATATTCTGCAAACTTAAAAAAGGATTTAGGATGTTTATTTCTAGAGCAATAGAGGCAGCTGGAGTAGTCGTAATATTATTTCATATTCTTTTTCCTCTGCCTCTGGACCATCTCATTATTTTATACAATGATTTTTTTTCAATATATTTTGTTTGCTTGTTAGGTCTCAGAAGTGTGTAAAAGGTAATTAACTCTGTAAATTGGTTGGCAGTGGGACTTCATTTTTGAGTCTGTGTGGAGATGATGGGACACACATGTAGTGGCCAAAGTGACCCAGTGATTAAGTGGGTACTTGGGGAATATTTGGGTAGATCTGGGGGCCTTAGCAAATGTGGGCTAGCAGATGTGATCAATTCATCTTCCCAAGTTAAAAATGTAGGTAGGAAAGGAAGACCTGGTAGAAATGACTGAAAAGGCACAAACACATATGGGCGTCTTGACTTCAGTTAGAGATTCCTAGCACATTTGATGGTTTTCCGAGCGTTAGAAAATGCAATGATTTCTAGGCAGAGGGACTTTCCCCCTGCAAACACTCCATCATATTCTCTTAAAGCAAGACCTCTGTGTTTGCTAGGACAGTCCTGTAACACATTTTGCTTTTCTGGGAAAACAGTAGCTCCTATATGACTTTCAGAAAGATTCAGTTCAAGGCTTCCCTTACATTGGGATGATCAAGGGCCCAGAAAGGAGACCTTGACCTCCCTGGGAATTATTCCTGCACTCCGCCAGCACACTTGCCATCTTCCACTTTAATAGGAAAGTTTAAAGTGTCATTATACTAAAATCAAAGTTCAGTTAGTACAAAAAGCAATAGTGCTTTGATAATGACCCCTAGGGAAAGGAGCGATGGTGACATTTCTTAATAATTGTTAGCACTCGCCAGTCCATGCACTGCAGCAGATAGTTTATGTACATCATTTAATTCCCATAGCAATCTTTTGGGTTTTTTTTAGGTAGAGAGTCAGCGGCTGTGCTCCATAAACACTATACAGTGATGCCTGACCACTGAACTTGACTTATTTCTCATGCAAAACCCGCTAATGCTTTAAGAGGTAAACACATATTCCAGTAATTATAATGGTAAACGCTTGTACCCTGATGATTGTTCTACAAGTTTCCATTCTACACAGAGCGAGGTCATTGTATAGCAATTGCGATCTGCTATTTACTGTTCAGAATAACAGCAAGGAGTCCTCTAGAAGTACTTACTTCAGGAAGTCCATTTGTGGGGATCTCAAAGGCTGGTGCTTCCAAGAGAAATAACCAGATGAGAAAGCACGTGAGTCCTTTCATTTTGCTGGCCTGTTTTGCCAAGTTCTCCAGAGCAGATGGCCTGGAGAGACTTCCACTCCTTCCTCCTGAATCAAGTTCAAAGGAACAACAGAGGCACAAAGCCTGTGTTTCAAAAAAAAAAAAAAAAAAGAAAAAAAAAAAGGAGAAAGAGAAGGACGCTCTTTAACTGTGCTCAAAATCAGGACAAATATTTGTTCGGGAGCTCCAACTTGATCTGTGGGGGTGGAAGGGACACCCAGAGGTTATCCAAACAGCAAAACCAGAAGCAGTTGCTGGGCCATGGGACAAGTCAGGGTCAGGCTCAGGGTCAGACTTTTTTTAAATTTTTTTCTCTTTTGCTGATTTCTATTGATCTTAAAGTCAGAGAAACAAAAAGATAATTTTTATCTTCTTTAAAGGATCCAATTAGGAACAATACCAAGAAACAGAGCCAGAGAGAAGAGTTAGAGTAAACAGTTTCTCTTTTTTGGGGGGGGGGGAGGAAAAAGAAGGTTTATTGCTTTGCTAGCAAAGGAGAAACAGGGGACTCTGTCACAGAGGCTGCGATTCTGTCCATCAGCAGGAACTGGGAGGGGGGGGCTTTTATGATCTCTATCCTAATTGTAATTCACTTGTTAATTTGGAAGATAGTCATTTCTGAGATCTTCTGGTGCCATCCCCAAAGACTGGATTACTTCTTTCCTATGGTGGTTGTGTACTCAAGGACAGATAACTGCCTAGGATAGGGAAGAGAGGTAACCCTGTTTCCTCTGAGATGAAGGAGGGAGAGATTAGGAAGGAGCAGGGAGAGAGGAAGAGAAAGAAACATGTCCCTTTTAAAAATAAGTTGCATAGTGAACACAATAGTATAGTTAGTTACTAAGTAAATTTAAAATATTTCACTTTTCTGAAAACAAAATTCTTTCACTGAAATTAAAGCAGGAGAAATTTAGAAAAAGTAAGAGGGAGAAACACAATGGTTTTCTGGGAAGAGAATTCATGGTTAATGTTCTCCCCCTCCGGTTGATAACTGAATACCTATTACACATAAAGAACAGGGCAAGGTGACACAGGATGCGAGGGCTCGCTCTTCAGGACAAGTGACTTCCATGAAGGCAAGTGTCCATTCTTCCTGCCCCTGCTGGTGGCTTGCCAAGTGGCACTAGGAGTTGGTTCCATCATTCTGGTGAGCCATGTGGTAAAAATATAAATTAGGAACTTTAAAATTGTTACCACATTATTTTTACGTGGGGAACAAATTTCCAGGAAGTAATAGAGAAAGAAAAATGTATGGAAGAGTTGATAGCCACGAAAGACACAAGCCCATCAACAAATGGCTAAGCAAATATTTGAGTTGGTTAATGAATCAGTTCAGGTGCCATAAACATTGATGGAGATTTCATTCCATGGCACTAGGTGCTGAAGACATTAAAGTGGGTCACAAGGAGGGACCTGCCAGTGTCCCCGTAGAGGAGTGGAGAAGGATGGACCATTCACCAGGAAGAGGCATAATGAGTCATGTCGGGTGCAGAGGTGGTACAAAGAAGGTGGCTACACTCAATTGGAGAAATGCAGGGACATTCACAGGGAAGACAGAGTGTCATTCACTGGGTCTGGACAGAGGGTGGATTTCTCCAGACTGATGGCAGAGGCTATCACTCAGGGGGCAAAGCGAGAGAGTGCAGGGCTGGCGGGACATCCAGGGAAATGGAAGTAGGTCAGTATGACGGGCGTTGGAGGGAGTGTGGGGGGCGTGGGCAGAGGGACAGAGGGCCACAGAGTACCCCAGATGCCAGGTCAGAGCAGCCTGAGCTCTGCATTCTAGGTAGTGGGGACGGGAAGGGAAGAAGGCTGACGGACAGCACTCATATCGTGTGAAGATCACGTCAGGTGCAGCTTAGACGATGGAGGAGGCAAGACAAGAAACCACGGAACTATTTAAGAGACCCTGATAGTGCAGTAGGACAGCTTATGGTCCTAGACCCAGGCCCCGGCAGTGAGGATGGCTTGAGACAGCGGGGTCACGTGGTATTCATATAAAATGCCAGGTGTTAATGGAAAAAGCAAGTATTTACTTTTGACACATAGACGTGTATGTGCAGACTGTTGCTAAGGACTGATAGCAGCGTGCAGATCAATGAGGGCAGACATTTACAGCTGTAAGAAAAATATGCAGATTGGCAAATAACCAAGGAATCGCAGTGATGAAGATGCTGTCTGGGTGGCGGACTCACGGGCACCTCATGCTTTCTGCTTTGGGATGGTGGCTCAGCCACTGGACTTAGGAGTCGGTCATCATAGGTTCATCGTCCTGTTTCTTCCACTTACTAGCTGGGAGATTTCAGACGGTCTCCTTAATCTGAGTGCCTTATTTGTGCAATGAGAATGATCTCCCGTTGCTGGGGACTGAATCGTGCCCCTCCCAAATTTATTTGCTGAGGTCCAAACTCCCAGTGTGGATGCATTTGGAGTAAAGAAGCAGTTAAGGTTAAATGGGGTCAAAGGGTGGGGTCTTGATTTAATTAATGTGCAATGAGACACAAGCACACACACACACACACACACACACACACACACACACATTTTCTCTCTTATTTTCTTTCTGTAGTGTGAGGAAATGGTGAGAAGGCACAGTGGTCTACAAATCAAGAGAGGACCCTTACCAGAAACCAAACTGGCTAGTACCTCGATCTTGCCTGAATCTTGGACTTCCCAGCCTCCTGAACTGTAAGAAATGAATTTCTGTTGTTTTAGCTGCATAATCTGTGGTGTTGTGATACAGCAGCCCGAGCTGAGATGCCTACCTACTGTTGCAGGGGTTTTAGAAGCATTAAATACGGCAACGCGTGTAAAATATTTGGTGCACATTAAGTGCTCAATAAACATTAGTCACAATTACCTTTATTATTAAAAAAGAAAGCAGATTTCTATGTGAAAACATTGAGGGCACATTAAAATAGAGCTTAATACTTGTCAACCATTTTTATCCATACAATTACTTCTGTTTTTCAGATTTGTGACAGTGAATCTTAATTCAGGACCTACCAGCATATTGTTCTGCACATTGTAGATGGTGAATTAAAGTCTGCCTAATGACTTATTGTTTCCATCATAGATTATCTTGTTCTCTTCTCCTCCCCCTTTTTCTTTCTTTCAAACAGCTTAATCATTTTAGTAGATTTCATACCCCTTTGAGTTTGCATGTTGTTTACCATCAAACTCTCCCTGTAAGACTATTCCAACATTTCAGAACAAGGAGACAGATGCACTGAAGAAATTTTACCTATTAGCCAATTCCAGTGGAATTTTATTTTCCTTGCAACAAACAAGGCCTGGAGCCTCTAGGCATGGTATTACAATAGTCATCTCATGCCCTGGGAAGATTGTGACAAGGGGAAGTGGTCTCCTGCTCAGGGACAAGTAGTCTTGGCCACCTTCTGGTGTCCTGCTGCATTTAAAGTCCAATTCATGGGGCTTATAATTGAGACCTGTCTATTTTTCTACGGAGGTTTTGTCTTCAGCCTCTGAAATTGCACAGCAGTGAATCTGTGGGAAAACAGACCTTCTGGAATAATGGAAGGGAATAAATAGGCCTTCCCCTCCCCTGTTTGGGCTGGGCTGGGTGGGCTCTGCCCAAGCCAAGTGGGTTCCAAGCTCTTATGGAAAGATCTGGCCACAACTCAGCATCCTCTGCTGAGATGGTGCTTTGGGGCACATTTTTAGAAAAAATAACTGTGTTCTTCAACATTGTATCCCCTTCCACCGATCATCTCATCTTCAATGGTTTTAATCTGATATTCAGAATTACTATGAAAGAAACAAAATTAAGGGCAGCCTGGGTTATACTTCCCTTTACATGTTGACAGCCTGTCTGGAAATCCCAAGGTCTCAGGAAAAACACTCTGTTTGCTCTCTCTTGATGTTCAGAAGCACAGGGGCTCCCATCAGGGTAGGCTGTGTGTTCAGGTCACTGGGTCCTGAACCTGTGGCCCTTCCACTCCACTTTCCCCAGACCCAGGAAGCTGTAATGTGGACCAAAAGTAGTTGCTGCTTTAAATGTTCCCGATTTATAAGATGGAAGTCACTACTGCGAAGGTCACAAGAATATCTACCTTCATGAATGTGAACATCAGTAGAAAATCTACAAGAAAAAACGTTCACAATATTTCATGATGTTTGAACAAACTAATAAGTGATCGAGTATTCACTGAGTTTTCTGACAAATACCAATGAATTTGAGATTCAACACTCTGAATGTCATTGTGATTTAGCTAACTTAAAGCTGTAGCAAGCACCCATTTAAAAAGTTCAGTTCTAGTCCTAGCATTGTGAAAGAGTATGTTTTTAAAAGTTCAAAGTCAGGCTAAGCTAACATACATATAGTTATCACTGACCCTTCCCTCCCTGTTCATTGGGTCAGATGAAGCATAATATAGAGAGTATCTGTTTTCTACACATTATGGGCTCAGATGCCATTCTTCCCACGGTAAAGTGATTATAAGATCTTTAAAGACTGCCGGGCGTGTTTGCACATGCCTGTAATCCCAGCTACTCAGGAGGCTGAGATAGGAGGATTGCAAATTTGAGGTTAGCCTCAGCAACTTAGTCAAAATAAAAATAAAGACTGGGGATGTCCCACAGTGGTAGAGCATTTACCCAGCATGTAAAAGGCCCCAAGTTCAATGTCCAGAACCGCAAAGATTAAAAAAAAAAAAGTTAGAATTTTCAAGATGACATTCTATTGCTCTGCCACATCTCTTCTCCTCCCGTAGCCTCACATAGAGCTTATTGTTAGTTGTAGCTCGAACATAAAGATATTTGGGAAGAAAATGGTTTAAAATAGAATAGACATATCACAAGCCAAAACCGTGACATAAAGCGGGTGGAGCTGTCTCATTAGCTTTTGCGTTGTGATTGCGGTTCTTTTCTGTTCTGAGTTCTCATGTGTCTGAAGTTTGACTTCACACCCATGGCCTGAGTAGAGACACGCGGGCTCAGGGGTATAAGTGACCAGCCACAACCGGGATAGGTCAGTCTCAGAGTGGCAGTGCCCGTGTTCTTCCTGGCAAGGATGGGGTCAAACCTGGAGGCCCAACAGTAAGATCCAGCTCTGGTGTGTCTATTCCAGGTAGGAGGCAACTTCGCATGAGTTACTGGGGCCATCTCCAAGGTCAAAGAGCGCCAGGAGCGTATTTGGGTATTTGTACCATGAGGGGTGCTGGAGTCAGCTACTGAACTCTCTATGTTAGAAGATGGTGGAGTTACTTAGAGTGGGTACGTCATGTGGCCAGAGTCACCCAGCTGATGGGGATGGGTATAGAACACATAGAGGGGCACAGGGAGGCAGTGGCAGTGGGGTCTGAACTAACAGGTTCCAGAGTCTCACTCTCAGTCACAAGCCTGGCCTGTCCAACTCACTAATGCCTTTACTACGGGGGCACTTCTGTGTGCCTCGACGTCGTCATTTTGAAAGACGGGGATCACAAGAAGTGCTCACCTATAAAAGTGCACAATGGACTTCAAACACTGCCTGAAACACATCAGGTGCTTACTGATTACTAACTATCATTAGCAGTATTAAAGCAAGCAAGTCCAAGTCATTCTGATCTCTGGGTGCCAAGAGCTGTTTTGATGGCAGGTCTTCTCTCAGAGTGTCCTCAGGGCATGCAAACAGAATGGATGTAGCCAAGGAGAAAGGTGGTGCCCGTGAGCCTTTTATCCACATTTACTGACTCTCACACCTGTCCCTAACTGACCCCCTGCAATTCAGTGTCACACAGTAGAACCAACTCTGTCCCTTCCTTCTCATAAGAGGAAACTGACAGGGACCTGTGAGGAGAGGTGAAGGGGTCATCCCCAAGAAGAACAGTGCCACTTGTAGGCACAGTACTGGAAGTCCAGGAGAGGACATAGACCGAGGCTGGTGACAGACACATCAAATGCACTTTAGAAACTGTGTTGGGGACGTGTGGGACACAGTTAAGGAAAAAAAAAAAAAGTAGGTCTACAGCCAGGGAAAGCTGGGTTCATATGCGCTAATAGTTTATTTAGCTTCATTTTTCCTTAGAATACGGCCATCAACCTAGAAAGAATAACACAAGCAACAGAAGGAATAAAACCCTAGAGAAACACAGAGAGGGGAAGACAGTCCTGAAATAGTTTAAGTGAATCATTTCCCAGACTAATTACACCCCAGGGCACCAAAAGAAGTTCTGAATTAAAGCAAATTTTGGCTATTAGCTTACTTCCAGTGTTCAAAAAGGAGAACATTTACATTCTGTAAGTTATGGTTTTGGGAGCTTGAAGTCAACCTGATTTTGAAAAATAAATGATATGGAACTATTAAAAAGATGGTTCGAGAACCTTTTGAAAAGGAAGCAGTTTAACAAAGGTGTGTGTGTGGTATAGACTCTGATGACCATCTAGTGAGATGTGGGGTAGGGATGAGGGGGTGGCTGGGGGTGAGGATCAACGTGGGGTTGGAGTTAGAACAAGCAGTAGGAGGATTATTCTCAAGGGTCAGGAAGCAGGGGAACCAAACCATCTTCAGGGGAGCTGAGGCTGAGCTTGTGTCCAACCAGAGATGTGGCCCATCCCCACCAAACACTGATCGGCAAACTGACTTGTCAGCAGACCCAGGGGCTGGAGACACACACAGCCTGTAAGTACTGTCCATCTGTCAGAAACGAACACTGCCCTTTGATTATTGAACTTGCAGATGGCACAGAGGCATTTACCACCAGAAGAATTAGTGATCATAGTGTTCGATTGACTATCATGTCAAATTAATTTCACTTCTTTTTCCCATACTGTCTCTTAACTGGAAGACCTAGATTGATCACAAGCACAGATTGACTGCAACATGCTTATTACAAATGAGGTAGGAAATGATAATGGAATGAATTTTCATCTGGTTAATTGTGGAACCAGTTGTTTTGACCAAAGCTCACCAGAAAAACTTTCATAGGTAGATGGATGTTAACTTGAAGGAATGAATTTAGCGGTAAGATACAGGGTCCTGTTATTCACTGAACTTATTTGAATAAAATCTACTTGAAATATGCTTGAATGACAGACAAGGAAGGCAGGCCTAGCAAATTTGCGAAGCAGTAAACTCTCTGTGCAGACTTGGAATGTTGCATTCAATTCCAAATGAAATACTGTGAAGGATTTTGATAAATTAGAGGTAAACCACTGTAGGCTAGTAGGATAGTTAGAGATTTGAAAACTGTGTCTTATGAGGATATAAAATTAAATACACAGTTCAAGAAAAAATCTTTTGAAAATGAGAAGCTGGAGTGGATATGGCAACCATCCATGTATGAGGCCAAAGAGTAGGTTATTTCGGGAGTTATTATTCTGCAGAGACTCCATGCCAGAATGGAGGAACACAGTCAGAATCCAGGAAAGGAAAGCAAAAGTGGGAAGAAGCCGGGCAGGTGGCCAGTCCATGTGGCAGAAGAATGAGCAGGCTAACACCACACAGAGAAGGCTGAGAGCAGGGGAGATCAGTGGATGGAACCAGGCCCTCTGGAATGTGTCCCACGAACACTGAGCACCTGCCGGCACAGATCCCTGAGATGTGGTTCATGGGCCCGGACATGGTAGTCAGTAGGACCAAACTACACCAAGTGGGCTTACACCGAGTGGGCTCCTGTATTTCCAGAGGTGTTACCTGGAATGTTCCAGTTATCTACTGCTGTATAACTTAGTGTTTCAAAACATCAGTTAATCTCTCTCCTGAGTCTGTGGGCTGACTGGCTTCAGAGGTGTGGTTTTTTTGCTCCATGTGGTGTTGACCGGGCCCACAGTCAATGGGTGATAACATCCAAATCACTCACCAAAGCCTGGCGGTTGGCCCTGGCTGGGGGCTGGGAGCTCAGTTAGGGCTCTGGCTGAACTGTCCCCACCTGACTCACATGGCAAGTTGGGTCTCAAGACAGGTATTCCAAAGGTACAAACACAAAGGCTGTGAGGCCCATCCTCAGATTTTATGTAGTTACATTTCTTTGGTGTGCTATTGCATAAATTAATCTCAGGGACAATCCTGACGCAAGGGGAGGGGAAATAAATTCCATCTCTGATTAGAAACGTGGTAAGGAATGTGGAACCACCTTTAAACCATCACAAGAAAATGAGGAGATGGCTTAAGGGATCAGAGTTTCAGAGGTTTTGACTCAAAAATGGAAATGACTATTAATGGAGGTTAGTATCACATATTAACCAGGATGTAGCCAAGTCCCCTTAAATAGTAGCTGCTACTAATATCAATGCTATTCTTAATTCTGTGCCTGCCATCAAAGGGTCTAAACCAAATCAGTGGCAAGACCAGATTTTAGGAAGGGCACAGAGGATTCCTGCACTACTGAATTCCAAAGGACTGTGAAGATCCCATAACTCAACAGAAAGCTAGAAAAAAGCCACTCTCCCACTTCCCCCTTGCTTCAGAGCACCTTCCTCCTCCCATCTAACTTCTTCCTTGCTTTATTTTGAGAAGAATCCTTCAGAGATTAGTTCTGGAAAGAGTGTAGGCAGTACTAATGAAGACTTAAAAGAGAAGTATTTTGGGTTAGTGGAGTTCTGGCATTGTTCGAGTTAGAGCAAACAAATAAGAAATTGGCCTTTTGAAACATATTTACCGATAAGGGCCTGGAGATGTAGCTCAGTGATAGAGCACTTGCCTAGTATGCATGAGGCCTGGGTTCAATCCCCACGCCACTGAATGCACACACACACACACACACACACACACACACACACACACCTGTATGTATGGCCTTATTTTTATACAGGACCCGATCTATATAAACAAACCTGCTATAGCTTCACTTCTCCTAGGTGGAGAGGAGGTGGTCAGTTTGCTCATTGGTACAGGAGGCTCCTACTTCTCGAGTATTCATGTATATAGATAGGGGGAAAAGTGATCCTTAAAATTCCAACTGATTGGAGCCACTTTTATCTCCAAAGGAGTACCGTACTTTCTCTTTAGAAAATGTGATTGTGCATAAGGAATATCATAGACATTCCTTCTTTCCCACGCATGGATTTCAGTTGCCATGATTTAGTTAAGTAACACTAGCCCTTCGGCAGCATGGCCCAAATTTCAACATCAGAGCACATCAGTAGGAGGGGACCACACAAAGCATATGCTTGGCTGCCAGCTCCTCGGTCCATAAGTCACACGTAATGACGGATGATGGTGACGGGTGACCAATAGCAATGCTTCCTTGCCAGCCTTTCTGTGATGGTCACTGTGTGTCTGCCCTTGAGTTCACATTGCAGACAGAAAGTGTGTGCTGTTTCCTCCTTATCATGCAACGATAAATCCCATGATGCTTTCCAAAAGTGAATGACTGAAAGTCAGAATAGGTAACAAAGATGAAAGTGCAGCAAGGAAATGGGAATTGAATATGCTGGGAAATCTGAACTACAACATAGAGAAGCAATAACTGAGCGGGGCAAGGTGCTGCAGAACATGAGAAGTTACTTTTCCGATCTGACTGCCCCCTTGGAAGAACGCATAATGTTTAGTTTTAAAGTGTTTCCTATAGTTTCAGAAACTTTTAGGGAGTGGTATTTTGGAGAATTAAAGAGGGAGCCATATTCCATGGTCGGGTCAGTGCAGCAAGAGACAGAACCACACACACACACACACTGGGAGGTGTAGTCAGTATAGGCTAGGCTATGTTTAGGTAACAAACAATGCCCAAATCTGGTGGCTTAAAACAAACCAAAATTTGCATGCTTCTTGCACATATTAGCTGTCTATTGTGGTGGGTAGAAAGCACACCTTATTCAGAGGCCCAGGCTGTAGGAAGCATGGCACATGGAGGAGAGAATGTAACAATAGGAAGAAGACATTGGCTACATGTTTCCAAGTGGAAGTGCCATGCGTCATTTCCATTCAGGGTTCCTTGGCCACAGTAAGGCACATGGCCATGCTTGGGTGGGGGGAATTACTTCTCCTCTGCCTGGAAGTAGAAAGAAACTGGACCTTGGTGTAAAGGCTACCAGAAGAAATCTCCTACTGAGATTGGGAGTTGAACATGAAGGAAAGTCAAAGTGACCATGAGAACAAGTCCCAGAGTTTGCAAGAATCCTGGAGACCAAGCTGCCAAGCATGGAACGACATGTTCAACTAGCATTTACACTAGGCGCGGAGGTGAGAGAGGAGTCAAGGGAGGGTCCTGCAAGTCAAGAAGGCAGCCCTCGGGCTCACATCCAGCCAGCAACACGGATTCTGCCAGGAGCCCCTTCCTCATACTGGGGGGAACACAAACCTCTGTGGTCAACAGAGCAGCTGAGTGTTTTCAGTAGGAAGCACTTGAGCGGAACCAGGAACAAGGTGTCACAATCCAGGAGAGTTTGGAAGGATAATGTTAGAGCAGCTGTGGACTGGGGAAGGCTTCCAGTTTTATGCAAAGTGTCTGCTGTTTACATTCACAGATCTGTCCTGTGGCTTTTGAATGTAAACAGATTGGTGTTGACATTCACTTGAAATGTTTTTTAAAACACATCTCCACTAGGTGGCGCAAGGTGCTCATCCATTTAGAGCTGATGTAAAGGACTCGTGCCGGGGAGAGGAGGCTGAGGGATGTGCGATTGGTGAATATGAGGGGCCGTGTCATACTGAAATAATGGGATGAGGGCTTTACTACGGTGGCATTAAATAAATGCACACCTAATATCACTAGTCAATTACATAGTTTTTTTCTGCTCCAAAATGTATTTAAATAGTCACGTATTAAATCTATTAATGTAGATACTGACACATATGTGTGTGTGTGTGTGTGTGTGTGTGTGTACACACACATATATATTGAATATATAAGGGTCAATCATTTATAAAGTATTATTCAGAAACTCTACTTACAAAACAGATGTAGGTGATTATTTACCATAAACTTATGGGCCAATTAACTGATATTCACTGAATCTATATGCAAGGCACATTGTTAGATTTATATGGCACAAGAGGCTGTCTGCCTGTTGGTTGAGAACACAGTCTTGGGTCCAAACAGTCTGAGTTTATTTCCTGAGTTTCTAACCACCTATGAGATATGACCCACAGCATGTTCCTTCACTTGCGTCTCAGTTTCTTTATCTGTAAAATGGAGATAATAATGTCTACTTCACAGGCTATTGAGAGAATAGTCTTTGTAAGGCATTTGAAATACTGTCTATTACACAAGTGTAAGTCATTGTTATTACTATACCAAGATTCTTCATTCAGAAAGGAGCTCACTGTGGGGTTCAACTGGACAAAGATATCTCAAGTACCTCTTATGCCCTAGGTACCATGAAGGACACCAGGTAGAAGACGGAAACTAGAGATCATTATGTTAAAGAAAAGTCAGGCACAGGAAAATAAGGACTGCGAATCTCTCCTACGTGGAATTGAAAAGGTTGCTCTTCCCCACGTTGAGAGTCGAATGGTGTTGGCCCAAGGCTGGGGAGAATAGGGGAGGAAGGGTTGGCCATGGATGGAGGCTACCATGGGGAGCAAGAAGTTCCAGGGTGTAGCATGTTCACTATAGAGAACGATGATGTACCAACTAGTTCAAAAGAGAAAAAGAAAGAATTGAATGCTTTTGCAATAAACAAATAACGAATGTTCGAGGAGATATTCTCTGATTTGAACATTACACGTGTTTACAGATATCATGATGCCCCGTGCATATGCACATTTTTTATGTTTTCATGTGTCAATCAAAAATAAACTTAAATAATAAATAAAGAACCAAAGGGCTGTAAGAATGGGTAAGGTGTGGCTCCTGCCTCAAGAAATTGAGGAATTTCATGGAAGAAGTGAGGTCGACAGGTAAATGAACAATGAAAAAGCCCAGCGGGTGATGCTAGAAGAGTGGTGACCGATAATTTGGCCAAAAGGAAGGGACAGTTGAGCAGAACTGGCCAACACGGGGAGGGGTCATTGGTGGGCGTGGGGGAGACATTCTCTGTGGAAGGAGCCACATGACCCTCTAGAGGCTCAGAAGCAGGGCCATGTGCGTGGGCACGTGCGTGGGTCTGTGGAGGCTGGAAGAAGGAAGCATGGAGACACCAGGTGAAGTGTGACTGGACAGAGGGCTGGCCTGGCGGCTGTGCAGCCATGAATGCCCTGCTGGTTTGCTTCTCAGGCAGCAGGGAGCGTGGCAGACACGCTTCTCCTCATTCAGCAACCGTCTCTCCTTGCCTTGCTCCAGATTTGTTGAAGGAGACAGGTGCCCACCTGCAGGTGACGAATCACAACTGGCCAGTGCCTGTCACCTTCACTCCATAGCACTGGGCATACGTTGAACCTCTACCCCTTGTAGCCTGGAGCAAGCCTGTGGCCACTCTGCTGGGTGGCTGCAGAGGAAGGTTTTGCTTCCCTGATAAAATGGACAGATTGAGTTGGAGACCCTCCTTCCCATCTCCAACATGATGTGATGCCTGAAGCAAGAGCAACTTTCAGGGGACCTTCTTCCTGTGACAAGCAAGAGACTGAAAGGCCAACATGAATCCGGCAGAGGAGAAGAGCGTGGGCCCTAGACGGGTGAGTTGGATCAATGATGGCAACATTTGATGTCAGAATTCCTGCTATGTGAAGAATAAAGACCATAGTAGAGGTGGCCACTGTCACGAGTGTTCTCCATGTGGCTGAACATGTCACCCTCAGGGAGTCAGAGTTCCTTAACAGTATTCTTTTCTTTCTTTTTATTGGTGTGTTTTAATCAGGCTTGTTAGTGGATTTTTTCGTTTGTTTGTTTGTTTGTTTTGGTTGCTGTGACCAAAAGACCTGACAAGAACAACATAGAGGGGGAAAAGTTTATTTGGGGCTCACAGTTTCAGAGGTCTCAGTCCATAGTTCTCCAGTGCTATTTCATTTCTCGGTGCCCAAGGTGAGGCAGAAGAGCAAGGCAGAGGAAGAAGAAGGCAGCTCAGGACTTGACAACCCAGGAGAGAGAGGGGCTGGGAGGGGGAGAGAGAGAGAGAGAGAGAGAGAGAGAGAGAGAGAGAGAGAGAGAGAGAGAGAGAGAGAGAGAGAGAGAGAGAGAGGGAGAGAGAGAGAGCGCGCTCTGCTCACCAGGGACAAAATATATACCCCAAAGGCAGACCCCTAGTGACCCACCTCCTCCAGCCACACCCTACTTGCCCACAGTCACCATACGGTCAATCCATTCAAGTAGATTAATGCATTGATTAGGTTAAGGCTTTCCTAACCTGATCACTTCACCTCTAAGCTTTCTTGCATTGTCCCACACATGAGCCTTTGGGAGACACCTCACGTCTACACTATGACATGGTGTGTTATTAGTACATACACTTGACATGATCTGCTCAACCTCCTTCCTCAGGACCTTCCCTTCCTTCCTAAAATAATAACGAGGGAAGACAAAGTGTTGTTCCATGTTCTGTGTGCTAGTTATTTTTACTATAGAAAAATATAAAACACAAGTAAGAGAAAAAGAATTAGCAGGAGTCCCTATGATGACCACTTCAATGCTCAGCAAAGTTTTGTAAATTCTTTTTTTTTCATTTTTTTTCTGGAATATTTTAAAGCACATCCCAGATATTACACCTTTATACCCATTGATGCATCAGGAGACATCCCTACTGGGAGAGCATAAAGCTATTGTCATAGTTCACATAGAACTTCCTGAATGGCACCTATTTTAAATTGTTTTTATCTTGGTTTTATAAAAAGAAGATAATTCTGTGATTCTGTGAAAAGTAAATTAGGAGAAAAATCTGATGAGAGACTTGCAAGGAGTTTATTTGTTGTAGCTGTTGCTAAAAGGTTTAGTATGGACTTTGGCATGAGGCAAAAAAAAAATTGAAAAGTAGGGAGAAACCAGGATTGGGTGGGAGGGAGTATAAAGTGGAGATGCCGGACAACTGGATAGACTTTATTAGGAATTTTATTTTTTTTTTTTGTACTGGGGATTGAACCCAGGAGCACTTAAACTCTGAGCCACACACCCAACTCATATATATATTTCAATTTCTGTGTATATATTTTTTAAAAAAATTATTTAGAGAGACAGGGTCTCGCTAAATTGTTGAGGCTGGCTTTGAACTCATGATCCTCCTGCTTCAGCTTCCAGAGCTGCTGGGATTACAGGCGTGCGCCACTGCACCAGGCCTTTACTAGTTTACTAGGAATTTAATTATATAACCCTATTTATACAGAATCAACTGGCCCATGAATTATGAGGGACATAGTCATATAAAAAAAAGATGCAAAATTTCCTGACATTACACAAAAACATACCAGGATGTACTTGTTTGCAAATATATAATTCCCAAGTCACCTCAGGTGTCAGTTCACCGTATTGGTGCTGTTGGAGTAGGAGGAAGTGAATTTTCTTGTTTTTCTTAATTGAGGTAAAATTTGCATAATATAACATTAGCTTTTGAAAGTGAATGACATGTGGCCTTTAGAACTCCCCAGTGTGGGGCCACTTATTGTCCATGTTAGAATGGAGAAGTAGAACACTGAATTCCGAATAGGTCTTGGTGTCTCCCGCAGTCCCTGGGTTCATATCCTGAAGGGTACAGGGAGAACAAAGAATACTGAGGACCAGGAGGGATAAAGACATAACCCAGCAAAGGTGCTGGGACGGTTAATTTTGTGTGTCAACTTGACCATATTTTGTATGTCAATCTCCAACCATGGAGATTTCATGAGGATGTTTTGGGATGAGATTCACATTTAAATCAGTGCATATGTAAAGCAGATTGCCCTTCCACTGTGGGTGGGCCTCATCCAAGCAGTTGAAGATCTGAAAACCACAAAGGACTGACTTCCCCTACTCAAGAAAGTATTCCCAGCAGAGGACCTTGGGACTTGCAACATCAGCTCTTCTTGCTTCTCTAGCAGAGGGTCTTTGGACTCAAAATGTTGGCTTCCCTGCATCTCCCACCTGATGGTCAGTGTGAACAATTTCTTAAAGCAACACACACACACACACACACACACACACACCCCTGTTGGTTTGTTTCTCTGGAGAAACCTGACCCCTGCAGGTGCCCTGTGAGTGGAGCTGATTCTACTTCTCCCCAGTGCAGGAACCTATCTCTAACTGCCAATCCCTTCACCCAGCCTTGTCTGTCCTGCTGCTGCTCAGAGCACCATCCCTGGGCACTAGCCTCCTGCAATCTATGCCCTCCTTTGGGATCTCTTAGGGTCACATCAAGTGCTGTCATGCAGTTCTCCTAGGTGGACAGGAGTAGCCCCATACCAGCTCCCTCCCATGATAACCAGCCCATCTGGCAATGTTCAGTTCAAGGGCGGGGGTTGGGGAGAGACATCAGAGGACACTGAACAGCCTTTTCCAAAGTCCTTCCGGAGTCTACCCTTGAAAAGGGATGGATGAAGGGACACAGAAGTGGTTTGGGGACACGCCTTCCCACCACCTGTGTGGGCAGTGAGCATGGCACCCTTTGCGATAAGGAGTGTGCCGCTTTGTTCCTGATATTTGGGATCTACAGAAAGGGGCCCCAGAGAAGATGCTTCTCTGTTCTCTCTGCCCAGAAGTGCACAGTGCAGGCCTCAGGGCAGGATACCAAGCAAGCACTCAGAGGGCGCTAGGTCAAATGACTCCCACTGAAGATGCCACACCCTGATCCTGGGACCTGTGAGGATGCTACTTTACCTGGCCAAAGGGACTTTGCAGATGTGATGAAGTCAAGGACCTTGAGATAAGTGTCCTGGGTTATCTGGGTGACCCAATGTCATCACAGGGGCCCCTGTGAGAAAGACAGAGGGCAGGAGGAGCAGAGAGGAGGTGCGATGGTGGAAGCAGAGGCTGGAGAGATGGGGCAAGAGCCAAGAACGCTGGTGGCCTGCAGAAGCTGGGTAGGTAAGGAAAGGATCCTGCCCCAGAGCCTCCTGAAAGAGCCGATCGTGCTGACCGAGTAGCCTTTGGACCTCAGCACTGTGAGGTGGTGAGTTTGTGTTGCTCAAAGCTGCTGGGTTTGTGGGTCACTATATCCACAATAGGGGGCAAATGCCCATGAGGTCTTGGACCTTTTGGCACTAATAAACACATCATTTATATATAATAGAAACATGTCATAGAAAATATTTCCTGTTGACCAAAAAATTACGTTTGCAAGACCTTTTTTTGGTCCTGGGTATTGAACTCAGGACCTCACACATGCAGCCCTGGCCATTCAAGAATCTTGATATAACAGGGACATACACTGATGTTCCTATTTAAAAGGTGGTAAAACCATGGCAAAGTGAAATTTTAAAAAATTCCATTATAAATTTAAATTACAAAATCAGTGTCATTTTCTATGATGTATTTAGTGACTTTCAGGAATCCAGAGACACTAAAGACTTGAAATAAATTATAACACAGACCTAATATTCAACAAAAGAACATCAGTCTTATGAGGAAGTAAAAGTTCCAGAGCTTTTTTTAGGTTAGGATATTCACAAATTTATTAAATCCTAGGTCCTTTGTTTACAATTGTTTCCTGGGAGAAGGTACCGAACTTCTCGGAAGCCATGTTTTCATCTATTCTGTCCAAATTATCTTTAGGACTGAATAATACATGCATGTAAAACACTTAGCACAGTATTGACAGGTGATCATATGGAGACACACTGTCTTTCCCTCTTGTGCTTATAAGTTATTTTAGAAAGTCTCTTGATGGAAGGGAGGCATGTACCAGCATTCCTATTGAAATGGTGGTAAAATCCTGACAATGTTTAAGAAAAACAGAAATTCTATTACAAGGCAAATTACATACTCAGTGGCAGAGCTGAGCAACTCTATATGGTAGGATCTCCAAGATTGACAGTCTGCTCTGATAGATACATTGTGCCTAATTGATAGAGGAAGCCTAGAAGTAATAACTTTATTGCCTATTTTGGAATCAGACAGATCAAAAGTGAAACTGGTAGTTATGGTAGAGAGAAGGTAGAAAATAACCACACACACATGCAAACACACAATCAGGTAAGCACACACATACACAAATATAAACACATATGCAAGCACACACACAACCAGGTAAATGCATACCTACGAATGCAAACACACACAAACATACTTACACACATACAAATACACACAGCTGCTGGAGAATATCAGGCATAGCAGGAAAAGACCATCCCTCAAAAAGACCTGCTCCATTACCTAATGGCATCACAGATATTAGAAGCAATCCAACAGGTGGGAAGGCAAAGAACCCTAAATCAATGAAGAAAACAATAACTTGGCTTAAAAAAAAACTCCATACTAATGGTTTCTGTGAACTGGCAAGAGGAAAGCTTGTTCTCCCAGGGATTGGGAACCCAGCCTGGAGATACCCATGAGAATCAGTTAAAGGAAAGATGCATATTCTGCTCAGCGAGTCTGTACCTGCAATCTGAACCTGTGGCAGGTGCTGCATAGAGAAGCGGCTTCCTCCCTGCCAGGAAGCAAGCCTGTCAGCGCTGCCTGAAGGACCCGAGGACACTGAGCTGTCCCGTCCTGGTTTCAACAAATACCATATCTATCTATCTATCTTGGCATCAGTCGCAAAATTAACGCCAGCCTGCTTTAGCCAAAACCCTCTCAAAGACACACCTGTGGCTTTCAGGGCAAACTCCCTGGAGATCCCCCAACATCTGTCTGAAATGCATCTGGCGGATCTTCAGTTTGAAAGCGCTCCTTGTGGATCAGCTTCAGGTTTTTCTGTCTTCTCAGTCTTCATGCCCTGGAGCCAAAGAAAGAACTGGGTGGGGAATCAATACCGGGCCAGGAGGCAGGTAGAACTGATCGTTTATCTTATTCCACGTGCCAGCAAATGCTGTGCATGGGTCCAAGTCTTCTGTGAGCCTAGGTTAAAGCCCAGAAAAGTAGGCCACCATTGGTTTCTCTAGGCATCCTTCCAAAAGAAAATGAAACTCATTCTTAACTTTGGACTAAGATTTTTTTTTTCTTTCAGCATTTAATGAGCATTTCTGTAGGGACAAAAACATTGCTCAACTGATAAATATTTCTACAGAACTACTTGCCTGGCTTTGAATTACACGTTAATGCAAATGCAGAACAGCAGTTGTGGTTATCTGCAGTGAAGACCAAAGAGCAAAGTCCTGCCTTTATTCTATTTTTTGTTCATCTTTGGGAAATAAAACAATGTTAATGTTAATGGTGACTTGATGACCTAAGTCATTTATTAAAAATATATTACTACATATTATAACCTTAAAGTTTTTCAAGAGAGAGACATGTCTTTAGCATGTGTGTTTGGAGAAGGTTGTAATAATTTTCAAGAACAGATTTTTGGGGGGAGATCCTTGAAGGGATAGGGAAATAGATGTAGGTGTAAGGGAAATGGATGGATTTGAACTCGCTTCTCCACCACATAGAATTCAGTTCTATGCAGAATCAAATTCTCTAAGAGAAGATCAAGCTTCTGATGCAGTATTATATTGAGGGTCTAAAATTCAGTTGTCTTCTTCCAGTTCTTGTAATTATAACTCCCACAAAATGAATACATAATAAAGAGGGCTAATCATTTGCCGACATATTTTTGGCAATGGCGCTGTCAATATTATGCTCCTCTTTGAAAATATTTTCCTCCAGAGAAGTAAACACTTTGTATAGGGTCTTGCATGCAGTCAGTGGCTATGCAGTCTGGTGGTGTAGAAATTTCAAGTGAAATGCACAACATAAAAAGCACACATGCCAATTGAGTCTTCCTTATTCATTCAACAAATATTTCTTTATCTTGGGTTACAGACTAGGTGCTAACAAGGGACACAGAGATGAACAGAATACAGAGCCTGTCCCCTACTAGGTTTAGTGGGAGAGACATAAACACAGAGCTAAGGGCTCTGTTAGAGTCACAAATAGCACTCATGACCCTTATGAGATCTGGGAGACACCCTGAAGGGAGTGACATCAACAGGGTTGGATGGGGAGGGACAAATGGACATTTTGGAAAGAGAAGCAAGGGGGCCAGAGAGAACAAGAGTGATCAGGAGACCGGAAGTAGGTGAGCATGGCTACCTACGTGTGCCTGTGTATATGTGTATGTGTGTATGCATGTGTATGTGTGTGGCTATATGTATGCGTATATATGTAAGTGTGTCTGTGTGTATGTGTCTGTGTATGTGTGTGGGTATATGTGTATATGTATGTGTGTACATGAGTGTTTCTCTCTGTGTGTATATGTATGTGTGTGCATGTGTGTGTATGTGTATGTGTGTGGCTATATGTATGCGTGTATGTGTGTATATGTAAGTGTGTATGTGTGTGCATGTGTGTATGTGTATGTGTCTCTGTGTATGTGTGTATGTATGTGTACGTGTGTACACACATGTGTCTTTGTGTATGTGTGCATGTGTGTATGTGTATGCATGTGTGTGTATGTGTATGTATGTGTGTGTGTTGGAAGATGTCCAAGAGGTGACGTGGGAATGGGGAGGTATTTAGCCAACAAGTCCATGAGAGGTTGTCTCATGTGAAAGGTACCCCAGATGCTAGTTCTCTACCATCATCGTTATCCTTATTTTGGTGGCTGCAGTTTTACATTACATTCTTTAATCCTGAGCATGTAGAACATTCACAGTATTCAAAAATCAAACCATGAATGTATGCAGTAAGGAAAAAATAAAGTCTTTCCCTCCCTCAGCTTTGAACCTGCCCTCTTTCCATGCCCCTCCCATCACGTGCCCCCCCAAACTCTAATTCCTTGTTCACATTTCTTAGAATTTCTTTATGCAAAGACAGGTAAATATGAGTATGTTTTTATGTTTTCTTTCTTCTTGCACGGAAGACAGCATATGCTACATACTACTCTTTGCTCTTTTTCTTAATTCTGTAATTTTGGATAGCTTTCTATATGGATATTTAGAAAGCCACTTCGTTCTTTTGTATAGCCTCACAGTAACACATGATATTTAACTAGACGACTATTAAAGAACTTTCAGTTGTTTCCAGTCTCTGGGCATGACAAACAAATTCATGTTGTAATGAATAACCTTGGTTATGTGAGCAGGTTTGTTTGTACGATACATTCCCTGGAGTGGATTTGTAGATGTGTGCATAGATTTGATAGAGATTGCTGCCAGAGACTTACATTTCTTTGACTTTCCATAGTTAGGAATCTCACATACAGAGATGTTTACCTGTGGACTGGGGTCATGGTCAGTCATTATGAGTCCTGGGTGGGGAACCTTTAGCACTGAGGTGATTAAGAGTACTGGTGTTCCACTACTCACCGTAGAGTACTGATAGTGGGAGCCAGCAGGGGAACAGAAAGAGTGATAAATAATAGTCATTGTAAGTTGAAAATTTCAAGTTGGAAATTTTTTAACATGACTAATCTACTGAACATCACACTTCAGCCTAGTCTCCCTCAAACATGCTCAGAACACTGAGATGAGCTCCTATTGGGCAAAATCAACCAACACAAAGCCTATTTTATAATCAAGTGTCGAGCACCTCATGTATACACACATGGATGGGCATTTTGTAGACATGATGAGATGCAAACACACAGAACACAATAACACAATGTCAAGACCACTGGCAACACAACATACGGTACAGTATTGTTGACTTCCCCCCACTCCCACCCCCATGGAAGAGCTGACTGGGAGTTACCTCTTGCCACTACTGCTCAGCACCACAGGAGTATCGCACAACATATTATGCCTGGGAAAGATCAAAACTCACAATCTGAAGTATGTTTTCTATTGAATACACGTTGCTCTCACATCACTGTAAAGTAGAAACACTGTAAGTCAAACCATCACAAATTGAGTAAGATCTGTAACAGAAAGTTCTAAAAGTTTCCTAAGTCTTACAGCTTGTTAGCAGCTAAGGGGATGATAGCCCAGGCTGCCCCTTTTCAGCACAGCCAGCCTCTGCCCCCAAGTCCTATGCCACCTGTCACCTAATTCCATTCATCAAAAGGTCCTTGGGACTCACTATATATTTAGCACAGTGCTGTAGGTTGAGAAAGAGGCTGTTCTCAAAGAACTTCCCAACCCCTTGGAGATACTGGCCTTTAAGCACATAGAATGCACTAGTTCCATGGCCCAGAGTAGAATCAGGGTCGTCCAGGACAAAGAAAAGAAAACTCACATTTCTTAATGGTATTACTGCAAAACCCAGTTAGTATAAAACTGGAAAAAAAGATCAGATGCAAGGGAAAAAATAGTTGAGTATGGTTCCTCCCAGCACTGCTGGGCAGAGGGATGGTGGGAAAGAGAAGACCCGACGGGGCCCTTGATCAGCTGCTGCAGCCCTGAAATAACAAGCTGTTCCTGTCCCCTTCAAATAACCTGGCTTTGTCCAGTGCAACTTTCAGGTTCACAGATAGTTATTTTTCCCTCAGGAGAAGAAACGGGCAAACTGATTTGAGACGATTTGGGACTATTTTCTTCAGTTAAAAATGAGGACAATTTGTCTGCTATGAGGTCTAAGTAGAAACTTCAACTCCATCAGCAGCTGACAAAGCTCGTTGGTTATATGCTTTTTAATTAGTCAGTGGTTAGGTTATGAAACTATTATCTGGTAATGGCAAAGATTTTCCTTTCCTTTATTGCACAGTAGCAACAAGTTTGTTTGTTTTAACCTCTCTTAATTTCCCTGCTGTGTAAGCAGCGTTTCAACAAGAGTAAATAAAATGTTTAATGAGGAGATTCCAGCTCAAAGGAGCACACTGGCTGCTGTCTTTTTTCACTTGTTTTTAGTTATGTCCGCTCACGTGTATTTTTACCTAATTACAATCATAAAAGTTGATACAGTTTTGTGATCTGATTTTTTCCTTTAGATTACACCATGAGCATTTTCCATGTTTCCCTGACTTCCAGATTATAGCGGCCACCTAACATCCCACAGGTCTGAGACCCCATTAACTGTGGTAGCCATTTAGCTGTTCTTGGCCAGTGAGACCTATCATGCACCTACCTCATCTGGTTAGATGGCATTGTCAGAGACATAGAAAATGCCTTCGAGAAATGCCTTTTGGAAGATGAAATAAACAAGTAGCCCCAACTGTATTATGTATCTACTGGACAAAAAGATGGCCCCAGACACTAAAAGTTCAGGCAGATAATAATTCTGCCTATGGCAGGTTGGAAATATGACTAAAGTTTATAAGTAAACACATGGCATTCATTTTCATGATTAATAACCAAAAAATTAAAACTACTATCCCACCATGCCAATTCTACTTTCCTCTTTTCTGTCTCCTTATGCCAGAACAGCATAAAAGGGAACAATATTGCTACTGACCTGCATCCCTTAATCTTGACTTCTAAGTGTCAGTGGCAGACGCAGAATGTGCGGTTCCCTAAGAGGAAGAAGGCCTGTGACTAAGGCCAGCAGGTGAGTCAGTGGGCACTATGTTGAGGTCAGGGTAACCTCCCCTGTCCTTCGGCACAGAGAAGCAGCTCACATCTTGCAGAAAAGAAGGCAAGTGTTAGGGTAGAGTGCTAGCAGGTGAAAACGGAGAAGGTTCCATACAGAAGTCTGGTCCTTAAAAGGGCACCAGGCACAGAACGGGAGGGCAGCGGGGAGGATGCACTGGATGGAGCAGAGGTGGTCAGGGTGGGTGCTCAGCTAAGGAAGAGGGGACTGCCCTCAGGCAGAGGGTACCCTGCTTGGACCAGGGCCAGGGGAGGCGGGGCTCGCAAGTGGTGGCTCACGGGAGGCGGGGCCCCATGTCCACAGGGGCGCGCGGGCAGGCTGGACCAGAGGGGACGCTTGGGGAGGCGGGGCGCGAGGAGGGGTCAGCGGGCGAGCGGGAGGCGGGGCCAGAGTAGGGTCGGGGGCGGGGCCCGTGGTGTCCAGGCCCGGGTCAGAGCGAGTCCAGCAGCCGCTGGAACCCCGGGATCTCCCTGCGTGTCCCGCCGGGTCCCAGTGCGGTCCCCACGCTTTCGCCCCGCCATGCTCCTGCTCTGGGGGCTGTGCTTGGGGCTGTCTCTCTGCGCGGGGTCGCAGGAAGAGTCACGGAGCTGGAGTGACACTGCGGAGCAAGTAAGTGGGAGAGCTGGAGGGAGCCGCGGGGGCGGCGGTGGCCCGGGCGCGGCTGCGGTCCCCTCCCTTAGCTCGGGCCGCGTGGCTTCTGGACCGGATTCTTAGGGCAGCTCTGTGGGTCACTTGTGGGTCGCTTCTCCATCATCCGCGGTGCCGACCCGACCCTGAGGCTCCCGCAGAGCTGTGCCTGGGACCTCCCAGCCCTGCGGAACCCAGTTATCTTCGCGGCTTCTGTTTATCTGCGCTTATTTCAGCCGGTCCTTGCTAATTTCTGAGGCTGAAACTCCTGTCCCCAATTAATCACACGGTTTCATCTTCACTGAGGGCTTGTTGTTGTTGATCCAGGGAGAAGGGACAACCTGGGGAAAGTTCCAGATTCCTGGAAGCTCAGCCTTTCCCACGTGGAAACGGGGAGAACATGACTTACCCATTCGGGTCTCAGCAATGTGTTAGCAGCTTAAAAATCTCCCGGAAACAAAGCTTTGTTCCTTTAACTGATAGTCTGTGCGTTTGCTGGAGCTTGTGCTTTAACTGGCTTAACCTCACAGGGGAATAAAACCAGCAAATACGAAACCCCAGTCCGGTGTCCAAGGACCAGGAAAGCCCTTCGGAAAGTATGTAGCGGCTTCCCACAAGTGGCAGTGTAGAGACCTGTGGGAGAAGTGACTGTCACAGTAACGTGGACCAGCTGCTCGCACACACATCATTTAAGTGACAGTCGGTCCCGCTCAAAACCTGTTTTTGCAGCATGGGGAGGCAGATGCAGGGGTACCTCTTCTCCCTTGTTCCAACCCCTCCTTTTGAAGGGCAGATCTGAAAGAGGAATCTGCCCAGTCGGTGCTAAATTTCAAGCAGACTGTCTTATGGATGCGTTTATTAATCAAGTGGAGATGTCAGTAGTTCTCTCTGCGGGTCGGGTCGTCAGGCGGAATAACCAATACAAATCCCAGGAGGCTTTGTGGTGGTGTGGGACAGGTGCAGACTTTGGATCCAGAGACAGGCTGGTCCCCTCTCTGCCATCTGCAGTGCAGTTCCTTTTGGGCATTTTGCCAAGGACTCAGCTCGTGGTAGGGACCTGGTATATAGATTCAGTATAAGGAAGATGTTTTAGTAAACGGTTAAGGGCATGTTTGCTGGGGTTTGAGTCTTGATTCCATCACTTACCATCTCTGTGACCTTGGGCAGATTACTTAGTGCCTCAATTACCACAGTAAAATGTGGGAAAATAATAGTTGTGCGTTTAAAACAGGTTTGGCACTGCATGTCAGCAATTGCTCTTGTGCAGCAGGCGAGTGGAAGCAAGGAATTTATGGTAAAGATCCTGTAACTTTTTTGTGGGGTGGAGGGAGGACAGTGGGGGAAGTACTGAGGTGGAGATTGTTTATGAACTAGGAGGACCAATTAACCCTCTAACACCCACAAGTCCAAGCAGGCTTAACATACTCTAAACTTTCCTTCTTAGGAAAACATGCATTCAGCTCATTTAGTGGTCTTTAATACATGGTAATAATTTGTCTTGAAAACGACTGAATAAAACAAATGAAAATAAAAATAAAACCTTTCAAGGTATGAAGCTCTACGAAAATTTGCAAATGTACCTTTGAGTGAAGCTCAAAAATGAGTAAGTTCTCTACATTTTTTTAATTTAGTGTTTTTTTGTTTGTTTGTTTGTTTTTTTTTTTTTAAGCAAATTTAAGAGACAGGCTCTGGCCCCAGGCTTCCTGGTTTCACATTCTGACTGTGCACTTGCTAGGGGGTTATTTAACATTTCTGAGCCTTTATGTCTCAATGAGGATGACAAAACTACTTAATTACATGGATTTCAAAGAGTGAAAGAACTGATCTACTTAAACCTTAGAACAGAACCTGGAAATGTAGTCAGTGCTCTAGACTCAGTAATTATTCTCTTCACTATTATATGTAAACAATGTTAAAGATGTATCCAGGTATGTAAATTTTATGCAAATCTTGATGTAACCGAATATGTCCATTAACCTGAATTCTTATTTGTCATTTACCTTTAATTGGAAATACACTAATAACACCTGAGATTTAAGTTCCTGCCTCCATTCCCCTCCACCCTTCTCTAAACAGTATTATTTATAGTGGAGGGATTAAGATACTACTGCTTTAACAGAATCTTGCAGAAGATTAATCTTAAAAAGGAAGTCTCTTGCTTAAAATCAGTCTGCTGATTTATTTGTTTTTTTAAGTTTTAAATTTAAATAAAGATTGGCTCTATTCCTATGATTAGAAAAGCAGTTTTAACTTTACAGAATAATAGTAGCCACCAGTTATCAAGTGTCTTCAGTCTCTCAGAGAGTTTGTTAAAGAGTTTTATGTAAAAGAAATAAGAAGCTGGGTGTGGTGGCTCACGACTGTAATCCCAGCAGCTCGGTGGCTGAGGCAGGAGGATGGCAAGTTCCAAACCAGCCTCAACAATTTAGTGAGGCCCTAAGCAAGTTAATGAGATTCTGTCTCAAAAGTTTTAAAAAGATCTGGGAGTGTGGCTTAGTGGTTAAGTGCCCCTGGGTTTAATCCCGAGTATTGACCTCCCCAAAAGAAGCAATAAAGTATTATGATTAATCCCCTTTCAGATATAATCAGACAGCATGGGTTCAAATCTGTGCACCAGTATTTCTTGACTGTGTATACTTGGGCAAGTAACTTAATCTCTCTGGGTCTCAGTTTCATCATCTGTAAGAAAGAGTTGATAATAGTTCTTGCCTCATTGGCAGGGCTGGATCTAGGTTTGGGGATGACAGTAAAGTTAGCACAATTGGCAGAGCTAATTATGAAAGAGAAAGAATATCAAATTATGACTACAAAATTAGGTGCTAAAGCGACCACTTGGAGTGACCCATCGGAACAGATCATACCTGAAAAACACCACAAATATCATCCAGTTTTAGGGGCCTCTTACAAAGGGAGGGAGCTCCAAACTTACAGTCTAAAAGTAATAATGTGTTAATAAATTGTGGTTGCCTAGCATGTCTGAGACCCTGCGTTTGATAATAAATGCACTTATATGCTTTTATGGTTGTTGGGAGGATAGTTAATTCAGGCAAAGCATTTGCCTATTATAGGCGCTAAGGTAATAGTAGCAGTTTTTAGCATTTATGTCCAGCCCCGTTAAATCTCCAGAAATTCCACTGCAAAGTCTCAGTGACCTGCTTTACCAAGGACAACCAGGAAAGGCTGCCCCAGGAGAAGTGATGCACCCAAGCTACCCAGACAGTGCCCACACCAGAACCCAGCTCTGCTGAGGACAAGGCTAGAGCTGGCCTTGACTCCTCTAGGTAGCAGCCCACTGTCATATTGACCACTGGATTTGTTTAAAAGTGATATTTGTTTGTAACTCCTGGCATATCAATAGTGTTCAATGAATGCTGATCAGAATTCCAGTATCTATTGTGATGTATTTCCTGTTCCCTGAATTTGGAAATTTCTTATAAATTTTCATTTAGGGACACATCTTTGGGCCACATTGTATTGGGGGAAAAAACAGAGAAGACAAATACACATATACATGTGGCATGTATGTGAGTATGTGTGAGTGTGCGTGTGTGTGTATACCAGTCCCAGATTGTGCAAACTGCAGGTCCCTCAATCATGCCTTGCTCATGTGCATGAATGTGATTGCTGAAATGGAATCACAGAACTGAACATGGAAGGAGGATACTGTGGGAAAAATTCCAAAGATTTGCTCACCCTCCCCCTCCCCAGCCAGCCTTATCTTGTTTCTTGGAGGTGGAAAAGAGGGTCCCGAACACTGTGTGATGAGTTGTCTGTGACTGTGTTTCTAACTAGCACTTTCTCAAAGACATGTGTGCCCAGGTTTGAGGACTCTTGCTCAGTGTGCTGTTGGAGATGCTGTTGGGAATGTGAGCGATGTTTCTGTATCCCTGGAGCTTATTCCTTATTTTTCACAAGGAAAGAAAACAGGGTGACTTGCCTTAAGGTCACTTAATTTTTTTTTCCAAATCTACCTGGAAATTGTTTGGAATTTCAGCTTACATTTGAAGTTTCTTCTTTCATTGCTGAAGTTATAGACACCCAAATTGCAAGTGACTAGTAGCTGAACAACTTGCAGCACCTTTACCCCAAAAGAAGAGTAGTTTTGTGCAGGTGACATAGAATTACCCAGCAGGGAATGCTCCCACGCCGGCTGTTCTCATACTGGTGACAAACAGCATCTCAAGTGACTTTCCATGTCTGACTTTTGTTTTGGTCCAGGTTCTATAGCAGACCTCTAAGGTCTCTAAGCTTGCCTCTTCAGTTGCTGGGTCTTAGTTTCAGTATTTTAGAAAGCCCTCAGAAGGGTGGAGACCAGCTGCTAGATGAATTCCTCACACTTATCCCTCTATGACTTTGGTTGGGGTATCTTTTGAGGCTGGCCTAAATTGGCATCTCTTAGATGTGTTAATGAGACCTAGAGTCATGGATCCAGAGATAAAGCTCAAAATAAAGGGTAGAGGATATAATCCCACCTTTGTGCTCTGTTGATTAGCCTGGGTCAGTCAAGCATCCAAACCCAAAGGGAGTGGATAGACTCTAGGTTTACGCTTTGCCTGCACTGCCCATCTGATATTCTTTCCCACTGATGGACTGTATTAATCAGCTTTGTGGTACTATAACAAATACCTGAGACAATCAATTTATCAAGATAAAAGATTTATTTTGGTCACAGTTTCAGAGGTTCCAGTCCATAATCAGTTAGGCCCATTGCTTTCAGGCCTATGGTGAGGCAGCAACATTATGGGGGAGTCACATGGCAGAGTAGAACCATTTACGACCTTGCTGGGAAATGAAATAGAGAAAGGAAGAGACCGGGGTCCTACAATCCCTTTCAAGGGCATGCGCCCAATGGCACAAAGAACTCCCACCAGGTCCTACCTTCCTAAAGTTTCTGCCACATCCAAACACCACCAAGGGTAACACGTTGGCCTTCGGGGGACACTGAAGTTCCAAAATACAGCATGAACTTGTGGAATGTTTGTTTGTTTGTTTTATGGGACTGGAGACTGAACCTGGGAAGCTTCACCACTAAACTACACCCCCATCCCTTTATTTTTTATTTTGAGACTGTGTCTCCCTAAGTTGCTTAGGCTGGCCTTGAACTTGTGATCCCTCTACCTCAGTCTCCTGGATTTCTGGCATGCACCATCACACCTGGGTCTTGGAATGTTTTAAGGACATTCTCCTTTTTTCCCTTAGCTGTGATTCAACACTGTGATAGATCCTGGAAGAAAACAGACACTCTATTATTCAAATTATAAACATGTAAGAAGCACCTGCAATTTTAAAAAATAATTATAGTTGAACTTATATTTGCACTAATTGATGATGAATGGTGCAGAGATTTTCAACTCCCCTGCCCCGATAGTGTAATACTACATGCTTGAACCTTTACCTACCCTTCAGTTTCCTGGGAGTGATGGTCTGTACAAGTTCAAGAGTCAGTGACAAATCCATGAAGCTGATTATTTCTGAGCATAGTTCCTGTATTGAACTTTAAATTCCTTTTCCCCTTTCATCCTACTCCAATTAACAAAGCTGGATCTAGCCATACCTCCATCATAAAGCCCTCCATAGTCATAGAACAGAATAATCTTCACCTTTTTCCATTCATGTTTATTTTTTTCCTTTTGTGGGGCTGGGGATTGAATCCAGGGCCTCACACATGCTTGGCAAGTGTTCTACCACTGAGCTCCATCCCCACCCCTTTTCCATTCCTTTGTATCTTATAAGCTTACCTCATGCTTATATTTTCATGGGTATAATTTTTCATTTTGGTTAGATAGTACGCCCTTGATGGTAGAGACCATGGCTTATATTATGGTCTGAACATCAGATCCTGAAGAAGTATGCTTCACTTGCTAGAACCAAAGAATCCTACTAGAACTATCTTTTTGGGGTTGCACGCAAGTTGGTGGGAACTGAGGTTACTATTTCTGGAAGTTCTTTCCATGAAGCTGAAAACCAGCAACTTCTTTGTTCCCAAGTCCTACCCCCAAATTCTTATAAGACAATGGAGAAATAAATAAGTCAAACAATAAAAAGGATCAGAAATTCCTAATTCAAAACAATATGATGGTTTTGGTGCCATTTGTACTTCCAGTCCCAGCTGGCACCAGGAATCTGTCTGTACTGGGATGTTTTGGTTCTGGGTCAATCTGAGTTGAAACTTGGACTGAACTGTAGCCATCATGATCCCCTGAGACATCAGATAGTCATCTCAAAAATGAAAAACCCACTTCTCTTGTTCTCCTTAAAGCTTGCTTATTTTCTTGAAAAACCTATTTTCAAAAGGAGGAGACTTCAAAGAAAATACTTTAGGTCAATCAGAGAACTTAATACCTGCGGGGGTGCTGGGCTTTCCTTTTGACCATAGTTATTTTAAGTGGTCCCCAGTCTATTTTGCAATTTTAGGGAGGAGAAGGCCTGAAATGAACCTGCAGAACTAGCAAATAACTTGCCCAGGATCCTCCGTATGCTCTCTTATACATCTCACCTCTTTTCAAAATCAGACACCAGCATTGTTTGGTTCCCATTTGGATTCAGGGTGGCTGTCAACCTAAATCCTGTCTTGTTTCCTCTGTATTTATGTTCTTTTGAGTAAGAAGGTGTATAGTGGCTTCTAGTGTTAATTTACAACACCACACACACACACACACACACACACACACACACACACACACTTGGGATAAAAGAGAGGATGGGGTTAAACCATTTCTGTAAAACACTCAGTTTTCAAAATGGAAATACCTTCATTGTTTTTTCTACTATGGATGGCATACCTGCTAGTTTGTCAAAACTGAAGAGATATGGAAAAGTGTTAAGAGAAAGAATTTAACCATCTCAAAGTATTCACCATTCGCATTTTGGTGCAGGTTCCATGCATAAAAACACTTAGACTTGCGAAAATGGATCTTGTTAAATGTAGTGTTCTGTTGCCTGATACAATGCTTTAAAACGTGTCATGAATAAATGTGTCAGGATAAGCTGGGTTGTGCGTGGTAGCAAGCCCCTGGTTCATTTCTTGCTTGTTCACCTTGTCTATCCTTGGTAGGCAGTAGAGTGCGTGTGTACATTGTCGCCCTTGTGAACTTGGGCCTGGTGAGCTCCTGATCCAAACACTGATAACTACTATACTGGAGGATAGAGTGTAATTTAATTCTTGGCCCAGAAGTGACAAACATTACTTGCCTTCACAACTTGTTGGTCACGGCTAGTCATGTGGGCCCACCTACCTGCAGGGGGAGAGCTAGAAAAATATTTGATGAACAGCGTTAAAGTTTAGTAACAAGAGGATTTGTTGATGCTGGTAAATATAGATCCACATTATCATTTTCAACAACTCTGTTGTAATTAGTGTATCGTGTGTGTGTGTGTGTGTGTGTGTGTGTGTGTGTTTATTTATTTATTTATTTAGATACTGGTCAGGGACACTTGACCTCTGAGCCCTATCTCTCAGGGCCTTGCTAAGTTGCTGAAGCTGGCTTTGAATTCACAATCCTCCTGCCTCAGCCTCCTGAGTTACTGGAATAACAGGTGTGCGCCGCCATGCTCGGCTCTAATTGAACCCCTTTTAAAGGATATTTTGGACAATTTCCAATTATGAACAATTGTTTTAAAAGTTGGAAAGAATTTTCTTGTGTATCTATTTTTTTCTACTGATGTGTCCCCCTTATGATAACTTTTCTATAAGTGGAATTTTCAAAGTAAAAGACATGCATTCAGGTGAGAATATAAAATGCTGTAGTCACTTTGGAAAAAACATTTTGGCAGTTTCTTAAAAGTTAAATTTGCCAGGAATTTAAGTCCTAGGAAAACAAAAGCATATCTCCAGCACAAAGGATTGGCTGTGAAAGTTCATTTAGGTTCTGAATTATTCACGATAGCCACGGGGTAGAACAACCCAAATATCCATTAGCTGGTGAGCAAATAAAATGTAGAATGTCCATACAACAGAATATCATTCAAACATAGAAAGGGATCAAGTACTGGTTGCTGCAGTGTGGACAAACCTTGAAGAAAAGTATGCTAAATGAAAAATGTCAGACACAAAAGTCTACATATTGTAAGTTTCCATTTATATGAAATGACTGAAATGAGCAAAATCACAGAGACAAATTTGGTGGTTGCAAAGGAGTGGAGACAGGGAAGTTTGAGAGGTGATGGCTAACGGAGCAGAGTTTGTTTTTAGAATAATAAAAATGTTCAAATTGATTGTGGTGGCGGTTGCACAGCCCTGTATATGGTAAAAAACATTTACTTGTGCACAAAAGGGAATTAATTTCATTTTATGTAAATTACACTTCATACAGTTTAAAGAATATGCAGCCAATCCCTGGCATATTTTTCAAGATTCGGGTCTACATTGTCAAATTGCCCTCCAGAAAGAAAACTTTATTACTCTCAGCATTTACACTGCTACTATTGAGACAGGAATTTGTCATGAGTAATGTTTGACGCTCAGCTATAATTTTCAAATCAGTCTGAAGGGCCTGTTGATTATGACTGTGATTTTTAAAGAAGGTAATTTGATTACTTTTCCACTTCCCTCTGATGCACATGAGAAAGCATGGCAAATCATCCAGAGAAAACACAGTAAGAAAATTCAGGGTAAGTTCAGTTCTCCAGAGTTTCCAGGAGTTTTAAGTTGCATAATGAGCCCCTCAGAATAAGACTGAGTAGCTTCACTCATCATAATAGGGTACAACAGCAAGGAACTCAATGTCAATGTCAAGCCCAAGGTAAAAATGAATCAGAGTACAAATATTCTAATATCATCTCTCCTCTTACAGGAAAGATCACCCAGGTGACCTGGCAGGTTAAGAGCCAACTAGATCTGTTGGCTCCAGTTCTGGCCTGGAAACAAACTGATATAGAGTCAAAACTACCTTTCCAGATGAATAGTCCTTTCGGTGAATTTGAGCGAATTTGACTTTTAACCCTCATATTTAAGGACACCCTCACAATCTTGCTCTTCCATTTCTTTTCTCTCATGCAGGTTGGACTCAGGGTCCCACGACAACTCAGGCTGCTGCAGAGGCTGGTATGTATACCCACGGCACACCTCACAAGTCACTTCTCTTTCTCTGCTGGTTCTTTTGAACCAGGTACTCACTTTGCATGCAGGTCCTCTATAGCGTCTGGGGTTGCTCATAGAAGAATTCTGACACGAGGCTGCATAGCTGAGTTCTTTATAAGTTTTCTAATTTAAGTGGATTTTTCTTTCTTGAAAGAGACTTGATTATTTCAGTAGGACTACAACAACAAAGCCTGGAGTTTCAAAGGCTTTCTTTTAAAAAGAATCTGAACATAACATTTACTTATTTCTTTTATGGCATCCTTGCCCAGGAAAGAAACACTTTGTTGTGCAGTCAACAGCTAAGGCAACCAGAGAATTCGCATTTGTAGATGAAGGCAAACTGGTAAGAATGGGCAGACTCTCACTGCATGTTGGAGGCTGGTAGGTTGGACCTTGAACAAACGTTCAGAAACTCCGAGAGTTTGTTTGAAGCAATTTCAGTTCTTCCTTATTACTGGGTATGCGGTGTGAGGACATGTCTTTAGGCTTTCCTTTTTCTGGCTGGTATTTGAATCGATTTAGATTTTCTCTTTATTAACAGTGTCACATTCCTTACCATCTTTGGACTGGGATTTTGTCTGTCTTTCTCTTTCTCAATATTTGGGGATTAAACCCAGGGGCATTCTACCACTTAGCTACTTCCTCAGCCCTTTTTATTTTATTTTGAGACAAGGTCTCACCAAGTTGTTTGGGTTGGCCTTCAACTGGTGATCCTCCTGACTCAGCCTCCCGAGTTGCTGGAAGTAATGTCATGATCCACCACACTTGGCATTCTCCTCTTTTTTTATTTTTTTGCTTGTCTTCCTCTACCTCCTTCCTTCCCATGGCCCTCCCTATTCTGCCTTCTCGTATTCCCAAATTTGTTAGTCTAGTCTTTATTTTTTTCAAGTTTTTATTAGTGTTCACATTTCATAGATTAAAGTATGTATACATAAGTATGTCCAGGATTGTGAAGTATCTGAGATTTTGCCCTGGCTTCAGGTTGGTAAGTTTGTAACTGTTTCATGGATGCTGGTAGAAAACAGGAGACTCCTGGATCAAAGACACAGGACTGTTTCTTACTCCCAGTAATGGTAATAGCTAGGGTATAGCGTTGCTCTATTCCTTGACCCCAGCCCCCAGACAAGGTGATGCAGAGAGGACCGAATGACCTCTCTGCATCACCTTGGTTACATGACAGTTGGTTACATGACAGCAAACTTAAGTTTAGGGAACATGAACTGATAATGAACTTTGAGCATTCCTGATTTTTGCCCTTGCAAGAAAATATTCTCTTTATTAATCTGGACATTAAGCCAACTTGCCCTCTGTTTTGATAGGAGATACCACCTGTCTCCCAAGGCTGTTTGCTAGACAAATATCCTTGAAAAGATAGTTCAGAACAAAGGCAGCTAGTGTCTCAGCTTTGTAAAAGTTCAGAAATTCCAGCGACTCAGGGGGAATAGTATCCCAATATTACAAACATACACATATTCATTCATCCCACAAATATTTTTTGAGTGCCTGCTACCTGCCCAACACTATTGTAGGCATAAAATTTCTTTCCTTTCACAGAGCTTGAGTTCTAAAAGTGGACAGAAATAGACAAAAAAATTGAAATGAAAATAACACCATATTAGTAATTGGGAAGATGACAAGTACCACTGACAAGACATAGCAGTGGAAGATAGAGGACCTTATTATACACTTGCCCATGAGATTTATGCTCATTGCTTTAAAACAGTGGGGACCACTGATGTTTACCAACTGCTTCCTATGTGCCAGGCATTCCTCTTAAGTTCTTTGTGTCCTGTCTCAATTATTCTCATCACGTTTCTTTTTTTTTGGGGGGGGGGGGAGGGGACAGCATTTTACAGATGAGAAAACAGAGTCCGAGAGATTAACTTTTTCAAGATGACATAACTGAGAAGAGGTGGTAGAACCAGGATTGAGTCCCAGTGATCCAGAAGCTTCTAAGTCCATGCTCTTAACTAATGCACCAAGTGCCCTCTGAATCATACATATTTTTCTATTCCTTATTATTTTAACTCCACAGTACTTTATCTGGCATAGCTCTATTCATTTTTAAATGGTGAACAATGTCGCATGTCATCGGCACATTATGATTTATTAATCGGTCTAATATTGATGAACTTTCAATTTGTTTTTAGTTTCTTCCCCCAAACAGTGCTACAAAAAACCCTCTTTTTATATTCTACTATTCACAGTGCTTTAATTCTGTGGCTTAGATATTCAGTAGAAGGATTGCTGATTCAAAGTCATATATGTTGATTTTGATAGATGTCGGATCATTTTTTGGATTCTATTACTCTTAATCCTACCTGTATTCATTCCGTTCCTGTCACCAGTGATGAATGTACACATTTCTGTCAGCAGTCAATACATCTGCTCTTTTTGATTTGCCAGTCTCTTAGATATAAGGTGATATCTCATTGTTCCTGTAACTTTCATTTCCCCGAGTATGTACACATGTGGAAATTTAAAAATAGGTTTGCTAGCCATTCAGAGTAGCTCTCTGAATTGTTTCTTTCAAGTCCTTTGCCCCATCTTTCTATTGCATTTTTATCCCGTTAATCGTCAGTGTCTCTGAGATCTTTGTATGCTATAGATATCCACTGTTTTCTGAATCTTTCCCCCATAAAGCTATTATTTGTCTATTCATTTTGCTTAGGGCATATTTACCATAGAAAAGTTTTAAGTCCCAAAGTAATAAATAAATTTATCTTTTCCTTTTAGCCTCTAGGTTTTGTTCTTGGTAACAAAGACTTGCTCGATTGGTTGGCTTAGACTCTTTGTAAAATCTCTTAGATTTTCTTGGAGACCTCTTAGAATTTCCAGTCTTATTTTTACATGTTTTATAAATTTTTAACATGAACTCTACCCATCCAACTGAAACCGGAATGATCATCTTTGCAGCAGCAGACCTGGCATATCATGCTCTTGTGTGAATGTCCTCAATGGCTCCACATCACCTGTAGGATAAACTCCAAGGACACAGGAGACCCTGCAAGGTCTGGCTCCTGCCTGTGTCTGGAGTCTCAGTTCCCTCTCTGAGTGAGTCTCCTTGTAGTCTGCACACTAGCCACCTCATACTAATTATAGTCCCCAATGTTCCACACTTTAATTAATGAATAGAATGTAGATGGCAACAGCTGGTCTTCTCCCACCCATGGCTGGGCTGCAAAGATTTACTTGATTTCTATTCTGAATTAATTAGGTACCCTTTTTATGAAGCTCCCTGGCAACGCCCTGCAACACACCCAGATTTTGAAAAGCAGGGGTTATCTTTGTGTCTGAGTTTCCACGGTGCTTTGGGATACTGGCCTAGTTTTCCTGTAATGATTCTCTGGTGTCATTTAACCCTCAGACAGCAGGGGCCCTGCCTTCATGGATCTTTGTAGCAGGGGTTCTAAAATTTGTAGCCAGGAGCTGTGTCGTTCAGGTATGGTAAGACCTGAAGAGTCAGAGTTGATTTGCTTGGAGGAAGACCTGTACTCACAGGTCTCTAGAAACAGGAACTGCTGCACCAAGGCAGGGCCATAGGTGGAAGCAGGAGGCAGGAGAGGCCGGGACAGCATGGCTCAGTGTTTATTAGGGTTTCCATGGGAAGGGGTGGGCGTGGCTGGGTGGGTCTGCTGAATAAGCTCAGGCCAGGAGAGTCTGAGTGACTCGGGGCTGTAACAGTTGTCCTGAGTTGTCCAGTACCTGGCTCTGAGTGATTTAGGGTATGCAGAGTGTTGGTGTGAGCATTTGATAGCGGAGGTGGTTGGGGCGAGGGCCCAGGATTGTTTGGTTTGTGTGCGGAAGGTGTGCTAGCAGGGCAGTCATCTGCCCTCTCTAGGAATGAGAGGAACAGTCCCTCCAGGATCAAAGCCCCAGCTGCCAGAGCATCGGGAACACAGAAACTGGCTATTGACTAGAACGCCATACGGAGTGTGATTCTGGGCCTCACTGCCTCAGGGAGGCTATCTAGGCATCTGAGTCCCTACTTCTCACTCTGGCCTTCGGGGCATATCGTTTTCAGCAGATGTATAGAATGGGTTTTTCCCCAGGTAAGATGATAATTACCCATTACGTTTCTTCTCTCAAATAAAAGGAAATACTGCTGAGTAGGATGTCTTACTGCATGTAGGCGGCTCAGAGCTGAGGCCCCTTGTATCTGCACAAGGGTGAAATTATTTCCCCAAGGTGCATTCTGGGAAGGGCCATTGCCCTGAACTTCATGTAGTAACACACGCGCTTTACTGTTTCCCTCAAAGAGGAGAGGCATGCGGGTGTAGTGAAGGTCTTCGGGCCCAGAGCGAGCCAGCTGCCATAGCCAGCCTCCTCTTCTAGGAGACGAGAGAGAATGGAGTGAGAAGATTTCTGGGGAGTCAGAGAACCCCTCAGATCGTTTCTCCTCATGGACTCTGAAGAAGGGCTAGACCAGAAGAAAACAGCAAAAGGTTAATCTAGGAAAAGGCACTGGGTCCTGGGTGTTGGCAATTGCCACACCTTCCCGTTACATTTCCAGAGGGCAGCCTGGGTAATTCAGGACATCCTCTGGGTGGCTTGATTTTGAGTGACTCACATGAGTCATATGAAAACCTTTGGTCCCGTAGGCAGCTAACTAAGACACTCCCTGCCTCAAACTACTTTTCCATCTGTTTTGATTTTGAAGGAAAAAATAATGAAGAAATTATGCTATGTCACAGGAAGATTTTTTTTTTTTTTTTTGGCTTCCAATTTTCCAGTCGACATCCCCAAACAAAATTAACTATAAATATGGAAAACATATTAGATTTTTAAAAACTGTGAACTGGGAAAACTTGAGGCAACTGTTTTATATCTTTCCTTTTATGACAAATTTTTCATGAACCTCTGCCACTCCACGTTCTGTGTTTGGTTTTAGTGTCATTTCCTATGTCACCTGCCCGGCCAACACACTTTCCACAGTGCACCCACAGCTTCTTTCAACTTCCATGTCTTGTGTTCTTAGAATTTTCTTTTGGTCCTGTTTCCTCACATACAAGTTCTTCATCTATTTTAATACTTTTTATTTTTATAAGTTTTTGTTTATTTGCAATGCTGGGATCAAACCCAGGACCTTGTGCATGGTAAGCAAGTACTCTACCATGAAGCTACACCCTGTACACTACAGCTTATCTTTCTTCAAACTCTTGAATATTTTATAGTCAAGACTCTCTCTCTGTGTGTCTGAAAATACATATATACAATCTTTTTCCCTATATCTTCCTATGTTGCTTTCCTCCCATCTCATGCCTTGAGAGAAGGAACATGTGGTATTTCTTCTCAGACCTTCATAGAGTTCATTCAATAGCAGTGCTTAATACACACTAGTTTATTACATTTCATTTTTTAGTGGCTATATATTTTTCTTTTTAATTGTTCAGAAAATTCAACTTGGTTTCATAAACATTTTTTTTCCAAGTTGTCCCCTCTGCTGAGAGCTGTGGATTGAAAAAGAAAGAAGTCATGGTTTCTGTTCTCATGCATTTACAATGTAGTAGGGGTGGGGTAAGGATTGGCTGTTAAAGACTTGCACATAATTGATTCCTGCAGATTCTAGAGCGAGCGTGCTCACTAGGGCAAGGCTGTATGGGGTGTAAGTGACAGCAGGGACTCCTGGGAAATTGGTAACTGGGCAGAGGCAGCAAGACTAAAATAGTTTCTTAAACTCTTGTCAGCTTGTCTCTTGGGCCCATAAACTATGCCTCATATTCTTGATGGAATATTGTGGAACATTACACTTCATCCATAATCTTAATTTAAGGCACGAGAAGTTATTGCAATAAACAATGTTTGTCAGGTATCTTCTAATTTTCACATTTTAAATTCAACAAAATTAAGAACAAATAAATAAGAACAAATCAACATGACATCAAAAATAGTCACAGTGTATCAAGGGAAGCAGATTTTCAATTATTTTAAAAATAGCACTGGGTAAGAATTCCCCTGAAGGAGCTAAATTTTATTCAGAATGCCTTGCAGCTAGAGTTACAAGCTTCTGTTGAACTAAGGTGTAAACCCAGTAAGTCCTCTGTACCCATGAGTATCCAACTTTTATGAAAAAGAGTTAAGTGATGAGTTGATATAGAATTTTTGGAAAATGTCAGAATATGTCAGCAGTGCAGCATGGATTCAGCCTAAAGTCCTCTCTCCAGTGTTTATAATTTAATGGATGGTAATTGAGGGTCACAAGCAACTTTTGGATCAGCAACAGAGACCAAGTTATATTTAACATATTTTGGAGTTCTGTATTTTATTGGTTATCTAACAACTATGAGTGTGAAAGCCTTAGGCAGCCAGGCAGCGGTCTGGAATCCTTTCTTCAGGGAGGCAGGATTGGAAATCAGAGGCTTTTGACTGTCTTCCTGGTGGGCTACCTCCTACCTGGGTGGCCTGGTAAAGCCACACAGTAAATGACTTTGGCCTGTATGGGAAAAGTGAAGGGATTGAGGTGACAGTCTTTTTCTGTATATTTTGTCTTTATAATTTATATAATCAACTCTTCCAAAAATATTTCAAGGGTGTTGTTGATCTGTATAAAACATGGCAAACGAAATGCCTACAGGTCAGAAACAGCTTCGAGTTTGAGGTCACTAATAAGATGACCCATTCACTAGCATGTCACACTGAAGTAGGGCGGTACATTGAAATGTCTTTAGAACCTGGTAAAGTGCTCCTGTTTTCTGTTGCTGCATAAAAATCTGCAAAACTCAGTGGTTCAAAGCATCGGCCATTGTATTTTTTGGTTCGTGGGGCAGAAATTTGGGCACGCGTGGAAGTGATTGTTTTGGCCAGTGACATTGGTGGAGGTTGCTCAGTGGTATTCAGCTGCCAGATGGGCTGATCTGGAGGGTCCTGTCCAACTTCACTCAATGCTGGGCTTGGTGGCAGGGGAGGCTGAAGCTGGGCTTGCTGCCATTGTTCACTGCATGCCTGCATGTGGCCTTGTAGTATGCATGCGTCAGGGTGGCTGGGCTTCTTACATGGTCATTCAGGACCTCAAGAGAGCGTTCCAGAAGACCTGGATTGATGTGGCTTCTTATGACCTGGCCTTGCAGCCCCAGAACATCACTTCTAGAGTGCTCTATGGGTAATGTAAATTGCTAAGGCCCAGATTCAAGGGACCTCTTTGAAGGAGGAGAAAGAATTTGTGATCATTTATTATTTTTATTGATTTTTTTTTTGTGGTGCTGGGGATCAAACCCAGAGCCTTATGTATGCCAGGCTCGGGCTGTACCACTGAGCTAGTCCATGACCCCAGTCCATGACCATTAAAATTTTTTTTTTCATTTTAATTTTTTTCTTGTGGTAAAATGCATACAATTAACATCTTAGCTCTTTTTAAGTATGTAGGTCTTTTAAGTATGTAGGTCAGCATTCATACCATTGTTCACCTATCACCACATCCAGCTCCAGAACTCTTTTTATCCTGAAAAATTGATACTCTGTCCCTATGAAGCAGTAAATCCCCATTGATTGCTTTAGCTTTCTCATGTGGGGGGAATCACATAATATTTGTCTCTCTGTGTCTGGCATGTTTCACTTAACATAGTGGCTTCAGACATTAAACATGAAGTATCTAACAGGATTTCCTTTCTTTTTTTAAGGGTGACTATTACATTGTATCATATACTACATTTTGTTTATTCATTCATCTGGTGATAGACACTTGGGTTGTTTTCACCCTGTTGTGAGTAATGCTGCTCTAAACATGGGTGTGTAGATCTTGGCCATTTTTAATCCATTTAAAATGAGTGAACTAGGATGGGGATTAAAAAAAAAAATCCTAGTGAAAACACTACAGTCTCAGCCTCAGAGTCAATGGGGCTATTGGGATTGGAGGTCTTGTGGTGAGTGGGGAAGGTGGGATATTGAATATGGGGCTGGTCTGCAAGGGTAGCACCATTACTACTGGCAGATTATGGTGCTATGGGAATGACAGCCAGAGTTTCCCCGCTATCTGTTCCAAATGAAATAGACATTCTAGATTTTTATTTAAATTTCCCAATTTTTAGATGTTGTTTTCTAAATGTGAAAATATTTTAAAAGATCACAAGTCAAATAAAATGTCTACCAGGTATATAGTTTGAGATCTCTTCTTACTAAAGCACACTGATCAATAAAGATATGTAAATGACTGATAGCAGGGCCTTATCTGTTCCAAAAGTAGAGATGAGGGTTGACAAACTTTTTCTTAAGGGAACAGATACTATTTTAGGTCTCGTAGGATCCATGGTCTCTGTTACAACAACATGGCTACTCAACTACAGGGCCATTGTAGCCCCCAAATAGCCAGAGATAATATGTAAATGAGTGGATGTGGCTGTGTCCCAATAAAGTTTTATTTACAAAAGCATGTGGCCCACCTTCCATAGTCTGCCTACCCCTGGTGTGGGCAAATTAGAGAGGAGGGGCATCCGAAGAGAGGTTCCCACTGTAATGAAAAATAATTACAAAGGATTGGTGGATGATGGGGGGATAGATAACTAAATCTAATGCATTCAGAAAATGTGATGCAACTATTTAGAAAACAATGAGTTAGATCTTTTTGTTCAGCAACAGATGGCATTTTAAAAAAATGCAGCCCTTTGACTTGCCACTTCTCATGTTAAGATAGGATGTGTTTTCCTTGCCATTGAAATTATGTTTTTGTGACTGTCTTGGCCAACAGTCTGACAGAAGTCATCCTCTGTGATTTTTGAGGCTGAAGCATACAATGGTGAGGGTACAGAGTCCACCCTCGGGAACACTACCGCGTGATCAGTGAAGCCTCTAGCTCCTACATGATCATTCCGAGGGAGCCCCTGGTCTGAGTGGGCCCATACTTAGCTCATTAGGAAGGATCACGTGGAGGGGCCCCGGGATAACATACAACAGATGCCAACCATCATGTTTTCATAACCCCAGCCACCATTTGAGTGTGCATGAGCCAGGGCCCAGCCTAGTCCTTCTGGGATCTGTGACCCACAGAAACCAGGTGAGAAAATACTGATTGCTGTTGTTTTAAGCCACCATTTTAGAGTGGTTTGTTAGGCATAATGAGATAACTGGAACGTAGGTGAAGAAAGATGAACAAACTCCTATGCCATCAGGTGAGATTAAAACAAATGAGTACAGTATATGTATAAAAGGATATACCTCACACTGTTAAATACGGCCTCTGGGGAGCAGAAATGTGAATCCAGGGTGGGAGGGAGATTCATACTTTTCATTTCACATTCAGTCTAATTTGAAGTTTTTACCATGTGCATGTGCGACTTGGTATTTTTAAAGAACTAGTTTAAATTTTAAATAAAGTGGAGAACGATAAAACTAAAATTTTCTTAGTTCACAGGATTTTTTTAAAGCACTGATTCCCATTTACTTTGCATCTACAGAAATCAGAACTATGTGCAGTATATTTTTAGACACTTTACAAATTCACAGGGTGCAGCCGGGGATCATTTTTTTTTAACACCAGCTCAGATTTAGAGATAAAAGAATAATCATGAATAATTAGAAAGAAAATCTATTTCCAGAAATAACACAGATCAAAGTCAATACTTCATCTCAATTCATGGTTTTAATTCACCTTAGGGTTTTTTTTTTTTTTTAAATGATCAGATACAAATTTTAATTTTAAAAAACCCAACAGGTTGTTAAGCTGTGGAGATCATCATCATTGTCACCCCCAGCCTGATACCCATCGTCTGAAATGCAGTGAGTGTTTTAATGACATCATTGAATAGAAACATTTGGTTAAACTTAATGGAATCTCTTTTTAATCCAAATCACTTCTGTCCTAGAGACTCTGTCCTAAAGAGACTGGATTTTCATAAAAGAGTATTGTACAATCCAATTATTTCTTAATTCAGGAGTTATTTCCTAAATCCCAAGGTTTTGCCCCACACTTTTGGCTTTGTCTTAGTTCTGTGGATCTCAGAAGTGGATGTGATTCTAGTGACATACTCAAGCCTTCTCAAGTTATAGATGAAAAACTATACAAAGAAGGTCACCTCGTTATATTACTGTATAACAGTGGTTCTCAAACTTGAGAATACACCAGGATCTCGTGGCCCCATCCTCTGGGTTTCTGATTCTGTGGCTTGGGATGGAATCTAAGAATCTACCTTTCTGTCACATTTTTCGATGCTGCTGCAGCTGGTCCGGATGCCACACTTTGAGAACCAGTTTTTAACTCACTCCTTGTTAGAACAGAACCTAGGGAGTTTCTTTTCCTGTTCTAGGTAAAATTCTTTCAAACAGGCTTTTTTTTTTTTTTTTAAACTTGATTCTTTCTTAAATGTCCTCTTCATAAATGTTTATCTTCTCTAACTTTCTAAGACACACAAGTACCCCCAATATTTTCCCTAAGCTGCTCCAATTTTGTCTCTGCATTCTCTAAGACTGGAAGTTCTGCCATAAACCATCACAGACACGAATGTTCCTGACTCTCCAACGGAGTGCTCGCCACTGCTCTGTTCTTGCTGGTGATCTTGGCTCTGATCCTTGGAGTTTACCCTCCTGGGGGTGTTTGAGTATCTTCCCGGATGGCTTTATCTGTATACCCACTTCTCTAATGCATTGTAGAAAACATCTCTTGAGCTCTTTGTCATTTGCTGGACTGACCATGGTTTTCCTCAAAGGTTTCAAGTAACTTGTTTTTAATGGAATAACCTGTGGTGACCCTTTAGAACAGGTTTGGGATGGCCCTTCCATGATGGCATCAACAGGTCATAACCTTGTATGTATTTTGAAAATGAGCCTTGGGCTATAAATAAAGCAGGTGAGGATTTAACTGCCCAGATGTTGCCCAGTAGCAGAGAGTACAACCCCATCAGGGTAAACCGACTCCATTCAACAGTTACTGGGGACCTGCTGTGTGTCACAGTCGGGGCTAGGATTTAAGCACACAAAGGTGAGTAGGCCTGTTGTCACAGAGCTCCCAGGCAGCCTCACCTAATGGTGGCAGGTGTGCACCTTGGAGCAGGTGGGATTGGGCTCAAGTCCCATCTCCATTATTTGTTGGTCCGGACAAATACGTTCCCTCACTAAGCTTGATTTTTTGCCATAAAAGCAAAAGTGAAGTACCTTCTTTGCATGTCTGTTTTCAACAGAAAACCAAGCCCTTGATGACAGAATTCTCGGTCAAGTCCACCATTATTTCTCGTTACGCCTTCACTACAGTTTCCTGCAGGATGCTGAACAGGGCTTCTGAGGACCAGGATGCTGAGTTCCAGATGCAGATTCCAGCTGCAGCTTTTATCACCAACTTCACCATGTAGGTGACACACTGGTCAGAGATGGAGGTGTCTGTGTGGGTGGTCCAGGTGAGCCTGACGTGATGTGGACCTCCCGTCAGCTCAGGCTCACCGGGGAGGAGTTGCGTCCCATTAGATGACATGTGGATCAGAAGATCAGCTCCCTTTCTTCTTTCCTTCCTGGCTTCCTGCCTGCTTGCCTTCCTCCTGTCCATTTTCCTTTCCTTTCCTCTCTGCTTCCCTCCTTCCTTTTCTTCCACTTCCTCTTTCTTTCCTTCCCTTCTTTCCTCCTGGTCCACTCTGGGCCAGGCTTTCTGGGTCAGGTGATTGATATCTTTCTATGAAAAAGACCATATTGCTCTGTTCCAGAAATTCCAGCAGGAAGAAACAGTCCACTAACAAGTAAATAGTAAATGAGATCATTTGGGGCAGTAGTGAATGTTGTAGTTTAAAGATGGCAAACAGGATCGAGAGGTGCTTCCTTAGGAAGGGAAATCAGGGAGTTAGGTGAGAGGGGCCATGGTTAGGTTGAGACCCCAGCATGAAACCTCTGATATATTGGCTGGGGTTTTTTCTGACTCAAGAAGTAAAGATAGGCAAAATAGGGGAAGTGTTGGGTTTAATTTTTGGTCTGGGCAAGATGTGAGTTGGTGAATCTTCATGGAAGTTTGAACAGACATGATTTTCTCCTGGAGAATCAGAAGCACCCTTGGTTGGGTCTGACCATTTGGACCTGTTGAAAATTGCCCCAGATTGAAATGAATGGTTTAAGGCTGGTGCCCTAGTTTGGAATGCATTCAATATGCATTTCCAAGAGGCAAATAAAAATATTTTCCAGGGTTGTCATGGTTCTAAGGACCATGTTTGGGTCTGTCTTGGAACTGCAAGCTGGTAACACAGCTGTCTCTGGTGTTTCAGGCTTATTGGAGACAAGGTGTATCAGGGTGAAATTACAGAGAAAGAGAAGAGGAATGGTGATGGGGTAAAAGAGAAAAGGAATAAAACCACAGAAGAAAATGAGTAAGTATTGTTTAATTAGGAATTTAAAATCCTGTTCTGCAAAGTATCATGTTTTCTACCCCTTGGCCTCTTTCTCTCCCATCCGCCAAATATTTTTTTTTTATTGAAGTAATAAATATATGTGATTAACAATATGGTAGATAAACATTGGTAATAAAAAAGATAACTTTGCTCCGCGATTCCTTAGTTCTTACTTCATAGAAACATCTGCTTCTCGTATTTCTGCACTGAGTTTTCTTGGTAGTTATCTCCTAACTCTAAATTGTATGATGTGTTGCCGTTTCTTGATTTCTTAATAAAAGTAAGACACTTATTTGCTGACTGTTGTGAAGAAAGGATTTAGCAAATTTACCTCAGGCCTACTTTCTCCTTGCATTCAAATATTTTATATTATTATCTTATATCTTCTTCCACTCACGAGGTGTTTCAACTACCCTAGATTATCCCTCCTATCTTTGTGTGGGGATAGACCCCAGGACCTCATGCATCCCAGGGGAGCACTGAGCGCCACTCCTGTCCCTGTTGCTGCTTCTTAAATGATAATATCCTTCTCTTACCCTTCAGTCTACCTCTCCTCATTCATTTCTTGGACTCATCTTTTGTCATGTAATCATTGGCTTTTTACATTTTCAAGGTTATTAACATTTAAATTCTGGTCCATAATGATACTTGTATGTCTATAAACTTGAAAACCAAGTATTTATTGAAAAATCAGCTATTTATTGAAAGCCAATAAATAGCCTTTGCCTTTTGATGACTATGTAAATAACATTAATAGAAGAACCACCTAGGATACACTAAAATTATATTTCCCCCTCAACCAGCCAAGCGTGAAGGCCTCTGTTCCCTTTGCAGAGAAGTGATCCAAATACCTCGATAAAATGGTATAAACTTGTAAGCCTGATTTTTTCATTAATAAAAGGACACGGCTTTGAGAAAGCTAGTTCTTTAAAATGATAAACTGTCAGAAACTTTGTTGTCATCTTGCTCTGGTCTAGAAGACCTGAGTCACTTTGATACAGAAAGCAGATGAGGTCCAGAGCTTCAGATAAGGCATTTGCACGCACGGAATTCCACATTTATCTTAAAGCTACAGTTTCCAAGGACACAGAACCTTGGGTCTCCTTCAAGTCCAGGAGGCTGACATTAATGGCTTTACAAGCACCCCCTGCTTTGCTTGGCTCCTGTCCAAATAGGGCTTCACTGACTTTTCACCTACACTCTGCCCTTCCCCCAATCCCATAATAACCTAGTTTCTGCCTTTTTTGGTGAGGTGCCTCCCAGTGCCTCTGGTATCTGGTCTCTCTTGCTGCAGCAAATTATTAAAACCTCACTTTGTGTTCTGCAGCTGTGTCCCAGGTTGTCCTTATCAAAATTGTTCAGAGTCATGCCACAGTTGACTTCAGCTGGATCATAACATAGAAGTTTCTGTTTTTCCTGGAGTTTCTAATCGCCTTCCTCTTATGAGATAGAATTTAATTTTGTTACTATTAATGTTGAGCAAGACACATCATTCATTTGAAATGAGGACAAAACGAATAACAATAACCAAGTTTATGGAAGCAGTTGTATGTATGTCACCCAGAAGACTGGCCAACAGTATTTGGAACACATTGCTGATTGGGAGGCATTCGGATTTCAGAGCCATTAAAGCATTCTGTGAAAACATGGCTGTCTCCAGATTCATGAAATATTGTTATTCCTTTGCAGCCGTCTTATAAAACATTTACCCTGGAATCACTTTTCATTTTCTTCTGGGTTAGTTTTGTTATTTCTTGTATTCCATATTTTACTCTTTCTTGGTTTTCACCTTTACTTTGCTGAAATATATTCTGAAGTGACTTCCTCAGAATGGGTGTGTGAGGGATAGAGCTTCTGAGATCCTTATCATATTGTATAACATTGTATGGAATTAAGGACAAAATGATTTTCCTTTTGCTCTTTGAGGTATTGCTTCAAGGTCTTATCACATCCAGTATCATTGCTGGTCTCTGATGTACTCCAGTATCATTCCTCTTACATGTTTTCTGTATCTGGTACTCTGATGTTTTACCATAATGGGTTTAGCTGTCAATCCTTTTTCCTTCTGCCCAGTACTCAGTGGAACTTTTCCATCTCCACAGAGCTGTCTCTTTTCACCTCTGGGAAAGAGGAGTACAAGAGGCCTATCTGCTTATTAATTCATTCATACATGTATTAGAATTATTTCCCCTTTATTTGGTCCCCTTTCTCACTCTTATTCTGTTGTGTCCTTTGGAACTCAAATTCAGCAGTCTCTCTGAGATTATTCCAAACTGATCTTTGTTTCTTTCCTTTGCTGCAGCCCCTTCCAGTATGTTCTGAGCTATATTGAATCGCCCAAGTCTTCTGGAACCTTGTTGAAATGTGTTACTACTCACCCTCCCACTCTTCATCCTTTGGTGGTCAGCCCGCCATCTTGAATCTGAGAACCCTCACTCAGAGTACTGAAAGGATTTGGAATAGTTTGTATTTTTTATAAGTTTTACAGTTCTCTATTTCACTCTAAACACATCCACCAAACTTTACCAAAGTGAAAAAACCTAATTATGAATTCATTTGTGCAATTCACAACTTGACCCCAAGGCTCCTTCTTGTAGTGGTTTGCCTACTTAAAGGTCCCCTTTCTCTTTTCGCCCTTAGGTCTGTCTCTGGGAAAGGGAAGAAAGGCCAGTTTTTGAATTCCCTCCTATTCAGCATTTGTCTTTGGTAAACTTCCTTTGGGCAGGTCTTTCCTTCTTCCAAGACTCGTTTTTATTTTTCCAGTCGAAGGACTCACCCGCCGTGCCCCCTGGTCTTCCTGGCATCCTGGTTAAGAGAGTATGGCAGGTGTCCTGAGGGCATCAGGGAAGCCTGGCTTTTTCTACTCTGAGCTCTACCTGTGGCCTCATTTTCCTTCCTGACAGGGAGCAGGGGACTGGCATATTCAGAGCCTCTCTGGTGATTCCCAGCAAGGACAAAGCCGCCTTCCTCCTGAGTTATGAAGAACTGCTGCAGAGACGACTTGGGAAGTACGAGCACGTCATCAGCGTGCGGCCCCAGCAGCTGGTTGGGAGGCTGACGGTGGAAGTGAATGTTCTGGAGAAGTCAGGCCTCACGTCCTTGGAGGTGCCACCACTTCACAACAGCAGGCAGAAGGGCAGTGGGAGGGGGGAAGGTGAGTACCGAGTGCTGCTTGTGCTCAGATCTTCTGGTCAACTCAAAGCTGCCACTTGGCACCAGAGAAGTCTGTAGAAGGAACGGCACCCCTTCCTCCAAGGCTTGAATTTTTGTGGAAATTGGAAAGATAGCAACAAAACAAAGACAATGCCGTGTACATCTTTTTTTTTTTTTTTTCTTAAAGATCTGGTCTCTATCAGGAAATTAAAAGATGTTTAAGTTATTTTTTTTGACACAATAATCCCACTCTTGGGAATCTATCCTAAGTAAAATATCCAGGATATTATTGGGCCTATCACATGCAGGAATCTGTCTGGTAACATTTATTGTAACCAAAGCATACCATCAGCCTAACTATTCAATGATAAGGAAACAATTTGTAAAATACAGTGACAGCCACAATTCAGCATGTGACGGGGGAAATGTATAAATTTGTACATGCCTCCAGGCATGGTGATGTGGGCCTTAATCCCAGAAACTCTGGAGACTAAGGCAGGAGGATCACAAGTTCAAGGCCAGCCTCAGCAATTTAGCGAGATCCTAAGCAGCTTAGTGAGATCCTGTCACATACTTAAAAGGGCTGGGGATGTGGCTCAATGATAAAGTGCCTCTGGGTTCAGTCCCTAGCACCAAAAAAAAAAAAAAGAGGAAAATTGTGCGTACTGTTAAATATGCTTTGTTAAATACAAAGTTGACTAGAAAGTTTTATAAAAAAATAGTTTTATATTAGGGACATGGGATTGTAGGGTCATTTCAAAAATCTATTTTTAAATATTCAATGATATATTATAGTTTTAAAAGATTAAATAATGAAAAATGTGTTCTGTAGATTTGGATTAAGATACAGACATGTAGGTTCATTAGCAGGACCATTCAGTTTAGGTTTTTCTCAAATTATTATTTTTTAAAATGTAGTTATTGAATTCATTATGAAAATCATTATAGTCTAGTTTTAATGACTATTAATTACAACTAATAGCTCATAAGATATTTACTGGTGTTGAGCTCTATAGTTAATATGCCAGTAACATTTAACATCAAATTGGATGATGAGACAGATATATTAAAAAAAAAATTTGCCAGGTTTGGAAAGGCAAAATTTCAGGCAACTGGGACATTGAAAATTGTGAATGTGGACTAAGAGAAGGTGGGTGTTTAACATATTGCCAAATTATTTAAGGCCTAGAGCTGGTGTGTGGAAAAACAAATAGGAAGCATGTTCCCCACCCTAGCACACAGTTTAAAGACTTTCCACTGACACATCATCCAACCTGGGGGACTGCATGCTCCCTGGCTCCGGGGAGACCTGAGTCTTTGTTGTGTGTTGACTCCAAACCCTGACCTTGACACCCCAGATCTGAGGCAGCAAAGCCATTGCCAAGGGCTCTAGCGTTCTGAAATGGATTGAGATATGACAGTCATTCACATGTCAAATGGGCAGGAGTCATGCGGCTAGTGGATTTCAGCTCAGTTTTTGACTACTCGTGGCAAAATTACTACACTTCTGTAAGCCAGCTTGCACAACTGTGCAGGGGGCCACGGTGAGGTATGAGAGCTTGTGAAGCCCCTGGTCCAGAGGAAGAGCTTGATAATTGCTCAGGATTGTTTTACTGTTGTTATTATGATCACCTTCTACTTACTGTCATTCTCTGCACCTCTTACCTCCCTGTTAAAGCTCATAGGTGGCTTTGAAGCAGGTCTGTGCGTCTCCTTGGGGGATTTAACCCAGGGCCTTGTACATAGCACATTGCTGAGTGTTCAAATCAGAGAAGAAAAACCAAGCACAAATAGCCAGGAATGGAAATCTCATTTCTCCAATCATACTTTAGAGGGAGGGACATTTTCCTTTGTACAGCCAAATGAAAGAAGCGTTTTTTTTGAGGGGGAAGAAAAATCTCTGAGTCGGTAGGATCGTGTACAGGGGGTGGAGTATCTGAAGTGCTCTGGGTGACACACAGGGTCAGTGAATGCGTCTGTAGGAGTTTCTGAGGGCAGCTGGCTGCAGTCAGGAATGTGTGTGTTTTGCCTGATTTTCTGAACCACTGTGATTCTCTATAGCTGTGTACACGTTGTAATGTATAGGTGTATGTGTGTACGTGTGTGTATGAATGTGGTAAGTGTATGTATGTGTTGTGTATATGTGCATGCATGTGTGTGTGCATTTGTTGTGTGTGTACATGTTGTGTGTGTGCGTGCATGTTGTGGTATTTGTGTGTGTTATTCTTGGAGGGGGTAATGAATTATAATTGTTGGTTAAAACGCTGCTCACTGTTTATATTCAGGCCCTGTTAGTATCTCAGAGTAGTTTTTCCAGACCACTGATCTCTTGGGATCTGTTTATTTTTAAGAAAATTGTTTTCCTAGCTCTTTGTACCCAAGCAGATACTTGGCCTTCCAGAACGTGGAGATTTCACAAGTGCATCCCAGAGCCAGGTGCAGTGGACTGATTCCCGTGTTGCTGTTGCTCATTCCCATCTTTTTGAGCTCAGCTGTTATTTTTCCCGCAAAATGGTAGCCTCAGCAGTGTGAAACACAGGATGTTGTGATTTTGTCTGGACAGCGTTGCATGTTTCCAAAATAAATCTAGGGTAGAGATCAAACTGGGGTTGGGCTGCACCAGATCATGAGCTAGCTGTAACTGTGTGAATGTGGTCCAAGCCAGGACATGACTCTTGTAGATCTGGCCATGGTTAAGAAATCAGACTCCTGCAATTTGTCTAAGCAAATCTCTGAGGGCTGCACTTTGGATGGGGATTACTGTGTGTGAGGTACTAGATTAAGCTCTTCACATATAGTGTTAGCTCATTTGGTCTTTATAAGGACCCTATTAGGTCAGGTTCTTTTAATCCTCACTTGATTTATGAAGAAATTAAGGATTAACGAGGTTCCACAATATGGACAACATCTCATATCTGATTATTCATGGAGACAGAATGTAAGCATAAATTCATCTGACTTCAGGTTCCTGCCCTTAGCCATTGTACTGTACTACCTTCTCACTGAACAGAACATTTTAAACTGCTGGGGTGTGACTCCAAATTCCAAATCTCTTCCCAGTTAAATTTTTTTAAAAAGGTTAAAAGCAAGATGATCTACTTTTGCTCAGTTTCCTTGCCAGGTAAATTGGACCCACATCTATTGAATTATATTAACAGACCCCCTTCTCAATGTAAACGTCAATTGTGTGAGATAACTTAGAAGTTAAAGCATTACAGGATTATTAAAAGAGTTAATACATGTATAAATTTTCACTTAGACAGGATCCTTAATGACTAGTGATAAAATAAATAAAGTGAAACGTAAGAGACCTTACCTGTTTTAGTCCCCATTTGGCTTTACATCAGTGATTCTCAAACCTGACTTTTTCTGGTAGTAACCTGGAGAGGTTGAAACATAAATCCAGATGGCCAAGTTCACCCCAGGCAGGTGAATTAGAGATTGATGTGCCATGGGGTGGGGGTTGCCTAGGGCACTGTATTTTTAGGTTGATAGTCTGTATGTTTGCACAAAAAACTTGAAGAATTTATACATGCTTTTAAAATTTTTAGTTATTCTTAAAGTAAAAGAATAATGCTGAATATTTTTTTTTCTGCTATTATGCAGGTATGGTCCTAATGACTTTGTCCTTTATATGCCTTCCTGTAAAATTTGTCCATTTTAAATGTAGAGTTCAGTGCTTTTTAGTACATTTGCAGGTGCATCAGCAGGTGTACAGATAAATGAAATGTGGAATGTGGACACGAGGAATATTATCCAGACATTAAAAAACGAAGAACAAATTCATGTTACAATATGGACCTTGAAAACATTATGCAGAGTGAAAGAAGCAAGATTCAAAAGGTCACAGACTGTACTATTCTGGTTATTTGAAATGTCCAGAGTAGGCAAATCCATGCACACAGAAAGCAGATGGGTGGTTGCCAGGGCTGCAGGAGGAAGGAAGGGGAACGATGGCTTAATGGCTGCAGAATTTCCTTGGTGGTGGTGGAAATGTTTGAGAACTTAATAGAGGTGGTGGATGTGTGATCTTGTGAATGTACTAAATGTCACCAAATTGTACACTTTAAAATCATTAATATTTTGTTCTGTGTGCTTCACCTGAGTTTAAATGAAAAAGTCACACTCTAGATTGTACTAACCCTGCTCTCTCCCTGCCCTGGAAGCCAGTTTCCTGTGCTCCTGGGCACTTAGCTGTGCGTCTGTTACATGCCTAGGAAAGCAAATGACCAGAGTAGGTGGAACTGGATTTGTAGCTTGCGTTTTAATTGTATCACCTCTATGTATACTTTCTATAAAATTTTGGCTTTCACACAGTCCTTAACACTGAGGAAGCTTAATTAGCAAGAAGAGAAGCACTGGAGACAGCTTCATTACTCTTTAGGTTGGAAGGTGAATGTAGACTCTACATCTGTCCCTAAGAACAGGTTCATGGCCATACTCGCTGCAAGATCAAGTCACCTCTGACCCGAGATGAAGGGTGTCTTATACTTCATAGATGCTTAATGAGGAGTTGAATAGAATCTGTTTTGAATTTTTACTTATATCTCTCTTTAATCCCTTCACATCATGACTCTGTCTTCTGCTGTCAGGGGTCTTTCAGGTCTGTATTCTTAGGTCCTTAAGTTAGCGTCTGGCATAGAATGGGTGCTTAGTAAATATTTGTTCAGTGAACTAAGGACTAAATAATTGTTGACTGTGAAAGTATTACTGGTTCTTCAACACTTTCCTGGTTTACCCTGGTGAATTTTGCCTCCTCTTAAGTCTAACTCTTATTTTGTTTTGAAGGAGGAATTAGAGGAGGGAATTAATAATTCACCTTTGGTTCTAGGAGATTCTGGTTCCAAAAATATAGATACATACTGCTTTGCTAGGATTGCCAGATAAAATGCAGGGTGCCTTGTTACATTTGAATTTCGGATAAGTAATTATGTACCATGCAGTATTCGGGACATACTGAAAAGTTACTCATTATTTGAAATTCAAATGTGACTGAACATCCTGTATTTTGATTTTCTAAATCTGGCCTCTCTCCCTTATTAAAGGGCTGCATTGTGATTCACCATTAAGGCCCTCATTCTGCGTTCCTCCCCTGGATGCAGTCTCCATGCAGCAGCTGGAAGGGCATGGCCCTGTTTGGCCTCTGAAATCTCTGTATATTTGCCAGGAAACAATCTGGTTGTTATGTGAGAGTTTCCAACATTGTTCAGCACAGAAATTATTCAGGTATGAATCATTTGGCTCCAGAGTTGGTTTTGTTTTGTTTCTCAATGTAAGTGTGCAAACCCACATTGTCTTGTGTGTTCTGACATCCACTGTGAGCACCTGTGAGCAGGATAGACCTGAGAGATTGGCACAGGGCTTTTGGCCTGATAGAGGGGAGCAGTCCTGTGAGGCTGCAGTTTTTGCTTCTTCCTGTTTCCTGTTGTCTTGACCTGGTGTATGAGGTGGATACTGTCTACCGCAGCTGTGGCTGGAGCCAGAGGTGGTCCAGGGGACATGACATGTCACCGAGAGCATCGCTATCATGGGGCTTCCATTCTCTTGAGGGGCTCCCCTGACATCTTTCCAGCTGCTTGCTGATGTGGTGGTCCCTTTCATGCTAACTGTCCAACAGGCCTGTCTTGAGCGCTTGCTGCATTCCCAGCACTGAGTCAGATGCCTGGAATCCAAGGGTGACTACGACATTGTCACTGACCTTGAAGAACGTAAAGTCAGCAATAGTATTTTTTTCCTTTTTAAGTTTCAAATTGTTATTAAAAAGCACATAACATAAAATGTGTCATCGTCACCCTTTCTCAGCGTACAATTCATTGGCACTAAGTACATTCCCATTGCTGTGCAACCAATCTCCTGAACGTCTTCATTTTTCCCAACCGAACTCTGTGTGTCTTAAACAACTCATCTCCCTGCCCTCCAGCCCCCAGTGGCCACCACTGTGCTTTCTCTCTGAATCTGACAACTTTAGATGCCTCTTCTCAGTGGAACCTCACAGTATCTGTCTTACTGTGGTTGATTTATTTCACTTGGCATGTCCTTGGTATTCATGCATGTTGTGTCAAAATTTCTTTCCTTTTAAAACATGAATTACATTTTGTTTATCCATTTGTGTTAACAGACACTTGGATTTGCTTCCATTTCTTGGATTTTTTTTTTTACTCAGGATCCAGCCCAGGGCTTCATGCATACTAGGAAAGTTCTCTACACTGAGCTACATCCCCAGCCAGCCAATAGGTCTTAGGAATAATACTGCAGTGGATGTGGGCATGCAGACATCTTTTGGAGATCCTGCTTTCAATTCTTTTGGACATACCCATAAGTGGAATTGCTAGATCGTATGGTAATTCTACCATAGGAACTGCCATACCATTTTCAATAGCAACTGCGCCTTTTTTCATTCCCATGAATAATGTACAAGTGTTCTCGTTTCTTCATATCCTCAACTCTGGTTCATTTCTGGTTTTTTTTTTTTTTTTTTTTGATAATGGCCATCCTAATGGGTGTGTAGAGTTTGCAATTTTGAATATATATATATATAAAAAAAAACCACTGTAAGATTGAATCTACAAAATGTCACCCAGTTTTTCTCAATTACTAAGTCCTGTTCTGCCTGTTTGCGAGAGGACATTGTAAAGGAATTTAACAGAAATCGCTTACATCTCATATTTCTTTGTGCTGCAGCACAGCTTTTGGGGGATTTCATCTGGCTCCACTTGAAATCCTTTGAGCAGGTACTAGGTCTTTGGTGGACATAAGATGCTCTAAGCCTGGGACAGTGCTTATTTCAGGAGTTAGCTGCCATTAGGACAGGTGCATCTGAAAAATTCGCACATGTTTTCATGCAGAGTCTGGCTTGGGAAGTTGATCAAATATGAAAGCTGAAACTTGGTAATGTATTATTTAGAAAGAAAGTACATTGAATGAATAGTGAAGAAAGCTAATATGCTAAGACATCTGGGCAAACATCACTTAATTATAAGAGTCAAATTTGAATCCTGTCAGCTATAAAATTGCATATTTATTCTACGCTATGTATGTTGCTATCATATCTACATTGATACTCCTTTCCCCAAAGCATTTAAAATACCAATAATCAATATCGGGGAGAGGTCCTTTCCAATAAGAGAACTGTATATAATAGACTTATGAAATAACCAATTTTTTTTCTCTTCTTCATTGCCTCAGTTTTACCAGTGTCTCTTCCAATATTGTGCTGGTTTGCACGAATTTTGTCTTTATTGCCTCTACCAAAGGATAGTTGCATAATTATTCACAGTACTTTTGACTGCCCTAAATTTAAGAAATTGCCTCATTGGATTCCAAGTGAGCTGGTACAAAAAACAAACATAAACAATTTAGCCTCTTTCCAAGGGGAAATGAGCAGGCACTGTTTGTTTGGAAATCCTTTTGTAAACGCCCCAGGTGTTGGCTGCCTTTCACGGAGAGTAGCCAAACTCAAGCCCACAGGAAACAGAGGCCAGGAAATCCCTCTGTCTGTCGACCCAAAGGCGCGTAGCTTCCAGCTGATGTCCTTGAGCGTGGTTCTCTGCTCCGGAATCTTTTCCCCTTCAGATATTTCACGTAGCAACTGTCTTCCTTTTATTTCCCCATCATTATCTAAGAAGAAAATATTTGTTTGTGTACAACATCCATGCTCCAGGATAAAACTAGGCTTAAACTTGTTCTCTCCAAGCCTTGTATACTATACACACACACACACACACATATATATATGCTTTGTCATTACAAGATAGAATCACAGAGATGAGTATTTAATAGCACTTATAGTTGTGATTTCTTTGGACTCCTTGGAAGATGTAGTGAAAGCTACAGAGCCTCTATTCAGAAAAAAAAAATTGCACATATGCTTCTACATGAAACATTCAGCATATCATTTCAGTTGTCTCTTGGGCAGATCTGACTCTATTAAGACCATTCTTCATGCAAACAGTATTGAATTCCCTGTCACAAATGTTTGTTATGATGTGTATGACCTGACGGATTGCTTTTACCGAGTTCTCAGTGATGTAGAGAAAACTGTTATGGTAAAACATAAACTGTGTGTCATCGAAGAGTATTTTTTCCCCGTAAGTTGCTTTTTTATGATAGACAAAGAGTACAAGAAGTGACTTCTAGGGGGTGGGATGGGACGTGTGTGTAGTGAGCAGCCATTATGTGGGGGCACCCTACTTAGCCCCTTTCCTGTGTGATCTCACTAAAACCTGACAGTGATCCCATGATTGTGGCACAACTCCAGTTAGCAGATGTGGAACAGAGGCTTGGAAGGATTAAGCCGCTCATTTGGAGTCTGTAAACTCGCAAGCCCACTTTGGTATGATGTGGTTTCCAAAGGTGACACCTCACTTCTTTCCGGAAGACTCAGCTGTCAACAGGAAGAGACCCTCACAGGACCCTGATGGCCTGAGAGTCTGAGAGGAACCAGTGGGTGGAGAAATTGGGGGTTATCTCGCATGAATCCCCAACGTCTGAATTAAAACTGGAAGATGATGTGAGACTCATCCTCCCCAAGTGGGAGCAGGGTCCATAGTTGGCTCCTTCCCCCTCAGCAAGTGGGCAAGAAGGAAAGGAAACAAAGAGAAGGGAAGAGACAGGGCACTCATTAGAAAAGTAGGTCAGAGGCTCCCCTTCTCTGGTCAGCTCTCACACTCTTACCCCCACTCCTCATTGTCTGTGGAACACGTCCCATGATGCCAAGTGCCCTGCTAACACAGCTTACTGTACCCAGGAAACGCTGTGTGGCCAACAGCAGTGTGGACCCCGTACCCACTAAGGAAGGCTAAGCAGTAGTGTTCTGCTTTGGGATTTTGGTCAGTAGCTATCAGAAGAACCTATACTAACATAATTAGCAGATTCCGACACACACACAAAGGGGGATTTTTATTTTCTAGAGATAGGACTCTGGAATTGTTCTCTGTAGATTGTTTTTAAGAGGTAATGGAAAATTCATTTGGTCACTTTTACTCACTGGGGCTTAATGGGTGGAAGCATCAGGAGCTCAGCTTCTTGGTGCGTAATCAGATCGAGAATCAACCCACTCTTCACGTAAAATAAGCCCATTGAGATGAATCTCATGAATTTTCATCATGAACGAGCAAACACCGAGGTCAATAGGAAACGAAAATAATAATACACTATCCTTTCTCACGGTCCATATCAAAGAGCCTAGTCAAATGAATTATGAAGAGAGAAATTATACTTTTTAATCCCAGTACTTTCATTGGACCATGAATGTATTAATTCAGGGCACTTGTAAGAAGCATTTTCATGAGAGATCTGAAGCAAGACAAAGTAGGTACATGCCGGCAGCATAAAGAAGAATCAAATCTAATTATTGCAGAATCTTAGAGATAATCTAACCACTGCCTAATTACATACAACAAATTTTATTGGCAATTTTTTATATGTAAGGCACACCAACTGGGTGTAAGGAACATGTCTATTTTCTAGGCAGAAACCAGAATCACTTGGAGGTCTTGTTAAAAACACACATTGCTGAGTCCCATTCCCAGCTTCTGACTCACGGTTCCCGGGGTGGGCCAAGAATTGGCACTTCTAGCAAGCTCCAGGTGGTGTGGCTGTTGCTGGTGCAAGGCTACACTGTGAGGTCCACTCTACACTGTCCTCACAGGTGATTACTGCGGGGTTTTCTTGAACACCTCTAATGAATTGAGTGGTGAGAGCTGTCTGTACCAATAGGACATCTTAGAGTTGGCCAACGCCACGCTGAAAAGTGCTGCCCTTCAAGTCGGTGCCTGGACCAATTTGTACCAGCTGGAATTACTCAGGATACACCTAGTCCCCATTTAAAGGCCTACACTAACACATTTATCCCAAGGAAAAGAGCAGATAGGGGTTTATTTGACCAATTATAATAGGTTCCATGCCTGTTCAGTCTATTCTGCTGTCCAGTTCCCAAGTTCAATTCTTAAGAAATTTGTGTTTACATAAAGTATGCAGATAGTTTGTGTACAGCTTGATGAGTGGGTGCAGGTATACATACCCATACAACTAACTCCCTTCCACATTGAGATTCAGGACACTTTCACCACCCCAGAATTTCCTTTGTGTTCTTTCCAGTTAGTATCAACCCACCAAAGGAACAACTGCTGTTCTTCAGTTGCTGTGAGTGAGCAAGCAAGTTGTGTTTGCTCTTAAACTTCATGTAAATGGAAGTGGAGAGAACACTCTGTTTTATATCTGATGCTTTCAATCAACATAACCATGAGATTCAACCCTGTTGTAAATAGCAATAATGAGCCTTTCATTTTAATTGCTGGGTAGTATCCCAAGTTTGACGTACTTTACAGTCTTATATTTAATTCCTTCTATTTTGTGTATGTTTAAGGTTGGTAATAATATTAGCTAGTGTGACTGCTTATCATGAACCAAATATGTTATGTCACTTCATCTTGTCAGTAATGTTACATGGGTGCTGCTGTTAATCCACTGTACACAGGAGAAACCAAGGCTCAGTAATGTAGAAGTAGAATCGGTATTTGAATGGGTCCTCTTGACTCATGACCCTGAGTTCTTAACTGACGTGTTGCTATGCCTCTCATTCTTGGTGTTTTACCAGTAGTCACCATTGCAACATTGACCCCAGAGAATTATAGTTTCCTATCTTCAAGGACCTTTCCATTTTCAGCCCCCTTTTTTTCAGTTGTGTGATGGTTCTGAGGCTTCTTCAGCTATGCCAGTAAAGTGAACAGGGACACTTGTCAATGTGCCATCTTGATTTTTTTTCCAACTCCTTCAAATGAGAGATTTGTTGAAAGCAGTTTCTTCTTTGTTTTTCTAAAACAAAATAATTTTTCTATTTTGCAAGCTCTCTGATCACTTCCAAAATCCCTGCCCTTGTTAAGTGCAAATAATAGAAGAATCAGTTTAATCCTGAGGTTCCTGTTAAGGTTACACCTAAATTGTCCCTGAAAAATAACTGTCTGTTCTGATGAAGGAAGTGTTTAAACTTCCTTTGACTTTGGTATTTAAAAAAGCTGTTAGCAGAAGGAAGTTTATTCTTAAATACAAATTACTGGGGCCATTTATACTTCATTTCCTTTTTTATTCTGCTAATTGCAGATGGGAAATTAGTGGTCAGCCTATTCCATGGTATCAACTTGAATAGATTTTTAAAAATAATCAGACACTTTATATCAATTTAAGCCTGTTTTGGAGTCAGTATATGGATTTAAACATAAAAAAATCTTCTGTGTGTAATTATGATTAAGAATTCTTATTTTAATTTTGACTAATAAGTCTCATTTTTATTTTCATACTACTTATGATGCATTCAGATTTCAAAATATGGATTTTTATTACTAAGTACATTGACCAGTGTTGTTTACACTTATAACTGTGGTAGTCTGCTAAGTAATTCTCATGTTCTAGTAGGAAATGAACTCAGAAGTTCAGAAGTAAAATGAAGCTCAGAAGTAAAAATGAAATTCTCCTCGTTTAGTGTCTCATTACACTAGTTTTTCATAAATTACATAAAATCCAGTCATTGATAATCTTTCTGTAGTTCTAATTTGTATCCTAAGAATCACATTAGGGAAAACTTTGGGGATTCTTTCTTAAAGAGCCATATGCCTCCTGACAAAGTGTGTATTAGGGCAACCGGTTGATTGATGAGGGGAAGGTTTTCTTTATGGACTAATTCCATATGGAAGGAATGATAGAATTTGAAGTCATCATTCTGCAGTTCTAATGAATTGGTGGACCTAGCTTTCATCAGTCATTGGTAAAAGTATCAAGTGAAATACCACTAGGGAACTTTTTAATAGGAATGAGGGGTCAGGTCAACAACACCTGCACACTGTCTTTATTAGTGCCACTAAAAGTAGACAGGGAGACATTGCTTACCTTCTAATGTGATGGAGTAGAAAGAACTTGGCATTACTTATAAGGTGTTCCCATGAAGATACTTCAGCTATGATATCTTCATCTCCTATGAAGTAGTTCAATAGCATCAAGCCTGAATCTAATCAAGCTTCCAGCTCTGACTTCCAGAACACCAGTGAACACATGGGATTGAGCTGTGGTGCTCAGACCTAACTGCACATGAGAATCACACAGGCAGTTTTTCAAAGACATAATGCCTAGTCTGCATCTCAGAATAATTCAGTGAGAGTCTCTGGGCCTAGGCATCAATATTTTTTTATAGCTCCTCCAAATATTACAATGTCAGCAGATGAGAGGAGCAAGTTCAGTGACCAAGGTATGTATGTATGTATATATGTATGTGTGTGTGTATAGTTTTAGTTAGGTTTGGCATCACTGTTATCAAAATACCCAACTAGAACAACTTAAGAAGAAGTTTATTTGGGGCTCATAGTTTCAGAGGTCTCAGTCCATAGATGTCCAACTCCATTGTTCTGGGCCTGAGGTGGGGCAGCACATCATGGTGGAAGGACATGCTGGAGGGAAGCTGCTCACCTGTCATTGCAGCAAGGAAGCAGAGAGGTGGGGTGAAGGACAGGGAAGATGCACCTTTCCTTCTAGGGCATGACCCCAGTGGCCCACCTCTGTCAGCCACGTCCCAGCTGCCTATAATTATCACTCCATCCTTTCACACTAGGATGGACTGATTAGGTTACAGCTCTGATAATCCAATCATTTACCTCTGACTATTCCTCATATCCACACCATAACACATACGTACACGCACACACATATTTAGAAAAGAAGAGGTGTAGAGGGAAGGACACTTGAGATTTAAAGATACTTTAAGAAACAAATCAAATGTGATGTGGAGATTTTGTGTTGATCCTGATTCAAACAAATCAACCATACCATGACATTTTTAAGAGAATTTTAAGACTGAGTATTAGACGATAATAAGACATCAAGCATTAACTTTGTTACTTGTGATAATGTTTTGTAATTAAGATAGAAAAATGTTCTTATGCTAGAATGCATACTGAAATATTTATGGATGGATGATGATGTCTGAGATTTGTAATGCAATAATCTAGAAAAAAGTGAAATGGAAGTAGATACAAATAATTGGCAGCATGTTGGTAATTGTTACAGTTAAGGGATAGCTATATGGGGGTTCATGTTGCTTTTCTTTCTACTTTTGTGCATTTTAACACTTTGCATAAAAGGTTAAGAAAAGAGCCATAATGGTGAAAGATGGGATAGCATATCTCATACATTGTGGTATGTTAATAACACAAAGACTCAGAAGGTTATGTGAACTGCAAACGTGTGATAAGATCAAGTCTAACCCTCTTTGTCTATACAAAAATGGTTCTTCTTTTTAAGGAAATATTTATATATTGTTATTAACGATGTTTATGTGTTATCTGCAGATGATTTGGGACCACCTCCTTCTACTGTTATCAACCAAAATGAAACTTTTGCCAAGGTCATTTTTAAGCCCAGTGTGGTCCAACAAGCCAAGATTGCCCAGAATGGAATTTTGGGAGATTTCATCATTCGATATGATGTCAATAGAGAACAGAGCATTGGGGACATCCAGGTACCAGGTTTTATGTTGCTATTTCCTATTGGTAGCTTGATACTTTTTGCTAGGCTCAGAACTGTAATTTTGACACATTAGCTAAGGGCAAAAGTTCTTTCTGGTTCTTTGTAAATTTGTTTTACCCCAGAATATGTCTTCAAAGAAACTGGAGATGATCCTTGCTGGAAGCTGAGGGTACCTATTTCCTGCTCCAGTAATCTGGACAGCTAATGAAATCTAAAATGTAATTTTCCCTGTGGTGTTTTAGATGAGGTTAGAATTTTAGTTCATCTTCAATTTTAATTAAAGGAGACTGTTCCACAGCTTATTTCCCTTTAGGTTTTATTGCTCCAGAGACAGGGTAGGAATATTAAAATATATTAATGTGCATCCAGAATGTTGACAACCTTGATGTCTCAATGCGTAAAATGCTTGGTAAAAAACAGATAATGAAAGAAGTAGGATTCTGAAGTAGCAAGGTCAGATGGGATGGATAGTTAAAGTTGAGTGGCTTGTCAGGATCAATACTTCTGTTTTTCAATGCTGGGGATTAAACCCAGGTCTCACTCATGCTAGACAAGCACTCCGTCCTTACATCCCCCCCACCCCATCAATACATTTTAAAGGGATGATTCTATCCTTATACGGATTAATTAGCAACTGGTTTCTTTGGGGCAACCACAGATAATTTTGCTCTGAGTGTGGAATGTGACCCTAGACTGTTTCATGCCGTCTCAGATCTAAAAGCTCCACAGATGAACTATTTTGGATAATTTTCTTCCCTGCGCTGGGTACTACCATTTTTACTTTGTTTACCCTTACCAGGTTCTAAATGGCTATTTTGTGCACTACTTTGCTCCTAAAGACCTTCCCCCTTTGCCCAAGAATGTGGTCTTTGTGCTTGACACCAGCGCCTCCATGGTGGGAACCAAACTCCGGCAGGTGAGTGCGTGCCGACTGCCTATTTTTTCCTGTCTCACTTTTTTCCCTGGGACAGTGATCTGCCTTGTGGATAAAATTCAGTTGCTTCCAGATGTTCACTTTATCATCCAGCTACTCCTAAGCACAGAGAACATTCCTGAATTGAAGCCATTGATATAAACCATTGTTCTAGCGTGTTGGTTTTAAGAGAGCAGAGGGACATGTTAGAGAAACACCTTGACACCGGGCACTGGCAGAGCAGATGACATGAGAGAGAAAGGAAAGACCACTCAACCACGTACCCATGGTCCACAGAATAATTCTGCTCAGCCATGATTCCTTGGAGAGTAACAGTAGGATCATTGGAAGTCCCCTTGGCATATCCTTAGAACAAAGAATTCAGGTCTCAGTAATTCAGGACTGATATTTTCACAGAATTTGCAATGAATCTTAAAATTTCAGGACTGGAAGGGATTAAGGGGACATGTAGTCTGCTGAGAAATGAAGTTATCCTGAAAATACATTTCTTTTTACAAATCATTATAAAAGGTGATTCCTTATCTTACTTTGGTATCATAAATATCATTTTGGGGATTTGTAATATATTCACAACTTTCATAAGGTGAATTGAGAACCTTAATAACTCTACATTCATTGAAAACTGAGGTCTTTATCTTTTCTTTTTAAATTCATTATGTGTGTTTTTTTTTTTTCAATCAATCATATATACACAGCTTAATGAGTAAAATAGTACCTCGAAGCTCTTAAGAATCCATATCTAGGGGCTGGGTTTGTGACTCAGCAGTAGAGCGCTTGCCTAGCCTGTGTGATGCATTGGCTTTGAGTCTCAGCACCACATATAAATAAATGAATAAAATAAAGATCTATCAAAATCTAAAAAATATTTAAGAAAAGAATCCATATCTACCTGTTTCCACCAAAGGTTCATATGCAGCTGACTCTAGTACTAGCTAATAATGTATTGCAAATATTTTCCTCAGTTGATTATTACTTTATGAATGGTTTCTTGGATCATTTGTATTCTTTGGAATCATGTAGTAAAATCTGTCAATCTTTTTTATGGCATTCAGTTTTCCTCTACCCCAGGATTGCTTAAATATTTTTTCACCAGAGTATAGCTAAATATTATTTCTAATTAAAATAGGGAGAAGATAACCTCACCCTGTAAAATAGCTCCTTATACCCCTTCAGCATCACACCTCATCCAAGTTCATTTTGCTAACTCTTCCATTTTTATTGCTTTTCCTTCTTTCCCTGAATTTTTAAAAATTTGTTCTATTAGTTATATATGACAGTAGAATGTGTTTTGACACATCATATGTAAATGGGGTATAACTTCTCATTCTTGATGTTCTGTCTCAAAGTACTTTTCTTTTTCCTGAAGGACATCCATTAATAGTGTTAAAGTCAGTTGTGGGTTTTTGTGAAGAATTCTCTCAATTTTTGTTGGCCAAAAAATTATTTACTTCACTTTATTTTTAAGTATACTTTTACTGGATATGGAATTTTAGGTTGGCCACTATTGTCTTCTGTCTTCCACATTTGCTATTGAAAAGTCAGTAAAAATTTAAACTATTTTTCCTCTGAGGGAATTTTAATTGTTGACTACTTTTAAGATTTTCCTTTGTCTTTAATTTTGTATTATTTTAACATGGTGGTTCTAGGGTGAATTTCTTTCTATTTATTCTGCCTACATTCATAGAACCTCCTGAACTTGTGGATTCATGGGTAGTTTCTTAGTCATTATCTCTGAAGTTCACTTTTCCATGTGTAACTCCAATGTCAAAACCTTTTCTTTATTCCTCTCTCTTTTCAACATTCTCTTCTCTATATTACGACTTTGCTTTTCCATGCTTCATTTTATACCTATTTTCTAGTTTGCAAATATGTTTTTCAGGTATGTCTAAGCAGTTGTTAGACTCATCCTTTGAGTTATTTTGGTTATTGTAATTTTTAGCTCTAGAAATCCCATTGTTTTCAGATCTTTCTCAAATCTGTTTAGTCATTTTTTAAAGAATTTTCAGTTATTTTACAAAGTTTTTTATAATGTTTTTAAAAATTTCCCAAATACAGTAATGTCATTAAAGTCTGTCTAATAAATCCAAATTTTGGAACCTCTTAGGGGCTGTTTTGATTGTCTCCCATCTTCTTGTCTTGTGTGACTGGATATCTTTGATTGAATGACAGACATTAAATTTTAGAAACTGTGAAAATATGTTGAAGCCTGGTATGATTGTGTGTTCTTCCACAGAAAGTTTTGGCTTATTTCTGTCAAGTTCTTAATCTGGGATTCTTTAGACCATATGCAGGGCTCAAGATTTTTCTGGGCACCCAAGTGACTCAAAGTTGGATTGCTGAGATTACTTGAAATATTTTCAAGATTAAAAAAAATACATTTTCTCTGCCTTGAGTTGTTCTCAAGATTGGGGCCAAATTGCCTATAGTTTTCTCAAGTTTTCCACAAAGTTTCAATCACACCATAGTGAAGTATTCTTTCATAGTGTGTGATTATTTATCAATGATGTATGCACTCTGTAAGGTTTTTTGCTTTTTATAATATAAGTTCTTTGCTGACCAAGTTGTTTTTGTGACTTTTGTGGGTGCATAATAAATGTGGACAGACTTCTTTTTTTTTTTTTTTTTAATTTTGTTTAGTTGTCAATGGACCTGTCTTTTACTTGTTTATTTATATGCAGGATTGAGAATTGAACCCAGTGCCTCACACGTGCTAGGCAAGTGCTCTACCTCTGAGCTACAACCCCAGCCCAACCATGGTTCCTTTTGAGGCCACTGTTGGCCACAGAATACTGTGCTAATTAGGTCTTTTGTATAATCTAGCATGACAGTCCCCACTTGTATCTTCAATCAATAAATAGTTATTAAGTAGGTGTCGTATGGTAGATTTCTCTGAGTATTTCACTTATTTCTTGTGCATTGTGTGTCTTCAGACTTTCTTTCCTCTCTCTCTTTCTGTTTAAAATATGAGTATCATGAGGACAGGTTTGAGTTTTCTCTGACCTCGTTTAACTTAATGAAGAAAGTCACTATAGTCAATCTGAATTCGTTTGCCACCATATATTTTGTATTCTGATACTTTTGTTTATCATCATATCATGAATATATCTTGTTATTAAATATTCTTTAAAAACCTCATTTTTTAATGGCCAGGGAGCAGTACTACCTAACAGAAGCTTCTGTGAGAATGGAAATACTTCACGCCTGTGCTGCCAAATATGGTAGCCACTTGTCACAGTGGCTATTGAATATGTGAGATGTGGCTACTGCAACCAAGGAACTGAATTTTTTGTTTTATTTAATTTTAATAAGTTTTAATTTGAATACCTAATGGTTACCACATGGGATAGTGTAGTTGTATAATATTACCCACCCCACACATGAGAGGCTTTTCAATTATTCTTTTTTTTTTTTTTTTTTTTTTTGCTATTACAGACACCATTGGGATGTGTCTTTGTTTAGAAATCCTTGACCACATGCCCAGTCATTTTCTTGTTAGATTCTTAGAAGTGGAATTACTGGGGCAAAGAATGCCAGCTCCTTAGTGAGTCTTGATACATATTACAAAGATGTTTTCTGTAAAGGCTGTACGAATTTATGACATTGAAACCTGTTATCAGAATAGTGATTCCAAATGGACTAAGGAGTCAAAGGTCATCAATGAACCATGCCCAAAGATATGTCTAAAAATATAGGGACATGTTTAACTGATTTTAAAGTGGTGGGGAGGCTGTTAAGCCTAAAAACAATGAAAATAATTACAAGGGGAAAAACCAAATAATTTGAGTTACGTGAAATATTAAACTGTTGTAAATTTTTTAAAAAGTCAATGAAAGATCAGGAAATTGTTATAAATTAAAAGAATAAAAGTCAATAAAAATTGGTAAGCCATATGCAGGAAAAAGACAGGAGTTGATCATTCATATAAATGAGCTGTTCTGGATCAAAAACAGGTAATCCTACATATGAAAATAAGCAAAGGGTATGAGACGATCCACGAAGAAGAAATGAGAGGATTCAGTAAGATCATGAAAAAAGGGTCAAGTGTATTACTATTTAGATCAATGCAAATGAAAAGAAGCACTATTTTTATCTTCATCATTTCTAACTGTGAATAATGTAAATTTTTAATAATGACCCTTTCAATAGTATGCATTTGTAGAATCAACACAATTATATTTGGATTATTTCTCAATAAAGCATTAAGCAATACCAAAGTGGGATGTTCCTGATGGCTGGGAGACCGTTAGTCACCCACAGGCTGAAGCCGCTGGAAGCATTCACGGCCCCCATGCCTGAGTCATTTCAGGGTCTGATCCCAAACCCAGTCCATTCCAGTGCACAAGCGTCTTCCTCCCCTTCTGACAGGACAATGATCAAGAATCTTCTTACCAAGTAACCTCCCCCCCAAAAGATAAATCCTGCCTCAAATTGTACAGAGAAAACCTATGAGCCAGGTGTGGTGGTGTATGCCTGTAATCCAAGCAACTGGGGAGGGTGAGGCAGGAGAATTGCAAGTTTGAGGCCAGCCTCAACAACTTAGTGAGCCCCTAAGCAATTTAGTCATTCTGTCTCAAAATAAAAAAATAAAAAAAGCTGGGCATGTTGCTCAGTCCTAGGTGTCCCTGGGTTTAATCCCTGGTACAGAAGCAAGCAAGCAACCAACCAACCACATCCATGAGCTAAATCAGCACCAACTAAATTTATCTCCAATCATAAAATAGTTCCAACACCTCTTACAAATAAAGCCTGGAGCATTTTCGACATGGTATTTATTATGCTGTGGTTTCACATGAATTATGTAATAAGGGAATATTTAATTTTTGTAACCATTTGCATCCCCATTGATCCTCTGGTGAAACTGAGGTTCTGCGTGGTATATGATGGGCAGCGAGCGGCAGAGTCAGGCCTCATTCCCAGGTCTGACTCTGGAGCCCATGAATCAAACCCTGATGCTGTGGGGCCTCTGGACCAGCAACGCGTCGTATGGGAGCCCTGTTGTGTGCAGCGAGAAGTGCACGTAGGTCCGAGGCCAGGCACTGTCCCCTTTCAAGACCCGGCTAAGAAGGCTGCAGTGGGCAGGAATTTCCTCGCTTTCTGTAACAGCAATGTGATGACACATACCAGATCGTTTGTCATCCTCCCCCTTCCTTCATTCCTGGATGTTAAAACCCTGCTCCCTGCTAGTCCCTGACAGTCTGGCATGTGCTGTGCTGGCTCTGAGCTGCCTGGTGGCCTCTTTCCAGGAGAACCACCCTGGGCCAGCCAAACACATGTCTGAGCGATTTCTAAAGCCCCTTGCTGCACTGAGTGGTTTTGAAAACTACCACTTTCCCAATTCTCAGCTTCTCTAAGTCCACCGCACTAAGTGAAAAGCCACCGCTGGCTCTTGGTAGAATCTTGCATGTGATGCTGTGTCTTCGGTGAAGAGGGCAGTTGCCCCAAGCACAGGGCTTTCGCACTGTGTCAGCGAACTTGGCAATGGGTGACATTTGTCACAGTCCTCCTGGATTGTATTAAGAATCATTCACTGTGATTCTGGATGTGTCGGTCCATCATCTTTGATGGGCTCGAAGGACTTTAAAGTGCTTATCACAATCTAGGCCACACAGTTGGTGTTTAATAACTACTTGAGCAATTGATTTATAAGTTGAAAGCTCGCTTAACCTTGAGGTATCCACTCGCTAAGGGCCATAGCAGCCCTGAGGAGCCCCTGAAGCCACGCACATCTGGCACTTTCTGGTTCCTGTCCTAATCCAGTGGAATGTGAGTCTGGAAGCCAGGGCTTCCCCAGCTGGGGAGCAGCGACAGTGTGCCGTGGTGGGGTTGCTGGCTCTTGGCTTTTCTTTTTCTCTCCCATGTTTTTCCAGATGACTCTGTTGAGAGGTTATGGCTCTGGCGCTGGGTCAGGTGAGATTTCTGCCTCCCTATTTGTAAAACTCAGCGGGAGCAGGAACTGAGAAGACCAGCAAAAAAGTGGGCAGGTGTGGCCAGGCAGGCTTTTCCCCTTGTTAGTTGCAGGCTGAAGGCACGGGCATTTGTAAATATGCGTGGCCTTGGGAACATCAGGAGGGACATCTTGTCTGTTAAATACATTTTTTATTGACCAAAGGCCACACTTTCTTCTCTTTTCTTTCCCTAGTCTGTGTACTTAGATCTACTACTCATGGCTTGGTATTAAGGAGCTTGGCGAAGGGACCTTTGGTAACCGTACAGTGACTGATGGATCATGTACTACGCATTGTTCATGTTATAACTTTCTCCAAGCCTGTTCCACACTCTGCCGTTCTGTACCCACCCTAGTAGCTTTGGGAAGTTCCTCTTTCTCCATTTGACTTAGTTGACAATATCAAAGGATAGAGCACAAGCACAGTGTTTCTTATCTGTCCTTGCCAAATTAAAATGAGGGCAAGTGGGAGCCAATGGATTGGAGGACGGTGATCCGTGTGCTGCCTGTACTTCATTCATGGATTCACTTTATCCTCTAGTACAGTTTCTACTTTACTGTTCAAATTTGGGATCCTAAGAGCTATCTGGATATTTTACTTGTACCGTTACAGGTGACTAGTCTGCAAGCTGCTTGGGTCTGGGAGCATCACGTGTTTGATCATTGCAGCACATTTTCCCAGCCCGTAGCACAGCACCTAACATATAGTAGGTCATGATATTTGCTGCAACTGTACCAGCACATGAACTTTAAATTTACCTTGCAATTTTTAAGGAGCAGTAAATATAATTGAGCAATCAGTACATACGAAGCACTATGAGGGTTATATACATACATACATATATATATGTGTGTGTGTGTGTGTATAATTTTTTTTTTGTAAACTCTTGGCATCCCAGTGAAGTGGTCATTGCTACCTCCATTCTCTAGGTGATGGTCAGGAAGTTGTAGCTATGCTGAAATACACAAAGTTATATGAAGTAGAAAGCCAGGATTCAGGCACAGGTCGACCCCACCCTAACGCTCTTCCCCATACTTTAGACTGGACCGTTACTTAACCTCAGACCATCTCTCAAGCTCCAAGGCTCCGCCTGCTCTTGTTGTCAAGGAACGTGAGGGAGAATGCTGTGCATCTCAGGCTTTTGCCAGCAGCTGGGTGTTACACAAAAACTAGTGGAACCGTTCTGCTCTGATCCATAGAATCAGTGAGTAGCATTTTATTATTTAATGGTGAGCACACCTGGACATTTTCAGGCTTCTTTCTCATTCACAATTTGGATGGTACAAATTGAGTCCAAGGGTGCAGACAGCAGAGATACAGAGTGAGGCTACGGGGGTGACTGCGAAGTCCAGTGATGTCCCACAGTGTGGATCATTCTAGCTATCCTCTTCAAGAATGTGTGGGCCTACCACAAGTTGAAAGGGGAGATTCTTGATGATACCAGGATGTGACAAAGTAGCTTTCATGTAGTGGTGAGTGTCCCTTAGCAGCAGGAAGAATGCTTAGCACGGGCAGTGGAATCCAGTAGGGCCTCTGGTCAGGAGGGGAGAGTTCCCAGAACAAATCGAGGCTCTCAGAAGGGGCCTGAGGGGTGTGAGTGTATACCAAATGAGATCGCTCCTCAAACACTGGAAGGCATTGAAGGCAAGCACTACGTGACTGTCCTACAAATGCAAGTCACTAGGAAGCTGCATTGCCTGTCCAGGTCCGGGACCCCGTTTTAAGCGTCTATAAACATGGCCTCAGGCAATAAAAAGAGTCTGGCTTACCTCTTTCTGGTTTGACAAACTTGCTATAAAGTAACAAATAGTAAGTCTCTTAGGGCTCTACTGGACTCAACTCCACTCTTGTACTACAAGGGCATCCATAGGTAATTTGCAAAGAAATAGCTGTGACTGTGTGCCAATAAAACTTTATTTGTTAAACATAGCAGCAGCCTGGATTCTGCTTCTGGACTATAGCTGGCTCAACCCTCGTCCAGAGCAGAGACTAATTGGCACGTGAGTAGTTTGTTTCAGTTGAAAGTACTTATTCTATTTATCAAGTGACCTTGTCAAAATATCACCACTAGGAGATGACTGTTTTAGAAATATATTACATATAGAGATCTGAGGCCTGGGGTGAGGTGCAGAAGATGGTGGGAAAACTGGTGATTTTTGTCTTTGACTCAGAACATGAAGTAATACATGTTGATCAGGGGCAAAATATTGTTTCCCCAGGTTACCAGGGAGAACTTGGATTTTTGGCTTCAAGGAAAAATTGCCCTCCCACAATACAGATAATCTCAATACATCGGAGGTACCTGATCTTGTTTAAAATAATGGTCAAGGTAATTACGATGTACCTAAATGAGATCATGCTTAGAAAGCCTTGAGTGCCTCTAAACACACGCCCTGGGTGAGCTCTCGTGTGGAGCATTAAAGGCTGCAGCCCTTCACCTGCTCATGTTGCAGGCTCCTTGAAGTCATCTGAAAGCATGGTGAAAGTGCCAGAAAAGCCTGGCTTCTCCCTTTCTCGTTTCCTGATTTTACAGTCTCCTCTCAAATTGGGATTGCCAAAATTTTCTGTAAAAGACTAGATAGAGACCGAAAGGAAACTTTGCTACAAGTAGAGATGAGATAAACTCTATGAGTCAGAGAGAATCGAATGAGATAACAAACCTGGAAGGCTTATCAGAGTGTTGGAAAGCTTGGTCATCCGGGGATTGCATAGCCTTGGCCGGCTGAAATTTCAACTGGGTAAAATTCCCAGGAGCTAACGATGCCAGAAAGCACAGCCACCGCTTCTCTTGTCCAGGACACTGGACTCTCCCCCTGATTCTTAGCTTGGCTTTGACTCTGGACTTAAGATTTTCCAAGATGAAACAAATATTGACTGTGTACTGTAGGCAAGGTGGGAGGCATAGGGGAATCAAGGATAAATAACACAGAGCCTTTGTCTCGAGGAGACCAGAGAAGAGTCAGACAAACATTATACATAAAGTACTGCATATAGTGGAGGTAAATGGAAGGCCCAGTCATTGTGCAGTGAGGTGGTGACCAGTTCTTAGGGGTGGGAGGGGGGATGCCTGTCTCTCCAGGGACATAGTTGAGCGAGTCTCAAAGGACTCTCAGAAGTTAGTCAAGTGGATGGGATGAGAGGGTGGAGAAAGGATCCACGCAGACAGAGGGATCGTATGTAATAAAAACACAGGCAGTATATTCAAGACAGGTGAGTCGCTTTAACAAAGGACTGTGGAATTTTGCTGGGGAAAACACAGAACAGTCACAATTATTCAAACGTGCTCTGCATGTAGGTAGTGGAAAGAATTTTAGGGAAGAGGAAAAGCCAAGATATCAAAAGATAGATGATGGATGCCGAATAGGCAGGAGCTGGTCTAGTCCTTGGAGATGAGATTCGGATTTCTTGTCAGAAAGGGAACAAGTGAACTTTTGGTTGAGGAAATACATGAAGAAAGATCCGAAACGAGAATGAATGTTAGAATCTGAAGGTTTGGGTAATATTTTGGATTAGATAATGTGAAAAATTGAATGAGGAAAATTCCTTGTTCCTTGAAAGGAGTCTTTTAAGAGGAGAGCTGAGCTGTAAGCAAATGAAGAACATCAGAGTCTAAGACTGGAAAGCAGTGGTGAAGAGCAGTGGTGAGCACCTTAGTTAGCGGTGTCCCCCCAGGACAGTGTCAGTCTCCACATCCCAGGCCTGGGGCGTTAAGCCCATGTGGGAACAGCAGATGAGGCCCTGGGCCTTCTGAGGTGGGAGTTGAGCCCCAGTCCCTTGCCTGGAGCTGGTTCCTTTGAAGGACCACACCCTCAGTGAAATAGTAGGCAGAAGAAACTTCACTCACTGCTGGGAGAAGGAAGAGAACCTAGCAGTTTGCCCAACTCTCTATGGGCTTAAGTGGGATGTGGGGAAAAGGACTTTCCTAAAAAAACATGGGACTCAAATTAAGTAGAACAGAACATATTCAGGGTAGTGATTGGATTTATACAATCATATAATCAAAAACCTGTCCCATAAAGGAGTGTGAGCCAGTGCTAACCCAGAGGCGCTTGTCAGAAGCTCCTGGAGGGACATGGCAGGAGTCAGGCTGCACAGGATCCCTGCCTCTCTGAGGAGGTCCTCACAGCCCCTTAGTTGGACACGTGCTGGGTGTAGAGGAACAGGAGGGTAGTGAGAAAGATTCTTTCGATTTCAGAACTGCGGATGGAAGTACAGAGTTCTAAAGGAGGAGCAGTTTTTTTTTTAAGTTTATTTTTATTGTGAACAAATGGGATACATGTTGTTTCAGTTTGTACATGGAGTAACAGCATACCATTTGCATATTCATACATTTACATCGAGTAATGATGTTTGATTCATTCCATTATTTTTTTCCTTCCCCCCCACCCCTCCCACCTCTCTTTTCCCTCTATTCAGTCCCTCCTTCCTCCATTCTTGCCCTCCTCCCACCCCCCATTAAGTGTCATCATCTGCTTATCAGTGAGATCATTCCTCTTTTGGATTTTTGAGATTGGCTTATCTCACTTAACATGATATTCTCCAATTTCATCCATTTGCCTGCAAATGCCATAATTTTATTATTCTTTATAGCTGAGGCATATTCCATTATATATATATATATATATATATATATATATATCACAGTTTCTTTATCCATTCATCAATTGAAGGACATCTAGGTTGGTTCCATAGTCTGGCTATTGTGAATTGAGCAGCTATGAACATTGATGTGGCTGTATCCCTGTAGTATGCTGATTTTAAGTCCTTTGGGTATAGGCCAAGGAGTGGGATAGCTGGGTCAAATGGTGGTTCCATTCCAAGTTTTCTGAGGATTCTCCACACTGCTTTCCAGAGTGGCTGCACTAATTTGCAGTCCCACCAACAATGTATGAGTGTACCTTTTTCCCCACATCCTCGCCAACACCTGTTGTTGCTTGTATTCTTGATAATCGCCATTCTAATTGGGGTGAGAGGAGGAGCAGATTTGAGGTGAAGAATATTATGCCCTGGGGTTTCTGCAGATCTCAATGCAAGTGATGGTACTGCAGGACGGCTGGAGAAGGAAAGCCTGGGGAGAAGTCAGTCCTGGAGACGTGAACATGGAAAAGTCCTGAATGGAAGTTGTAGCTGCCGGATGGATGAGATTCCTATAGGAAGGGAGAGGAGACTGGGCCTCGTAGGAGGAGGTCAGGAGAGGGGGAGGAGGGAGAGAGAGAGATGACGAGAAGGCAAGGATTCATGTACTGGAGGTGGAAGGGGATCACGAGCTTGTGACAGATCAGGTCTCATTAATTATGAAAAGAGATTCCAGTAAGGGTTGGAAAACCAAAGTCCCTTTGACCAGTTGAAACCGCTCCTCAGCAGTGGTGGCCTGCCTGTTGGGTGGCATTCCTCATTTGGGGATGACCATTCATGTGATCACCTGCCAGGACCTCAGGAACAGCTTCTGCATCTTGCAGAGAGTTTGGAGCATGAGGCCTGCTTGATGCTGCCTGTCTACTGTAGTGTAGTGTAGAGACCCAGAGGGAGAAAACATTAGAGGTCAGCACTACAGAGGGTCTTTGAGTTCCAGACAGCAGACCTGTATCTTCAAGCCAGCAATCCAGGGAGGACCAAGGCAAGGTCTCAGCCAGTTCCTTGGGCAGTTGTGTTATGATTTAGCAGTTGTTGGGCTCTTCTTGAGTCTGACTCAGGCAGATCTGCTTTTTAAAGCCATTGCTCCTCTGAATGAACACTTGGATTTGGCATCCTGGACTTCCAAGGATCCTCTGGGACTAGCCATCTCTCTGAGTTAGTGTGAAAAGAGAGGAAGTTCTCATATTTGTTGATTTAGACACTTTCTCTAATTCTCTGAAATTTTGCTTGGATGCAGTCATAATACAAGTTCCAACAGTCTGCCTAATGACATCAGTTGCTAATTCCTCAACAGAGGTTAGAAAGATGAATGGATGTATTTAATAGTGTTAGCGTCTGTCACAGCCTGTCCCAGTAGCTAAAAAGTACCATGGATTAGATGGTTGTAAACAATGGAAATTTATTTCCCACGGTTTGGGAGCCTGGAAGTCCAAGATCAAAGTGGCAGCAATTAGTGTCTGGTGAGGGCCCTCTTCCTGGTTCATAGACAGCACCTTCCCACTGTGGGCTCATGTGGTGGAAGAGACTAGCTTGCTGCCTGGGCTTTCTTATAAGGTCACCAGTCTGAATCATGAGGGCTCTTTTCTCATGATCTGACCACCCCCAGTACCTCCTAATACTGTCACCCTGGTATGTTGGATTTCAACATGTGGATTTGGAGGGATATGGTATGCCATTTCAAATTCTTAACTTATAGCAGTAGCATCTGGTGACCCAAACGTAAGTCAGCAAGTGCGTGGTTTACCTCTCCTTAGCACATTTGTTACTTGTAGGCCCCAAGTCTGAGTGAACAGATGACAACCAGGAGGAGGGACTGAGCTCATTTCTGGTGTGCCATGCCTGGGCTTGGCTGATAGGAGTAGGGAGCTATAGGACTGAAGACTCTGAGCTATGCAGAAGATAGGGTAGTTTGGGGGAGGTGCTGGACTGGAAGGAAATACCTGGAACAAAACAGAACCAAGTTTGTGGGGTCAGGTTGGAAAATGGAATTTCAGAGGTCAGATTAAGTCAGAGATATTGGAATTATTCCCCCCTTTGCACTTTGTCCACAGCTCAGCTTTGTGAGATGTAGAATATCTGAAACTTCCACCAACATATGGTCTAATAATTGGACGGAACTTTGTCCTGATACCCATTTTACTTTTCTTCCCCAGAGAGCTAAGCCAGATAACACAGGAAAGGATGGTTGTTTTCTCTTAGTCCTCCTTCCCCATCCACCTAAAGAAACCCCTGCCTCCTCCCCTCTGGATCCTCTAGCTCCACATCCAATCTCCTCACACAAATAAGAAAACAAGAAAAAGTAACCAGTGCCCCCAAATTAGTTTCATCTGGTTTTAAAATCCCTTCCCTCCTGCAACAAAAATTTCACTGTCCAACCTCATGATGACTTTACAGTTATGGGAAAATGAGAAGAGAAGCAGGAATACCATCACTCTCCCCGTCTGGGGGAGGGCAACTCCACTTCCTCTAAATATTTTCTTCTGTATACAATCTACATTTGCTGGTAAACTGTGTTTACTTCTTGCATAATTGTTCCACAGTTTTGCATCTATAGTGGCTTTTTCACAGTCTGTCCACATCTTTGTGTTTTATGTTCTTGATATTTGTCAGGCCATGTCCTGGGAATTCATACTGAGAGTCATGGGGTGAATGTAAGCTAGGGAGACATTAATCATGAGAACTCAGACTTAAGGGAAGGTTGAATGGGTCAAAGGGACCAAGAACTCAATCACATAGTCGGTCACTAGCATTGTCAGAACACAGGAGAGAGGACACGAGTTAAAAAGGAGATGAGTACATTGAGGTGAGCTTCCCTTGGTCAGCACCCTCTTATTTATTTACTGTAAGTGCAGGAAGCCATACCCAGGGATGACCTACAGAGAGAGGTAGGTTCTTGGTAAGGCAACCAAGTCTGTAGGGTAAGGTTATGTTCTTGATTAGAGTGAGAATTATGGGATCAACAATGATTGTAATTTCCCATAATACTAACCTACCACCATGTGAAAAGAAGTGTAAAAACAAATGAGTTTTGAGCTTTGAATTATTGATACATCAAGTATGAAAAATGGATGCGGCCAGGCACATTGTGTCTGCAATCCCAGTGACTTGGGCAGCTGAGGCAGGAGGATCTCAAGTTCAAGCCAGCTGCAGCAACTTAGTGAGACTCTGTCTGAAAATAAAGAATAAAAAGGACTGGGGATAACTCAGTCGTAAAGTGCCCCTGGGTCTAATCCTTAGCACATAAAAAAGAAAGAAAAGGGGAAGGGAAACAAAATGAATGGAAGGGAAAGGAAGGAAGAAAAATGAATGTGCCTAATATGTCATGAAGAATGAGAAATATTATTGGCAATTTTTTTTAGAAAATGTCCAGTGACATTATTAATAAATAATAAAGTAACAATAAGGTAAATGTTTGGTGGGTCAGGTATGACAAGATTTTAGAATACTTTCCTTGAAGTTGTTGAAAGATCTGAAGAGTGTAATATAAGTTGATGTATCTTTTACAGGTTAAGTTTTTGTGGTCTTGGAATACTCCAACTGAAGCATATTTTACACCCATGGACCAGTGACATTGCATGTCAAGTCATGGCTACTCTGCCATGACCCTGACCCTAAGATGTCTTGGGGCAGTGCTCTGTAAGGGTCCCTGTGGGTTGCAGGGAGGGTGATAGCTCTACCGAGATGGTGGACATTTCCTTTCTCCTCATTGTAGTCACAGACAAGTAGTTTAAGGTTGCAGTGAGAATCACAAACGTTGATGGAATCACAGGCTATTTTTTTAATTTTTGTCTGTCCCTTCTAATGGCATGAGTACAGGGCCTTCCCCACTCCAAGAGCAGGATGTCCAGGGGACTAAGGACCTCTGTTATGGTTTGGATGTGATATGTCCCCCAAAAGCTCATGTGTGAGACAATGCAGGAAGGTTTGGAGGAGAAATGAATGGGTTGTAAGAGTCTTAACCCAATCAGCAAATTAATCCCAGATGGGATTAATTGAAGTGGTAGGGTGTGGCTGAGGAGATTGGAATTGGGGCGTGGCTATGGGGTATATATTTTGTATTCTGGGGAGTGGAGTCTCTCTGCTTCCTGATGATGTGAGCTGCTTCCCTCTGCCACGCTCTTCCGCCATGATGTTCTGCCTCACCTGGAGCCCTGAGGAATGGATTTGGCCTTCTATGGACTAAGACCTCTGAAACTGAAGCCTCAGATAAACCTTTCCTCCTCTACAGTTGTGCTTGTCAGATCATTTATTCACGGCAGTGAAAAAGCTGACTAAAACAACCTCCTACCTGGAGGAAGAGGAAGGATTAATAGGCCACCAAGAGGACAATACAGACTTGCTTTCCCTCTCCACTCTGGAGTCTGCAATCACTGCCCTGCTGTGAAAGGTGAAGCCTGACCTGCAGCCACAGTTTGTCTTGGTTATATTGTTTTCTGATATTAATTCTCAGAATCTGAGGGCTCTTTTCAAGTATTTGCTGACACTATTCTCTTCCATAGCCAACAGAACTTTTAGAATGTCTTTGGTCTCTCTGTAAGATAATTTTAAGCTATGCATCTTAGAAAATCTTTCTCTCAGGCACATTCAAAAGGACCGTGTGGACTAATGAGAGGGAAAATCTCAACTCCTTGGTAAATATTTTAGAATGAGGCAAGTGATGGGACTAGGTAGGAGAACAGCACCGTCATTGTGCTGAGAATGTGGAATGGCCGATTACTAATTCCCTTGAACTTGGGTTCATCTGTGATATCATGGTCTCCCGTTGTCTCATGCCCAGCAACCTAGGGTTTGTGGTACAAAAGCCTTCTGTGTCAGAGCTGGTTTCCATCACATGTGGTTTGACGGAGACACTGAGATACTTGAGAAGAACTGCATCAATGGGTACCCTGAAGGAGGTAGGAGGGAGGAGTGGGCAGCAGCTGGGTTTGTCGTGGGCTCCACTGACTTCTGTCTCTGAGAGGCTTATTAGTACTTCGCTCCATGGGAGCTGTTCACTTGTCATTCATGACATGGTAGTTACCACAGTGGAATGCTCACTTCTTTGAGGGCTATGCCAAGAGCCTGCAGCTGCTTGGGCACAGTTTTATAGGAAAGATGGAGGAAAAGGCAAAGGAAGGGTCAGCTCAATGCAGGGCACACAGTGCTTAGGACAGAACTGTCCCTGGACATTGCCTTCCTGGGATTTGAAGAATGGAAAGGGATTGAGTGCCCAAGAGTCCAGTTCTGCATTCTACGGGCACCATCAGAGGGGACTAATTTTCTTCCCTGAGGACCCACTGGAACAAGATGGACCATTGTTAGCCAGATTGAATCGTGAAGATTCTGAAGCAGAGTTCGCTTTTATTTATTTATGTCCTGCCTTGTGCTTGGAAGAATTTAAACAGGGACTTTTAAAAGACTTACTTAAGAGTAAACCTTAAGGCAGAGCTGGAATGAACTTCTAAGACATTGCTTGTAAAGAAAATACTTTTTTCTCTTTTTAATCCAAGAAAAGTACATATAAGAAGAGAAATTCATCACCATAGAAGAGTTTTAAGCAGAGAGTAATCCCTATCCTTTGTGATTCTAAATAGCTAGGGTAGGAAGGAATCTCATCTAATGCCAATGTCCAGGCTAAGTTACGTCTTCACAGTACAAATTGTAAGAAATATATATGTCCTTTTCATTTATTAATTGCACTTGTACGTCTCTATAGTTCCCTTTATCCAAACACAATCTGGAATTTTAAAGAACTCTTCTGATTACATGGACATACCAGTGTTCACAGATCGTTTGTACATAGGGGTGTCTGTTCCATGCAGATTGATGCTCTCAGGGAAGATCTGCTGACCCTCTGGCTGATTGATCTAAAGATCCCTGTTTCCTCTTCAGCAGATTCTTAAGAGTCCCTTCTTTCTCTAAGTGCTGGCCTCTGTTTCTTGCCTCTTTGCCATCGCCTCCTGCCCCCACATCACAGGCTCAGCCCCCAGCAGTTGCTGTGCATGAGCTGAGCCTCCCTCCCTTCTGTTTTCACTCCGAACAAGCCCTTGTTCTGTCTGGGAGCACATGATGAATGAGCATGGCAGCTTGTTGGAAACGATTTTTATGACCCCAAAGAGCAAATGTAACTTTCTGATGTCAGACAGTCACCCCCCTCGCACTCATCATCCTTGGACCCCCAACTGTATTCATCTCCATGGAAACTCTATGCAATACATGAAAACATCAGTTCCATATGCCTATTTCAGAAGATCACTAAGGAAGACATCTCTTCAGTCTCCTGTGGTCACCTATTAATAAATTAATTTGGGGACATCATTATTCCAAATCACGTATTTTGGGGTTTCTCAGTGACTCTCCCATCTGTAAGGTCAGTAGAGGGAGTTCAAGGATTCCGGGGGTATCCAGGATCTTCATTCAGCCAGCTTAGCTGGAAAGGGGATGGGGAGGAGGAGGCACCTGCCTTGTTATACACCTGTGCTGCCAGTCTACAGTTCTTAGTTTTCATCTGACTGTCTCAGGTCTGGGAGGGAGTTCAGGCCCTCAGACAAGCCAGGATTACACATTCTCTGCCTCTCTGGGTTTCGTTGGTCTTTCTGGAATGTGCTAACAGAAGTATAACCCTGTTCTCTGGGCTATACTCTTAGACAGAGCCTGACTAGGTTTCTGTTCATCTTTGGCATGTAAACACTGTGCAGAAAGATCAGCGTAAGCCCACTCGCATTAACTCTGCTATGCGGCCCTCACCTTCTCCTCCCTCCCAAGCCTTGTATGGAAGGCAGAGCTGGCCAGGGATGGGGGGCAGTGGGCAATCAAAGGCAGGGAAGGAGCCTGTAAAGGGTTGAGGGAGGATGGAGGCAGGTAGCAGGGTGGCTTCTGCCTAGGCTCCTCTGGAATGAGGGCGGAAGGCCATCCAGAAAGCTCTAATGCAACTGGAAATGGAGCAACTGTGAGCCACTGGCCGCCTTCCCTGGGAGCACGCAAGGATACACTGTAGCCGAGGCCTTACAAGGTCATAAGGCATCTGCAGTCAGAGCGGAGGGGAGGAGGGTGGAGAGACTGAACAACCATTCCTACAGCAGGATATCCATCAAGACGAAAGTACTGGCATAGGAGCTAGGCCAGTCCCTCTGGGTCCCTCTTGAGGTCTTTGGCATGCTATTTTAGGATCCCAAGGGAGGCCAGCAGCTAAACAAACAGCACTCTCTGACAAGCATGCCCTCCCCCACCCTCCCTGTGCAGCCTAGCCAGCTCTGGGCCCCCGGGGCCCTGTAGGTGGGCTCCAGCAGTGCTACCTCACAGACAGGCCGCCCTCAGCCCTGGACCTTCAGACCTTCCAGAGGTCTAATGCCAAGACCATCTGATGCTCCTGCTGTGTGCACTGGATCTAAGTAGGAGGAAGAGTGAGGAGCCAGTGTGGCCAGCTCCCTGTTGATGCAGGATCACTGCACTTGATCATCAGGCCACTCTGAGCTTCCCACACATCAGCCCTCCTGGTATCAGTATTGATATCTGTCTTGAGGAGTCTGCAGTCTCTCGCATCCTTTGATTTGCTAATAGAGCTAAGACCCCTGCTATCTCTTTTCCCCCTTCTGTTTCTTTTTCTCCTCCTTGTCTCTCATTTGCTTACCAATACAAACAAAAAAAAAATAGTCATAAAATTCTAACACAACAGATATTAGTACTTTACTAAAATCCTACCCTGGGCACAATGCCATGTTGGGGAAGGGAGAGCTGTTTTGAGGAGCTTCCTATCTAGTGTGACAGGCAATTTATCAACCAGTCACTTGCTCAGGAAGCAGTTCTCAAGCATTACTTATGTGCCAGGTGTTCCTGGGTATTAAATATAGAATGAAAAAAAAAATCCAAAAAGTTCTAGCATTCAAAGGCATGGAATTGAGATGGACAGGTAATCAATGTGCAGAGAAGTGCGTTCTCCTTCGAGGGAGGGAAAGGACAGGAGCCACGCCTTAGGGAGCAGCAGGGTGGGGAGGCGAAGGAGGGCTCTCTTGGGAAGAGAATTTGTACAGAAGTGGAGGGACTAGCCACTGTGTGGACTGTGAGGAAGAGCATTCCAGGGAAGGAACAGCAGGTGCAGAGGCCCTGAAGTGGGCAGGAGCAAGAGGAAGCAATGGAGCCATGACATGGAAGGGCCACAGTGTACCTGAGAATCAGGGGTGGAGGGTCAGGGGAGGGAGTCATTGCCCCTCTCCATGGCCAGTTAGGAATGGCTTCACCAGGACGGGGCACAGGGGTGGGTCCTGAAGGAGGACCCTGGTTCCAAGGGCAGAGAAGGGGAAAGGGGAGGGAGGAGTCTGTGCAGCAGCAGGAAGTCTTGGAAGTGCCTGGCGTGGTAGGGAAGTTGTGTGCAGGGGCCTGGTGGTTGGGGCGGAGCGGGCCTCAGTGTTTATAGTGGGCGTGGTCAGCAGGAGATAAAATTAGAAGCTGGGGGGGACCATCCACTGTACGGAGGATCTCGTATCCAAAAAAAAAAGAGTTTAAACTTTGTGCTGAGGGCAGTGAAGAACCATCGAAGGGTTTTAACAGAGGGCTGAAAACCTAACTCCACAGCAAGATGTGGACATGCTCAGTCTTTCCAAAGTGCAAATCCTTTGTCACTCCAAGTTCACGTTTGGAAATTTATCCTAAGGAAGTAGTCACGGACACGAAGTCGTGAATAATGAGCTTCATAACAACAACAACAACAACAATAATACTAATATTGCTTAAATACTCAGAAATATTAAAGTATGGGTATGCATAGAGCAGAGTATGATGCTGCTGTTAAAATGATGTGACTTTCATTCATTATTGACATGAAAACTGTATATGATATAGTGAATAAAAACTTTAGTGTAATATACATATTATATGATCCTATTTTCTTTAAAATCAAATATATACATACACACATGTGCACACATGTAGATTCACACAAAAACCCCTGAAGAACATGTGGTGTACCAGTATTTTGAAAGTGGTTATCTCTAGGTGGTGAGATAATGTGAATTTTATTTTTTTCTGATCTTTTAAAAAATAATTTTTTTTTTAAATTAAGAAGAACAACAAAAGATGTACAATACTCAGATTGTGATCCTGGGGATATTTGGGGAGGGGTTGGAATTTGGGGATTGGGTGCTGAAGGAGATGAGGGTCAGGGATGGGGTGGAGAGAAGATTTGACATGATGTCCAGGTTTCTGACTTGGACCTTTGAGTGGCCAGAGGTGCCATTCACTAGGAGAGGGCAGCAGAGGGGACACAGGCTAGAGTCAGAAGGTGAAGTTCCTGTCTTTGTGGTGTTGAGTCTGAGCTGCTGGTGGACCATGCTGGGAGAAAGGCTCTAACGAGAGAAGCAAGCTCTGGAAGTGAGTCTGGAAGTTGGCAGGACAAGGACTGAAGCCCAGCAGAGCCCAGGGGAGCACTGGTCAGCTGGGGGAGACCCAGGGTATGCAGGGAAAGCCAGAGCAAGAGAAGTTTTAAGAAGGAGGGAAGGAGGGAGCCGACATCTTGGTAGAGCATCTGACAGGCACTTACATGTCTTCCAGAGAGTGCTGGCCCATTTGACGTGTGGATTTTGTTTATTGTCCCAAGACACTTGGACCCATTTCCTGAGAACGGGAGTCAGGACTGGGAGGGACCAGGGATTTCTGCTGCCAGTGAGTCCCTCGTCAGAGGAAAGCCCACGCCAGAAGGAGTGCAGAGAGAATGGAAGAGGCTTGCTAGCCCCAGGAGAGAAAAGAGCACTTCCACGACCCTCTTCTCCTGGAAGAACGGGGAGTGGGAGGCTGTCCTCTGCAGGATGAGAAGACGGATTTAATGAAATGCATTCATTGTTCTTGTCCCTGGGTGGAGGTGGAATTCATGCAGAGCCTTCTGTAAGGATGTTATAGGAGATGAATCCATTAATTGCTGCCAGAAATGAAATGAAAGAAACAAAGAAATAAACAGTGCCCAGAAACAGAACTGGAAGGAGTCCCAAAATGAGCTGCAGACTGTGAGGGCTGTAAGTCAGAGAGCGTTCACAGCCCCAGCAGGGTTGGGGCTGCAGATGCCACTGCCGTGGGTTGGCGTGTTGGTCCTGAGGTCAGTCTTCCTGTGTTCCAGTCCGGGCTCCCACGGGGCATGGTGTTGATCCCCTCGGTGCCTCAGTTGCCTCATCTGTAGAATGGGAACACTAACAGTCGCTTTACCTGAGGTGGGCTGTGAGTGTTAGAAGAGTCAGTCCCCCAACACAGGGAAGCATTTGCCCTCAGCATGACACTTGGGGAGTAGAATACCATCCTCATCATCATGTCACCGTCATCGTCATCTTCGCGCTTGTGATGGTGTCACTCACTCCACTGCTTTCTCCATCTGGGAATGAAGAAGCCATAGAGGTTGAGGAACATGACTCCAGCAGTCCCCAGGGAACATTAGGTGAGCTTTGCTCAGGCTAGACCCTCCTGGTCTGCTCGGCCCTACGGGATGGAATGGAATGTACAGTTTTAAAAGTAGACACATCCAGAATACTTTTCTAAAGTGGACCTGGAGGCTCCTATGAAATTCGAGAGTCGGGCCCTGGGATATTAGTGAGCAGGTGGCTACAGGATTGAAGGGGAAGGCAGACAAGTGAGGAAGAGGGGAAATTCAGAAGGGGAAACATAAACAGGCAGTGGTCACTGGACAAAGAGGTGGCTGCCGTAATCATGCCTGCCTGCATCTGGGGAATGAAGCACAGCCAGGAAGTCAGGGGAAAGGCCTGCGGATAGTTCACTGTCATATTGCTCTTTACTGCCAGTCATTCTGGAAATAGCCGCTCCACACTTCCTGCTTCCCTAAATTCTCCTTCCCACCAGCTGGCAAGTCACAGCAAACTTGAGGTCCCTTTCACTGTCTGCCTGACCCCGTTCTGAGCACCTTTCATCTCGCACCTGATTTGACCTTTGAGGCAAGCTGAGAGGTGGGCTCTGTCACTGTCCCAATGGGGCAACTCAGGCACAGCGAGATAGGAAAGAGTAAGAAGGAAAGATGGCGCTCACTGAATAGGGCCGCGAGAGATGATGGGGCCAGTGTCAAGGGCACACTGTCACCAGAAAGGGGTCCAGGAGGTCTCCCAGAATGGAGGAGGGTACCTCAGCTCAGCCTGGGCAGCGTCTTGACTTACACCACAGAAAGGAATCTCAGGATACATGAAAAGAGGCACAAAGATTTATCTCAGAAAGCCAAGAGCTTTATTAGGAAAGCAAGCCATGGAGCAGGGTGCTCACTCAAAAGGAGTGTGGTCCCTGAGAGAGATTTGGTGCCTTGGGCTCTTGTGTGTGTGTGTGTGTGTGTGTGTGTGTGTGTGTGTGTGTGTGTGTGTTGCTGGGACTGAACCCAGGGCCTCCTGCGTGCCAGGCAGACCCTCTACCACTGCACTCATCCCGGTCCTGGGCTTCTTCTTTGTAAAGGAATCTTCGTGAGTAGTGAACTTGAGAGGTGGGTGGGTGAGGCGGTCGCGGGCGGGGCTGGTTCTCTCAGGACTGCTTGGTGCATCACCCAATCCGTCGACAGCGTTTAGAATGCGTCCACATCATGAGATTTAAGACTGTTTCCCTTGGCTTGCTTGCTTTATTTTTTGGCAGTGGCAGGGTCAGAACCTGGGGCCATGCGCAGGCCAGCCAAGCTCTCTACCACTGAGCCATACCCCCTGCCCTCCTTTGGCTTTATTTAGTCTAAAGAAAATATATTATTTGAACCAGCCGTGTACCTGGGCATTAATCGTCTGGACTGAGAACACGCTGAGATTCAAGAGTTCTTTAAATATTCAGGCCTGGGGGAAAGCAGGGTGGGCGGCAGTGACCAGGGTGTTGGTGGAGCTTCATAGACTTAAAGTCACAGCTTCCTTTCCCCCTCCCTGTTTGTCTCCTCCTGGTCTGACCTTATTTCTTCCATCCCCCGTCTTGACCACCTGGCTCTGAAGTCTGTGACCTTCACCGCTGTAGAAAGGTGCTGGGTGTCACTGTGTAATGAAAGCCCCTAACCCGAGCTGCTGCGTCTCTCTAAGCGCCAGCAGCCTGCTGTCTGGGGAAGGTGATGTCCTTCACGGTATCTGGTGGCCTATTCCGGAAACGCCTGTCCGGGCTCTTAGAGATTTTGTGTTCGCTTCCTGAGGTTCCTTTCTGCTTTGCACGGGTCACGTCTGACCTGAGTGCGCACCTTTGCTGCCGCCAGCGTCTCCCCCATGTGCCTCTGTCCTCTTTGCTTGGCTTCCCTGCTCTTCACAGCCCCCTCCTGCTCCTCGGGGCCATCCCATCCCCTGAGCCCCATTGCTCAGATTCCATTTCTTTATAGAACCTTCTCATGTTGTTCCAGTCCATGGCCATTTCCTCATCTTTTCCATTTTGGTGGCACTTGTTGTGTATGCCTTTAACTTGGGGGTTCATTAATCATCCCTTCCGGCATTCATTCATCCACTCCTCACACCTCCCATGTTACTGGGTGAGTGAGACCACCTGCCAACAGCTTCCAATCCAGTAAGGGACAGAGGCACAGGACAAGTCATCTTCACTGTGTGGTAGGCGTTTTGTGACAGGAGTGTTCTGGGGACGGTGCCAGTCTCGAGGAGGGAATGATCAGCTCTCTGTGGACAATTTTCAAATAAAGAATTCAGCACATTTATCTGGGCCTGGAATACTGAGTAGGGGCTTGTTAGGTGAAAGACAGGAACAAAGCAGCAGGGAAGAATATTCTGGGTCAAGAGAATGGCAATTGTCACGATACCGGGGCCTGATAGACCTTGGCTGGTCACAGCATGTGACCCGTTACAGGTTAAACACGTCCTCATGTCTCGTATGCAGGGTGCCAGTGTTTAGCTAGCGACAGTTCCTTCTATTTAGCCAAGACCCCTTTACATGGCAGGTGCAATCTGAACCTGGGATGGTTCCTCATGGGCAGTGTCCAAGCCAGGGTACAAGGGGACTAATGCCATCGAGTGACTGGCTTGGCTTCTGTTTCCTAGACCAAGGATGCCCTCTTCACCATTCTGCATGACCTCCGGCCCCAGGATCGCTTCAGCATCATCGGGTTTTCCAACCGGATCAAAGTGTGGAAGGACCACCTGCTGTCAGTCACTCCCCTCAACATCAGGGACGGCAAGATTCACATTCACCACATGTCACCCAGTGGAGGTGAGAACGGCTCCTGTCTGTCACAGGGAGCTGCAGCATGCTCTAAGCTAGTTTTCTGCCTAGCAAAGAGGATTTGAGAGGTAAAGGTTCGACAGGACAGAGGGTAGCTGGTGAGGACTTTCTCAGGAGCTTGTGGTTCTCAGAACAACAGATTTGTGCATTTTCCTCCCTTAGTCCCCAAACCAAGTTGGTCAGCTCACAGGGGGAAAGTACCTGAAAGGTGGTAGGAGGGTTTCCTGACTTCTCTCTCGGATCCTGGACAAGGAAGCTCTTTCTCTACATTGTTCTTAGTGGAGAGTTAAAGCCTTCGCTTTAACTTGGTCCATTTGGATGTGGGCACCTCAAGCAGCAAGATGGCACTGCCCTGCAGAACTGGTGGACTTCAAGACAGGGCTGCTGTGCAGGGAGCAAAGTGGATCTCTGTGGCCTGGGACGTGCTGTGACTGTGAATGGGCCAGGGAGGATGCTGGGCTCTGAGTCACTGCATGGTGGCCCTGAGCATGGTGCATGTGCAGAATGTTCAGAGAGAATTCTGAGCCTGGTTTGGAGGTGCACATCTGTAATCCAGTGGCTCGAGAGGCTGAGGCAGGAGGACAGCATGTTCAAGTGCAGCCTCAACAACTCTGAGACCCCCGTCTCAATATAAAAAATAACAAAGTGCTAGGGATATGGTGCAGTAATTAGGTGCCCATAAGTTCAATCCCCAATATTAAAAAAGAAATAGAAATTTAAAAAATAAAATAAGTAGATATTTCAGAGATCAGAGACTCAGAACAGTGTCTTACTGGCCTGTGCTACATGTAAGTTTTTTCATCTCCAGACAGGGGCCTGACTCTTGCTGTGTCATGAATACTGTGGACACATGAAGAGGTGTTCAGTGCTGGAGCGTTTGGTGGGACCAAGCCGCCCCTGCTCCCTTTCTTAGAGGCCCTTTACAGAGACCCATCTTCTGAAGTCGTCACCCGGGTTAGCTCCACTTTGGTTATCTAGAAACGTACGAAACAGCTCAGTCTTCTCTCTGTGTTCATGTCTTCCTTCCATCAAAGACCAAGCCCCGATTTTCCAAACAAGCCTCTTCTGGAACTTGGCCTTGCTTGGCCAGTATCTGACTTAGCGTGGTATTTCCTACCAGCCTCCACAGCAGCGTAGTCTAGAACTGTTCTCATGTTTGATGGCAGAGGTGTAAGATTAGATTTAATCTGATGGTTTTTGTCCACAGAAGGAAATTGACAAGGTTGCGAAGTCTTTGTAGCCCTAGTACCCCGCGTGATTCCTGACCTGTACTGCATCCTCAGTGATATTTGTTAAATGAAATTCCTTTAATGGTACCTCTTACTGTTCAGATGACGTGTGTGTGTGAGAGAGGAAGGTGATAAACAATTTGGGATAACAGCTGATCTGTGGACTATGTTCCTTTCGAATCTGACCCTTAGAACCCAGTTGGTTTCCTCTACTTATTCTTTTTTTGAGGGGCGGGGAATTGAACCCAGAGGCGCTTACCCATTGAGCCACATTCCAGCCCTTTTTTGTATTTCATTTAGGGACAGGGTCTCACTAAGTTGCTTAGGGCCTTGCTAAGTTGCTAAGAGGCTGGCTTTGAATTCGCAATCCTCCTGCCTCAGCCTCCCAAGCCTCTGGGATTACAGGCATGCGTCACCCCGCCTGGCTCCTCTGCCTATTCTTGACGCTGCATTGCCCCAGACTCTTCTCATCCACAGTGGATTAATCTGTTCCTCTCTGAGAATATCCCACTCAGGACTGAGAGTGTAGATTCTGAAGCCATATAACTGTCTGGATTTGAATCCAGCTCCACTCCCTACTACCCATAGGATGTCCCTCTGCCTCAGTTTCTTTGTAATTACAGTGGGGATAATAATGGGGTTGTTATTGGGATGAGGTAAGATATTTAAGGTGCACAGAAGAGGACTGGCATGCAGGAGTCTTCTTCAAGCATCAGACGTGGCCATGAATTTTACCCACCTGAATAGCCCCCTTGCTGGTGCCCTTGGGTGCTGTGAGTTCTTTGTTGCTGAGTGAACAAGGAAGAGATGCCCCGTTTTAATGTAGATTTGATTGTGAGCCCTGCGGTTTCTTTGGCACCCAAGTGCAATCAGGAAGCCTAAATCCATGCCTTGGCCCTAGCTTTCTTTGGCTTTAAAGTGGAGAGGGAGACTTGGCATCATTGCTAAGTACAGATTAAAGCGCACACAAACACCTGCCAGTCAGTCCATGCCCACACGCCCCGAGGCCATATGAAATTACATGGACGTTACAATAGGCAAATTAGCGATCCCAAAGAGGTGTTGAAGACGGTTTCAGCTGTAACTCTCCCTTCTGTTTGGACTCTGTGTGCATCTTAGCAAGAATTATAAACGTGATTGTCATGGGCATAGACTTACCATTTTTGCCAGAAATTCTGGAGGGTATAAAGCAGTGGGAGAAGTGATCTGGTCCTTTCCAACATGGTCCATTTTGCAGGATGTTTGGAAGGTGGTTGCAGAAATTCATGACTACAAATGAGGAATTGGGTGCTTAGAATAGGAAATTTCTTTGGTATGTAAATTTTATCTCAAGCCATTCAAAAAACATCAACTAAAGGAAGTAGATGTTCATGCTACAATAAGAAATCCGTTTTCCCTGATGGTTAAACAGTGGTAGCTCAGTTGAGTGAACTTCCTGGCTAATCCGGAAACCTCATTTTAGATGATAGCTCTAACCTTAACCAACCAACCACCCATCTCTCTGCATCCACCAAGCAATTATATGTTGGGACCTACCACAGACACAGCCCCACAACTTTAATCAGACCTGTTGATGACGGGCGTCTTTCTAAAGGAGTGTTAGCAGGATCAAGAGGTACATATATGCATCGGTGCCTCTTTCCTTTGTGGCTTCTAACGAGCAGAGGTAGTCCTGAAGAGGCAGCAGGCAAGGAAAGCGAGAATGAAGCTGCCCCTTCAGCCATCTGAGGTGGTCTCCAGTTGTCCCCCACCTTCTCATTCTGTGCTCCTTTCTTCCTTCTGTGACTTTCTTCCTTCAAATCTCTGCATCTGATACCTTCTACTTCTTTGGGATGCTATTCTCAGGAATATGGAAGCCATTCATGCTGAGATAAGGACTTCTGAGCCCAGGTCTCATTGGGTACCTTAGGAAAAAGGTTTTGATGGTGGGTAACTCTGTGCTCATCTGAAGCATGGTCTCCCCACATTTGCAGGCGACTCTCCTCCCCACAGCTCAGTCCTGCGTGGCTGATTCTCTGCAGCTCTGCACGTGGGTCAGGGCCAGGGTGGATGCAGAGGTGTGAGCTGTCCTGTGTTGATCCCTACAGGCACAGACATCAACGGGGCCCTTCAGACGGCCATCGGGCTGCTCAACAACTACGTGGCCCACAACGACATCGAGGACCGGAGCGTATCCCTCATCATCTTCCTGACAGACGGGAAACCCACTGTTGGGGAGACCCACACCCTCAAGATTCTCAACAACACCAAGGAGGCCGCCCGAGGTCGGATCTGCATCTTCACCATCGGCATTGGGAACGATGTGGACTTCAAACTGCTGGAGAAACTGTCACTGGAGAACTGTGGCCTCACCCGGCGTGTGCATGAGGAGGAGGACGCCGGCTCGCAGCTCATCGGGTCAGTTGCTGGTCTTCTTGGGACAAGGAGAGGCTGAGGGAGCCCAGGGTTGGGTTCAGTGTGAAATCCAAGATGAGGGTGATCTCACACCGACTGGAAGCACTGACAGCTCCTTGCACTGGCAGATGCTGTGTGTTTTGAAATCAGGCAGGTCGAGGTCCTGTTTTGGGATCTTAGGGAAGACTTTTACGACTGGGGGTCATGGCTGGCTGACAGTTGAATGTGTAAAGTGTTAGCACAGTGTCAGATATTAGGTGTCCAGTGAGCTCCCAGGGTTATAATTACCTTCTTGATATTTTGTCTTTATTTTATAAATGGCTGTATTTTAATTTTGAAGCAAAGGACCAATTAAAACTGGTGAATATTCAGATTATTATATTGAGGTGGAAAAGAAACTAGATCTTAGGTCTTGTAACACAGAAGTACCTTCGCTCAGGCCATGTTGCCAAGCCTGGCATGTGACTTTGCTAACTGCAGTTTGAAGATGCCAACTTCAGCATCCAGTACCCTTGTCTGCATTGTGGCATATGTGATAAAGGCAAATGAGGTTGAGGTGGACGTGTGGATGTTCAGTAGCCAAAGCCAAAGAAATGTATTCATTATCAATCCTGCTGAAGGTCTCTAAGGTATGCAATAAAAACAGGTGGTTGGTGGGGACTGGCCACCATTTTTCTCCCAACATTTTTATGAAAGATTTAAATGAAAACCCAGATTGATTTCCACCATTATAAAAAATTATTCGAACAATTAGGTTCGAAGAAGGAGAATCTCATGCTCTGATGACAACTGGGATTCAGGAAGAGTTCATAGGCAAAAGCCAAAGCATTGAAGCAAGTCAACTGCACTGTCACAATTCTAAAAGTATTATTGATACCGAACATTTATGGAGAGCTCAGAACATGCCAGGCATTTCTATGTGCCTTGTTTCATGTGATCCTCACAGAAGTTCTAGGAGATAGGTATATTAGGCAGAAGCTAAGCTGCTGCACAGAGATGACAAAATGCAGAGACTCAACTCAGAAAGCTGCTCATTTCCCCCACCTCTCTGTTGGGCCAGGCGTGATTCTGCTCCATGAAGGCTTTCAGGGACCCAGGCTCCTTCCGTTTCCCGGCTTCGTTCCCCGTAGGTGTCCTAAACTGTCAGGTTGAAATGAAGTCACTATTACTTGTTTTTCCTTCCCAGAAAAGGAGAAAGAAAGGAAAGCCAACACAAGCCATTTTGTTTTTAGCCAGTGTCTTTGAAGTTTTCACAAATCACTTGTATTTATATTCCATTGATGAGATCATGGTCACATAGTCATAACTGGCCCCAGTGGAGGTTAGGATATGTTTTTTGTAGGAGGATTAACAAATGCCTAGTTAGAGCTCAATTAACACAAAAGAAGGGGAGAATGGACTTGGGGAGACAGCTGGTAGACTACCAAAGTAGTACTGTTAACATTTCAATTTTGTGGCTGAAGAAACTGAAGTTTGGAGAGGTTGAGTCACATGTCCTAAGACACACAGTAAGGAACACGTGTCCTAAGACACACAGACGGAACTTGAACTCCACAGCCTATTCTCTCTACACCTAGGGGAAAGGGATTTTAATTGTGTCCTTAGCAAAAAGCAACCATATAACAGACCCACAAGAAAAACGAATAGAAACAAATGTCACATCACACAAAAGCACCATGTTAAAAGTCAAGGTCAGATTTCTCAAGTATAACATGCTGCTTAAAATTCATCTGGAATGTGTATTTGGTTTTAAGAGCAATATTTTAAGTGACTCTTTGAGAAGCTTAGGTATATTCAAGGAAATATATCAGGAGTGCTTAGGATCTTGGAGTTGAATCACAGGAAGAATAGCCCACGAGAACTGCTCGCTTTGACAGCCCATAAGCTAAGCTTGGCACAATACAGAGTTCAGCACAACCCTTGTGCCAGGATGATACCCCAAATGGTGAAGTGTTCCATGTTCTTCAGATTATATTTTCTGCATGAGTATGCCACAGTGAAACTCACCGTTCTGTATAATTAATATGCGCCAGTTAAAAAATTGGGTGGTTGATTAGGGAGCATGAAGAGAAGACCCCAGGGAACCCTGGGCAGAGTCACTGGAGCATCTAAATGGCTTTCACGTTGAGGACAGTTGACCCTAATTCTGTCTTGCTCTAGAGGCAACACTGAGGCCTCTGGCTGGAAGTTCCAGGGGGTCTGTCTTGACCTGGTCTAAGGAGGGCTCCTCATCGTCAGAGTTGGTAAAGGGGCCAGGAAGCCTTGAGAGGGAGCGAGTGCTCTCTTGCCAGTGGTGCGCAAGCTCCCGCTGAATGGCCTCCTGGGGTCTGCTGTGCTGGGTCCAGTGTTGGACCCAGATTGCTTTTGGAGTCAGATCCTCCCCTCTGGGGTGTGGACTCCTCGCCAGGGTCAGGGCCCTGATTCTCTGTCTTCTTGGACTGCAGGTTCTACGATGAGATCAGGACACCCCTCCTTTCCGACATCCGCGTCGACTATCCTCCTGGCATAGTGGAGCATGCCACCAAAACCCTGTTCCCCAACTATTTCAATGGCTCGGAGATCATCATTGCTGGGAAGCTGGCAGACAGGAGGCTGGAGCATTTGCATGTGGAGGTCACGGCCAGCAACAGTAAGAAATTTGTTGTGCTGAAGACAGAGGTGCCTGTGGAGCCCCAGCAGGTGGGGAACGATGTCCCAGGAAGCCCCAGACCTAAAGGTGACGGCGAGGGGGACCCCAACCACGTTGAGCGTCTCTGGAGCTACCTAACCGTGAAGGAGCTGCTGAGCTCCTGGGTGCAGAGCAACGATGAGCTGGAGAAGGAGCAGCTGAGGCAGAGGGCCCAGGCTCTGGCCGTGAACTATCACTTCCTCACCCCCTTCACGTCCATGAAGCTCAAGAGGCTGGCACTCCACACAGGTGGGCTGGAGGACGTCCGTGGCATGTCTGCCGCCACCGGCCCTGAGACAGTGATGCAGAGCCTGCGAGGAGCTGGTCCACAGCCAGGTAAGGCAGCTCTGGAAATGTGAGTCCTGGCTCCTAGCGAGGCCGTGGTGACCTCAGCAAGTTTATTTTATTTTATCACACTGTAGAGTTTTATAATCAAGACCCTTGCATGTAGAGTAGTCCTCAAAGAGTATCTTTTTGATTGTCGTATTTGTGTTATAAACTGTGGCTCTCGAGAAATGAGACATAGACAACGGCGTGAGGCTGGGAAAGCTTGCCCAGTGATGTCAGCCCATCAGTCAACCATCGGTAAGTCGAGGACCACCACACACAGCCTTTCCTGGAGGCCCCGAGATGAACACACAGTCAAATGTGTTCCGTCTGAGTGCCTTCCTATGTTCTGAAACACATCAGAGTTGTGTTATTGTGTGCGAGTGATCGATTTCGTTTTCTTGAGAGTTTGTGAACAACCAAGCTATGGAGTCTTGAGAGAATTCACCCCGGACACACCTGCCACTCAGAATCCAGCAGAAGCTGTCATGCTCGGTCAGCACACCAGTGGACAAAGGGGACTTAGCAGAGATGGTCACTGGAGAAAGAAAAAGCAGTAAAACCAAATCTTAGGGTGATCGTCTGGGTCCTGTCCACTGGTGGAAAGTGAAGCATGGGTTGCGGGTGGCATTGTCATTAGGCCCCTGTGGAGTTGCCCTGTCCTTGGAAAGGGGGCTGAAGTTAACCAGCCCTGGTTGACTGCTGTCTCAGTGCTTCCTCACACTCTGAGCTCTGAGAAGCACCTGGGTGTGGTGAGAGAAGGAAGCCAGGATCCACCGACCTCCTGACCTGCTGTGAGATCCCCAGGCAGGTTCCAGACGCGCTGAGCCTCCCTTTCCTTGTTGGGAATTCGGGGTGGTAACAGGTTCCCTGAGGGCTGCCGTGAGGATCACGCACAGAGTCTTGGGCACGTGACTGGTGTTGTGCAGATCTTAGCCCTCCTCTCCACAAGGCCCGTCGGGCGAGAGACTCCTGGAGAAGTTCAGACCCTGACAGGCAGGCGACACCCAGCTGTGGCCGTGTTCGAAAGACTGGCGCCTGGGCCGTTTTCATTCTGATAAAAGGCAAGCTGCAGGACACTGTTCCTTCACATGCACAAGACCTGTCCCATGTCCAGGAAAAATGGTTATTTGAGTAATAAAGATCTTACATTAACCACTCAAATCTCAGTGGCTTCAGGAGAGATCAGAGACAGATGACACAAGACCCAGAGGACCAGGAACACAGACGAGGAAATAACCAACTGATGGTTCAAAAGAGAGTTTTGGAATAAGCTTTTCCTGAAGCGTCAGTGATTTTGTAAGACAATCTTCCTGTCCTTAAAGCTCTGATGATGTTTTAATATTAACTTTTTTAAGTGCCTGTGGCAATCATCAGGGCCTAAGAACTTCCCCCTCCTTCCTGGTCCATCTGTGCTCTGCCCACATCATGCTCTCCAGGGACCAGAATTAGGAAGGGGTTCTTAAAACCCATGTAGATATTTTGATCTTTAATTTCCTTTTCCTTTTTGTGTACTGGGGATGGAACCCAGGGCCTTAGGCATGCTAGGCAAGTCCTCTGCCACTGAACTACTTCCCCAACACTGTTGACCTTTAATTTCTATGAGGGGCAAAAATGAGCAGAGGATCATAATTTTGCTAATGTGCCATATGATGTTGGTTTATTTATAGAAATTAATTTACTTTTAGGTTATCATTTAATTGAATATTTTTTCCAAGGTACACTTTGAATCCTTGGTGTTTCAAAATGCTTTCTGAACTATGCTTATACACATAGCTCTGGACCCTGGAAAATAACTCTCTCCTTTATTTTTATTGCAGTAAAAACTACATAACATAAAATTTACCATCTTAACCATTTTATGTGTACAGTTCAGTAGTGTTGGCTACATTCTCATTGTACTGAAATACAGCTCCAGAAAGTGTTTCATCTTGCGGAACTGAAACTCTGTATTCCCTGAACAATTACCCCCTCTCTCCCTTTCCCCAGAACCGTATGGTAAGTGGGGTAGACTGTTTCCCCCTATGATGTAAACAGAGATCACCGAAAAGAAAAATCCTGGTTGCTTAGACAATAACACCATCAACCATCCTCACTTGTCTTTTGAGGCCAGGCTTCCCCTTTCAAATAGATGATGTTTGGAAGTTTCTATTCTTTGTTAAAAATGTATCTGAAACCTCAGTATTTCTCATCTCAGCCTGCTTCTTGGGGACCTCTCCCGGCCTCCTCTTTGATGAATAATGGCAGTATTCTCTTCCCTCTTCTTTTTTAGGGCCTACTCTGAAGAAACTGTATGACCCAAGAATCAAAATCTCTAAAACATCAGGTAAAGAGAAGGAGGGGGTTTGGTGGCTGAGTTGGGAGCAAGGGAAGTTTGAACAGGGCCACCAGGAATTCTCTGAAGCCAGTTAAATTAGCAGCTCATAGGACAAGGCATCTGACCATATTTATTTAGCTCAGGCCAGCAGAGTGAGTGCCGAGAACCAGGACCATCATGAAGCCATTACATCAACACCTGCCAACACAGCCCCCAGGAAGCCTGGCAAGCACTCTGGTGGAAGAAGAGACGCATAACAAAGACACCTTCTGAACCTCGTTGGGTTTTAAGGGGTCTGAAGTGTGTGTCCTTCCAGCCTCTGATGCCATGAATACAGAAACGTCTGTAGAGGCAGGTGGGATTGTGCTGTTATTGTGGTCTTGTAATTCTAAACTTTAGAAGGAAAACAGATTAAAGACGTCATACGGTTTCCTTTTGGCAGCTTTTGGAATTATGATAAAAATGGAAAAGCAGCCTTAGGGGCACTGGTTTTGTTTTCCAGCGTACACATCTTCCCTTCTGAGTCTCCTGATCGCCTCTGCTGATGTGCTGTACGTGCAGGTTCATAAAGCCAGGGACATCCTAGGGATTAGCTATGGGGATGAAATGCGTAGTCTCTCATGGACGGAATGCAGTTCCTTGACGACATGTGCTTTGTGGAATGCAAGAAAACCTTCCTCTTGGATGCTGCCTGCGTACTGATTTTTGGACTCCTCTCCTCTTTATTTGCAACAACCAATATCTTTTCTTGTAAAGGGATTTGAATGGTTTGAGTAGAACTGATGTTGTAGGTGTGTACAGAAAGTCTCAAAGTACTATCAGATAAGTCATATTCATATCCAAGAGTGCCAAAAAATGTGGATGAGAACTTTTGTTTCCTCTGGGTGTCATTTTTACTCCCCCCACCATCCAAAGACAGATTCTTTGTATTTCTTTATATATTGCCATTCACAGGGGACTTGAGGCGCTTCACAGTGAGAGTAGCTCTCCAGAGCTCTTCTGAGCGATGCTGGAGGCAGCGAGGAGTTTTTCTGTAGGTATAAGGAGGACAGGAAGTTGCCTGCAGCTTGAAAAGACAGGACTCCTCCTGACCCAGGCTCCCCTGTATCCAGGCACATTCTCATACACGTACACATGCGTGAGAAGCACAGAGGTGTAATGAAACATGCTGTATCTGGCGTGTAAGTTAGAAAGTACATCTCCAGTCCAGTGAAAGGAGAGGATTCATGCAGACTCTTGAGAAACATTTGGTCTGTACAGCAAGAAACAAGGCTGCTTATTTGGCAGAGGTGAAAAGGGATAGAAATGGATAAGGAACAGGGCCAGCTAAACTTCATCTGTGGACAAAAATTTGAGAGCAGTCAAGTCAATATGACCCCTAGGAGTGATTTCTGCCCTCTTCACTGTCACTGCCCAACTTAGTGACTCTGCTTCATTTGTCACTGCCCATAAATTGGACTTGGCCGTTAGGGCTTGCATGCTAGGGTTGCATACAGCTGGTACTGGGAGTGTGTGAGTCAGGCTGGGCTTCCGGGAGAAGTGCCAGGGAACTCTGGCCGTAGACAGGAATGGTCCGCGTTCTTCATATGGGCAGTGAGAGGACAGCACGTGACCCGGGGAAACCCACCCAGGACTTTGAGGACTATGCAGGTGGTTGTTGAGAGGGGGTGGTGACATCTCTCCACCCCCTGCTGCCTCTCAAAGCCTAGTTGTCCGCACTTAACTAGGCCTGGCGAACGGAGCGCTGGATTTGGGTTTGGGAGACCTGAAGTCAGTATTTACTTTACCATGAACTCACTGGGAGACTTCGGAGAGTCTCTTCTCCCCCTTGTTTAGACATTGAGGAAAATTCTTCCAGCACTGTCGTTGGGAGTAAATAAATGATTCGTGAGAAAATATAAAGTAGTACTTAGCACATGGAAGACAGCCAGTAAACATCTGTCTTTCTCTCTCCTTTTTCTCCCATCTTGGCAGTGGATGGTGACCCCCATTTTGTTGTGGATTTCCCCCTGAGCAAACTCACCGTCTGCTTCAACATTGATGGGCAACCCGGGGACATCCTCCGGCTAGTCTCTGATCACATGGACTCTGGTGAGTACTGCTCTCCCTGGTGGCATCAAGGCAAGGGCCTGGGAGGGGCTGCATCCTTCTCTGTTCTTCAGGTGAATGGCCAGTTAAGTAAGGAACACATGGTGCATGCTCAGCGGGAGCTACTGATAGATGACGGGAAGTGGACATTGTTCCTGGACTTGGCCAGACATTCAGACCCACGCTTAATGACTTGTGTGGCCTTGGACTGCAGTTGTCTCCCTTGGGAAATAGAGACTGTGATGCTCTGCTGGCCCTTCAGGGCAGTTATGAAATGGATCAACTAAATAGTGGACATGAAGTGACTTCATAAATGCTCCAGTGCTGCAGAAACTCATGATGTTGTCATTGTCACAATGTCTTTTCATGGAAAAACCGTGATGGTGGAAAGGCCAGTGGCCTAAACTCATCTATCTCAGTTCCATGGTGACTCAGATGAGAAGCCCAGAGGTTAACCACACAGCCCTGTGTGCCGCGAGCAGGGATGTAAAGGGAACTCTGGTCTCCTGGGCTGGGTAGAGGTACTGGGTAAAAGAAGTTGGCACAGAAAAAGCTTTTGGAGTTCAGTGCAGGTAGCCATGCTTGGGGACAACCATGTGGACAGCCACACAGCATGGCTTTGTGAGGAAGCTTGGGAGTGGACTTTCTGGTATTTGTCAGTGGTGAGAAAATGAAAGTTTTGTAAGGTCAGAGTACAGAGGTCCTTGCTGGGTGATAGGCATGCGCAATTAAGTAGTTCGATCCTGAGTCTCCTTGATCACATTGTTCTCTTGCAGGTCTTTCTAGTCTCAGAGCTAAATTTCTAATGTTTTCCATTTCAAAGGATGCAGGAGTAAGATCAGGGCCTAACTGCAGCCCTTCCTGGAAGTGTTCCCTCTCTTTGGAACAATTCCATGGTTTCTGTATTCTGCCCAAGACGGGAACTCAGCCTGAAGATGTTTAAAGTATGGAGGCCAAAGATCAGGGGCTCTGCTCAGGCAGGGATTTCTGTGCCCCCAGACCCCACAAACCCCCCACCCCAACACACACACACACACACACACACACACACACTCCTTGTCCCAGGGAAAACACTTTTCTCCTTTAGTACCTAAGAAGTTACAGTCAAAATTTACTGGGAAGATGATCCCCAAAGTAGAGAACACAAGTTAATTATATAGAAATCTTTTATTATTGAAAATTGCCTCTTTGCATGAAGGCAAAGCCCATGTAGCACACCTCACTTAATTCATTCCAAGCATCTTCTGTGCAATTGCATCTGTTTGTTATTCAGCCAGACAACAGGGAGTCCTGGGAGCTGGCTGCCAGCCTAGCTCAAGTCCAGAAAAGCTTGCGTTCGTAGAGGCAAGGAATAAACACAGGATCTATATTTGATGGCCACTGACAACTTACACATATGCTTCCTTTGCAACCCTTGCAAAACTTCAGTTAGTGTCTGTATCTTCCCCATTTTACATGATGAGGGAATTGAGGTTGAACTTTTTCAATGGCTTATCTAAGGACGAACACCTTGGACATGGAAGAACTTGAGTTTTTGGACTGAAAAACATTCTAGCTTTGCATTCTACCAACTGCTCAGAAGCATCAGGGGTCTCAGAATTAGGATCTGTGGCTACTGGTGGACACAAAATATGCATCAGAACCACAGAACCTTTCTGTCCTACACCCAGGCTGGTATGAAGGCACACGAACACGCAATCCCCTTCTGTGATCTTGACCCTGTCCTGCATCCTTCTTCCCTTGCTCCAAGATGCTGGTCAGATGTGGGGGAGGAAGCTCGCCCATAGCTGCCTGCCGTCCATCTGCACCCATTCACTCATTCAGCCAGCACTGAGCAGCCCCTAAGGGGAGTCAGCTGCGGGAGCTAGAGATACAAAGACCAGGAGGAGGAAGGAAATTCTGACCAAGAGGCCTTTAGGGATGGGGATCCTGTTTCTAACCATTGTCCTCTTCCCCTGGACTTCCAGGTGTGACGGTGAATGGAGAGTTAATCGGGGCCCCCGCGCCACCCAGTGGTCACAAGAAACAGCGCACCTACTTTCGCACCATCACCATCCTCATCAACAAGCCCAAGAGATCGTACCTGGAGATCACGCCCAACAGGGTCATCCTGGACGGCGGAGACAGACTGGTCCTCCCCTGCAACCAGAGCGTGGTGGTGGGCAGCCGGGGGCTGGAGGTGTCGGTGTCCGCCAACGCCAACGTCACTGTCACCATCCAGGGCACCATTGCCTTTGTTATCCTCATTCACCTCTACAAAAAGCCGGCGCCCTTCCAGAGAAACCACCTGGGCTTCTACATCGCCAACAGCCGGGGCCTTTCCAGCAACTGCCATGGCCTCTTAGGTGGGCAGCCGCTCAGCTGTATGTGGGGTTTGTAGGATGGAATTAGATTCTCAAAGAGCAGCCCGTGATGCCAATCTCTTCAGCTTGATTGGGAAATTCAATGGGAATGTGGTTCTCATGTATATAGCTGTCCCTTGGCATCCACCAGGCACTGGTTCCAGGATCCCATGAGGATACCAAAATCTGAGGCTGCTCAAGTCCCTTATATAAAATGTCCCACCTAAGCCAGTAGAGGTGGCACCCACCTGTAATCCCAGCCACTCAGGAAGCTAAGGCAGGGAGGATGGCAAGTTCAAGGTCAGCTTGGGCAACCTAGTGAGGGACTGAAGATATCACTCAATGGTATTCACAGTACAGCAATAAAATAAAATAGCTTAGTACTTGTGTAAAACCAACACCCATCCTTCCATGTGCTTTCGATCATTTCTAGATTACTTATCATACTTCATAGAAAGCCAATGCAGTATGAATAGCTGATATGCTGAATTGGGTAAGGAATAATATCGAGGAAAAAGTAGGTATATGCCCAATACAGATGCATTTTTTTCCAAATATGTTTGGTCCACAGTTGATTGAATCCAAAGGTGTACAATCTGTGGCTATGGAGTGCTGACTGTTTATAATATGAAAACTGTATTGTTGGCTTCTGATGAATAGGAGTAGGTGTTGCAAACCAGCTCTCACTAGTCTCTGGGAGAGCAAAGCAGTGAAGGGTAATCGTCTAAGGTCTGAGTCCTTGTTTCTCTGCAAGGAGACACAGAAAAGTGGCCCACCGCCCTCCCAGCACAAGACAGTTGCTTTTCAAAGGAGTTACCCCATTGCTGCCGTGAGCAGCAGGCAGGCCGCTCTGGCCAGCATCCTTCAACGTGCAATTTCATGTGGGCTCCTGGCCCAAAAATGAAGGGTGAGTCATTGCCAGGGCTCAGTTTAGAAAGCAGGATTTCCTGGCACTTGAGCTGGACGTGTTTTGCCATACCTGGCTGCCAAGCATGCACCCCGTCTCACAGATGCAGATCGGTGTCCAACGGGCCTGAGCAGTGCCCTCGCCTGACCTGGAGAATTCTGAGAACAAGTGTCAGGAGTGAAGTAACTGCTTTCCATACCCCACCCGGGTGCACCGGCTACTTGCCTTGTCTGGAGGGGGACCTATAACAGGCAGGCAAGGGAAGACCTGACCCTTTGCCCAAATTCCTTGTCTTGTCCTCACAGTTCAGAGACTGTTGTTGTCTCCAGTTGTTGTTTAGGCAACATCTCGATGTTTAGCAACTGGGCAGCTTCCACATGTGGCAGGTCACTATGAGCAGCAGCTCAGCTCTCTCTTATTATGCTCCCGAACACTGGGCTGGACAATGTATGCACGCAGTCCACCTGGGGACATAACCTGCCCCCATATCATTGACTTATATCTATTGTGCCTGTTGTCTGCATTCAGCATACAGTGATGCTTTTTATTTATTTTTGTCTTCTCAGGTCAGTTCCTGAACCAGGATGCCAAACTCACGGAGGAACCTGCAGGGCACGGCAAGAATCTTACCAATTCTCCACTCCTGCCCGCAGGAGCAACTTCTGAGACCATCCTAAAGGTGAAAGGGCACCGAGTCCCAGTGGTGTGGAAACAAAGGAAGATTTACAATGGGGAGGAGCAGATAGACTGCTGGTTTGCCAGGAACAATGCTGCCAAACTGATTGATGGGGAGTATAAAGATTACCTGGCATCTCATCCGTTTGACACAGAGACGACATTGGGATCTGAATCCAGCCGCCTTAATTAAGAAAAGCGCATGAAAGGAAAGTGACTCTGGGGGACTCGGTGGGGCAGCCCTTCTTGATGCTTGTGCATGCTGCCTCTTGCAATGAGCTGCGCTCCAGAGCCTAGGCCTGCTGGAGTCGAGGTCTGGTGTCTGCTTGGGCAAAGGGTAGGGCCAGGAAGCTCTAGAGAAAATACTGTTTGCTTCTCTTTCCTCTTCCTCCCCCACCCCCACCCTCATCTACAGTAGAGAAAAATGGTAGCAACAAGGGGAGGAAGGTCATATTCAAAAGCAAGAAAGTTTGTATGGTATATCATCTGGCTTGTCCAACTTGTAGCTGACCATAAAGTAACCTTTTCTGATGATGCAAGGTTGCTGTGAAACCGTGTTCTCTGTAGAAGCAGCCAAGCATGGGCCCTCTGCTTTTAGCCTTATATTATTCATGCTTAGAAATCTCTTCCCTGGGGGGCCCCCCGTTGACCTTGGGCCACAGGCCATACAGACAGCACATACGTTGGATCATTATAAATAATTAAATCTTGTTTTAGGAGGGGATTTTCCTCTGCTATGGAATCTTGCCCTTACAAATTAATTTTTGTTTTTAACATTATTTTTTAAAATTAAAAAAAATATATTTTTAAAATGTAGAAACATGTACATCCCAGATACTGATCTCTTTCCTCATAGGCTTTCCAGATCACTTGATTTTGCTGGTGGATATTGTGCAATTTATTCCAATAAGCTAAGTGCTTTTAATAAACAGGGCAGCCCCCACATGGATGGTGTTTATTGGCCTGTCTTGGTGCTGGGGAGTTGGCCAGTTGAAAGGCAAATTGTTAGCTTGGAACTCTTCAGTCTTGGTCAGGATTTCTGGGCCATTTCACCCTCCAGGAGCTGATGGAGGACTCTGGCATGGTGCTAGCCTGCAAGGTAGAGTAGCCTCAGAGTGAGCCCACAGCCTGTGTGTAGGAAGAAGCAGCTTGCATGCTGTCGGCAGGAAGGGCATACACGCTTAGAAAATCTGAAAGGACTTCCCACTTCTTACATGGGCAAAAGCCAGGAAACCAGCCTGAGTAGCCGGTATTGGTTCCGGAACTTGGGCAAACCTGATTCCCTAAGGAAGGTGTTAAAATCAGAGGGGCTGCAAAAAGTCACTGCATGTTACCTTTTCCTTCTGAAGGTGTAAGCCTGGTCATATCACCAAGGGCCACCAGGTGTGATGGCCCGAGAGCCTTTGCCCCTCCCCACGACAGCACTCTGCTGGGCTTGGTCTTCTCGGAGCCACTGGTTGGAAGCAGATGGACGCAGGGGGCAATGGAGCCCAACAGCAGAGAGAGAAAGACTGTGGTCAGGGAAACAGCATGTTTTGATGTGGGCCAGAGCGAAAGGCTTTGTGTGGGCTTACATGGGGTTTCCTCCGACCGGCCTGGTGCCAGGGCAGCCTCTGCATGGACCGGGAAGGCATGCGCAGCACTTGAGAGCCAGCGCTGAGAAAATCGTTGATCATATTTACCTTCCCGTGGGAAACATCGGAGCAGTAAAATGACATCCGCATGTTCCTGTCAGAGGCTGTGGCTTCAGGGGCCAGTTAGCACTGACTATACTGTCCCTCTCATGGCCCGCTTCCCTCTGCACTTGACCATGGCCTGACAGCTGTGCTATTTATCTGGCTCCCATCTTCCCAAACTCAGCTGCCTGTTTTCCTGCCAGAGGTGCAAAGAGGAGCAGCCCATATGGCTGACAGATGCTTCCACCTTTTAGAGCTCAGAAAGAGAGGAGGAACTCCAGCCAGGGCTGGCCAGTGCCGTCCTGGTCAGACTCCCCGGGACCTTCCATTATGTAAATCCCAGCTGAGCAGACAGCCCTGGTGCCAAGAGGCCCAGGCCCCTGCTCTGCACGTGGAGCAATGGCATGTTGTTCCAGGTGTTGGCCTCACACTGGGGAGAGGAGGATGTTACTAGGCAAGCCCGGTCACTACTATTCAGTGGACACCTTGTCTAAAAGCAGAGAATCATATTCCAATGAGAGACCTGTCACTAACCGTCCTGCTCAGGAAAAAAAAAAAATTTTTTTTTTTACAGCTTTTAAAGTTATGTTTTTACTTTAGACAAACCCACTCTTCTTTCTCTTAGTTGTAGATCACTTTTTATTTGCAGAAGGCATTGATCATTAAATTTTCTGTTGGACCTGGAAATTCGTATCTGTGAGTCCAAAACCTCACACCAGTATACTATGGAGGACCTTTAAATTTGGTTGAAAAATGTGTGTGTGTATGTGTGTGTGTGTGTGTGTGTGTGTGTGTGTGTGTGTGTGTTATTGGCCACATGTGTTGTAAATGACGAGCTCTTTAAAACAAATGCAGGGCTGGGGGGAATTCTCAGACAGGGAAACTGAGGCAGGGTGCTGTTGAGTGATTTCTGCCAAGTTAAATAAAAGACTTAGAGCAGGGGTAAGCTGAACTGCCTGAGTTCACTTTGTTAGCTTTGACATTTTTTTCACCATCTGGTCAATCGTTTTTCCTAAAACTTTTTTAAAAAAATAGTGGGAGGTTATTAAATGAGTAATTGAATGGGACTGAGAAAAATGTTGAAGTTAGAGGAGATAAATCTCACTGTTATCGTAACAGCTAATGTTAATGAGTCATAATGGGCTAACTGGGATCTTGAGCAAGTCCACATCTCTGGATTCCAATCTCTTCCTCCTCTGACAGAAGACCCCGAGTGGGTCATCTTTAGGGGTCTACTAACTTAGAGTTTCATATTCCTCACATAAAACGGGCTGAGCCTTCCTTGCTTGCCCATGCCTGGTGCCTTATCTTCCTGTATGACTTGGTTATGATTTTCCCCTCCAGACCAGAGGGTGGGGGTGTTGGGAGGAAAAAGCATTGCAACACTCCATCAGAGCCAGCCAGCTGTGATGGACGATGCTGGGGACTGAGGATGCAGGGGACTTGGGGAGATCTCCTCTGTGGTCCCATCAGAAGGGACCACGATATTTACTTGAATCGTGTGTCTTTGTAGGTGGATTAAGAACAGGATTCTTTATCTTTTGGCTTAACTGAATCCTGTAAACCAAATGCCTGTGTTTTTCCAAAATTCATATGTTAAAGCCAAAATTCTCAATGTGATGGTCCTCGAGGGTGGGTTCTTTCAGAAGTGATCAGGTCCTGAGGACAGAGCCCGCATGAATGGGATTAAAGCCTTTCTAAGAAGAGACAGGAGGGATCATCTCTCTTGCCTCCACCGTGTATGAATAGAATGTTTGTAGACCAGGAAGAGAACCCTCACCAGACACCAAATCTGCTGACACCTTGATCTTGGCCTTCCCAACCTCCAGACCTGGGAGAAATAAATGCTTATTGTGTAAACCACCCAGTCTAGGGTATTCTTGTTATAGCAGTCCAGGCTGAGGAAGACACTAAATCATTATGCATTCTTTTTCCTTTCTCTGCGCTACCCAGAATGTACACAAACAGTGCTATTATTAAAATTTGAAAGACTCTTAGAACCATAAGAATACCATCTAGCTAAAATAGACAGAAAATAAAATAACACAGCTAAGTAAATACTTAGAAGTATAATTTTAAATATTTATTTTAACCCATTTTAAATAATAAGGAGGGTACAAGATAGTTCACATTTCAAGAAACATTTTTCTTAAACAAAAATTTGTGAAAAAAAATGATGTCTAGAAATAAGTAATCAGGTGTTTTGTTTTTTAAGGGAAAATGGAATCAGGGCTATTGGGGATAAAGCAATCATCCTGACTGTGCTGCTTGTACGTAGGACTTTCTGAATTGCAGTCATGAGCTGCATAATGAAGTTTTGGTCTACAGTGGATGGCATGTTAGGACAGTGGTCCCATCAGAGTTTAATGGAGCTGAGAATTTTCTGCTGTCTAATATTTTTACTGTACCTTTTAGATGTGTTTATATCCATAAGTACTTTCCATTTTATTTGCTGACAGAATCCAGTACAGTAACGTGTTGTTCAGGCTGGTAGCCCAGGACCATGGGATATACCATACAGTAGGAGCATAATAAACTAGGCCATCCGGGCGTCTGTGAGTGTACTTTATGATGCTCTCACAATGGCAGAGTAGCCTGTGGCACATTTCTCAGAACGTATTCCTGTCATTAAGCAATGCGTGACTGTACGTAATGATATGAGAATGGAAGTAACACACTATCGCACAGCAATACACAGCGAATTTATGGTGGCCATTCCTGTGTTCTTGTAAAACTGTCCAATACTTGAGGTGTCTTAACCGCCCCGCTGCCCACCCCCACAGTGCACTATTGTGGGGGGACTCTGGCATCCCAAGCTCTTATCACTCATTTGCATACCATTTGCCCACCATCTTGCAGGATGCTTCTTCCGTTTGGCTCGTGGTCATTGCCAAGCTAGGTACCATTTCTAGCTTTTTCTGACATCTTACCTCCAGTTCTCCTGTGCTCCTGTCACATCTTGATTAGATTTTTTTTTTTTTTTTTTTTTTTTGGAGGTGCTGGGGATTGAACCCAGGGCCTTGTGCTTGCAAGGCAAGCACTCTACCAACTGAGCTGTCTCCCCAGCCCTCGATTAGATTTAGATTGAACCATGTTGAATTCTGAATAAAACGACACCTGACTAAACCAAAACAACCGTGAAACACAAGGGAGACATCACTGGCAGACTGCGTTAAATAGAAAACAAGCAAACAATCCATTATCAAGGACTTCAAGTCAACCTCTTTGGGCTTTGGCTACTTTAGCTAGATGAAGAAGGAACTGGAGGAGATAACTTCTGAGATCCTCTGATCTTTATCTTTTACCTTCAGCTGAAAACACTTCCTGAACCACCACATGATAAGAAAGTATTCATTCAGGGACCCCAGTGAATTTTGAGTTGCAGCGTACCAGGCCCAGGGATCCAGAGAACAAAGTTCCTGCCTTCACAGAGATCACAGGAATGGAGGGCGTGCAAAGGTGGAAGGAGAGTGTGATGAATACTACAGGAGAACTTTGCAGAGGGGCTGTTATCTGAGCATAGTAGAAGGGCAACTCTGAAGGTAAGAGGGAGGTCAGGAAAACTGTTCTGGGGACAGAGCTTTGGCCTAAGCTGCAAGGAAGGAGAGGATATAAAAAAGCAACCCCACAAGACATGTTTTCTATAATGTTAGGCAACTGGTAGCACCTTCCAAATGGAAGCAAGCTTCTCATTGCATTCAGGTGCAAATAAAGCACTGTTTTTTCTTTATTTTTATTATTATTTTTTTGTGGTGCTGGGGATTGAACCCAGGGCCTTGTGCTTGCAAGGCAAGCACTCTACCAACTGAGCTATCTCCCCAGCCTGAAGCACTGTTGATTGCATGGTTTCTGAGAACTCACACTAGAGAAGATGCTTGGTGGAATCCTAGGTTCCTTGCTCCCTGGACCCCATCCCCGTGCATGGGTCTCCAACCACGTCCACATCATCTGTTTCCTTCACTCCCACTCCTGGGATACAGGTAACACCTAGGGAAGGTTCCAGAACTCTACCGTGGGTCCATGTAGTCAATGGGCTCCTGCTGGCTTGATTTTTTCTTTAAGTATATTGACCTTAATGACCTTCCTATTTTCAGTTTCAGCCGTCACAATACCCTGCAGCTTTCCATGGCCCTTCTGCCTCCAGTGCTGATGAGATAACTGAGGAGGGACTCAGCACCCCTTCATTTACTCCCTCTTACCAAAGGGATTCTCTCTTCACATGGCTTCGTCATCTTGGTACCGCCCTTCATTCCAAGTGTGACCGTCCACCTGTGTTCCAGATCCCTTCTCACTTCCTCTGGGTGGTCGCCTTAGCCATTCCCTTCAACTCTTGTTCCCCACCAGGTCCCTCCCTCCTGATTTCAAATGCAAGCGGGCTATCCCTTCTCCAAAATGCTTGGGACCAGAAAGATTTTGGATTTCTGAGTTTTTTGGATTTCAGCATCTTTGCATAGACTTTACAATCATGTCAGTATTCAAGAAGTTTCACATTTCAAGCATTTCGGGTTTTGGATTTTCTGATCAAGGACGCTCAACCTGTATCATCCCAAAATAGTTTCATTTTACTCTGAAATGATTGTCCCTGGATTGGGTTCCCTGGCAGCTTCTATTTTGTTTTACATATCTGTCAACTTTGCTCTAGTGGATGGTATTTGACTCCTCTTTTTTCTCACCTCCTAGTCAGTTGCTTAAATCTCAGATTCAGTGTCTGCCTTCATCATGTTCATGGAAACTGTATCTCAGACATCCTGTTACATTTTCTGCTTCCAATTCCAACATTCAGCATCTTCAGCATGATTCTGGTGGCCTCTTCCCCTTTTTTTAAAATGCTGGATCCATTTGCTTCTTTTATGTGAATCTTTTCTAGCCTCGTTTGATGAAATTTCTGTCCTTCTATCAACCTATGGACTTACCCTGAGGTTCTTCCATGGTCCCTGTCATGGATTGAGTCTGAAATGTCCCCCAGAGTCTCGTGTTGAAAGCATGGGCCCCCAATGCAGCAAGTTTCAGAGGCAGGGCTTAGGCAGTGACTGGACAATGAGATCTCTGACCTCATCAGTTTGCTTCAGATTAATCCATTCATGACGGAATGAACTACTGGCAGGTGGGACCTAGTCAGGGAAGTAGGTCACTGGGGCTATGCCCTGGAAGAGATTTTCTTTTCTTCTCCCCAGTCCCTTCCATATTCGTATTCTCTCTCTCTCTCTCTCTCTCTCTCTCTCTCTCTCTCTCTCTCTCTCTCTCTCTCTCTCTCTCTCTCTCTCTCCTTTCTGGCTATCAAGAGCTGAGCAATCTGCGTGCCCTTCCACCATGCTGTCTCACCTCAGGCCCAGAGCAGTGGAACCAGCTGATCATGGACAGAATCCTCTAAAACCTTGAGCCAAAATAAATCTTTCCTCCTCTGAGTTGTTCTTTGTCAGTGTTTTGGTCAGTGACCAAAAGCAGAGTAATGTAGTCCCCTACACTCCCTCTGTTAGTGACCTCATGCACTTCACAGTTTCCACAGGTGGCTTTGCATACATGGATGGCTCCACATATAAATCTGCAGTGTGAACTTTTCTCTTCTGACTTCACTTCCCTTCGGTTATTCTCCAGCTAAACTAAATTCCATCTTCAAAGTGTCTACATTCATAATGTGGGTTGGTATTTGGGGTTGGAGACCGAGAAGAAAAGGAAGGAAAAATTCCAGTCCCATCCTTTGCTATTTTTGATATTGCAAATAAAGGTAGAAATATATGTTTATGTGCTGGGTGAATTTCATAGAAGCAACCCCAAATTAATTTTTATTGACACAGCATTCTTCCTGAAAATTCTTGGTTAATCATATTATTTTCTCAAAACAACAGCTGTGTTTGTGTAAGAAAAGATCCAATGTTCTGTGGCTCACTGGGAATTTCTGGTTATATAAATTGAAAATCACATGTGTGAAGTTTATTGACATGCCCATTACATGACTTCATTGAACTATGAGTGTAAAATTTGTTGTAAATACATTTTAGTATGCTTTTCTAAAATAAATTTTACTTGAAATATATAAGAGCAATGTATAAAATATAATGCTCCAGATTCTTGAGTGTGAATGAAGGCCTGAATGCTACACAAATATACATTCATCCTGTTAAATTTCCATCTGGAAGTCTGCCTCATTTTTCTATGATCTTTCAGCCATGAAGTTAGCATACGCACTATAAATGTTAAAAACAAGAGATCACACAGTGCTGAAGTCCAGCTTCTATTCTGAAGGCCAACAGGGAAGGTTACAGAGGAAACAGACCTTCCACTGGAGGGCAAAAAAAGTGAGTCAGTTCCAAGGTGAAATGTATTTGATTTTGAAGAAGGCTAGTGCCCAGGAATATTCTAGAAACTGAAAGTTCTAGAACTTGTAGGTAACTACTTATCCTTTCAATCTCTTCACATGTGTGCCTAGAAAACTAAAGTAGATACTTAGAGAATGTATAATGAAGAAAATAGGATAAAACTTTGTATATTATTGAATGACAATAATGTTCTAAATTATTCATGAAATTTGTCCAGCAGATAGAGGAAATGCTTCAAAACAGATGCATGCACTTGTTCTTTCATTCAGAAATAATGTTTAGTGAACCCTAAGTATGTGTAGGGCTACAGCCTCCCTCCCATGCAGCCCTTGTGATAATGTTTCATGTAATTAGTATGAAAGATAGACAGCAGTCTGTCTTTCAGAGATTCAGAGAAAACAGGGCTAAAAAGAGGGATCCATAGGGACTTAAAAGGTTTTCCACCTGGGATAAAAGAAGAGCCGGCATTTGATTTAGATCTGACAGAACTGGTCAGGTTCAGAGGGGCAAAAAGATACTGGTCACATTTTATATAACAATTGATGTGTTCTAAATAAAACACTATAAGTAAGAGGGAAATATATTGTTTAGAAGTAAAATTTCTGGGAGATATTATGACTTGCTCTTGCCACAGGGCCGGTTCTGGGGGTCAGGCTGGCCTGGCTGCAATGTTCTTCCTCCTTTTGGGACTCTGGAATTCTGTGGACAAAACAAAAGCAGCTTCCACTGCCATGCCATGAGTTGCTGGGCCCCAAGACCAGGAGGCCACCTGTATCCAGCCAATGCATCACAGGCCTGAGGGGATGAGAAAGATGGCGGGGGTCTTGCTTATGCCTCCCAACGTCAGAGATTTCAAAATCATATTGCCTTTTTCATCTAAGAGCAGTGTCCATTGTACAGAGTGTTCTGCTGCCTTTGCCACTGGCCAGGGTGGCAGTGGACAGGGAGTTCTGAGGGATGGTTCTGATGGGTGGGCATGATTCCAGGTTTCCTTTGTCATCAGCAGCCTTCTGAACCAAATCACTGTTGGAAGGATGTTGAGAAGGGGAAGGGAGTTGAGCAGGGAGCATGGAGAGCCAACTGGGGTTTAGATACACAGAACTTGAAAGACAGAACTCCTATGTATATGGAGTGGCCCTTAAAAGGTCACTTGTCTTCTTGGGAGAGGCCTATACAAGGCAGCTATTGACATGATTAATGAGCAGGATGGGCAGGCAGAGCGCTTCCGGCTGAGAAGGTGGAAGCAGCAGGAACTTCTGCCAGACTCCTAGTGGCAGTGCTGGGGCGGCGCCCTAGTTTCTGCTGAGGAGGTCAGCAAGCCCCAGGAGTTCTGCAGAGAGCAAGAAAGGAAGGAGGTCAACAAGGACTTGAGATGGGAGCCACAGGCAAATGAGAGCATGAGTTCCTAATAACCGGTGAGAGGGGAGCCGGGCAGGACCTGAATACTACAACCCAAAGGTAAAACCCTAAATAAAAAGTTGCCTGTGTCGTTGCCCAATCTCCTTGAACATCCTTGCTCACCAAAGCTTACTAAGATGAATGATGCAAAATCAAAGTGGAAATCCACCTGTCGGAAGGTAACAGGTTCCTGAGGATCTGCTGGAAAGTCCTTGAACTTGGTTTCCTGTTTAGGTCAGTGCTTTCTCCATCTGTCCCCTCCGCCTTCCTTTTATACCCCTGGGCTGGGAGACAGTTCCAGCTCAATCCGCATTGGGTCTGGTTTGCTCATTCACATCCAGCAGGTCTGGCTATTTCCACTCCTGGCACCACAGCCCTGGAGTTTGGAGGGAAAGGAGAAGGGCAAAGAAGTAAGAAGCTATTTTCTGGGAGGTAGGGAGAGGAGCTCAAAGGGACTTTGACAGATCACCAGGTGATGCTTAATGCCTTTCTGTCCTGTGTGCTTGGATCAGGTGATGAAATATGAAATCTAGGGACTCTCTCCAAGAAGAAAGGAGGAGGAAAAAGCAGAAGCTATTAGCTCTGAGATCTCTCAGTAAAGCTATCCCAGTAGAAAGTGCTTTGTCGCCAATCTGGGGGCGGCCAAAGCACACCATGTCCCTGGGCTGTGATTTCAGCGTCATTCACTCTGGAGGGTCCCTGAATGATCTCTCTATTCTGTTTACTCCCAACTGCCAACCCTTTCAGCAAACAGCGTCTAATTCCAGGCACAGCACCTAGGACAGTTTGGGTTTGGGTCGTCTGTCCCCTGCAGTTCTTCCACCCGCCAGCTGCCCCCAAGCCTGCGCTTCAACATTTAGACCAAGGCTGTTTCCAAGACCTCCCAGTGAGGTCAGGGCGAGGAGAGCCTATTCTTTCTGGCTTATGGGGTCACAGCGGGGCTCACACCCCGTGACCTGCAGATGACCACACAGTGAGTGCAAAGCGAGGTCTGAGTCCCCGCCCGCTCCCAGCTCGCCTCGCTTAGTGCCTCCCCGGGCGGCAAACGCCTCGGCGCCCCTCTTTGGCCAAGTCTGCTAGGATTACAGCTGAATGCCCTGGTTAGCAAGGAAGAAAGAAAATCCCGCCAGTTCAGGAGAGTCAATTCCTGTCCCCACACGGTGGGTCCCGGGCGGCTGTCGCTGGCGAGCTTGCCGGGGGAAGAAAGGAGCTTATTATGTGCGGGCGGGGAGGGGGGCCGGGAGGTGTTAAGCAGAGAAAACGGGTTGAAATTCAAGTCCAGGCGATGCTGGCAGCCCGGCGCCTGCTGTTAGACAGTCCGATGAACTCTGATAAACCCAGAGGCGCTTTCCCGCACCCCTGATGCAGCCCGGAAACTTTAGCACCCGTGGAGGGGAGGCCCGGGAGGAGGGTGCGGGCGGCGCAGGAGCGGGAGAGGCCAGCTGCGCTTGGGGCCCCCAGGTCGGCCCGTCGGCTCCTGGCTCTCGCTTGACAGGGTCTGCACGCGAGGGCCCTGCGGCAGCAGCAGGGACCCGCGTCTAAGAGGCTGCGGATGGAGCCACTTAAGGGCGACACCAGGGCCTGGAGACGGACCCCTTTCTGGGACACTGTGGTCTGCACGATCCTCCCAGAGCAGCTGGAGAGGAGCCCAGCCAGCCTCACACATACCCCACATTTCCCCTTGCAGTCCCGGATACGGGGGTTGGGGGTGGGGGCAACCACCCTTCTCGGCCAAATTCGGACTTCTGTGGTTAATCTCAGGCCACAGTGTCCCTGCACAACAATATGAATGTGCTTAACGCCACCAAATCACGTGCTTAACGACAGTTGAATCAGGGTCTTGAAGAGAGATCTGCACATCCAAGTCCGTAGCAGCATTATTCCAATAACCAAAGGTGGAAGCAGCCCCAAGTCCATGGAAGGATGATTACAATGTGTATATATGTACAGTCTCAGGAAGGAAGGACACGGACACAGACACCTGCGTGAACCCAGAGGACTTGACCCCAGGTGAAATGAGCCACACAGAAAGACCAAGATGGTAGACTCCACTCACATGAGGTACCAGGGTAGGACCAGACACAGGGGATGGAGTGGTTGGAGGAATGGGGAAGCTCAGCCAGGACGGACTTCAGGGCTTCAAGATGAAAAGGTTCTGGAGCTCTGTGGCACAGCTGTCCTGAATGTGCTCAATGCCACAGAATTGTGTGCTGGAAAATGGCTAAAATGGTAAATTTTACATTATGTGGTTTTTACCATAACAAAATAGTGGTGGGACAATAAGCACAGTCGTGACAATAAAGCTTGACAGATTGCACAGTGAGAGAAAAATATAGATAAAACTAATTTATGAATATTTATACAACATTTTTAGATATTTTTAGCAGAATCTCACTACTAAAGAATAACGCACAAAAATAGTTAAAATGCTAAATTTTATGTTATGTATATTTTGCTACAATTTTTAAAAAATCTTCTGAGTCCTTTACCTTCTACCCAAAATCCTTAAGGGCTGATCAGGACTTGAGAGTGAAGAAGGTGATCTGGCCGTGGGGACCAAGCCAAAGGCCACAGGCTGCCTTAGAACCTGAGACGTCCCAGGCAGGACTGCCAGAACCATCCAGAACCTTCCATCAGTGGGGTGGCAGGGTGAGGGGACCCCAGAACTTCACATGCTACTAGGATGTTGGTGACTCACGGTTTGGCTTGGCATGGGCAGAGACCATCTGCCCAGGCTGTCTGTGAGCAAAAGGGGACTCTAGGTTCCTTAGAGCCTTAGACAGAAAAATATTATAGACGAAGTTCCTTGAGGGGCAGGGGGCAAAGTAAAAATGCAGAAATGGACCGCAGAGCAAATACACTTTGCAATTCTAAAAGGAAATGTTTGCTCCTCTGCAGGGCGGGTAGGGGAGCTCCTCTCCTTCTCGTCCTCATAGGCGATGCTCCTTATGAAATGCTCACAGGCAGCATCTGCTCCTGTCCTTCTTAAGTTACTCAACTGCTGGTGCAGAAGCCCTATAGCATCATGTTTCAAATTTCCGCTTTTCTGATCTAGTCCGAGGGGCACAACTGGGTAGGCACACTGGGGTGAAAGCACAGTTTCCATGAGTTTGTGTTGATGTGAACAAGACCTGGTGTCCCTGAGACCTCCTCTTACTGCCTACAACCCAGGACACTATGACCTATCTCTTGGACAGAAAGATGAAAAGCTTTTAATGATTGGTGTTTGTCATAATTCAAAATCATCAAAATGAACCACTGTTCACATCATTGTTGTAACTATTTTTATCTTATTTTTTTTCCAAGCTAGGAGGGTCCTGGGTCAACATGGGTCTGTGAAATGAGAATCACAAGATACTGCTGCTTCTCAAGTTGCTCCTGAAGTAATACTAGAAATGTTTTCTGCTTTCCATTCTAATATTTCGATTTACTGACTATCGAAAAGGACTTCGGTTTCATTTGTGAGTAAGCAACAAGAGATAATATCTGTGAAAGTGCTTTGTTCCTTGTTTGGAAGAAATGCCATTAATGTTAGCATCCTACCTGAGCATTTCATAAAGTAGCTGTCCCAAGAAATGTAGCAGGTGGGGAGCCAATTCTGAAATGCTGCTTCTTTCCCACTGGAGGCTGGGCTGATAGCCCTCCAGTTTTAGTTACAAACAAAACAGTTTGTATCTGATGGCAAATTAATACATATTCATTGTTGAAGAAAATAAAACCTTGGAAAATACAGAAGACCACAAAGAATTGATTTCTTTTTAATTTGATCTTTTTTTTCCTCTCTCTTCAAGGAAAAAAAAAAAAAAGTTTCAGTAGAGCCTATTTCCAGAAGATTATCTATCTGAAATAGAACACCTCACTTTATAGTTTGAGTAAGCCACGCCAGTAAACTTCAAGAAATGGATTCTCAAAAGTGAGATTGCAGGCTGGGGGTGTAGTTCATGACTTGCCTAGCATGCACAGGCCCTGGGTTTGATCTCCAAGGCCAGGAAAAAGAGAGGGAGGGAGGGAGGGAAGAAGAAAGAATGGAAGGAAGGAAGGGAAGGAGAAAACCAGCTCGGTTGATTCAGGACATTCGCCAAAATGGAGAAAAATAATTTTTTCCCAACCATCCAGTAATATTGGATTTTCTGTTTGTCACAAAAAGTTGGATTCTGTTCTTCACTGTGAATATCTGTCTGACCTCAGGAGAGACAATATGGCCTTATATTGACAAGAGTACTCAATGAGCATAAAGGACCAGCATCCTAATCCTACCTGGGCAATATCCCACCATGTGTCCGGGGAAGGTGACTTAATAACTCAAAAGCATCCGCATCTGAAAATTAGAGTTGCTCATGATTATGCCCCATTGAGGAGAAAAATCAATAAGTTAATTGAAGAAAGAAATTGGTGCTGTATCTAGCATATACTAAGCACTCAAAAAAAAAAAAAAAAAAATCCGCCTTTTCAACACATGTCCAAGAAGTCAAATTTCTCTTCAAAGCAAACTGTGTCAAATACTCCTTGAGTGATCACTAAAGCCTCTGGGTAATTCTGAAAAATGTGGCATTATAAAAGGGTGATCAGTTCACTTCTGGACGCTCCTTTTCCCCCCACCCCTCTGATGCCATGAGCCTGCCTCAAGCTCTATCAGACTCTTGGGACACCAGGACAGAGTGACTTGTGGGTATGTGAAGGGAACCTCATGAGGTTTCCATCTTTCTGTCCTGCTGGGCGGGAAGTGCATGACTCCCTGGACCATATGCCAGGAAGAGTGAGGATGTGCCTCTTGTAAGGTTGGGAATGACTGTTTCCCTGCTGCACTGCGTTCTGTGAAAGATACTTTATCCCCACACTTTGTTCCAAATGATACTGCTGTCAGCAGGAGACAGCAAGATCCAGTGACAGGACTGAATAGACTCTGTCTGCCAATCGGCAAGGAAGGAACCAATCTAGCCTGACACTTGCTGTAACTGAAGGAATGGCTAGGAAGCAGAGCACGGAGAGATGAACTGCAACCTAATTTTGGAAAGCAGGACTCATTATTTGGGCAAACATTCCTTCCTCATCATTACTAAGCCTCTTCCATCTCACCCTGGGCTCCATAGTGCAGCACCCACTAGACAGAATCATACCCAGCAAAATGGACACTCTATGCACTGACAGTGGGAGGGAAAATTGGCACCATCTGTCTGAACATGTGTGTACTTACGCCCTGCCTCAAGGAATGCAGTCTCCAAGAATCCTCAAAATGAGGGCCAAAGGCTTATGTACAGGGATTTAGCCAGAGCAGAAACAGCTCAAGTAACTAACCAAAGAGGACTGGACCCTTTAATGATAGTGTATGCATACGGAGGTATCTGGTTATGTGAGAATATTTAACAACACGGGAAAATGTTCATATATGCTGATTGGAAAGAAAGTGACATGAAAATGATAGAAGACTGGAAAAAGTGTGCCAAAATACTAATAGTGATTACCTCTGGGTGGTAGGGTTATAGATGACTTTTATTTCCTTTTTTTTTTTATATTTAGCAGTATCCAAATTTTCTACCATCAGCTTAGAGTACTCTTATAAGTGGAGATACACACATGCAAATACATGTATGTATCTCTTCTGTAATAAGTGATACAGATATAATTGTACCCCTTTTGTACCCAGATGTACAACTTAATACATATTGACTCAGCCTAAGGCATCATGATTCAAGTAGCTAGTCTACCTGATAGTCTTCTTGGTTGGTGACTTCTAGACTGTCCACTCTTACTTGCACTGAAGATTGTCACCACTGTCTCAATTCTGTTTGCATTTCCTCTTGATCAAGTTATCTATTACTTAGAACATGATGGGCTCAAGAAGGTAATAAGACATGCAAATTATTATTATTATTATTATTATTATTATTATTATTAGAGGGAAAATGATCTTGTTAAAACCTTGAACGGTACTGTGAAAAACAGTGAAGCACATTTTCTATCCTAAAGTCTTGGTAAGGGCAGGAGGTACAAAGGGGGATTTTGTTGGGTGTGTCTCTAGGGCTCTATCATATCACCAGACTGATTTCTCAGCCCCCAACCACTTGTTCCTGTCCATCTGATGATGTATCTCTGCTGAAGGAAGAGCCTAGTAGCTAGAGGAGGTGAGGACATCACTTGGGGAGCAATATTTATGATGAAAACTACTTGTGAATACAGGGGATGATGGCAGGCAAAGATCATGAACCAAAAATATCTCAATGTTCTGAGAAACTAAGGGATCATTCCATTTCCTACAATTGACGCATTTGGGGTTTAAATACAGACAGACTGTTTTCCATTTCCTGTCCATTGACTGAACTAAGCCAATGACAGTAACTAGCCTTCTAGTCTAAACTTCCCTTCATGCCTCTTTTATTTTATTTGGAGGCTGAGTCTGACAGGAAGTATCAGGACAGCCGTCAGAGTCATTTGTTCTCATATTATTCACAGAAAACTGAGACAAACCTATAACCCAAAAAGAATACTCTAAAAAAGAAGCAAAGCAAAGCTCAGGTATGGAGGTGTGAGGGGCGCACCCCTCCTGGGCTCTACCTTGTGGACGTGTCCAGCGGTCCTCTTTTAATTTGAAGTATATATTATTTTATTGCTTCAAGGATTTCTTGAAGAAAGTCAAATCCTTGAGAGAACTGGTCTTTGCAAAGGACACGTGGGGATTCTTTTGCCCCCACACATGCTGAGCTTCTGAGAGAACTCCAAGCCCAGTTTCCAGCCCTGGCTCACGTGCCTGGCTCTGTCCTCCATTTTGTTCTCAGAAACCGCTTTCAATGCACTCACAGGGATAGCGAGGGGCATGCTACACATCCCTAGGGTCAGCTCCAACTGAGGGTCTAGGATGTAGTCCAACAAAACCTCCTGAAGCAATGAGGAATGGGGACAATCATCACTCAACAGAATAGAATCAATCCTGGGCTCTTGGTTCTCAACAGCTGGTAGTCTCTCACTGTGGACTTCAGGTCCCCTTGTCAGGAAATACCAGGGACATAACTTTTAAGCATGGAGCTCAAAATTAAGTTTGGTGGATGGAAGAACCAAATGGTGGATGGCGCTTTGGGACAGTTAATGAAATGAAGTAGAAGGAATTCTCAATTATTGACAGCCATGGAAGTACAGAGGTAAGTCTTGAAGCCCATGGATCCCCCTAGCCCCAGGGAGCATTAGTGAGGTCTCATTTCCTGCCCTAATATGTGTCTAGCCAATGGCTTCACGAAGAACAATGTAAGTTGGCTTATGTTCCCCTATAGGGCAAGAGAAATGGTTCAAATGTCAGCACCAGGTTAAACGCATGTAACCTGTGCTTGCATCGCCAGAGTTGGCCAGATCCAAGCCTTCTCCTGGCTCTGAACCTCACCGCCCTCTTGAACATGGACCTACAGAACCGGCAGAAATGTTATCCACATTCTTGCTGTGCCATGGCGTGGGATAAGCATGGTAGCCATGGGATAAGGCTAGTGGACATCTTCTCAAACCCTGCTTAACTCAACTTGCAGTCACGGAGCGGGAGTCACCGGTGAATGTCCACTCTGTGGCCACCCATCGGCATCATAGTGGCTTATTCAGTGAAACTGGAGAGTCAAAGCTCAGCTTGTCATTGAAACTCCACTGCTTCTGGGCTGCGGGACCTGAGCCATCAATACCATCTTGTGCTGAGCATGGTCCCTTCCAATGGTTGACAACACACAATGAGATTGGGAACAATGCTTTGTCTAGAAAGTTAGCGTTGCTGTGACATTGTATGCTATTCCCCAAACGTGCTGCTTCGATTGTCATTAATTTCCCTTCACCCCGAAATAAGAAGATTCCATTATGGTGAGAACCACTTTCTCCAAGAAGCCTCCACTACTGCTTCAGAAGTTGATTCAAGTGACTTCCTCTCGGGCCCCGGCTCACCACCTGCTGGCTGTTTCCTGACTCATAAACTAGACAAGGACCTCAAGGACAGCAATTATTTGCTCATGGCTCTAGGGTAGTGCAGAGTCTCTAATGGATCTAATGGATGAAATCACCTTGGATGATTAAGAGACTGGCGTCGGGCTGACTTTTGCTCTCATTATTTTTCTTTTCAAAACCATCTTGGACAATAGAGAAGTCCTACTTCAATTCGCAGCCTGCTTGCTCTTTCTTCTTTGTCTCCTGCTTACTCCACCTTCCACAAACCTCCCTTTACATAATCTTTCAGCACAATCCCCACATAGTTTTAGGCACAGATTATATTATTGCTTTCCAAATAGTGAAGCATATAGCACCATTTCTTAAGTCGCATACAGACACAGAATTCAATAATGTGGATCTTGCAGTGTTAACCTTATTCCCTGTTCAAATCTTTTTCAATCCTTTAGATTCTGATAAGGAAAAAGAGAAGGTCCCAGATCATGCGTCTGTGCCTTAGCATCTCTTGAAGATCCACTTAAAGAAATCACAGAGTCCACACTTCAAAACCATCAGCAGGCAACAAAATTCATCGCAACTGAAAGATGGTCTGTTTTCAAAACAGTAGGATTAATCGGTTTACTATAGTGATTTAAGTCTCCTTTGCAAAATAAACTTACGAAGTTACCCAAGTCAGCTTTGAGGAAAATAGTAAGCAAATAATTGCCAAGGTAGTATAAATTTGTGGCGAGAAGAAGAGGAAGAGTAGGGGGAGGAATAGGCATGATTTAAGTTTGGGAACACATACAGAATCAGGCAGACATCTTCTGGGTCTCCGCCCTGCCCACTGCACACCCACGCTGGCTTGCTGCTCTTGGACTTGCTTGACCAACAGAGAAAGGTCAAAGCGGAGCTGGGCATTGCTCCTTCAGATCCTTCTCCCGTCAACCCACTATATCTGCATCGTATCTTTGCGCTGACAAGGCCAATCTGTGGACCTCAGTGAAAATCTCAAGCCCTAATTAGTTTTCCCTGGGGCTTCCTCACTTTGCAATGAAATTCATGAGCCCAGCTCGGCTCCATGGAATCTCATTCATCAGAAATCCCTTCAAGGCTAAGAGGGCCTCTGCCCAGGCCACATGTGGGCAGATCAGATATCTGGTGGCTGCTGATGTGGGGGAGCATCAGCACAGAGAGACATGTGGTGACTAAAGGTCTCGGGAAAGAACCAGGGCTTTCCATTATCCTCGGCTTCCTGGGTAATGCAATCTGAAAATCAATTCTCATTAAACACAAGTGATACTAATACCTCTGACAGGTTACATCTTAAGTAATAATTAAAAGCACATTTCCTGACGCTTAGCTGCTATGAAATGCATCCCTAGTTACACCACAGAGGAGGTCTCATGCTAGGGCCCAGCGGATTGCCATTGTCTCCCCCAGGAAGCCTCAGAGTTCCTGGGTTGTCATTCATTATTTTAATCTGATTTTCTTTGCTCAAGTGAAATGGAACCTGGCATTGGCACTTTCCCTTTCCAACTCCAAGGAACGAAGACTTCATTTTAAACCAGCACAGTGTACAGTTCTTTCTGGGGATGGAGTTTATTAATCATCAAACACATCCCATTACGTTTTATGAAATTCCATCATTCAGGGAGAGACATGGTAGCTAAGAGGTCACATTCTTCATTTGGGTGTCATGGTGGAAGGAACCTCAGTGGTAGGGCCATGAAGTGGGAAGTGGGCAGTGGGAGCTTCCAGGACACAGACTTGCAGAAAAGGAGGAGGATATTTACAACAGTGACAGTTACTGATGTGGCACCTTCAGTATCAAGATCTCAATTTTTTTTTTTTTTTTTTTTTTGCGGTGCTGGGGATTGAACTCAGGGCCTTGTGCTTGCAAGGCAAGCACTCTACCAACTGAGCTATCTCCCCAGCCCAAGATGTCAATTTTTAATCTCAAAAACACTTTGTTGGGAATAAGGGAAATATTTAACACCTCCTTTTTACTAAACTGGATTTACTGATGGTTAAAACCCATCATTAAAACGCAGGAATAAGCAACCAGAGCAAAAGAACAAACAAGCGTCCATTATATATTCACTTTGCTGCCGTAAAAGTACCACAGACAGGGCAGCTTACCATAAAAGAAACGGGCGGCCTCACGGTTCTGGAGGCCAGACGTCTGAGACCGAGGTGTGACAGGGCCAGGCTCCTTCTGAAGCCTCTGGGAGGGACCCTCCCTGCCTCCCCGGAGTCATAGGCCACTGCTGCTTCTGCCTTCTGGTGGCTGACCTTCCTGTGTGTTCCTGTCTCTTCTTACAAAGCCACTGTAGTTACACCATGTTAGGGGTCTACCTCACTGCTGTATGACTTCATCTTACCAAGTACATTATAACAATGCGGTTTTAAATAAAGTCATATTGTGAGGTATTGGAGGTTAAGACATCAGTACATCTGCTGGGGTGACACAATTCAATATTTAAGACACGTGAGAAGAGATTAGCCAAAAAATGATTTTGGTACAAGTGACTCTTTAATTAGTGGGGGAATGAATGTTTAATTCCTGACCCCAGTCTTTCCCGATCAAGTTATTTTTTTTTTCTATTAGAGCATTATAATTATACACAGCAGTCGTATGTATTATAAAAATCATCATGCAGGGAATTTTATTTCAATCCCTTTTCCCCTGCCCCACTTTCCTCCTTCCTCCCTCTATTCTCCCCCCTCTACTAGGGATCTTCCTTTCACTCTTTTATTTATTTTTGATTGGTACTTTCTACAAATACATAAAGGTGAAATTCCCTTAGATACTTTTATATATGCATATAATGTGATTTTGTTAAATCCATTCCATATCTCCTCCCCTTTCCTGTCTCTCCTCCTTCCCTAACCCACATTCTCCTTCCTCGATTCCACTGATCTATCTTTTATCTTTTCATCTGATCTCCGACCCACATCCTTTCTCTCTTTTGCTCTAGCTTCCAAATTCGAGAGAAAACATTCAGTGCTGCGTATTCTGAGTCTGGCTTATTTCACTTAACACGATGTTCCCCATTTCCATCCATTTGCCAGCAAATGCCATTATTTCATTCATCTTTATGACTGAATAAGACTCCATTGTGTATATGTACCACATTTTCTTGGACCAAGATTTTAAATATGAAAAATCATTAACAGAAAGTTAAATCATTAAACACAAACATGAAAAATCATTAACTTATTAGAGTATTGGCCAAGACATAAAACTTATTTGCAGTCATGATTTGAAAGTGATTCATACAACTCAAAATTGAATCCTCACAATGACCCCATTGTTATCTCCATTTTACAGTCAAGGAAACTGAAGCAGGGAGAAGTTAAGTAATTTTTCCAAGATCACACAGCTAGTAAGTGCAAGAGCTGGGGTTCAGACTCTGAAGTGTTTTTTTTTTTTTTTTTTTTTCCAGATTCTGTGCCTGTAATCAGTTTTCTGTGATTATTACAAACTTGGAGGAAGATTCATGTCCAAGATTTACTTTATTTTCTTATGCGCCATTTGTCATTTTATAATGGATGTGGATTATTTTAAAATTAGCAAGAAAACAATTGATAGCCTCTTTCTTTCCTCTGGCTCCCACCCACCACTGCCCTCCTTGCACATGTCCCCCACCAGGCCAGGGTCTAATCAGATTTAGAATTTCTACAGTGAAATTCTGCATTGGAATTACAAACTTATTTCTACATCCTTCTGGAATTTTCTGTCTTTGGTGGGATGAGCCAGGTAACTGGCTCTGATTTAGTCAAGTACATACCTCCTCATGGTTCTGAGACTGCTGCTTGGGCTTTTCTGCAAACCAGTCCTCTCAAAATTTGAAGCACTTACATCACATGGGGAACAGGTTAAAGTTGGGGGCAGGGAGGGATGGAACAGAGAGTCTCCACTTACAGGAAGCTGCCCGGTAAGGACCACACTTTGAGTGGAAACGGCTAGACCTGGTCCTCTCCATAAACTGTATCACATGCTTCTATGTCCCCCTGACAATTGAGACTGCAGAAGTCCAACCGAAAGACCAAAAAGGACCAAGGCCGAATCCTCTCCTACATCTAAATTCACCAAAACCCTTCTCTGAGGGTGTTCCCTGGGGGTGAAGAAAAATGAGGACGGAACAGGGAGCTTTCTGATTCAACTCTTCCTGAGAAATAAACTCTCTACCACAAGGGAAGCAGGACACAGAAAGTGGGGAAGTGCCCCAAAGTTGGCCATGTGCCCCAAGGGCCAGATGTCCAATAAAATGACATGCTGCTAGACTGCTTGTTGGGGACTTTGTCTGGTTTGTTCACTCGGGCCTGCTGAGTGTGAGTCCCTGCACCAGACAAACATTTGCTGGTAACGGAGAAATGGTCTAGGGGCTTCAAGCTCGCTATCTTCCTGAGATCACAGAGTGATTTAAAAATAGTGTCTGAACTCTCTGAAAGAAATAGCTGATCACTTCCTCATAATAGATAAAAGAAACTGGCAGATTTCCTGATGACCCCCTAAGTGAGGTGGCAATAACCAAGGATCCAGGCTTCCAGTGCTTGGTGCTATGTGCTCACTGGAGGGAGAGGAGAGGTGGGGCACTTACGGAACCCCCACCACGCTCCAAGCTCTTGGTCAGCCCTTGGTTAGGGATCACTTCAGGGCAAGTAGGTGACCACGATCAAGCTGTTCATCAGATCTACAAACTCTCCAGGTAAGCATAGATCACAGATTTTAAAAAGCATTGTCCTAGATATCATATGAAGTAAGTTGAGTGTTGTGGCAGAAAGATATCATCTATATGGTCACCACAAAATTCCTGGCAGGTTAAGGAATTCCAAAATGGCATTGTTGCCTGGTGGCTGATACTTGGTGGGTATATATCCACTGTGCAAACACTGAGAGATTTAATTCACGCTATTGAAATAGATTCTTGCTGTGTACTCATTATGTAAGCATAAAACCTGGTAGGGGATACAAAGGCAGACAGGAATGATGTCTGTCCTCAAGGAACTTAGTGCTGGAGAGAGGACAAGAAAGGCAAATACATAATTGTTTCAGACTCTATTAGATGGAAACATTTGAAAAAAAAATGAATATCCTCTCTGTTTTAAGAATCAGGATAGATGGCAGAGTCAACCTGGATGAGGGAGGAGTAGTGAGAGGGTTCTGCTGGGGAATAGGTCACCTCTCACCCAGGAGAAGGGAGAGCATACCTGAGACAGCAACCGTGGGATACTGGCCACACCCTGACCTGGGCTTGGAGAAGCCCTGTCCCTGCGAGTGGACCCGCAGGCAGCCAGAAGACTCCTCTGTGTTTTCTGGTTCTAAGTAAAGCCCAGTAGTAAACCTTGTTCCCTGGTGATTTGGGGCTCCAAGAACTGCTGGTTAACTTGAGGCATCAGCTCAGTGTGGATGATAAGCCAGGCTTACCCCACTGGGCTCATGGCAGGAGGGGACACTCTTAGAAGATGTTTATATGACCCAGATGGTGGAGTGATGTGCCCCTGCCAAGAAATAAAAGATCCCCTTAAACTCAAGTTCAAGTTAAGTTGCCCAATTCTTTTGTGCCTTTGGGACTCAGGGAGAGAAAGAAAATTTGCAAATCACTTTCTAAGTCTTGAACTACAAAGGTCAGCCTGTCCCCTGTCCACTGGTCATGAGCTCACTGCCTCCTCTCTTCCATTCCACTCCCGACAGCTACTCAGACCTCAGAGACACTAGAGTCTGCAGGGCCCAGACACGCAGAACACCCGGCCCCTCACCACAGCCCAACGGAAAGGAAAGGAGGTAGAGCACATTCGGTACTTGTCTTTTTAGATCTTGGGTCTGTGCTGTGCACATGCCTGGTTTCAGCCAGAGTTAAACTTTCACACACAAAAAACAGAATGTCAATCCCAAAGGGTCCTTGATCACTTTCCAGCCCGACTAGCATCATGCAGGCCACCAGTCCAAGTTGGCTCGGGAGCATGTGGGAAGGCCGTGTTATGGAAACACTGCATGGTGCCATAGCAACGGCACTGAGCACACCCCACCTCCACAGCTGGCAGAACCATGCACCCAGGACCCGACCGCAGAGGACCGACCACAGGCAGAATCCACCTTATGTTATCAAGGAGCGATCCTCCGTGTCCTCTGGGCAGTGGATGGACGCTGCAGATTCCAAGAGAAGTAAGGACAAGAGCCATGGCTGGTTTCAGTTCCCTCTCCACCTGAACAAAATACGTATTTACATTTCTTGAATGAGCAAGAGAAGCTATGTCAAACTTTCATCTTGTTCTTTGTATGTAACTTTATTGACTCCTTGCCACCCGCACACCTGCTATAGGCATGGTGCTGTGTGACATGCCTTGGAATTTTCTTCTGAGAGTCTGAATGTCTCTGCTTTCGAGGACTTTACCTTCAAAAGTGAAGAGTACCAAATGAGGCTTCTTCTTGTTCTTCAAATCTTTGTTTTAACAGTATGGAGGGAGGGAAGTGGTGTACCTAATGTGCCAGAATAAAAATTTTGCCCCTTCAAATCAATCACATCGTGCTTATTTGCCAACTAAGTCTACAAAAAAAAAAAAAAAAAAAAAAAGTAAAATAAAATAAAATCTGTAATCTGTGAATGGATTCCTAACGACCAATCGCTGGTGGTATAAACTGGCATCTCTCCTAAACCTAACATACGTCCAAAGTGCATCTCCTTGCTACAAATCGGCATGTACTTTAGACAATGCAAATAAATTGTAATATCAAATGACGAAAACACAGATTGAAAAGGAAAACTTGGCATGAAATTAGCTTGCCACATTCTAAACCATTTATCCCTGGGGCCACAGCTGCTGAGCACACCTCATGGTCTGCTTCACCCCTCCTATCGGGGTACATTCTTCAACTTCGGAGAGTAGTGTTCTTAACCAAAGAAAGAGGAGGAGAACAAATCCTCTTCACATTGGGCTGTTCAGAGTAAGAAAGACACATACTCTTCAATCCACAGAGAAAACAGAGCCTTAGTAAGTCAAAGGAAATTGCCCGTGACATATCAGAGGAATTGCATTAGACGGAGCTGGAGGACTTTGTTGGAAGGACTTTTAAACTCCTTCCAAGAAATAAATGCCAAGGTCAAGGTTCACCCTCATTCACTTTGCTAACTCCAACCAGTATTAACTTGACCTGATAGTGACTTTATTCCCACCCATTCCAAGTGTTTGGAGCAAATTGAAATAGCTATTCTGTCTACCCTCCCACCATCTGTTTTTCTCCCACACAAAGGAGAAAATGAGGAGCACACCAACCAGATTCCATCAATTCTGACCCTTCCCTGTTTCTTTCCTTTCTACCACCCCCAGAGCTAAATATCACCATGTGTTTTATGCTTAACTCTAAGCAATTATTAAATGATCCAATTTTTCCCCTCCCCAGAGGTACAAAGCCCTGATTGCACAAGATCAAAAACCAAGAAGACAAAATTTGGTGTTTATTTTCCTGTCCTTGAAAGGCGACTGAGCACGCAAGTGAGATGCCACACTTTTCTAATAAGTCACGGCGGAACTGCCGTTTTCTTCCGTGTTGTTATGTAACCCAGGGAGGCTAACTTCACGATGCTGTAATGAATGTATTCTCCAACCAACAACCACGGACTGAATGCCCACTCTGTGCAAGGCATTGTGGGGGATGCCGAGGCCTTATTATTTAATCAAGAGGTGAAGTTGTGTGCAAGAAAATTGCCTTATAATAGAAGGAAGCATAGTAGGGCTCTGTCAGTGGTACAGAGAGTGAATGTTCAGAGAAGGGAAGGGAATTTGTGAACTAGTACAGCCAGAGGAGGCATGGCGGGTGGTGTGATTGAGCCTTGAAAGATGTTGGATAGCAGAAGAGAGGGGAGCCAGGGATGCCCCACCACTGTGAGATGTGAGAAGATAGCCTTTCCTGAAACAGACAGAGGGTTGATGTTGGAAGGTGGTGGGATATTATATCATGGTGCCAAAGGTTATCTGGTATTCAGAGTGCCCCACTTTACCAAGGAATAAGGCCCTTCCATACAGGTTTTATTTCCCCAAAATGGGCACAGCAGTATTTCTACACCTACATGTTTTTCTAGAACCTTTTTTACTGCTTTCATCAAGAGGTCGAGTCTACTTTCCCTTGAATTTGAGTGGACCATCATGGTTGCCTTACTGAAGAGAGTGTGGTGGAAATGATGCTGTGTGACCCCTGAGGCTGGGTCATGAACAGGGATATCAGGATATGACTTCTATCTCCCTCCGAGGGCACTCGCCTCTGGAAACCACCTGCCATGTTGTGAGGAAGGCCAACCCTCATGGCGAGGCCACGTGTGGTTGTTAAGCAGACAAGCCAGCTTATGCTCCATCCAACAGCCAGGATGGATCACCATCCGTATGAGTGAATGAGCTTCCAGGTGATTCCAGCCCCAGCCTTTAAGTGCCCCAGTTGACACTGAGTGAAGCAGAGATGGGGTATGCCTGCTGACCCCTGCCTGAACTGCAGAGCCAAGAGCAACATGAATGTTTTTGTTTGTTTGTTTTTGTTTGAGCCTCTATGTTTTGGAGTACTTGATAAATGGATAAACAGAACAGCTCCTTAACTGCCTTGGTCCAACTAAAATTCAGCAGGAATTTTCAGAGTATCTAAAAATTCAGCTAGAGTGACATTATGAGTACATATCACCTTTCATTTCAATGATACCAATAAACTTATCTTTCAGGTTAAATTTTCCACTTATGCTGCATTAAGAACAGTGGTCTACATCCTCATCTAAATTGTCCTTCCTCTTCCTGCAGCTCCCAGGATGAGTGGTGAGATTAGAACTTGCTCTGATAAGCCAATCTCAAAAAGACAAGGGACGAATGATATCCCTAATAAGTGGAGGATGACACATAATGGGGGGGAGGAAAGGGTTAGTGTTAGGGTTAGAGTTAGGGTTAGGGAGGGGGGGCAAGTATGGAGGAAGAAAGTACTGTATAGAGGGTAAAGAGGGGTGGGAGGGGTGGGGGGAAGGGGAAAAATAACAGAATGAATCAAACAACATTACTGTATGTGGATTTATGATTACACAAATGGTATGCCTTTGAGCCATGTACAAACAGAGAGGCAACATGTATCCCATTTGTTTACAATAAAAAAAAAAAAAAGAGACAGTTTTCCTAAAAAAAAGAAAAAAAAAAAAAAGAACTTGCTCTGCATTTCTGTTATGAACTGTCCAACAAGCCAGTTGTGTTAGACATGTCTTGGGAGGAAAAGACAGGAGTCTTCATTTAAAAACAGAACCAGAAAGTTCTTCCAGTTCTTATCTAAGCCTCCATGTGTTCTTCCATTTTTCTGATAGCTGATGTCGTGACCAGTTGCAAATAGTTATTACCTTGCTTGCTTCATGTAAGTAAAGCTGTCATTTAAAAAAAATCAGCAAGGTCAAAACTGGGGACATGGCAAAGTGTCCTAGAACTATTCATGATTGTTAATGCCTGCAAGGGGCTGGACATTAACTCACATTCAGTGCTCACCTAACATAATGGCCAGAATTATGGTCAGATTCTCCTTCCCTTTGGACAGACTTCCCAGCATGCAATTCACTGAGGGACCTGGTGGGTCTCCTGTGTTTTTAGAGTACTACAATTGTGTGTGTGTGCATGTGTGAGTGTGTGTGTGTGTGTGTGTGTGTGTGTGGTGGTGGGGGGGCGTCATTCTGTTCTCTTGACTTCATAACTGAAAGGGTAACACACTCCAAAAGAAAGTTAAAGGAAACTTGAATGACTTGAATGAATACCCTCAAGTTGGGTATGGCCAGAGCTGAGGCCCTAGGCTACAGACCCCTCAGCTTTAGCCTGCTCTCCTTAACCACTGGGCCATCCCAGCCCTTATCTAGAAATTGACTTGAAGGTGTTCATTCAAGTTTTCTTTAGCTTTCTTTTGGAGTATGTTGCCCCTTTCTGTTAGTGAAGAGGATGAAAAGACCACACCAAAAAAAAAAAAAAAAAAAAAAGTAGGAGACTTACCAAGTCCCTCAATGAATTGCATGCTGGGAAGTCTATCCAAATGGAAGGGGATTCTGGCCATTATATTAGGTGAGTACTGAATGTGAACCCATTCCAGCCCCACACAGGCACTAACAATCATGAATCGTTCCATGACACTTTGCCGTGTCTCCAGGTTCAACCTTGCTGACTTTGTAAAATGATAGTTTTATTTACACGATGCAAGGTAACGACTGTTTGCATTTGGTCACGACATCAGCCATCAGTACCCCCTGGCCTGGGAAAACCCACCTGCCTTCACCATTAGATGGGGAATAAGGCAACTGGCCCCACTGGACTGTGGGCAGCTTAAATGAGAAAACAGGGCATGGCAGTCACGAGGTCTGGCAGTGGAGGTCAGCACGGATCATTTCTAACTGGAAAGAAGCCACTGGGATTTTTTTAAGTCTTTTGTAACTTTCCAGAAACTCATTTTAATATTCAGAAAAACCAGTGCAATGAGGGGTGAGAGGGCACTGTTGTACCTCAGGACTCCATCACAGCTTAGATGAGTCCCAGTCAGCGGGCAGAGTTGGAAATACTCTCCGAAAGTTCTTTCTAGGGCAAGTAGGGTGGCAGTGCTCCCCTGGAGGGGACTGAAGTGAAGAATAGACTCGTCTTTCTCTCTTAGTGCAAAGCTTATTGCCAGGAAGAACAACAGCCAAGAAAACTCAAGCGATTTTCAAGCCCTTGAAACTGAGTAGTATGGGTCTCTTGGCCTCCAGGCTTAGGAAAGGCCCTTGGTGTTTCACCAAGGGGACGCCTGGCCCCACTTGAGAGCCGCTGGATCCAGCCACGAGGCCCAGACATTAACATTATCTTAGACTCCAGAGACGACCCACGCTGCTGATGGCTGTTTCAGGATCTCTAAGAAGGTTCGTAGAGGCGGTAAGATAGGAAACGAGTCTGCGCCCAGCACCAAAGGGAAAGGTAAGGCTTTGAGAGATAAGCGTTCCTTCCTGGGGTGAAAAGAAATGGCCGCTGGGCTCAAGGGCCAGGTTCCTTCTGCTTCGTCTCCCCTGGAGAGTATCCTCATTCATTCATCTATGTTCCACAAGTGTTTGAGCAACTACTTTGAGGACAACTCCTCTATCACATAGGCACTAAGATGATCCCATTCTACAGTATTTACGTGGAATGCAAAGAAATATATGGCATGGTCCCTTCCTCAAAGGAGACTTCCACATTAAATAAACATTATTCTGTCCTTAGCCATCAGGTTGTTCTGCCCCGGATGCCATGAGGCGTAGCTGTGGGCTATGTTAAAATTTGTGAAGGATCTGATGAACATCGAAGGGACCGAACTATAATACAATACCAGAAAACCCCAACAACAGGACAGACTCGAGAAATCAGGGGTGAGGGAATAAACTTGAACATCTAGCAAATACTCTTCATGGGAAAACAGTTCAAACTAAAGGGTTATGGAATTTTTACCAAGCTATAGCAAATTCTCTTGAATTTTTATTATAAAAATCATAAATATTAAGTCTGGTTATGAATAAAGAATGTTTAATGAAGTCCTGAGAAAGATGGTGCTGAACTTTGAAGCCATTCCGAGAACTCTTGTTGCCCCCTTGTGGGACTCTGAGAAACATGAAAACAGAACGAGGTTTTATCTCAAATATATTTTCAATAAGAATCCATTGAAATGAACTTTTGGTTAAGTTCACAACCCATTTGAGTTACCGCAAAGGGAATGCCACAAACTAAGTCAGAGAACTGTGGAAGACGTGGTGTCTTACTGGTAATCTTGTAACCTAAAATTATGCAACTTTTGTAGGAACAAAATCTAGGGAATGTGAGCTGTGGAAGGAAAGAGATCAAACTGGGCTTGAGAGAGGAAAATGAGCTTGACTGATCTCCAGGTCTCGCAGGTGGTAGGTGAGCACCCTACCACAGAGATGCCTCCCTAGTCCTTTTTATTTTATTTTGAGACAAGGTTTCACTAAGGCACATAGGCTTTGAACCTGTGATCCTCCTGCCTCAGCCTCCGAGGCCCTGGGATTACAGGTGGGCTCCACCAAGCCTGGCTATCTTGTATATTGAAATTAGTGCCTAAAGAGCCTGAAGCTATTCAATGGTTAAGATGGAAGCATTTACAGTTGGTTTACTCAGTTCTAGTAGGAGGGTTTGTGGTCCTCTCTCAAATGGCTTTTGGCTGACATTTGGAGAGAAAGTTGGAAGTTGATCACTTTATACTACTATTGGAAAATGGACATAAGTGAGAGTTTTGCATTATTTATAAGGAAAGATAGGAATATAGAATCATAGTCTTGATTAGCCTCTGATCTTGCTTTTGTAATACTAAGCAGTCATGTTCACGATGAAGATATTCTTTCCCCACACCTAGAATAGAACTTTAAATGGAATGGTTTGCCTTCCGTTAAGGCTACATACTAGCTGGGCATGGTAGTGTATGCCTGTAATCCCAGCTACTGGGGAGGCTGAGGTAGGAGGATCTCAAGTTTAAAGTCAGCCTCAGCAACTTAGAGAAACCCTATCTCAAAATAAAAGTTTTAAAGAAAGAACTGGGGCAGGCTGGGGATATAGTAGAGCCCTGGCCTAGCTTGGGCAAGGCCCTGGGTTGGATCCCTAGCACCACAAACACAAAACAAAAACATCAACAACCAAAAACGGTAATAATGGGAGAGACCAAAACTACAAGTGATACTTTGATCTTCAATCTTCAAGAAGATTCCATGAATAAATGTTTCTAGAAGAATTATTCTAATTCCACCAGGATGTCTCCGTAGACATTTGGCAGAAACTGCACGTCTGCCATGGCTCAGTGCACCATCTGCAGATGCTGTCCAGGGTGACATCCCATACTGTGTGTGTGTTTGGGGAGGGGCATTGAGACATTTGCTAGACTCCCTTGTTGCTGGGCATGTGGCAGTTAGTTTTATGAGTCAGTTTGGCTGGGCCACAGTGCCTGACATGTGGTCGATCATCATTTGGGATATTTCTGGGAGGGCGTTTCTGGATGAGATTGACATATAAATCAGTGGACTCTGAGGGAAGCAGATTGCCTTCCAAATGGTGGGTAGACTTCATCCATCAGTTGAAGACCCGAATAGACAAGAGACTGGTTCCTCCAAGTAAGAAAGGCCTCTGCCAGCAGATGGCCTTGGGATTGGAACAGACCATCAGCTCTCCAGTTCTCCAGACTGCCCATCCACTCTGCAAGATTTTGGACTTGCCAAGCCAATATAGCTCCTTCTGATAAAAATATATGTCCCTCCCCCATTGGCTATATTTTTCTGGAGAACCCTAATAGAGGGTATTTAACATGATTTATATTCCATCCTCAAAAGCAGTTGCTTTCAATTTGCATTCTGAACTGACTTAGAGAAGAGAGAGGCAGGGAGCAAGCCATCCATTGTGTGGGTATAGACAGCAGAAATAGTGGCATCTGAGAGCACCTGCAATGGCAGGTCACGTTCTGATGGTGACAGTCACAGTGCTTTGGTGGCCCATTTCTGTAGTGCTGAATTTCTCCAGTTTTCTCCCTCCCAAGGGTGGTCCTGGAGTTTTGGAGTTTGGAGCGCCTGTAGTCAACCCTTCTCTGCTTAAACCAGCAGAGCGGACTCCACTCTCCGCAAGTGAACCAGGATGAGCCCAGGACGCTGGCCATTTTAGCTCCTGAAGCTCCTATTGTGAGCCGAACATGGGGGTGGCAGCGTTCCCACAAAGGACCTTTTGTGAAGGCCGGCCCGCCATGTGAGAAATGAAGCGGAAGCCCCAAGTCAACAGAAACTCCACACCACTCCCTCCTGTGACACAAAGACTACCGTCACCCATCCTGGATTTCCTGTTGCTGCCCGTGCTGGCCACACCAGGAAGGAATCATTCCAACGCCCCCTACCCAGGACACTGACTTCACTCCAGGTGTGTGGGTAGCATTCCTGAAGTCACAGGCAAGACAGAAGTCACCCAGTGACTAAGCTAAGAACCTCCTCGGGCAAGGCGTCCTTTTAGGTGTCCCTTGCCTGGCAGCCAGAGAGATTTTTCAATTGAAGTCAGGGCATGTGGCCACGTCACCCGCTGCAACTCCAGCTCCTCTTTCTTCTCCTGTCCCAGCTCTCGCCCCAGCTCCCTACCTCATTCTCAGCTGAGGGGTGGGGAGTGCTTCCCTCCCTCTCCTTTTCCCTTCCAGGAGTGTCCCCTGCCCCGGCACCACCACTGGACACATGGCCCCCACCCGTGTCTCGTCATGGTGCCATTTCACATGTGGCCATGAGGACTCCTTGATTGTGGCAGGAACCAGGTGTGGTTTTGCTCCCTGTTTTACACCAGCTGGAATCCCGCACCCTGCCCGGCACATAGGAGGTACTAAGTACAGATTTACTGAAGGACTTAATTCATAAATTTTAAAAGGCAAGAGTGTTGAGGAATTAACTCTTTGTACAAATACACAGAAAAGGATGGAGCCCAGCCTCCAACAGGACAGAAGAATCGACATCTGTATTTTGCTCAAAGCTGGAAGACCGGGCAGAGACTATAACTTTTATCCCAGCGAGGATTTGCTAAAGAGTGGCAGTTACCACCCATATATGTTGAATCCAATGCCAGGGTGCCACCTCATCTCATTTCTGAAAAAGACCCTCTCTCCAATCACCTCACAAGAAAGTGGCCCATCGATTTTCACAGATCAAAGGCAAAACGGAACGCAGCATAAGCAGTGAAAACAAATTGAGCTGTTTTCCCAAAGACACGTTCATTTAATATTAAATGCTATTAGTCAAATAAGGGTCGAAGAGAAGGAAAAGCTTATCACTGTGACATCAGAGTGTCCAACTTCAAAAATGCCACGGTGCCAAGGAAAGACTGAATTTCAATCGCAGATTCACTCAGTACTGCTAACTGCTGCCTTGAGCCAATTTTCTGCTCTAGAGTAATGAATGAAGATTAAATCGATTACACATGTTTACGTACATGGAAATTACACTTAATTTTGGTTACAGAGCAATGGATGTTTTAGAAAGAGATTATATACACGGTTCCATAAGAGGTGACAGGTGGATGCTAGTGAAGTTTCAAGGTCTCATAGAACCTAGAAATAGGTTTCTCAGTACTTTAATTTTATGACTTTATCAAATATCTGCAAATGCATTCAATTCAGTACCACTCACAGGGGCAAGCATTCAGAGATGAATGAGACAGCCGTAAAACATACACCTTACAGTTCTCTACCTGGTAAGAATTTTGTCTATCAAAATGACTTCTCTGGAGAAAGTTAATTGAGGTATTTATATTTTATTCAATTTTTTATAACAACTTTGATCATAATGCCATTTTATTTTCACAAAATGAGGAAACTGAGGTGGAGAAGGTTTAAGAAACCTTTTAGATGAACCAGAAACATTCATGTACCCAAAGCAATGACATAAAAAAAAAAAAAAAAAACAAGCTGAAGCTAAAGACAATAAGTAAATATTTTGGAAATCATTTTATACTTTTGTAAATACCAGGTTTATCCCATTTGACCTTCATGTGTGGTGTGTAACAGGAAACAGAACAATTTATTTGTGTGTTAAGGGTATTTTATAATCTAAAAAAAAAAAAAAAAAGCACTTCCTCCCCCAAGGTGTCATGCTGGGGACAGTCATTGGACTACAATTGGACCCAAGTCATCACTGGGAAAGAAATTCTGGAAACTGGTAAAGCCTTTCCATTTTCTTCAGTTCCAGATATTGAAAAAGTGGTCAAATCTAACCAGATTCTCCAAGGATATCTTTCTTCCTTTGGTCCCTTAATACATTTTACTACAAGAGGAGGAAAAAGATAAATCAGAATCTCACAAGTATGTTTTCAGATTTATTGCAGAGGAAAAAGTCGCAGTGAAGGGTGTAAAAAAAGAAAGAGCCGAGCCCAAGCCCTGGACCTCTGTGGAGCCGTTCCCCCTCCGTAAGCACGAGGCTGAACCTTTGAAGCCATCTCCCTTTCCTCCCGAGGGACTTCTCCACAGCCTCCCTTGTTGCCGGCTCACCCTGTGGCCTGATCGGTTTCAGTAAAAATATTTGAAGCATGTGGCATTGTAATCAAGTGAGCCCATTGTGTTTAAACAAATCCATGAAGCAACAAATCGGTTGTTGGGGGTCCTTTTCAAAGAGCAGAGGGGCTGAGTGGACCTAGTCTTAATTAATCATCATTTTTGAAGTGGCTTATTGGGGGCAAGTTCAGGAAACTTAGGGCAACATAAATGACAGCAAGGCCGAAGACCTTGAGGAAAATTTACCCAGAGTATTTTCTAATGTGACTTTAGGTAGAGTATATTAACTTGTGCACCAAAAGGCCCAGGCTCCATCAGCAGAGCCCTTGGGGGTCAGCATTGCTGAAAGGGGGTCCTTGGAGTTATGCTGACATTAAACTTGTCTCTCCAAGGATCCCTTGGACGGGAGACACACAGTGGCCCAGGAGGTCTCTTAGGACAGACTCTGCCATTTAAAAGCAGAATAAGCGCTGCCGTTATCTTTCCCTAAATTCCTACTCTGCTTTGTCCAAATAGTTGGCAGAGAAAAGCCAGTTGCTCCCCTCAGCCACGGACTTCTCCCACGGGCTGCTCTGGTGGCGGGCACCAGGCTTCCACCAGGGCCTAGCACCTGGCCGGTGAGCTCACTTTCCGAAAAGATACTTCTCTATGAAATAAACGTATAAATTACATTTGCCTTTCTTCAAGTTGTTCTTACAGTTGTAGTTATAAAACTGGAGTGTAAAGCCTAGCTGCTCATTACTATCATCCATTAGCTTTACCATCCGTCTCATTATGTACCTATTGTGCATCTGTATCACCTACTTATTATCCTGATCTCTCATCTATTATCTTCTATCAATCGGCTATCAATCTATCATCATCTACCTGTCATCAGGCTGTCTATGACCCTATATGCATCATCCATCTGTCCATCATCTATCTATCTATCTATCTATCTATCTATCTATCTATCTATCTATCTATCTATCTGTTCTATCTACCTATCAATCATTTGTTTTGTTAAATAAAAAGAGCACACTTGTCTCTTCCCATGACTCAGACTGGAAAATGGCACCCTGTGTTTCAGAGGCTGCACACACTCGTTCCTACTTCTCCACCCCTTTCCATCTTCTACAACCTAAAAAAAAGTGAAGCCAACTTGGGAAAGCAACCTAAAGATGCCCTCAGGAGCTTGAGGCAATCTGCCTCAGGAACGTAACCCACCTTCAAAGGCGCCTCTCCCAGATGCAAGAAGGGAGCGCGAGGAGCCGCCACAGGCATGGGGCCGGCTTCTTGTGGGGGCCACACAGGAAGAGGGGTGGGTGGATTCCTCTCCTCCATGTGCCCGAGTCCCTTTCCCAAGGGACCATCGCCACCATAACGTTGACGTTAATCCAAGTTGACACGCGTCGGGGTGGTCTGGGGAAAGTCGTCACCTGCATCTCATCAGCCTGGTATAGAGCATGAGGGTGGCCCCCTTCCTCAGCCTCGGTGGCGTCCCCGTCCCCACATCCAGGTTAAAGGTGGTCACAGGCACCAAAGGCTGGGAACAAGCAGGGTCTCCCTGAATCAGAAATAACTATTCTCTGTCTTTTTCTCTCTATTATATATATAAGATATAATATATAAGATTTAAACAAATTATATATATATAGAATACATATATACATATAATTTGTTAAGATCTTAGAGGAAAATTTGATAGGCACAAAACGAAGACTATAAAATCTTCATTTATGAAGTGCCAGGCTGTCCTGGGCAGAGGTCAGAAGATGGGTGTTAGTGAGGACCCGATGCAGAGGAAGGGGACAAAGGTGCCGGCAGACGCGCATGGAGAGCAGCCGGGGTCCAGCAGGAGGGCGCCAACAGCAGGGCCACACTTGTCATGAGGCCAAAGCTGCCCGGACAGCAAACACGACTCTGTGCCAGCCCCAGCCCTCGAGTTCAGACCCCCAGGAGAGACCTGGAAACATGACCACGGGTCACCAGAAGTGACAGCAAATGCTTCCGAGAGGGGCTTTTATGACTTCCAGATGACAGATGACGAATTTCTCCCAGACTCGCAGAAGTAGGTCTTCCCTCTGCTCTGGCCCACAGAGGGAAGGCAGGAGATGCCCCTACTCGGGGGAACCCTCTCTTCACTAAAGGTCACCGGGGAAGATCCAAGGCGCGTTTCCCAGGCAACAGCAAAACAATGAAAACTGCGGGGGGTTTTCCACGGAAACTTCTTTCCTTGATGATTTCTAACTCACCTGGACAAATCATTGCCCGTGAATTTCGCAAAATCGTCTCTCATCTCTGGTTTCCTTGCTGCAAGCCAAGCCTTGCCCCTCATTTCATAAATGTTTTTTTTTTTTTTCTTCAAAGAGACTTACAAAGACTTTTTTCGTTTAAATTTGATAAGTTATTTCTAAGGAAATCTTGCCCTCTAGCTTTCAAGTCTCAAAATTGAGTTTAAAAGAGCCCAAGAGCGTCTGAGTGGCAGATTAGCGGATGGATAGCACCATCTAGTGGACAATTGTGAAAGGGCACCCTCACGAACAGAAAAACTAAGCACCAAAGGATTCTTTTCATGTCCTAATGCTGAGGGACAGATTTTTTTCACCATGTGTAAGATCTTCCATTACACTTACTTGTTTCATGTACATTTACAATCTCTCTCCATAAAAGAGGAGGGCTCAGAGTGCATCCCATTACCAGACATTCAGATTACATGATAGAGCTCTAACTGATTTTTAAGAACCATACATTTGTGATAAAATTACAAAGCAGCAAATTTACATCCTCAATTCCCACTAGAAGTACAGAAGACCAGAGATTGCAGAGAGGGCACCTGCTTCAGATATGGGCCAAGTTTAGTTAACCAGTTTCCCAACCAGTGGGGGTAGCAGAAGCAGAAACAGGCTGTTAGGAACAATGACTGCCAGGCTGCGGGCAGTGGATGGAAAGGCAAGCAAGCAGCTCAGCCTCAGAAAGACTGTCCTGCCCACTGTGGATTTGACTCGCCCTGGCTCAATCATTGACTAATAATTCAGAGGCTGCAGGGCAGGAGTTGGAAAACTGCAACAATTTTATAGCCCAGCTGGGAAGTGCTGTGGTTTGAAGTTCCCCTCTGAAGATTGTTGAAGTTTAATTGCAACTGTAGCAGTACAAAGAGGTGGGGCTTTTAAGAAGTGGTCAATGGGGCTGGCTCTGGTTTGGGACTGACTCTGGTTTGATCCCAGCACCTGGGAACAGGGAGGAAGTCATTAGGGCCTGGGTGTCATGGTATATGCCTGTAATCCCAGTGACCCAGGAGGCTGAGACAGGAGGATTACAAATTGGAGGCCAGCCTCAGCAATTTAGTGAAAGCCTAAGCAAATTAGTGAGATCTTGTCTCAAAATAAAATGGGTTGAAGATGTATTACAGTGGCAAAGCAGCCCTGGGTTCCATCACCAGAACCAATGGGGAGAAATGTGCTTAGGCTATGGGTTAGGGGCTCTGCTCTCATACATGGATTGCTGCTGTTTGGGGAGCAGGCTGTTGTAGAGTCTGGACCCTCGTGTTTTGCTCTTTTGCTGCTCTTGATTGCCTGTCTACCCTTCTTCCACAGGAAGACACAGCACAAAGGTCCTACCTGATGTGGCCCCTTGATTTTGGACTTCCCAGCCTCCAGAGCCATGAGGGAAAAGTCCTTCCATCATTATAAACTACCCAGTCTGGGCTGTTGTTATAGCAACAGAAACAGCCAAGACAGGGATGAACCGTGAAGATGAGTGGAACCTGCTCTCCTTCAAAACTGAAGAACAGCGCCTACTAATGGGGGAAGCCTAGTTGATACCCTCTTATCTACTGTAGAAAGTTGAGTCATGTAAATGTGTCACTGGGGATTGAACTCAGCGGCACTCGGCTACTGAGCCACCTCCCCAGCCCTATTTTGTACTTTATTTAGAGACAGGGTCTCACTGAGTTGCTTAGTGCCTTGCTTCTGCTGAGACTGGCTTCGAACTCATGATCCTCCTGCCTCAGCCTCCGGAGACGCTGGGATGACAGGCTTGCGCCACCGCGCTCACCCGGCTGTATTATGGATTTTTAAAAAGAAGAAAGATACTGCCATATGACAGGGGCTTGGCATCCTTTGTTGGAAAAAAGAGGATTAAGGAATAAACATTTGAATTCAGTAAGAAGGACCCGCGGCTGCCTGTGTTGAAGAGGCCATGCTGGCTGTTGAGGGAGGAACTCGGCCAAGGACCTGAGATCTCTCACCCTGAATGGAGGACCTGCTGGGTGTGGAAGAAAGTCAAGGAGGTGCCCAGCACCAGGCACTCAGGGAAGGGGCTGCTAAGCCCTGCTCATTCAGTGCAGAGATCTGTGCTAAGTGTCACCTGGTGCCAGGTGCCATGCTGAGCACTGTGGATTACAGGAGAAGGGGACACAAGGGGCTCCGGTCACCAGGGAGTCAACCACAGAAGGTACAGCGTTCCTGGGAATCTCCTCAGGCAGCACTTCTCAACTGATCGGCTCTCCTTAGGTGAGTGTCCTGGGGACAGGGTGTAAATTAATCAATTATAATACTAACTTTGGGCTCCGTGGTTTCGATCCGAAGTGGTGAGCAGAGAAACAGAGCTCCTGTACTCAACGCCAGGGAGAACGCCAGGCCTGGTGGCGCACGCCCATCATCCCAGCTTCTCAGGAGGCTGAGGCAAGAGGCTTGCCAAGTTTGAGGTCAGCTTCAGCAATTTAGCTACACCTGTTTGAAGAAACATCAGGGGAACAGGGCAGGCAGCTCACCTCTCACTTTCCTCATCAATGGGGAACAGAAAATTCCAGGTCAGAGGGAAACAGACAAGAAACTAAGCACTCCAGGAAAACAGCTGGGTACTTTTTGTGGCAATGAAAAAAACAAAAACAAAAACAAAACAAAACAGATGTGGCTTTTCTGGGGAGCCCAGCAACACTCTTCATTGTGTTTTCAACGGTTTACAAAGCACTCAGTTCCTGTGCATGACCCTCTCCCCGGGGCCTCTCTCTGAGATAAGAAAGGGAGTTTGGTGATTCTAATCCAGTGATCTTCCCAGTTCTTGAGGCACGGTTTATGAATATCTATTATAAACTGATTGGAACTCACCAGATGATAATCTGAAAAAGAGATGACAAATGATTTGACCTTATATTTTCCAAAAGCAAAGAGGTCTGTGGTGCTCAGATTGAAATTGACCTGTTAAAAATACATGCTTGAGATTTATTTCCTTTTTTCATCTCTCTCTCTCCCCCTCCATCTCCCTCTCTCACAGGACAGGACTGAACCCAGGGGTGCTCTACCACTGATCTACATTCTCTCCCCTTTAATTTTACTTTTATTTTCCTTTTGAGACAAGTTCTTCCAAGTTGCCTAGGTTGGCCTTGAACTCGGGATCCTCCTGCCCCAGCCTCCCAGGTCGCTGTGATTATAGGTGTGCGCCACCACACCTGGCTTAAGATCAATTCCAAACCTTTAGCAGTGATCCTAATGCAATGGAAGACTTGACTGTGATTTACTTCTGAATTTCATTTACAGGAACAGCCATCGCTATGCACTTGGCTATGAGGGAGGAAGCAAAGGTGTGAAAGGGGGCAGAGGAAGGGATGGGTCTTGCATGAAATTGCGGCTTTCCTCGTCATTCAGACAGAAAAGAACTTTTTTTTTTTTCCATTTAGAACACCTCTTCCTATTACAAGCAATTCTCCTGGGAAATTGAACCAAAATCAGTATTGATATTTCCAATAGCAATGTTCCAGTCAGTGTTTAGAGGTCTCATTTATGTCTTCCTCAGGCCCCTCTGAGTTAGAGATGGGCCACAGGTCTATGTTTGGCTGAGTGGCGATGCTGACAAAGGAACTTGAACTTGAACTCGGGCTTCTGGCCCAGATCTGCGCTCGTAGCCCGCCACACCCTGTTCTCAGGTGGACCCCAGTGGTGATTCTCTTCCTCGCTGTTCGTACCCGTTCCCGGTAAGGGCCCCCTGAATTTAGAACTTGACCTTGACCCCACGGTGACGTGCCAGGCTCTGTCCTGGGTGCTGAGAACACAGAAGGAAGAGGGGGTTGCTTCTGTCTCCTTCCCCTTGCACCAAGCCACAGTCCCGGGTCATTCCACACAGGTGCTGATGGCTGCCTCCCTCTTTGGGCTGGGCGCTCCTCCAGGACAGAGGCTGTCCCAGGCCACAGGCCACCAAGCTGGCTGCTGGAACATGGGCAGATACCAAAGCATAAGTCCTAAAGACGCTTGAAAGTCTTGGGGCAATACAACAGGAAGTGCTATAGTTGCACAGAGCGTGGGGGAAAGAAGAGACTTAAAGAAACTGATTTTTAAATAATACCTTGACCCTGTGTTACTTATACCCTGACTCATCCCCAAAATAGACTAGAGGGAATGACCTTACCTTTAGTGTGAGGGCAATGTGAATGGTAACACAGGTAGCAATTACCTATCTTAACTCTCAAGAGTTACCCTTAGAAATACATCGGTACTCCTGCCGTTTTGGATAAAGCGATAGGTCCAGAGAGGTTAACTGGTTTGCCCAAAGCCACACAGGTGCTGAAGAGCGCGCTCGACTGACCCAGGGTCTTCTGACTACACTCAGTGCTCATGGCGTTTCTTCTCCTCCGCTGTGTAGACAGGGACTTCTGAGGCACAACACTGCCACCCCCAAGTGACCAGATCCACAGGCAGGGGAAGAGAAAGCAGTGACAATGGAGCTCATCACTAAACAGAAAGTGGGAAACTCAGTGAATCGAGAGGTCCCTTTAACCGGGACGGTGGGCAGGATTAAACGCAGGTGGCGAGTGGCCCTTGGACATTTATTAAGTACCGACGCTAACTGGCCCGACAGCGGGTCACCTCACATGGCTCTGTGTGGCAAGTGACAGGTTGTGTCTCTGGCGGGTGATAGAGTAATTGAGTGTGATAAGATGACAAATAAAGAGGCAAGAAGTTAATGACGTGTCACCGTGTCAGGCATTGCTTGCCACGCCTCATTAGATCTGAAAGAGTTATCTGAGTCAGAGTCATTATTGGAGACAGTAAAACTGTTGTATTAAAAGATAAAAAAGCCAGTATCAAAGAGAAATAATTAACTGCTTAATAGGGCAGCGGGGGAGCGGCTTGGTCCAGGAATCAGACTCCGAGAGGCTGCGTGGGGGGAGCCTCGGCGGTCAGGAGGGCGGGGCCCCAGGACGTTATGGTTGAACTTGGAGGTCTGTGGGGATCAGAGGTAAGGAATCCACATGAAAAAGACCATGGTCATCCTGCATGAATTATACTGATGGAGCCGGGCGTGGTGGTGCACGTCTGTAATCCCAGCAGCTCTGGAGGCTGAGGCAGGAGGATGGTGAATGCCAAGCCAGCCTCAGCGATTTAAGGCCCTGAGCAACTTGGTAAGACCCTGTCTCTAAATAAAACACAAAAAAGGGCCCTGGATGTGGCTCAGTGGTTAAGCACCCCTGGGTTCAGTCTCTGGGACCAAATGAAATAAAATGAACACCATTATACTGGGGGAAACTCTTGATTGTCTTCCATCCATGTATTTCGTGGTAACCTCTCGAATGAGGGGTGAGCAAAAAGTTCTCCGTCACAAGGAGGAGACTGGTCCCGAGGGGCTGAGTACCACCATGGGAGCTGCGTTTGTCACCTGGGAGGCCACCCACCAGAGCACCGAGCTGGGTGGCTCCAGGGAGGCCCAGGTCACGCAGCTGATGGAATGAAGCCAGGGCCATTCACTTCTGCCCCTTCTCATCCCCCGCTTCCGGGTCCTCCTCCCGGTCCCCTTCCCTCTGCATCATTTCCCCTCGGCTATTGCTCCCGTCCCAGTCTTCTGTCAGTTCTGGATGCTGGTGGATCCTGGAGGCAGCTGAAGGTCCTCCTGCTGGGACTGCATCTTCCCCGTCCTCGGTATCAGCAGCCACCGCACAGCAAGGACAGAGGCAGCCCTGCTGCAGCAGCCCCTGGCTCACCCACCATCCACCCAGCCTTCCCTCATGCTCTTCCAGGTGGATTCTATTCCTTCCTTTGTGGCCTCTGGCTGACCTGAGGACAGTCTCTGCTGTGTTGTTGCCCCAGCTTCTCCATCTCTTGCGTCTCATCCAAATGCATTTTTAGAAATCTGTCTGTAGCCATGCACAGCTACTCAGGAGGCTGGGGCAGGAGGATTATAAGTGGAGGCCAGCCTCAGCAACCTAAGGAAACCTGTCTCAAAATGAAAAAAAAAAAGGGGGGGGGGGTTTGAGGATGTGTGTCAGTGGTAGTGCATCCCTGGGTTCAATCCCCAGTCCATAAATAAATAAATAGAATTTTTTCTGTAACTGTTTCTGTGCCCCTGATTCAGTCTTTTTCTGATTTCCTGCAGAACTACTTGAGTGTTGTTTTAAAGCAGAATGGTATACATACTATTTTCTTGGTGTTTCATGGGCACAAATCTCATCTACTCAGTGTGATTGAAGGTCCTTAGGATCAAGTTCTCGGGTGGGGGGAAGGAAAAAAAATAACAGAATGAATCAAAAACTATGACCCCAGGTAAATGTATGATTACACAAATGGTATGCCTCTACTTCATGTACAAACAGAGAAACAAGATGTATCCCATTTGTTTACAGTAAAAATGAATTTAAAAAATAAATAAATTTATTTTGAGACAAAAAAAAAAAAAAAAGATCAAGTTCTCCAGCATGTCCTTACTGGTCTTTCCCATGGTGTTGTTCATTTGGGAAATAACCAATGAATGCATGAATGAAACCAACTGATGTTTCCATCAATGTAGTTTGTACAGGATGACCTTGATTTTTTTTTCAAGTGGACCTGTTATAAATCCCAATATACACTTGGAGTCCATTAAAAGTTATTGTCCAAATTGCCGAATGCAGTTATCCTAAGCACGACTTATTTTGTGGATTGTAGACAAAGATGAAGCTTCCTGAGATAGATTACAGGTTGTATTTTAGAGACCAGATTATTTCATTATAACTCTTTCTGTTTACTTAATTTTCGCTGACATTTTTCCTAGAGGCAACATTTTATCCATTTAACCTCAGTCAAAATTCAAAAACCGAAGAGAAACAAGAGAAAGGGAGAGAAACGCTGGCATAAATATATTGCACTAAGAGATGAGATGTGGTAGCTCAGTCGCAGAAAGGAAAGGAGGGCTTATAGCCTTTCTGTTTCCTTGCTTGGTCAAGAAAGAAGGAACATGTAACTATGTTCCCATAAGAGGAGTAATTCAGAAAGGAGAGCTCAAGGCCCCGGATGTGCCCGGTCTGTGTAGATTTGTTTCACTGAAGACCAAGGAAGGCAGCATGTTGACATCTGCCAAATGGGTCACAAGAGACACTTAGTACAAAAGTTCTTAGAATTTCCAGAGCCTGGCAAAGCTTCTAATATACAAAGTTGACATTTCAGAAATTTGAGTATTTTTCTAAGCTGAGGCAAACTGCAGTTCAAATGAAGACCTTCACTCAACTCAAATATCCAACTCAAAGAGTAGGGGAAATGAAAGAAAGAAATGGTATATTCTTAACAAGTCAATTCCTATATTAATACCGAGGAGAGCAATTTTTATTCTTTTGGGTACTATTCTTATTCATGATCACCTCTAAGAATAGGATATCTTAAAATTTCTGAGAAAAAAAAATTGGAAATCTCTGCCTATGTAAAAATATTCTAGGTGTTGACATACACATGAAGTCTTTTTAACTCTATTTAGAGAATTCAAAAACATCTTATACCGTTCAGGAGAGATATGGGGATCATACCTAGGTGAGTCTAGGAACCTCGGTTAAGAAATGTTACTCTAGAAAGATCCTGGAAGAAGAAGGAATCCATGCTTCCTTGTGCTGCTTGAAATTCACCAGTAGTTGAACACAAAGAAGGAGAGGGAAGATTTTATTTAAAGCAAAATTAATTTAATTTATTCATCCCAGAACCGGTTTGCTGAATTTTCATCTTTGGGTAGATAAAATCATTTGATTTTTGAGGCAGAACAAATGAGTGGGAATGTCTGTCTCATAAACAAAAAAGAAAGCTGCTCCAATTTTAACTCTGTCTGTCTCATGTTTTGGAAATAATAGCTTGAAAAACTAGAAGCACCGAGTCTACAAATGGGCCATCTGAAAATTGGCCCCCTTCCTCCCTCGTCTCCTGTCCGTGAAACTGGCAAGGAAGGGTCACATGTCGCAGATGGGAATGTGACAAAGGTGCTGAGCTTGTGGATAAAGCTGTCGAGAGCTGTATATTTTGGTGACCCCAACACAGTATTCCTTATGAATCTACTTAGCCCACATTTTCCTCCTATTGCAAATTATAACATTTTGGGAAAAAGTGTTTTATTTTAAATTTACGCTGCTTGTCCTGTGGGAAAGGAGACTAGAAATCAGAAAATTTTAACACCCTAAAGTCCTCCACATGTAATTCAACCTCCCCTGTCTCCGCCATGCTAGGGTTCAAACCTGGAGCTTCCCACATATTAGGAAAGCGGTCTGCCATCAATCTCTTCTTTTTTAAATTTAATTTTATTTATTACTTATTTATTTGTTGGTTCTTTTTAGATATACATGACAGAAGAGTGTATTTTGACATATTCTACATACATGGAGTATAACTTATTCTATTAGGATCCCATTCTGTGGTTATAAGTGATGTGGAGTTTCACTGAAGATAGGAAAGTCATGTCTGATTCATTCTACTGTCTTCCTGATCCCATTTCCCCTCCCTTCCCTTCATTTCCCCCCAATGAACTTTTATTCTTCTCTCCCCCTACTTTATTATGTGTTAGCATCCATATATCAGAGAGAATGTTCTGCCTTTGATTTTTTGGGGACTGCTTATTTTACTTAGCATGATATTCTCCAGTTCCATCCATTTACCAAATGCCATAATTTCATTCTTCTTTATAGCTGAGTAATATTCCATTGTGTATCTACACCACATTTTCTTTATCCATTTATCTGTCATTAACCTCTTCTTAAAGATGAGGAAAGCAGAGAAGAATGATTTGCTCCAGATCTTCAGCTACCTCGTGTCAGAACTGAGATTCAAATCCAAGGTGGCCCCTGCATTCTGTACTGTTCTCACAGATGCACTGGACCTTGCTCCTGGCAGTGGTCAGGGAAATGGATTCCAAATACGAAGTTCGTGGCTTTCAAAAAAAGTCTATCTCTTTGTGCCTTAGTCCATACCAAATGAGAACCTAGACAATGACCAGGGTCACAGAACGAGGTGACTTGCGATGCTCACTGGGCAACAGCTGTACTTTTAATTGCTGATGAGAAGCCATTTGGCAAGCCTTCTTGGGTACCACTGTCCTGAGTCCGGTGAACGTCTGAGGATGAGAAGGAAGCATTCACAAGCTGGCCAAGACAGGGGGAAGCCCAGAAGCCCGAGGAAACGGGATGTGAGGGTAATTATGTGAATCTCATTTTCCCAGTCATACCAGGCAGTTCCTAGAGTTTCTCTGAAGGTCTTAGTCCTTTGACATTTGTAGAAATCAGGCTGGAGGAAAAGAGGAAAGGACTAGATGTTTCTCAGAACTGAGGAAGGGCTTGTGCAGCATCCCACAGCGTAAAGAACTTGGGATCTGGGGTGCCCATGGAAGAATTTCCCTTTACTTCCTGATACAGAACTAACCCTGCATTTCTCACCCTAAATCGCATCCTCATCCTGAACTCACCGGGAGCCCCTGATGGAGGGCGGGTGCAGCGCCCTGGCTCACAGAGCAAAGGACAGCGTATGATAGAAATGCGCCTGAGCTGCCATCGGCTGCGGAACCAATTAAACCCCCAGCACTGGCCAGTGTCCTTTGTCTTGGCTGGCTTTCTATTTAAGATCGTGAAGAAATGGGTTTGGGGAAGAGTTATCAGTCCCGCCTCCCTGGAGACACCAATATTGACTAAGACTGAAAAAGCAAACAGTATCAGATAACCTACTAAAATAAAGCAGGAAAGTCATTATACTTTTACTTTATTGATCCAGTCCCTGTCTGCATGGGGAAAAAGAGAAACAACGTACATTGTTGAAGCTGCAAATCTCTAAGGCTACAACAACATGCTGTTAAAAAGAGGGGCATTTATCTGCACACAGGAAACAAGACAGCAGGGGCCTCTGCCGGGTAGTCCAGGGATGTGTTCAACACCCGGCAAACAATGCCCAGCTAGGCAAGATGGGGAGACCACAGCGCGGGAATGGTAGACGAGCAATTCTTTTAATCAGTCCACAGCCTTTCTGAATAGATGGAATGCACATCAAATGCCTTCTTTGATCTTGCATTAATTACTTCCAATACATTTTTATAATAACAACATCCTCTAAGTAGATCTTAAGAATAGGGTCTGTGCCAGTTTAGTCCACAACTGTGTGCTAGGCTCATTATTTGTGAGTAAATGAGTGGTATCCATTAAGATAACATGTACTGTTAGCATGTTTAACTTTGATACTGTACCAATTTATAAATCGTTGCTATGTGCAAGGAAAACATCAACAGTTGCAAGGATCAAACACACATACACACATTCATGTATATACACCTACATGGGTACGTGTCTGCACACCCATTTACACACACAAAAGCAAACACACCTTGATTGAATGACCTCCAACTTGCACATTTGACATTTGTCATTTAAAAAAAAAAAAAAAAAAAACTTGGGTTCAGCTGCTTTGATAGTCATGGATTCCTCTGTGGTATTTAAAATCATGATCATACAAATTTTTTTCACAGGTTAGCAGTTACTTACACGTTCTTTTCCATGATAACTTTTCTAATCAGTTAATGAGCAAGTATTTGTTAAACTGTTGAGGTCTGTAGTAAAAGCAGAATGGAAGACAAAGAACTAGTGATGTTGTCCCTACCACCAAGAAACATGGTTGGGTAGGGGAGACAGTCATCTTGTCAGTTGGTGCTTTAGCGTCATGTGACAATCCAGTGGCACTTGAATGAAGAAGAGAAGCGTTGCCCTGGGAGTGGAGACGCAGCTCAAGTCACTGGCTGTAAGTGGAGTGTTCGAGACCTTGAGCTGTGAGCAGACTCTGGACATATGCAGAGGCAGGGCCCAGAGGGATGTGGCCAAGGGCTTTCATTCACTGGGAAGGGTTTGGGGAACTACTGCTATAGGGTTATCACCAGACAGACTCCTAATCTCAGAGATAATTAGACCATGCAGGCTGGCTTCCCTGCAGAAGGAATCCTGCTTTGGTGTTATGCCCTTGACTAACCTGGAGGTCGTCTTCCAGAAAAAACTGCTTGAAAACAACCAAAACACTTCACTAGTATTTTCAAGAAATGGTGCTTGAACAACTGGAAACTGGAATCTTCATGTTAAAAAAAAAATCTAGATACAGAATTTAAACCCCTTGCCAAAATGAAATCAAAATGGATCATAGATCTAAATGTAAAAAGCAAAACCGAAAACATGGGAGAAACTCTAGATGACCTTGGACTTGGTAATGACTTTTAGATGCAGTGACAAAATTATGATCTATGAAAGAAATATAAACTAGATTTCATTAAAAGTTTTCTCTTTGAAAAAGTCATCAGCACTACCAAAAACAAAACAAAACAAAACAAAAACAAAAACAAAACAAACAACAACAACAACAAAAACAAGAAAAAGATGCTGTCAAGAGAGTGAGAAAACAGCCAGTGGCAAACACCTGTAATCCCAGGGGCTCAGGAGGCTGAGGCAAGAGGATCATGAGTTCAAAGCCAGCCTCAGCAAAAGTGAGGCACTAAGCCAACTCTGTGAGACCCTGTCTCTAAATAAAATACAAAATAGGGCTGGGGATGTGGCTCAGTGGTTGAGTGCCCCTGAGTTCAATCCCTGGTACAAAAACAAACACCAACAACAAAAAGAGTGTGAGAAAACAAACTGCAGACCAGGAGAAACTATTTGTAAAAGCACGTCTGATAAAGGACTACTCTCCAAAACATACAAATAATTTGTATAATTTGGTAACAAAAAAAATAAACAATTAGATTTTAAATTGATCCCCCAAATCCTACTAGACACTTACCCAGGACAATACACAGAAGGCGAAGAAAAATATAAAAAGGTATTCAACATTGTGTGTCATCAGAGAAACACAAATTAAGAAGAGATCACCACTACACATCTACAAGAATAGCCCACATCTCAACACTGACCATGTACACTGCTGGTGAGCTCTCATTCATTGCTGGTGGGAATGTGAGATGCCACCCCTACGTTGGAAGACGGTGTGGCACTTTGTACAAAGCTAAATGTACATTTACCATGCAAATACAGAATCGTACTTTGTATTTAGCAAATGAGTTGAAAATGTATGTCCGTACAAAAACCTGCATATGGATATTGACGGCAGTGTTTTATATAATTGCTAAAACATGGAGACAGTCAACATGCCCTTCAGTAAGTGAATGGATAGAGAAGCTGCACTTCATCAGACAAAAGAATGATTACTCAGTGCTGTAAAGAAATCAACTCTCGAGCCATCAAAAGACATGGAGGAAACGTAAATGCACATTACTCAGTGAAAGAAGCTTATCCAAAAGACTGCATACTTATAATTCTAACTACAGAACATTCTGGAAAAGACAAAACTACAGAAACAGTAAAAAAGATAAGTGGTTGCCAGGAGCAAAGGGAACTGGAGGGGTGAACAGGTAAAGCATAAAGGATTTTTTTGGGTAGGGAAACTCTTCAGTATGATATTATAATGTTGAATACCTATCATTGAATATTCGTGCAAACCCACAGAGTGTACACCACCAAGAGTGAACCCTAGCCCGGTGTGGTGCTGCACACCTGTAATCCCAAGGCTTGGGAGGCTGAGGCAGGAGGATTGCAAATTCAAAGCTAGTCTCAACAAATTAGGCAGGACCCAAGCAACTTAGCAAGACCCTGTCTTAAAATAAAAAATGAAGAAAGGACGGGGATGTAGCTCAGTGTTTAAATACCCCTGGGTAATCCCTGGTACCAAAGGGGGGGAAGAAGAAGAAGAAGAAGTGAACCCTAATGTCTATTATGAACTTGAGCTGATATCAATGTGTCAGTGTAGGGTCATGGACTGTAACAAATGTACCCATTTGTGCAGACTGGGGGGAGGAGGACATGGAGAATCCTTCCTGTGAGCCTAAAACTGCTCCGAAAACTAAAGCCTGCTTTTTAAAAGGTCATGAAAATACAGGAGCTGAAATGGTCCGCATGGCAGGAGTCGAGGGCCATGGAAAGAGCCCTGAACCCCTGGCGGTGGGGTCTGGATTGAACCCTCAAGCCGCCTTTTACCTCGTCCCTGGTTGTTGACCTCCCGGAGCCTGTTTGCTCTCTGTGATGCAGACCACGATCGCTTTACGGCAATGGTTTCTCTGTGGATTAAACTGCACAGAGGAGCTTTGATGGAATATTTTTCTCCAAACCCCAGCACCACCTCACTGTGACTAACTCTAGAGCTGTTGGTGGGGACATTGTCCACTGCATGGTGTGGAGTCTTTTAATTCTTTAAAATGCAGCACCAGCAAAATGAGTTTTCTCTTTGGGGTAACTGAGGCAGTTTGTCTTATGGTCAGCTAGACATTTCAGCTCCTTGGTCACAGGATGGATAAACCCAAGCATGTAGCCTGTGACCTTATTACAGCATGACAGTAAGTATCTGAGGATTTGCTTGTCCTCTTTTTTAAATTTCTTTTTTCTCCTTTCTTTGACCTCATTGTGAATATTCTTAGATTCCGTCCAGTGTTCTGGTGTCAGCGGAACCCACCATCTATGGAGACCTTTGCTTTATTCTTATTTCCAAACCCCTTTCTCTCTTCATTTCCTATGTTTGTTTGTTTGGTTTTGAGGCAGGGACTGGGCTCAAGAGATCTTCCTGCTTCAACCTCCGGAGTAGCTGGGGCTAGAGGCACCTGGCTTCTCCATTTCCTTTGATTTCTAGTGTAGATTTCACCACCCACCACTTCAGCTGCTCTCTCAAACTCCCTGTAACTCTCTTCTGCCTTTGCCTGTATTTCTACCTGTAAAGCTTGGCTCTGCCTGTGCTCTCTGCCCCAAGGGGCTGAGCACCTTTGAAAGAACCCCATGCAGTTCTGATCTGTGTCTCTCTGCTCCTCTGGGCTGTCCACCGCCCCCTGTCTGTGTCCATGCTCAGTTCTCTTTCTTCTTCCCTCTCCACAGGCCTCCAGCCACGCCCCCAGACCCCTCTTGCTTTCCGTTGACAGTCTTGATTTCTACTTTGCAGAGGAAAAGCAGACAGGAGATGCCACCAGCTTTCTCCAGTGACACCAGCATGCTTGCAGCTCATCTTCCGGGGTGTCCCTTCTCCCTCAGATGATCCCTTACACCTGTGTCCTGGGCTCTTCATCCTGCATCAGGGACCTGCTCTTTACCAGTGTCACCTCTGCCCCCTCCACCGCCATCTTTTCATTACCTCTTAAAACATTCGAGTCTCTTTTGCTCTTAAAAAAAAATATGCCCCTCAACCCCACCTCAGCCTCCGTTTACCACAGGTCTGTGTTCTGCTTCCTGGGCAGACTCTGCGTTTTGTCTCCACGATCTTCTTCTGTGTCCTCCACAATCTGGCCTCTTCCCCAACCTCCCAACCTCCATCCCCTCTTCTTCATGGAAACTTCTTTGGCTCGGGTGTTAATGACCACCTCAGTATTTTTCAGCCCAGATCTTACCTTCTCTATTGGAGGTACACGCTGTGACACAGTTAAACTTCATTCTCTTCCCAGGACATGAAGGATTTTTCCTAACTACTCTATCAATCTGTGTTCAATAACTCAGGTGGGTTTTCTGCCTTCATCTATTTCTTAAATCCGGGTGTCCTTTAGGTCCCATCTAAGTAGTATCTTTTCCTTCCTACAGACACTCTCAGAACCCATCAAACCCAGCGCTTCAAGGATCACCCTGGTGGCTCCTGACACACCCCAGCTCTCTCATGAGCTCCACATTCTTATATCCAACTGCCTCATGGATAATTCTGGTTGGATGTCTCAGAGACCCCCTCAAACTCAACACACACAATATCAAGCTCATCCCTCCATTTCCCCAAGCCTCCTTTTCCTTTAATGTTTCATCTCAATAAATGGCACTCCCAGTCAATCTTCCCAGGCCCGAGACCTGGAAATCATTCCTGACTCCTGTCTCTACTGACGTCAGCACCCTCGTCCCACGGTGTCCAGCCCGGTCTCTTCTACCTCTGGACTGTTTTTCAAACTTACTTTCTTTCCCCCATGTTGCCTGCTCTTACCTCGGAGTGGGCCGCTGTCACCTCTTATGCACTTTACTGCAGTGTGAACCTTCTGTCTGTTCTTTCTCTTTCCCCTCTGCCTTTCTTCAGGTTTACCCACCACCACACTCTGGCCAGGCCAACCCTTCATGAAATGCAAAATGTCATCTGTCACTTCCTTGCTGAAAGAACTTTAACGGCTTTATGCTGCCTCGTAGGATAGATCCACAATTGTTGTGTTAGTAAGCTTTTTGTGACTGTGACCAAAATATCTGACAAGAACAACTTAAAGGAGAAATAGTTTCTTTTGGCTCATGGTTTCAGAGGTTCAGCACACGGCGGGTGGACTCCATTGCTCTAGGCCTAAGGCGAGTCAGAGCATCATGGCAGACGGGTGTGATGAAGGGGTGCTGCTTTTCTCACCGTGGCCGCAGTGGTGAGGGGATGGGGTCACAGGGAACATGAACACTTCCGGGGCATGCCCCCCCCCCCCCCCGTAACCCACTTCCTCCAGCCATGCCCCACCTGCCCACATTCACCACCCAGTTAGTCCATTCAAACTAGGATGGACTGCTTAGGTTACGGTTCTCACGATCCAATCGTTCCATCTCTGAACATCACAGGAACTTTGGTGTGGGGGGGTACTTCACATCCACAAGTAACACTAGTTCACTTGGCTTGCACACCTTTCATGATCTAAGCCTTGATTTCTGGCTTGCAGGTGGGCTCCATGCCTTAGCACACTCCATTTCCCTGGCTAGGCAGGGCTTCCCATTTTCTTTCCATGGACCCCCGTCACTCCTCAGACCTCAGTTTTCTATCGTTTCCCCCGGGAAGCTTTCCCTGGCTGAGATCTCTTGATCTCAGAGGACAGCCCTCTTCAAGAATGATGGACAACTTCACTTTAATCAACCTGTCCACAAGTAGCAACAATGGTACATTGAATAAAATATTTTAAAAAAGAAACTAAGAGATAACCAGACAACGAAAATGGCCAGATCAATGGTGAAGGAGAAAACAGTATCGGCAGTTTCTAGTGTCTTAGATTTCAGCCAAATGGGAGTTTGCTTCATGATATTTCATTAAACTAGATCTTTGTGTTTTATGCACTTTTATGCCTAGGTATTATATTTCATAACAAAAAACAAACACAACATCAAGTAAACAAAATCAGAAATTACAATAATCTCCGGTGCTGTCTTTTGTTTTCTGTCCAGCTTCTCTTGGACACCAGGACACCCATCTCTAGTGAGAGTGCCTGCAAACCCTTGTCAGTGGAAAGGGGTGTTGTTGGACAAAGACTCCTTCCTCCAGGATACACCCCTGGTACCCTTAGAGGGAAGATAAAGGAAAGGTTTGATAGAATGTGCTTGATACCTCTCCTACCACATCTGGAAAGACAAAATCTTGGACAGGTTCCTCTTCCTGGAAATTTAAAAGGAAAAGATGAACCTATTTGGAATGGATGGAGGAGTGATGCTTATTTATTCAAACGAAGGTAGCCTTGTGGCGATTTGGGCTAGGGATCTGCTAGGGAAAGGGGGAAGGGAGGGAAGGAAAGGTGGGGAACAAGGGAAGACAGAAACGGACAAGCAAAGATCACAGCCAATCCTCCATCCAGGCGAGGACAATAAACAAGGTTCCACGGCTCCTGGCTTCCCTGATTAGGGAGAACTTGCTTTCCCTGAGTGACATCATCGCAAGAGAAAGACTTCCAGAGAAAAAGGAAAAAGAGACAAAGCAGAAGGGAATGAAACCATAGAGGAGGAGGTGAAGAAGGAGATGGAGCGGGAGGAGGAGGAGGATTGCTTTGGTAACTTCCTGGGAAGGTTTCCTTGCTGACCCCGTCTCCCAAAGAGATTTAGGAACCTTGGTTTAAGGAGCAGAGGGAGGGAGAAAGAAAAAAGGAGCGTCACAAACACAGACTGAGGGCGCATTGGTTGAAAATGAGCTGCTGGTTGCTGTGTGGGCCACAGAGAAGCCCATGGTGCCCTTCATTCTTAGGTCACAGGACTGTGGGATGCTGGGGACGTGGGAAGGCTCTGCTGGGCAGGCTTCTTAACTGAGGAGCTCCCGATCTCCAGGACATGTTTGTCTGGTGTGGGGTCCAGTCTTTTGGAATCCCTGCAAGATTTTGCTAGTGTGGTCTTGAGAGCAGGCTCCACCCTGGTGACTCTGAGAGCTGAAGGCAAGGGTGTTTGTGCATTCCTACTGCCTCCGGTTATTCCTTCTAGAACAATCTCTCACTGCTCTGTGAAACACAGTTTGCATATAAAAGTAGATTTAAAAAAATCATTTTAAAGTCAGTATTTTAAACACTCTTAACTAACCGTTTAGTTCATGAAACCCTATGAATTTATGAAGTTTTAATCTCATTACCACTCAGATGACTCACCATCGTACCTTCTAATTACAGTATATGGGACTCTGTCAAGCAATTATATCCATGAGTCCCTTCTTAGAAAAATTTTATAATCTGTACAAAATAGGTTATTCTGCATCCAGTTTATTACCACAAAGGCTGGTATGCAAGATAATCTTTATATGCTGATGAAATATTAGCAAGAAATAAGTTTGCTGAGATGTTATAAAAGTCACATTAGGAAATTAATGTGAGCTAATCAGCTATAGCTATCTCAAAATTACAAAAAATTTAAATGATTGAAATTACACCAGATGAGTTAAATAGACCCTTTAGCAGTATAATAAAAATATCTGGGTCATTACCTTTAGGTTTAAATCCTAATTCCTCCTTGTCTGAATCAATTAGAGCACCAGTTGCTTCACCTGTGACAATGTGATAAGTACAGTGACCTTCCACACAAGGGGACTGTAACGACCCAATGATATCTGTTGTCAATGCATCATTACTATTATTTGTAGAGAAAATAAAACTTTTGACACTCTTAGCATTAACAAGGGGTCAGAGTTAGCAAATGTTTGACAAACATTCAATTTCATTTTCCTGAGCATGACTTTGGATACACTGAACAGGGAAGCATTTTGTTAGAGCAAGTCACTTGGCTGGTGAGAGATCTTAGCAGGTAGTTTAGCATGCAGCTTGGCTTTAATTTTAATTCATGCATTCACTTAATAAATATTTACTTAAACATTTTTCTGTAGGTCAGGCACTGTGCTAGGTGCAGGACATGCAAGAGTAAAAAAAAAAAAAAAAAAAAAAAATAAGAAGAAGAACCAGGATAACTCTTTCATTAAGTCAGCCAGTGTAGTAGGAACTGCTGATCACCCGTGAAAACCCATCCTCTCTACTAACAGCACTAAGGTCAAGGCTGTGCACATGACTGCCCAGTTAGTGGCTGAATTGCCTATCCTCTTTCAGAGCCAGGAGTGCTGAGTTATCACCAATAAAATATGAGCAGAGGTGAGGTGAGCCATCACAGCTGGCTTCCTACCTGAGCTATGTGTTCACTTCTGTGAATAAGGAAGCAACTTCTGCTCCAGCTTGAACTGTGCAGTGGGAGCCTGCAGGCCAAAGCCAACACACTCATCCTTCTTACAAATCAAGCGTGTGTATCATACAGCTGCTTTTGGGCTGCAAAAGCAAAGCCGAGTAATTGTTTTGAGAGAGACCATATGACCTACAGAGCCAGAAAATACGGGGTGGCTGCTTAGATCAAACATTTCCAAAAGCCTGTCCCACAAGGGGGTGGAGTAGCAGAGGTGGAGCTGTGTTCCTGAATGACCATGTGGAGCAGAGACTAGGTGGAGCTGTGTTCCTGAATGACCATGTGGAGCAGAGATTAGGTGAGCTGTGTGCTTGAATGACCACATGGAGCAGAGATTCCTCAGTAGACTGAACCTGTCACCTTGGAATGACTGGACGAAGGAGAAATAAACATCAATATCTTTCAAGTTGAAATTTTTAGGGACTCTGTTCTCCCAAACAAAAGTCCGCTGCTCTTTCTGGTGAGATGTTCCTATGGAGACATTTACATTTTTGGAGATTGGTAAGGATCCCAGGAAACAAACCAAATTTGAATCTGTTTAGCACTAATCTGTAATCTTTTGGAAGTAAAACAATTTAAAATTCTCATTTAGATAAGATTATAACAAGGAAAAATTATATGGGTAAGGTCAAGATGGGAAAAATGGATTATTTTATTCTATTGTATTTAAGAAAATAGTACAATTACAATATTTATCCCCTTTTTAAATTTTATGACCTGATTTATAAAATAAAAAGTTAAAAAAATTATCTTAGTTTTACTTCTTCCTCATTATTAATATAATTTTTCTAATCCTCTTAAAATTCTCTTTTAAAGACATTTAGTGTCAGCTCAAGTTCTTGGACATTATAAAAAAGTGAAAATATTAAAAGGTAAAATCTGTATTACTAACACATTGATAGTATGGGGAGAACACTAATAAATAGTTCTGAATCTTTTGTGATCAATTTCTCAGTTGAATTTTCTTATACTATCTTTTTTTTTTTTTTTTTTTTTTTTTTTTTTTTGCAGTACTGGGGATTGAACCCAGGGCCTTGAACTTCTTATGCTTTTTGTTGCTGCTGTTAACCTACTGGAACTCACAGAATGAAACCAGGCTCATTTGGACACCCTGCTACTCTTTTGAGTATATATCTCCTTCCTAGCACTAACAAAAGACAAAGATGGCTTGCAAATTCCTTCTGCGCCTCTTGGGTTTTGTGTAGACCATCCTTCAGGTTTCTGTCAATTTGTGTCTTACTTTTGTGATTTCTTTTCAAGGGTGCAGGGGGTTGTTGTTGTCCAGGGCCCGTTAGAAAAGACCTCCAACAGGGCTGGGGATATAGCTCAGTTGGTAGAGTGCTTGCCTTGCAAGCACAAGGCCCTGGGGTCAATCCCCAGCACTGAAAAAAAAAAAAAAAAGACCTCCAACAGAACCTCCTCTCCAGGAGAGTGTTGCTGGGCACGGTGCAGAGACAGAAGCCAGGATTCAGTGGTGCTGTTGGTGTGGGTGATGGTGTCCGTGATGGGAATGTCAAAGAGTCACTGGAAGCCAGAAGCAAGGGGACCCGAGAATGGCAGTTCTTGGTGAAGCTTCCTTGTGAGTTACAAGGGACATTTTGGGAAACAAAGCAAGAGTGAGGTTTGTGGTGTTGAAGTATCAGGAACCAGAGATGGTAAACATTGTAGAATCATTGTAGAATTTATAGACAGTGCAGGTTTAAGGATAGTAGACAATAGTTAGTGAGCGTTGAGAAAGCTCTCCAGAAGCTACCCTTGAGGAAAATAAGTACCCCGTTTGCACCTGTGTTTTCTGGTTAAAACAGATCAGATTTTTTTTTTTTTCTGATCACCGGGTCTTCCTGAACCACCCCTCTGAGGTCTGTGCAGTTCCTATATCTGCAAGTCTGGAGGACAGAAACACAAGCATGCAGGCCGTGGAGAAAGCACTCCTTGATCTTCAGGGTTAGAGCAAGGAGGAGCAGAATTCCAAGAGTAAGAGCCCACATGGATTTGTTTATTTTCAAGACAAAGCTCTGACTATTATTCCCAATGTCCTACCATCACCCTTAGGTGGAAGGCACCATCTTCAACCACGCTGTTTAGTTTATTTTTCAGGGATTGAGGCAGAACCACTGGAAATCATGCCTGGCAGGCAAATTGATGGGAGAATATGGAAACCATTGTTTTATGGTGAGTTAAGGATGGAAACCAGCTGGAGACATGCGTGAGTTGAGCTTCTAGAGCACAGATAGACCATGCCACAGTGCCAGGATGGCCATGAAGGCGCAGCTGCCCACAGAATGGACGTTGCTATGGGGATGCAGAGGACCGCACCATCGGCCAGTCCAAAAGCACAGCTCTTACCTAGGACTGCGCCTCCAGGAAGATGCAAAAAGTTACCATGGGAGGATCTGGCCTGCTCTGGGCTATTCTACCGCTCCACTCCTGTCAGAATTTGCTCCCTTATGGAAATCTCATTTCCCCCACCGTAAGCCAAGGTTCTGATTCTGAGTTGGGAGATTATTTCTACAATGCTGAGTGTTAAAGGGCTTCTGATTGTCACTTACCAGTGGATGGAACACTGGCTTCCTAGTTCAGTTCTCTGTACCTTGATTCACTGGCCTACCCTGAGGCAAGGTAGATCCAACAGTAGCCTGTTTCCCATCTTCCAGACTTTCTGTCACTGGGGAGATAGGAGAATGTATTCTACTCACCCACAGACTATCAAATTCCTTATTTCACGAGGATGAGAGGTGGAAGAGACTGTGTTGACTGCTCCCAGTCATTAACAATTAAAAGAGACATCATGATTCCTGACATCAATGAACTAATAAACCATGCAATTGGAGGAAGCACCAGTTTCTTACTCATGCTGGAGGCTCTGTGCTGGTGCTGGCAAAAGAAGCATCCCACCCTTGAAAAGTTTGCAACATACTGAACCCAAGATAAAACATAAATGAAGTCAATATGTATCTTCTCGAAAAAGAAGATGGATTTGAGCCAAACAGAAGACTTTCTGGGTCCAACAGGAGTAAAACTGATATCACACTTTGGAAATACATGATTTTATTGAATTATCAGTTCAGAATGATGCTGCTCTTCTCACCAACAGTGCTGCAAGGTGGCTATGCCTATGGAGGGGTACTGTCCTGAGATAGGTATTATGGTTTGGATTTGAGGTGTCCCCCAAAATCTCATGCATGAGACAATGCAAGAAGATTCAGAGGAGAAATGATTGGGTTCTGAGAGTCTTAGCTCAATCAGTGAATTCATTCCCTGATAGGGATTAACTGAGTGGTACCTGAAGGTGGGTAGGGTGTGGCTGGAGGAGGTATGGGGCCTTGGGGGCGTGGCTTTGGGGTGTATATTTTATATCTAGCCAGTGGACACTGTCTCCCTCTGCTTCCCAATCATCATGTGAGCTGCTTCCCTCTGCCACACTCTTCCATCATGATGTTCTGCCTCACCTCAAGCCCTGAGGAATGGAGCCGGCTGTCTATGGACTGAGACCTCTGAAACCGTGACCCCCCTAAAATAACTTTTCCTCCTTACAATTGTTTTGGTTGGGTATTTTAGTCACAGCAGTGAGAAAGCATACTAAAACAGCAGGTGTCAACAGAAAGTTTCTATAGCTTCAAAACAACTCTGCACCCACAGTCCTATACCCAACTGCTCTCTGGGCTTCCTACTCTGCAATCCAGGGCCTCAGAGTGGTGTCCTGTGGGGGAGACCTGGGAAATCTGGTGTGTCACTTTGACATTTTTTGGGATGAATACCGTGATCACCTGTCATGCAAGCCTATCACATAAGAGAAAGAGAGGCACGTTCCCTGGTGAATCTTCTCTTTCTTCTTTTCTTTTTGAAGCGTTCCTTCATTGCACAAGTTTTCGATTTCTTGCCCCAGCCATTTAATAAAGTCTTTTGAGAAGCAAGCAGGTGAGAAGCAGGGGGACACATTCCCCAATGCCACTTAGCCCACTTCCCTCCAGCCGTGTGTTCCAGGTCCACTGTCCCTGTGGTGTCACCTGGCCTCTTGCTTGATCTCCATTCTCAGGCCAGTTTTCAATTTTCAGCTCGTCTTCCCCTTCTACAAAGACAACAGGACAGTTAACTTCTAACCATGTCCTGCTTCCTTCCACTTCAGATGAAAGGACAAAATTCCTCTTCATCTCTAGAAAAGTTGAGTTGTATCCAACCAATATTTCGTCACCTATTTAGCCTCCGGAGAATAAAATCACTTCTTGGCTTTTCTTTTCAAAAAAGACCTCTCAGATGGATTAATAATCATAGATTGGGACGGACTGGTACATATTAAGCCACTGGCATTCAGTCCTAGTTTTTAAAATATTTTATTCACAATTTTGGAGAAATAATGTTACTGACCTAGAAATCACGGTTTTTAAGAACAAGAGATGTAAATTTCCACAACAACACATGCAATTAGATGTATTCATCCTGGTCTAACTGGAAGCGCTCATCTCTAGAAAGGAAATCATCCCCCTCAATTTAGGACTGACCCAAGGACCACAAACCCATGGTCCCACGATCCTGGCAATAGTAATTTCTCCATTCACATCACAAGCCAGCTGGTGGCTTTAAGATCCCGGAAGAGAAGTCAGCATACTTCCCTCTGCCAGAAACCTAAAGGGGCCAAGTCCCTTCTGGTTCTTACATTGTCACCGTTTCACAAATCCAGCAGAGGGAAACTTGCCAAGCAGCACTGTACTGTCCCTACATGCCGCTGACACAGATGCCACCTCACTATCTTCCTAATCCGAAAACAAATCGGAACCCATAACTTGCCAAGCACTTGGGAACATGTTAGCAGAAAGCCCAAGTCTAGGTCAAACTCATAGTGATCTTGTAGATCACTTTTCTAGAGTGGGGGTCTTAAACAGGTCTCCCCTCAGGGCAAAGAAGGAACATGGAAGCTCTCTACTTATACATCAAGGTTCTCCAGTAGTCAGCACCAGGAGCACTTGCAAGATGGCCCCAGATTGGTCCAACCATATACCATGGTTGCAGACTTGGTGTGGGGACTTAGGGGTTGGTATTTGCCTTCATGGGGGACAGGGGCATAGAAAGGGGATCTCCATTGCGTTCACTGAGAACACAGACTGTGGATCCAGAAAGAGGTCGGGGAGACCGCCCCCTGGGCCTCAAGGACACCCAGGCCTGTGCTTAGACAGTGGGATACAGAGATTGGGTCTTGGGACATCCTTCTCCAACTCACTCACAGAGAGCAAGTGAACTCTGAGGTGAAGGAACCAAGAGATTGACCATAGAGGGTTGCTGGGGCACCCTGACAGTCATGGAAATTCATAAAGAGCTGCAGGGGGAAATCTCCAAATGCTGAGGAAAGTCCTAGGACCCCACTATAAGGGGGTTCCACAATATACTCTTTTAGAGTCCTTTCCTTCTAACCCAAAATCCTATTTTGGGAATCTGTACTAAGCAAAAATAGACACAATAATTTATGACTTTTTTTTTTTTTAAAAGGAAATAACCAAAATACCACAGGGCAATAAGTTATAGCATATGAAAGGTGTAAAATGCTTTGCAAAATTTTTAGCAACATAGGAGGAGAAATTGCAACATGATAGTAAGTGAAAAGGGTTAGCTCACTCAAGTACAAAGTGAGATGACAATAATGGGACTTTGAAAAGAAGACCGTGTGAGAAGTGAAGCACAAATTTCCCAGTATTCCACCAGCTAAGGGCTACAGCAGGTATAAGGGATTTTTTTTTGTTTTGTTTTGTTATATTCTGGATTCTCCACAGTATAGTTATAACTGGAAAATAGCATGTTTAAACTCATTCTGATTATATCATCCTTATCAACTTCATCAAAACTTGTAATTTGCAAAAATTAACTTTGTTACTAAGGAACTTCAACGTTCATTACTGCACTTATACACAAGGGCTACAGTGTAAACCAGACAGATGTCATAGGATATCAGATTCTTAGCAGCCCAAATTATGGTCTATCTCATGACACTGCATTTGAATTCTTGGTGCGATAAATCAAGGCAGTTTTACACAAACTCTGCAGAAAAAATACTTATGAATTCCATTTGTGATAATTATAATATCACTGAAATGTGAATAGCATACACTTTTGTTCCTGTGGTACCTTCACTATCATAAAGCCAAGTAAATTATAAATTCACTATGAAGAAAACTGTAAAAATGAACAAGGAAACTGAGCTAGAATTCCAGCTTTGTCACTTCTGGTTGGTGACCTTCTGCATGTTGCTTATGCACTTTCAAACTCAGTTTCTTTCTTATCAAATGACATTAATAATAGTATCAAGCACATATTTTGAAGGTTCAATGCTATTTTTTGGTGTCGTAATTATTCATTATTGCTCTGGGGAACATCCAATGCTGGACACCGAAAGAGGAGAAATTTCTCAGGCCTTTCCCCTCCTATTCCTGAAGGGTGAGTCTTAATCTCTGCACTGAGACACTCAGCTCACTTTCTGTTGCTTTACTTAAAAAAAAAGCAGAAGCTGGTACTTACAGAGGACAGAAGTTTATCTAGCTATGGTCCTGGAGGCTCCAGGGAATGGCAGCAGCAGGCCACTGGGCTCCGGTGAGGGCCCCTGGCTACATCACAACATGGCGGAAGGCATTGTGGCAGGAGCATGTGTGAGAAGGGGAGGTCACGTGGCAAGACAGGAAGTCAGAAGGATTCGGGAGCCAGGCTTGCTCTTTTCATAACACTCTCTCTCAGGAAACTAACCAGAATCCCATGAGAACAACATGAACCCCTTCCAGGAGTAATAACCCAGTGACCTAATTGCCTCCCACAAGACCCTGCCTCTTAAAGGTTCCTCCATCTTAACACTGCTGCACTGAGGACCAGGCTTTCAGCACATGAACCTTTTGGGGACAACTCAAATCATATCCAAGCCGTAGCAGTAGGGCATGACCTTCTCGGAATTCAAAGTGTTGTTAAATTTCAACCAAAATGAAATTTTGTGTGTACTAAGGGAAGCTCAAGCCATCTTCCTTTTTTGACCTTGTGCTTATGTTGTCCTCCTTTGTCCTGGCTTAGAATCTAATGGTTTCAGTTTTGCTTCTCTTCTCAGGAGTTCCCCTAGAGACTGCAAATTGTCGTTAATCAAATACTGCCTGAGGAGGATGCTGGCAGGGTGGAGAAAGAGAAGCAGAGAGTTTTGCATGGGTCTTATTAGGGTCTTCCTAATGGAGCTATGAAAACAGTTGCCAAGCTGTGAACTATGAGCCCTGTCACTGCCCACTGCTGCCTTGCCAAAGGCACTGCGCCCCAGCAGGCAGAAAGCCCTCCTCACCTTTGTGCCCCAGCCCGTGCTCAGCTGAGGCCTCACCGAGTCCCACTCAGTGCCATGAGACATACGAGCATATATAAAAGTCTGTGCTCCAATTCATGGCAGAATAAAGCAAAAAGGAGTTCATAGGTCAAAGGCATTTATCCAGTGTCTTAAAAAAGTATACAAACCCATTCCAACATAACAAGGAAAAATTTAAACAAAGAACGTTAGAAGAGAACAAAGAAAGATATGAGTTTAGATGTAAAAATGAGGGGGGAAAAAAAAACCAGAAAAGACTAAGAGACGGAAATAACCCATTGTATTTTAAACTTTGAGCTTTACAAATTTTTTTCAAACTAATCCCTCCATCCATACCACATGAAATGGTGAATTCAGTTGAGCAGGAATTTCCATCTCCAATCCTCATCTCTGAGGTGTCAAGAGGTGAAATCACGAGACATGGTCAACCCCACATTCTCACTCACACACACACACAGGGCCACCAGAATGATCCTTGAAGTCAGGGTCTCGGTACTAACGTGCTTCATAAGAGTGAAGAACCAACTTGGAAGGAAACAGAGAAAAGGGTTTTCTGAAAGGTCTCACAGGGTGTGTGTTGAGTCCATGCAGATTTAACCCTCTATGGCTGACACAGACATAAAGGTTCATGCTGTATTACAGCTTTCTCCCTAGACCTACCAAAATCCCTTGGTCTTTGTGGATAAGCATGCGCTCATTTACGTACCCAAGTTTCCTGGGTTGCCTGGGCACTTTATTAACTATTTGAGATGTTTCCAAAGGTTTGCTTTCAAGCCATAGACCAGCAATTACATTATGTGTGCAATCATTTATTTTGCTTAAAAAATACTTATTGGATGCCTAACACATGCACTGCTCTATCCAGGTGTATAATGAGGAAACAAGACGATTCACTTCCCACTGTGACATAGTGGGGCTGAGCGTATTTGTCACTCTTCAAAGGGAGTGGTGTTAAGGGCTCCTCCCAAGCCAGGTTCCTTGTTCCATTGCTCTGGTCATCCAGAATGGCTGGCAGTCCCCAACCCACCCTCCTTAGGTAGAACTTACGATCTTTTTCTAAAGCAGTAACGCCGTCACCCCTGTTTTGTGGATAGCACGAGGAGGCTTCAGCAGGGAGATTAGCAAGTGGGATCCCTCCTCACTCCTGCACCCAGAATTATGTGTCCATCTCCATCTCTCCAGGAAGGCAGTTCTAAGGGATGGAGTCCTTCCCCACCCCACTGTGACCTAGAAGTTGTCCCACTAAGGATGGTAGCCAAAGCACTTAAAAAGAATCTTCTGGTCTTATAGCTGCCAAATCCCACATGATGCTAACCTGCTTGATTCCCCTTTTCTCCATCACTAACTGAAATGATGGAAGTATGGGAAGGAGAAAACTGGAGGTTGAGGATCGTGTGACGCTGTAGATTTCTTCTTCCAAGGTTAAATGCTGACCTGGTCATTTGCTAGGAGGCCTTTGGTGGGTCCTGGAGAAGTGGGAAAATTGGATGATAGGGCATGCCAAGGTCACAGCCGCGAAGGCTCTCTCCTCCCCTCCACAGCCCGTTCCTCGAAGACAGATGATGCTATTCATGGTGAAGAGTCCTGAGATAAATCCTGTTGGTATTGAAAGGCATTAAGAGGGACCAGGAAGAGCTTCTCTGTAAGGATGCAAGCTGGGTCACACTGGTTTGGTGCCAGGATGATTGTTTAGGGTCCCAAGGGAGAACAAATGTAAGTATTCATGTTATTCACTGGAGCCACGGCCCAGGCAAAAGCTTTAATAAATACCTTCCAGGTGTCAAGTACTACGCCAGGTACCGTGAATGCCAAGAGTAATAAGACATAACCTCCCTATTGAGGGCTTGAAATTCGGCTCTGGTTCTGGGGAACAGCATCCATGATGGAAAAACCAATAAATATTTGAAGAGTTCTTTCAGTAAAATTGCTATAAAGTTATTTAATATATTGAAAACACAAGCCCTCCTTGTTGGGGGAACGTACTGCAGGACCTCCGGTAGGTAGCTACAAAGGATGCATTTGGAACCCACAGCAGTGTGGGGAACCAGAGGCCAGGGAAGCTGCTGCCTCACCAGCACCAGGAGCAGAAGTCACTCAGTGATAGTTCCAGAAGCCAGAGGGCAAGAGAGGAAAGTGACCAGCGGAGGAGAATGGGGTCAGACCCCTCATGCGACCCTCCTCTTGGGAGGCGTTTCCTTTGCTTGGTAATTGGAGTGGCAAACTACAGAGAGCACGCGGGAAAAGAAGTGAGCATTTTCATCAAGTAAATCTTAAAGTGAAGTGTCTACGTCTACTTCGTGATACACGAGGTGCCACACTTTACATGAGTAACTATAAATGTTAAGTCATGGACATTCACTTGGGGTCATTTGGAGGGCGAAAGGGAGTGGATTTCTTAGTTATATAGAATTATATTTGGTCACACGCAGAACAGAAAATCGTAAAATAACTGTCGCCTAGGCAAGGTGGCTCACTTCTCTGATGTCTATACCATCTGTACTTCTGCAGGTGGGCAGAACAGGCTGGTAACGTTCTTGTAGACACCACACTCTGATCTTTCCACTCTGACATATTCAGTGCATAGAAGACTTTTATTTCTAAAGCCACTTTATAGTCCAAAATAGCTTCTGGGGCTCCAGCCATCCCATCTTTAAGAAAAGAAAGAGAAAGAGGAAGACCGTAAGTGCAAAAAGGACTCTTCCTGGCAGTCCACAGAAAGCTTCCTGGAAGTCCCAGTCAACATCCTCATTTATATCTTGTTGACTACAACTTAGTCACAGGGTCACATCAAACTGAGAGGCCAGGAAACATAGTGTGAAGTGCCCAGGTGAAAAGAGAAGTTTAGTCTTTGAGGGGAAATGGATGGATTTGGGGTAATACTGGCAGTCTCTACTACAATGTCTTCTTTTCTCTTCTCCTTATTCTTCCATATGGAAGCCAAGAAGTCCCACTTGCATAATAACCTGGAGGCCCAGCAGGGCTGATGGTGTCGTTCAATCCAAATCGGAAGTCCCAAGAACCAGGGGATCAATAGTGTCAATCACTCACTGAGGGCAGGATAAGATGAGATGAGAGGTCCCAGATCACGCAGTGAATCTGAAAGGGAAAAGGGCCATTTCTTTCCTCCTTCAGCTCCTCAGTGGATGGGATGGAGCCCACCAAGACTGGGGGGAGGGACACTTTGTGTCCCTTGTTCTCAGGGTCATGGTCAACACCGTGGGAGAGAATCCTGCCCACCGACATGAGAGTATCTGGAAAGCCTTGGTACCATCCATAATTTTTCTTGACACAATGGTCACTTAACAAGGAGGGAGCCCGTCTCATCTCTTTTCTCCCCTCTTACTTTCTCCTCCCAAGAAGCAGAGAGGAGAGAACTGAATTGGAGTTGTTGGAATATTCAACTGTCCAATCTGCTCTTACTATGTTAATGGAAGCATTGGTACCTGGACAGCGTCCAAGAAAAATTACAAATAGATGAAGTTCATCTCCACTGCCTCTGGAGTTTGCCTCTGCTGCCTCCCCTTTCCTAGACGGGCACATATTCACTCCCTGGGCTGGTTCGTCGGTGGGGTGCCTGGGGGAGACATGGAGCCTGGAGCTTCCTTTCTCCTCGTGCTGAGGTGCCTGAGCGGAAGTGGGGAGGGGGGCAGTGCGCCACCTTGGCACAGAGCCAAGATGCACAGAACGCTGCTTCCTGAGGTGCTCCAAGCCTTTCCCTGGCTGCCACTGGGACTCAGTCTGGTTGTTCAAGGGAGAAACCTCATTCTACTTGGAGGACTCCCATGACAGCACTTCTTTCCTTTCTTTTCTTTTGTGGTGCTAGGGATGAAACCCAGGACCTCACACCTGCACAGGCTAGGCAAGGTCTCTGCCACAGAGCCACACCCCAGTCCCTCCCTTCTTTAAACTAGTCATGCTTCAGGCAAAACAGGGTTGCTGACATTCCTCCACCCCCAACGAGTTCCCTACAATTACCTTCTTCTGCAAAGGAATGAATTATTTTTTTTGGACTTTTTAATAAAATTTTGAATCCTCCACAAGAATAAGTAGGAATAATTAATTGGTAGGTCCTGGTCATTCCAAGCAATAATAGTCCATACCTAAGAATGAAAAGAAAAAACAAAGAGCCTAAGAGGGAAAGAGAACAGGCAACGGTGGGTTTTATTAAGAAGTCTGGGGCCAAGCATGGTGGCGCATGCCTGTAATCCCAGCAGCTCAGGAGGATCTCGAGTTCAAAGCCAGCCTCAGCAAAAGCAAGGTGCTAAGCAACTCAGTAAGATCCTGTCTCTAAATAAAATACAAAACAGGGCTGGGGAAGTGGCTCAGTGATTGAGTGACCCTGAGTACAATTCCTGGTACCTAAAAAAAAAGTCTAGGACTGGGGATGTGGCTCAGAGGTAGGGTGTTTGCTTAGCATGCATGAAGCACTGGGTTCAATCCTCAAGCACCACACAAAAAAGTCTGTACATTGAATCAAGCCTTTTCCAAAAAAGAAAACATACAATGTTTTTAAACTTGTAGAGAGCACACAAAGCAGAAAGTAATCATACTTTACACAACCTACATACTAATAATTCTCAGATTATTTTCTATCATGATTAGAAAAAAATCAATACAAGCACTAAGACACAGAGGAGGATTTCTTGTGCCCACAGGTCGAAACCAAGATGTGACTTCACTATGGCCTTTTCTAGTTGGCTCCTGGTGGAAGATCGGGTGAAAGACCATACTCCTCAGAACATTTCCGTGTTAGATTTCCCTCATACTACCCCCAAACCCCAAATGACTTTTGCACTGACCCTAAGCACTTGTGGTTCAGTGATGCCATAGGTTCCTCTGCCATCGAGAAAATTCTCTGCCATAGAAAGACACGAGCTGACCAAGCGCTACCAGCCCAGAGCCAGGAAGTCGGGCAATCTGTGTTCTACCACTAGCAGGTTCATGGCTGTGGTGGCTGTCATAGGAGGAACCTGGAGCAGAGAGATCTCTCAGGTCTCTTTGTGATGGCTGCTCTCCTCTCCTACCAGAAATTCTGCCTGCTAAGGTTTAGGAATGAGGAGGCCCCCAAAAGCTCATGTGTGAGACAATGCAATAAAGTTTAGAGGTGACATGGTTGGGTTACGGGAGCCTTAACCTAATCAGTGTATGGATCCCCTCGAACCAATTAACTGGGTGGTGACTGTAGGCAGGTAGGGTGCAGCTGGAGGAAGGAGGTCACTGGGGTTTATATTTTTTCCGGGAGAGGAGAGCTCTCTCTCTGCTTCCTAGTGGCTGTGTCCTGAGCTGCTTTCCTCTGCCCGGCCCTTTTGCCATGCTGTTCTGCTGACTCACCTTGGGCACAGAGGCACAGAGGTGGTCATCTGTGGACTGAGACCTCTGAGACCATGAGCCCTTCCTCCTTTAAAATTGTTCTTGCCTGGTCTTTTGGTGACAGCAGGAAAAAAATGGTGCTTTATGTCGTTTTCCTATCTTCACTTCTGGTTTAAATGTGAATACCCACGAGAGGGCCAGAATAGTAATGGTTTTTAATAGTTTACATTTTGGTGTGAATTATTTTTAGATTCATGATAAACAAAGGTGTACATTTTTAATTTACTATTTTGGTGCTGGGGACTGAACCCAGGGCCAAAGCTCTAAAATTCTAATTTTAGCCTTATCACGGATCATCTGGGTAAGTTTGCAAAGGCTGGTTGATTGTTTATTGGTTCGGTTTCTTCAATCTTTCATAAAGTGAGAATTCTCCTTCAAACTATTCTCCTTCAAAACTATTGCTCTGCATAGTTTTTCACAGTCTAATTGCTTCAGAAATGGTGTCATATAATTACCAGCTCTTCTGTGTTTTCTCTGATTTTAGTCTTGGTTCCCGTGTAGACTGATTTCAAAGTAAGCCTTTGAAGATTAATCTCTTCCACTGAGCCACAGTTAGAAAACAAGATTATGGCGTCAGCAGCCAAAGGAACAGCTGGTTTTTTGTTTTTATAAGTGCTACAAATTGCTATATTGTACTTCTTAATAGAAAATCCCCACATTTGAGCTCTTGTTGTATTGTCTTTGGTATCTTGGAAATCCTCTTGGGGATGAGTCATCTGAAATTTCCTGTTCCTCTCAAGTTTCAAAATAATGATACTTGGAAGGTGCTTTGCAGGAGTGCCAAGTCAAGGTCACCACATCTGAGCTTTGTGCTGTTGGTCAGAAAGCACCAGTGGCCACCTGCCAATAGACTTGGGCTGTTCACCTTTTGCACTCACCGCCCTGGAAACTCAGAAGTCCCTTCTTCATTGGTTTTCTAAATATCCACCCCCCTGCCTATGTGAATGGTTTGCCCTGGTTAGTAAGCTGCAGGGCCTTTGATTTCCTGGATAGTAATAATTAACACACAAGTGTTGAGGGTAAGTCAATACAAGTCACAAAAACACATAATCCTGCCTCTCTTATGGCACTATATAGGAAAATAAATGCTGGCTTTAGAATTATACCCTTCACTTGCCAGATGGCTTTGGGCAAGTCATGGTACCTATCTGAAACTCATTTCTCTTTTGTAAACCAACAATGCAAATATTTACTTCGTGGGTTTGTTGTGTTGTTTGTTTATAGAAAATATGTGTCTGAAGTGCAAAAACATTTTTTTAATCATCCCCCTGTTGTTAGAGACTTTAGTTGTTTTGTTGATTCATTATTACATAGTGTTAGCTTAACTGTCTCACAGTGGAAAGTGTAAGAAACCCACAAAAACCACGCCGGACACGGGAAATCACATAAGGGAGTTTATTAAGCAAACAGAGTGTCTCCCTGAAGGGTAGGAAAGAAAATGAGAGGAAAAGAGAAGGGCACGAGCTAGAGAGAGTGGAAAAGCGAAGAGGAGAGAGAAAGCAAGTGAGTAGGAGAGAGAAAGCAAGAGAGAAGATGGCGGGGTAGCTATTCTTAAGCAGGTGAATTCCGCAGGGCTAACTGGACCAATAGAAGAAGGATACTTGCAAGCTGACTGATGAACCAATAGCTAGCTAGGATGTTCACAGACTGACAAGTAGTTGGGAGGGGGGAAATGGCTGCAGCGGAAAGGGCGGGAGAGCAGCTTTCAGACTGACAAGCTAGGTTGTGATGCAACGTAAAGGGCAGGGGAGCAGCTTTGTATTATAGAAAAGTTTTTCCATGCAAAGGCACTGGGGTCATCTTAGGTCCTATCGGACCTAGGCCCTCAGAATTTTACCTTCTACAGTATCCATCAGGGTCTTTCCCCTTCAGTTATGTATATTATATAACAACTACAGTGTGCAGGGATGTGGGGAGAGGAAAGCACTTACGGGACCATCCAGGGTCTGGTCACAGAACATGGATCCTGCATGCGGTGATTGGCAAGGTCCACTTATAAGAGGCATCTCTACTCTTGTGTTTTCCATTCAAGGACCTGACTTTAACATCAGTAGCCTCCCACAAACAACTGACCACACTATAGTCTGAGTTTTTTATGAGTCTTCGTGTCCCTCCATTTCTAGTCTCGCAGACCTGCTGTTGTCCCTGGAGAAGGAGCTACATGAAGCTTGGGATCCTGTACCCAGTCTCATCAGTCCTGTGAGAGGGGAAGGGAATCCACGGCAAGCGGATGGAAGGAGATCCGAGGATGCCAGGGACCAGAGAGCGCAAGACCTGATGGGAGCAAACTAAGCAAGCAAACTAGCAAGGAACCCGAAACAAAACCCAGTATCAACTCCAGGGAAAACAGAAATCGTGACGGAAAGAAAAGGTAACCATAGTTTACCGCTTGTCTCAGTAATGAATGGCATGTACGTTTTCACAAATAACACCAAATCTAAATGAAATTAGGATAGAACTACACTGGGAAGATGGGGAAACGGAAATTGAAAGAGAAAGAGACAGAAAGGAAGAGAATACTAAGTAAATACCAAGTTTCCAGGGTAAGAAATGAAGCAAAATCTGAAAAATCAGGAAGCAGCAGTTGAAGCATTTTATTGGAAACCTGAAACTAACTCCAAAAGAAACAGCTAAAAAGGGTTGACAGTACTTGTTTCTACAGAGTAGGATACTCTAAGTTATTTGCATGTATAATTTTAATGAAAATTAGAATCACAGGAAAAAAGCAGCCAAGTGAGAAATATTAATTATAATACTTCTCCAGGAAACATCTTTAAAAAAAAAAACAAGACTGTTTTTAAAAATTAAGCTGCATTTTACTTATGTGACATGAATTTCCTTCCCTGTTAAAAAGCGATTCTCAGCAGGAGATGATATTCTTACTCATAAAAATAATACAACTAAGCCAAAGTTGAATAAACTACGATGTACACTAATGGCTTTGCTTTCTTTACTGAGGTGTAATTTGCATACAATGAAATGCATCCATTAAATGGCATTTCGATTTGCATCTGTGAAACCTCTACCACAATCAAGGTGTAGATAATGGGATGACTCCATTGTCCCCCAAAGCTCTGTTTGCCCATCTCAAACTGTCCCCACTTGCAACCCTAGGCAATAACCTCTGACCACCTTCTGTTGCTTTATATTAGGTTTATCTTCTCTAGAGTTTCATCAAAACAAAGTGAAAGGCGTAGTCGCACATTCTCCTTTGTGTCTGGCTTCTTTTCTCGTGCTTTTGAGTTTCATCTGTGTGGCTTTGGTATTGACTAGTATTCTATCGCATCGTGCAATAATAATCCAAGATAAAAGTTTCTGACAACTCTTGGGAGAGTTCATTTTTTTTTTAATTATCCCTCAAGTCTCTTGCTTACGTGCTTTGCTCCCTACCAGGCAATCTCTCTCCGTGGTCAATTATCAAAAAGGAGAGAAGGAACGGAGTGGAGCCGGCTCCTTCTGGGTAACCCAGCTCGGTTGCTTAGCAACAAACAGAATAACTGTATTGGTTTAGTGGATTCTGAACAAAAAGGTAATCATCTTTTATCCCCAGATAGACAGAAGATGATGTTATTCCAAGCAAAAGGGGGGAAAAAATAAAAACCACGAAAATGGAAAGAAAACACATCCAGGAAGTAAAGATACACCACCCCTCTGGGTCCCAGCCAGTGCTAAGACGGAGGAATCTTCATTTATATTGAATACCACAGAGTGAGACACTGGTGTGTAGGATCTTTTAAAAGGCACAAATAATTGATGCCAGAAATTATTAGCAATTCATGGTGGAAATAAAGAGAAACATATTAACCTTTGTTAGAACAACTACTGTAAAGAATTGACCTGGCAGGAGTGGGAAACTTTGTCCCATCTGTGTACTGCTTCCAAATAAAAGACAAGACAGGTGGATGCCATTCTTCCACTTATCAAACTGAGTAGCCACTTTCCATTTTGAAGGCCACTGACTTACGTTTCACCCCATACCTTAATTTCAAAGAGAATGACGCCCATTTCTTAGCAAGGTTCCTGATGGAAGTTTCTGGGTGTTTTTTTTTTTTTTTTTAACTTTCTCAGGTTTTGCCAACTTGCTATCACTTTCTTCTCATTATCCGTGCTCTCCTCCAGCACCCAGGAATATAATCCAGCAGAAATAGCTTGGCCAAGAATTGTGAATTTAATGAGGAGAATATCCTGCAGCCATTTAATGCCAAGTGTTTAATAATCTTGCATTCTGAACTGACTTAGAGAAGAGAGAGGCAGGGAGCAAGCCATCCATTGTGTGGGTATAGACAGCAGAAATAGTGGCATCTGAGAGCACCTGCAATGGCAGGTCACGTTCTGATGGTGACAGTCACAGTGCTTTGGTGGCCCATTTCTGTAGTGCTGAATTCTCCAGTTTTCTCCCTCCCAAGGGTGGTCCTGGAGTTTTGGAGTTTGGAGCGCCTGTAGTCAACCCTTCTCTGCTTAAACCAGCAGAGGGACTCCACTCTCCGCAAGTGAACCAGGATGAGCCCAGGACGCTGGCCATTTTAGCTCCTGAAGCTCCTATTGTGAGCCGAACATGGGGGTGGCAGCGTTCCCACAAAGGACCTTTTGTGAAGGCCGCCCGCCATGTGAGAAATGAAGCGGAAGCCCCAAGTCAACAGAAACTCCACACCACTCCCTCCTGTGACACAAAGACTACCGTCACCCATCCTGGATTTCCTGTTGCTGCCCGTGCTGGCCACACCAGGAAGGAATCATTCCAACGCCCCCTACCCAGGACACTGACTTCACTCCAGGTGTGTGGGTAGCATTCCTGAAGTCACAGGCAAGACAGAAGTCACCCAGTGACTAAGCTAAGAACCTCCTCGGGCAAGGCGTCCTTTTAGGTGTCCCTTGCCTGGCAGCCAGAGAGATTTTTCAATTGAAGTCAGGGCATGTGGCCACGTCACCCGCTGCAACTCCAGCTCCTCTTTCTTCTCCTGTCCCAGCTCTCGCCCCAGCTCCCTACCTCATTCTCAGCTGAGGGGTGGGGAGTGCTTCCCTCCCTCTCCTTTTCCCTTCCAGGAGTGTCCCCTGCCCCGGCACCACCACTGGACACATGGCCCCCACCCGTGTCTCGTCATGGTGCCATTTCACATGTGGCCATGAGGACTCCTTGATTGTGGCAGGAACCAGGTGTGGTTTTGCTCCCTGTTTTACACCAGCTGGAATCCCGCACCCTGCCCGGCACATAGGAGGTACTAAGTACAGATTTACTGAAGGACTTAATTCATAAATTTTAAAAGGCAAGAGTGTTGAGGAATTAACTCTTTGTACAAATACACAGAAAAGGATGGAGCCCAGCCTCCAACAGGACAGAAGAATCGACATCTGTATTTTGCTCAAAGCTGGAAGACCGGGCAGAGACTATAACTTTTATCCCAGCGAGGATTTGCTAAAGAGTGGCAGTTACCACCCATATATGTTGAATCCAATGCCAGGGTGCCACCTCATCTCATTTCTGAAAAAGACCCTCTCTCCAATCACCTCACAAGAAAGTGGCCCATCGATTTTCACAGATCAAAGGCAAAACGGAACGCAGCATAAGCAGTGAAAACAAATTGAGCTGTTTTCCCAAAGACACGTTCATTTAATATTAAATGCTATTAGTCAAATAAGGGTCGAAGAGAAGGAAAAGCTTATCACTGTGACATCAGAGTGTCCAACTTCAAAAATGCCACGGTGCCAAGGAAAGACTGAATTTCAATCGCAGATTCACTCAGTACTGCTAACTGCTGCCTTGAGCCAATTTTCTGCTCTAGAGTAATGAATGAAGATTAAATCGATTACACATGTTTACGTACATGGAAATTACACTTAATTTTGGTTACAGAGCAATGGATGTTTTAGAAAGAGATTATATACACGGTTCCATAAGAGGTGACAGGTGGATGCTAGTGAAGTTTCAAGGTCTCATAGAACCTAGAAATAGGTTTCTCAGTACTTTAATTTTATGACTTTATCAAATATCTGCAAATGCATTCAATTCAGTACCACTCACAGGGGCAAGCATTCAGAGATGAATGAGACAGCCGTAAAACATACACCTTACAGTTCTCTACCTGGTAAGAATTTTGTCTATCAAAATGACTTCTCTGGAGAAAGTTAATTGAGGTATTTATATTTTATTCAATTTTTTATAACAACTTTGATCATAATGCCATTTTATTTTCACAAAATGAGGAAACTGAGGTGGAGAAGGTTTAAGAAACCTTTTAGATGAACCAGAAACATTCATGTACCCAAAGCAATGACATAAAAAAAAAAAAAAAAAACAAGCTGAAGCTAAAGACAATAAGTAAATATTTTGGAAATCATTTTATACTTTTTGTAAATACCAGGTTTATCCCATTTGACCTTCATGTGTGTGTGTAACAGGAAACAGAACAATTTATTTGTGTGTTAAGGGTATTTTATAATCTAAAAAAAAAAAAAAAAAGCACTTCCTCCCCCAAGGTGTCATGCTGGGGACAGTCATTGGACTACAATTGGACCCAAGTCATCACTGGGAAAGAAATTCTGGAAACTGGTAAAGCCTTTCCATTTTCTTCAGTTCCAGATATTGAAAAAGTGGTCAAATCTAACCAGATTCTCCAAGGATATCTTTCTTCCTTTGGTCCCTTAATACATTTTACTACAAGAGAGGAAAAAGATAAATCAGAATCTCACAAGTATGTTTTCAGATTTATTGCAGAGGAAAAAGTCGCAGTGAAGGGTGTAAAAAAGAAAGAGCCGAGCCCAAGCCCTGGACCTCTGTGGAGCCGTTCCCCCTCCGTAAGCACGAGGCTGAACCTTTGAAGCCATCTCCCTTTCCTCCCGAGGGACTTCTCCACAGCCTCCCTTGTTGCCGGCTCACCCTGTGGCCTGATCGGTTTCAGTAAAAATATTTGAAGCATGTGGCATTGTAATCAAGTGAGCCCATTGTGTTTAAACAAATCCATGAAGCAACAAATCGGTTGTTGGGGGTCCTTTTCAAAGAGCAGAGGGGCTGAGTGGACCTAGTCTTAATTAATCATCATTTTTGAAGTGGCTTATTGGGGGCAAGTTCAGGAAACTTAGGGCAACATAAATGACAGCAAGGCCGAAGACCTTGAGGAAAATTTACCCAGAGTATTTTCTAATGTGACTTTAGGTAGAGTATATTAACTTGTGCACCAAAAGGCCCAGGCTCCATCAGCAGAGCCCTTGGGGGTCAGCATTGCTGAAAGGGGGTCCTTGGAGTTATGCTGACATTAAACTTGTCTCTCCAAGGATCCCTTGGACGGGAGACACACAGTGGCCCAGGAGGTCTCTTAGGACAGACTCTGCCATTTAAAAGCAGAATAAGCGCTGCCGTTATCTTTCCCTAAATTCCTACTCTGCTTTGTCCAAATAGTTGGCAGAGAAAAGCCAGTTGCTCCCCTCAGCCACGGACTTCTCCCACGGGCTGCTCTGGTGGCGGGCACCAGGCTTCCACCAGGGCCTAGCACCTGGCCGGTGAGCTCACTTTCCGAAAAGATACTTCTCTATGAAATAAACGTATAAATTACATTTGCCTTTCTTCAAGTTGTTCTTACAGTTGTAGTTATAAAACTGGAGTGTAAAGCCTAGCTGCTCATTACTATCATCCATTAGCTTTACCATCCGTCTCATTATGTACCTATATCTGTATCACCTACTTATTATCCTGATCTCTCATCTATTATCTTCTATCAATCGCTATCAATCTATCATCATCTACCTGTCATCAGGCTGTCTATGACCCTATATGCATCATCCATCTGTCCATCATCTATCTATCTATCTATCTATCTATCTATCTATCTATCTATCTATCTATCTATCTGTTCTATCTACCTATCAATCATTTGTTTTGTTAAATAAAAAGAGCACACTTGTCTCTTCCCATGACTCAGACTGGAAAATGGCACCCTGTGTTTCAGAGGCTGCACACACTCGTTCCTACTTCTCCACCCCTTTCCATCTTCTACAACCTAAAAAAAGTGAAGCCAACTTGGGAAAGCAACCTAAAGATGCCCTCAGGAGCTTGAGGCAATCTGCCTCAGGAACGTAACCCACCTTCAAAGGCGCCTCTCCCAGATGCAAGAAGGGAGCGCGAGGAGCCGCCACAGGCATGGGGCCGGCTTCTTGTGGGGGCCACACAGGAAGAGGGGTGGGTGGATTCCTCTCCTCCATGTGCCCGAGTCCCTTTCCCAAGGGACCATCGCCACCATAACGTTGACGTTAATCCAAGTTGACACGCGTCGGGGTGGTCTGGGGAAAGTCGTCACCTGCATCTCATCAGCCTGGTATAGAGCATGAGGGTGGCCCCCTTCCTCAGCCTCGGTGGCGTCCCCGTCCCCACATCCAGGTTAAAGGTGGTCACAGGCACCAAAGGCTGGGAACAAGCAGGGTCTCCCTGAATCAGAAATAACTATTCTCTGTCTTTTTCTCTCTATTATATATATAAGATATAATATATAAGATTTAAACAAATTATATATAATAGAATACAATATACATATAATTTGTTAAGATCTTAGAGGAAAATTTGATAGGCACAAAACGAAGACTATAAAATCTTCATTTATGAAGTGCCAGGCTGTCCTGGGCAGAGGTCAGAAGATGGGTGTTAGTGAGGACCCGATGCAGAGGAAGGGGACAAAGGTGCCGGCAGACGCGCATGGAGAGCAGCCGGGGTCCAGCAGGAGGGCGCCAACAGCAGGGCCACACTTGTCATGAGGCCAAAGCTGCCCGGACAGCAACACGACTCTGTGCCAGCCCCAGCCCTCGAGTTCAGACCCCCAGGAGAGACCTGAGAACATGACCACGGGTCACCAGAAGTGACAGCAAATGCTTCCGAGAGGGCTTTTATGACTTCCAGATGACAGATGACGAATTTCTCCCAGACTCGCAGAAGTAGGTCTTCCCTCTGCTGGCCCACAGAGGGAAGGCAGGAGATGCCCTACTCGGGGGAACCTCTTCTTCACTAAAGGTCACCGGGGAAGATCCAAGGCGCGTTTCCCAGGCAACAGCAAAACAATGAAAACTGCGGGGGGTTTTCCACGGAAACTTCTTTCCTTGATGATTTCTAACTCACCTGGACAAATCATTGCCCGTGAATTTCGCAAAATCGTCTCTCATCTCTGGTTCCTTGCTGCAAGCCAACCTTGCCCCTCATTTCATAAATGTTTTTTTTTTTTTTCTTCAAAGAGACTTACAAAGACTTTTTTCGTTAAATTTGATAAGTTATTTCTAAGGAAATCTTGCCCTCTAGCTTTCAAGTCTCAAAATTGAGTTTAAAAAGAGCCCAGAGCGTCTGAGTGGCAGATTAGCGGATGGATGCACCATCTAGTGGACAATGTGAAAGGGCACCCTCACGAACAGAAAAACTAAGCACCAAAGGATTCTTTTCATGTCCTAATGCTGAGGGACAGATTTTTTTCACCATGTGTAAGATCTTCCATTACACTTACTTGTTTCATGTACATTTACAATCTCTCTCCATAAAAGAGGAGGGCTCGAGTGCATCCCATTACCAGACATTCAGATTACATGATAGAGCTCTACTGATTTTTAAGAACCATACATTTGTGATAAAATTACAAAGCAGCAAATTACATCCTCAATTCCCACTAGAAGTACAGAAGACCAGAGATTGCAGAGAGGGCACCTGCTTCAGATATGGGCCAAGTTTAGTTAACCAGTTTCCCAACCAGTGGGGGTAGCAGACGCAGAAACAGGCTGTTAGGAACAATGACTGCCAGGCTGCGGGCAGTGGATGGAAAGGCAAGCAAGCAGCTCAGCCTCAGAAAGACTGTCCTGCCCACTGTGGATTTTGACTCGCCCTGGCTCAATCATTGACTAATAATTCAGAGGCTGCAGGGCAGGAGTTGGAAAACTGCAACAATTTTTATAGCCCAGCTGGGAAGTGCTGTGGTTTGAAGTTCCCCTCTGAAGATTGTGAAGTTTAATTGCAACTGTAGCAGTACAAAGAGGTGGGGCTTTTAAGAAGTGGTCAATGGGGCTGCTCTGGTTTGGGACTGACTCTGGTTTGATCCCAGCACCTGGGAACAGGGAGGAAGTCATTAGGGCCTGGGTGTCATGGTATATGCCTGTAATCCCAGTGACCCAGGAGGCTGAGACAGGAGGATTACAAATTGGAGGCCAGCCTCAGCAATTTAGTGAAAGCCTAAGCAAATTAGTGAGATCTTGTCTCAAAATAAAATGGGTTGAAGATGTATTACAGTGGCAAAGCAGCCCTGGGTTCCATCACCAGAACCAATGGGGAGAAATGTGCTTAGGCTATGGGTTAGGGGCTCTGCTCTCATACATGGATTGCTGCTGTTGGGGAGCAGGCTGTTGTAGAGTCTGGACCCTCGTGTTTTGCTCTTTTGCTGCTCTTGATTGCCTGTCTACCCTTCTTCCACAGGAAGACACAGCACAAAGGTCCTACCTGATGTGGCCCCTTGATTTTGGACTTCCCAGCCTCCAGAGCCATGAGGGAAAAGTCCTTCCATCATTATAAACTACCCAGTCTGGGCTGTTGTTATAGCAACAGAAACAGCCAAGACAGGGATGAACCGTGAAGATGAGTGGAACCTGCTCTCCTTCAAAACTGAAGAAACAGCGCCTACTAATGGGGGAAGCCTAGTTGATACCCTCTATCTACTGTAGAAAGTTGAGTCATGTAAATGTGTCACTGGGATTGAACTCAGCGGCACTCGGCTACTGAGCCACCTCCCCAGCCCTATTTTGTACTTTATTTAGAGACAGGGGTCTCACTGAGTTGCTTAGTGCCTTGCTTCTGCTGAGACTGGCTTCGAACTCATGATCCTCCTGCCTCAGCCTCCGGAGACGCTGGGATGACAGGCTTGCGCCACCGCGCTCACCCGGCTGTATTATGGATTTTTAAAAAGAAGAAAGATACTGCCATATGACAGGGGCTTGGCATCCTTTGTTGGAAAAAAGAGGATTAAGGAATAAACATTTGAATTCAGTAAGAAGGACCCGCGGCTGCCTGTGTTGAAGAGGCCATGCTGGCTGTTGAGGGAGGAACTCGGCCAAGGACCTGAGATCTCTCACCCTGAATGGAGGACCTGCTGGGTGTGGAAGAAAGTCAAGGAGGTGCCCAGCACCAGGCACTCAGGGAAGGGGCTGCTAAGCCCTGCTCATTCAGTGCAGAGATCTGTGCTAAGTGTCACCTGGTGCCAGGTGCCATGCTGAGCACTGTGGATTACAGGAGAAGGGGACACAAGGGGCTCCGGTCACCAGGGAGTCAACCACAGAAGGTACAGCGTTCCTGGGAATCTCCTCAGGCAGCACTTCTCAACTGATCGGCTCTCCTTAGGTGAGTGTCCTGGGGACAAGGGTGTAAATTAATCAATTATAATACTAACTTTGGGCTCCGTGGTTTCGATCCGAAGTGGTGAGCAGAGAAACAGAGCTCCTGTACTCAACGCCAGGGAGAACGCCAGGCCTGGTGGCGCACGCCCATCATCCCAGCTTCTCAGGAGGCTGAGGCAAGAGGCTTGCCAAGTTTGAGGTCAGCTTCAGCAATTTAGCTACACCTGTTTGAAGAAACATCAGGGGAACAGGGCAGGCAGCTCACCTCTCACTTTCCTCATCAATGGGGAACAGAAAATTCCAGGTCAGAGGGAACAGACAAGAAACTAAGCACTCCAGGAAAACAGCTGGGTACTTTTTGTGGCAATGAAAAAAACAAAAACAAAAACAAAAACAAAACAGATGTGGCTTTTCTGGGGAGCCCAGCAACACTCTTCATTGTGTTTTCAACGGTTTACAAAGCACTCAGTTCCTGTGCATGACCCTCTCCCCGGGGCCTCTCTCTGAGATAAGAAAGGGAGTTTGGTGATTCTAATCCAGTGATCTTCCCAGTTCTTGAGGCACGGTTTATGAATATCTATTATAAACTGATTGGAACTCACCAGATGATAATCTGAAAAAGAGATGACAAATGATTTGACCTTATATTTTCCAAAAGCAAAAGAGGTCTGTGGTGCTCAGATTGAAATTGACCTGTTAAAAATACATGCTTGAGATTTATTTCCTTTTTTCATCTCTCTCTCTCCCCCTCCATCTCCCTCTCTCACAGGACAGGACTGAACCCAGGGGTGCTCTACCACTGATCTACATTCTCTCCCCTTTTAATTTTTACTTTTATTTTCCTTTTGAGACAAGTTCTTCCCAAGTTGCCTAGGTTGGCCTTGAACTCGGGATCCTCCTGCCCCAGCCTCCCAGGTCGCTGTGATTATAGGTGTGCGCCACCACACCTGGCTTAAGATCAATTCCAAACCTTTAGCAGTGATCCTAATGCAATGGAAGACTTGACTGTGATTTTACTTCTGAATTTCATTTACAGGAACAGCCATCGCTATGCACTTGGCTATGAGGGAGGAAGCAAGGTGTGAAAGGGGGCAGAGGAAGGGATGGGTCTTTGCATGAAATTGCGGCTTTCCTCGTCATTCAGACAGAAAAAGAACTTTTTTTTTTTTTCCATTTAGAACACCTCTTCCTATTACAAGCAATTCTCCTGGGAAATTGAACCAAAATCAGTATTGATATTTCCAATAGCAATGTTCCAGTCAGTGTTTAGAGGTCTCATTTATGTCTTCCTCAGGCCCCTCTGAGTTAGAGATGGGCCACAGGTCTATGTTTGGCTGAGTGGCGATGCTGACAAAGGAACTTGAACTTGAACTCGGGCTTCTGGCCCAGATCTGCGCTCGTCAGCCCGCCACACCCTGTTCTCAGGGTGGACCCCAGTGGTGATTCTCTTCCTCGCTGTTCGTACCCGTTCCCGGTAAGGGCCCCCTGAATTTAGAACTTGACCTTGACCCACGGTGGACGTGCCAGGCTCTGTCCTGGGTGCTGAGAACACAGAAGGAAGAGGGGGTTGCTTCTGTCTCCTTCCCCTTGCACCAAGCCACAGTCCCGGGTCATTCCACACAGGTGCTGATGGCTGCCTCCCTCTTTGGGCTGGGCGCTCCTCCAGGACAGAGGCTGTCCCCAGGCCACAGGCCACCAAGCTGGCTGCTGGAACATGGGCAGATACCAAAGCATAAGTCCTAAAGACGCTTGAAAGTCTTGGGTGCAATACAACAGGAAGTGCTATAGTTGCACAGAGCGTGGGGGAAAGAAGAGACTTAAAGAAACTGATTTTTAAATAATACCTTGACCCTGTGTTACTTATACCCTGACTCATCCCCAAAATAGACTAGAGGGAATGACCTTACCTTTAGTGTGAGGGCAATGTGAATGGTAACACAGGTAGCAATTACCTATCTTAACTCTCAAGAGTTACCCTTAGAAATACATCGGTACTCCTGCCGTTTTGGATAAAGCGATAGGTCCAGAGAGGTTAACTGGTTTGCCCAAAGCCACACAGGTGCTGAAGAGCTCGCTCGACTGACCCAGGGTCTTCTGACTACACTCAGTGCTCATGGCGTTTCTTCTCCTCCGCTGTGTAGACAGGGACTTCTGAGGCACAACACTGCCACCCCCAAGTGACCAGATCCACAGGCAGGGGAAGAGAAAGCAGTGACAATGGAGCTCATCACTAAACAGAAAGTGGGAAACTCAGTGAATCGAGAGGTCCCTTTAACCGGGACGGTGGGCAGGATTAAACGCAGGTGGCGAGTGGCCCTTGGACATTTATTAAGTACCGACGCTAACTGGCCCGACAGCGGGTCACCTCACATGGCTCTGTGTGGCAAGTGACAGGTTGTGTCTCTGGCGGGTGATAGAGTAATTGAGTGTGATAAGATGACAAATAAAGAGGCAAGAAGTTAATGACGTGTCACCGTGTCAGGCATTGCTTGCCACGCCTCATTAGATCTGAAAGAGTTATCTGAGTCAGAGTCATTATTGGAGACAGTAAAACTGTTGTATTAAAAGATAAAAAAGCCAGTATCAAAGAGAAATAATTAACTGCTTAATAGGGCAGCGGGGGAGCGGCTTGGTCCAGGAATCAGACTCCGAGAGGCTGCGTGGGGGGAGCCTCGGCGGTCAGGAGGGCGGGGCCCCCAGGACGTTATGGTTGAACTTGGAGGTCTGTGGGGATCAGAGGTAAGGAATCCACATGAAAAAGACCATGGTCATCCTGCATGAATTATACTGATGGAGCCGGGCGTGGTGGTGCACGTCTGTAATCCCAGCAGCTCTGGAGGCTGAGGCAGGAGGATGGTGAATGCCAAGCCAGCCTCAGCGATTTAAGGCCCTGAGCAACTTGGTAAGACCCTGTCTCTAAATAAAACACAAAAAAGGGCCCTGGATGTGGCTCAGTGGTTAAGCACCCCTGGGTTCAGTCTCTGGGACCAAATGAAATAAAATGACACCATTATACTGGGGGAAACTCTGATTGTCTTCCATCCATGTATTTCGTGGTAACCTCTCGAATGAGGGGTGAGCAAAAAGTTCTCCGTCACAAGGAGGAGACTGGTCCCGAGGGGCTGAGTACCACCATGGGAGCTGCGTTTGTCACCTGGGAGGCCACCCACCAGAGCACCGAGCTGGGGTGGCTCCAGGAGGCCCAGGTCACGCAGCTGATGGAATGAAGCAGGGCCATTCACTTCTGCCCCTTCTCATCCCCCGCTTCCGGGTTCCTCCCTCCCGGTCCCCTTCCCTCTGCATCATTTCCCCTCGGCTATTGCTCCCGTCCCAGTCTTCTGTCAGTTCTGGATGCTGGTGGATCCTGGAGGCAGCTGAAGGTCCTCCTGCTGGGACTGCATCTTCCCCGTCCTCGGTATCAGCAGCCACCGCACAGCAAGGACAGAGGCAGCCCTGCTGCAGCAGCCCCTGGCTCACCCACCATCCACCCAGCCTTCCCTCATGCTCTTCCAGGTGGATTCTATTCCTTCCTTTGTGGCCTCTGGCTGACCTGAGGACAGTCTCTGCTGTGTTGTTGCCCCAGCTTCTCCATCTCTTGCGTCTCATCCAAATGCATTTTTAGAAATCTGTCTGTAGCCATGCACAGCTACTCAGGAGGCTGGGGCAGGAGGATTATAAGTTGGAGGCCAGCCTCAGCAACCTAAGGAAAACCTGTCTCAAAATGAAAAAAAAAAAGGGGGGGGGGGTTTGAGGATGTGTGTCAGTGGTAGTGCATCCCTGGGTTCAATCCCCAGTCCATAATAAATAATAGAATTTTTTCTGTAACTGTTTCTGTGCCCCTGATTCAGTCTTTTTCTGATTTCCTGCAGAACTACTTGAGTGTTGTTTTAAAGCAGAATGGTATACATACTATTTTCTTGGTGTTTCATGGGCACAAATCTCATCTACTCAGTGTGATTGAAGGTCCTTAGGATCAAGTTCTCGGGTGGGGGGAAGGAAAAAAAATAACAGAATGAATCAAAAACTATGACCCCAGGTAAATGTATGATTACACAAATGGTATGCCTCTACTTCATGTACAAACAGAGAAACAAGATGTATCCCATTTGTTTACAGTAAAATGAATTTAAAAAATAAATAAATTTATTTGAGACAAAAAAAAAAAAAAAGATCAAGTTCTCCAGCATGTCCTTACTGGTCTTTCCCATGGTGTTGTTCATTTGGGAAATAACCAATGAATGCATGAATGAAACCAACTGATGTTTCCATCAATGTAGTTTGTACAGGATGACCTTGATTTTTTTTTCAAGTGGACCTGTTATTAAATCCCAATATACACTTGGAGTCCATTTAAAAGTTATTGTCCAAATTGCCGAATGCAGTTATCCTAAGCACGACTTATTTTGTGGATTGTAGACAAAGATGAAGCTTCCTGAGATAGATTACAGGTTGTATTTTAGAGACCAGATTATTTCATTATAACTCTTTCTGTTTACTTAATTTTCGCTGACATTTTTCCTAGAGGCAACATTTTATCCATTTAACCTCAGTCAAAATTCAAAACCGAAGAGAAACAAGAGAAAGGGAGAGAAACGCTGGCATAAATATATTGCACTAAAGAGATGAGATGTGGTAGCTCAGTCGCAGAAAGGAAAGGAGGGCTTATAGCCTTTCTGTTTCCTTGCTTGGTCAAGAAAGAAGGAACATGTAACTATGTTCCCATAAGAGGAGTAATTCAGAAAGGAGAGCTCAAGGCCCCGGATGTGCCCGGTCTGGTGTAGATTTGTTTCACTGAAGACCAAGGAAGGCAGCATGTTGACATCTGCCAAATGGGTCACAAGAGACACTTAGTACAAAAGTTCTTAGAATTTCCAGAGCCTGGCAAAGCTTCTAATATACAAAGTTGACATTTCAGAAATTTGAGTATTTTTCTAAGCTGAGGCAAACTGCAGTTCAAATGAAGACCTTCACTCAACTCAAATAATCCAACTCAAAGAGTAGGGGAAATGAAAGAAAGAAATGGTATATTCTTAACAAGTCAATTCCTATATTAATACCGAGGAGAGCAATTTTTATTCTTTTGGGTACTATTCTTATTCATGATCACCTCTAAGAATAGGATATCTTAAAATTTCTGAGAAAAAAAATTGGAAATCTCTGCCTATGTAAAAATATTCTAGGTGTTGACATACACATGAAGTCTTTTTAACTCTATTTAGAGAATTCAAAAACATCTTATACCGTTCAGGAGAGATATGGGGATCATACCTAGGTGAGTCTAGGAACCTCGGTTAAGAAATGTTACTCTAGAAAGATCCTGGAAGAAGAAGGAATCCATGCTTCCTTGTGCTGCTTGAAATTCACCAGTAGTTGAACACAAAGAAGGAGAGGGAAGATTTTATTTAAAGCAAAATTAATTTAATTTATTCATCCAGAACCGGTTTGCTGAATTTTTCATCTTTGGGTAGATAAAATCATGTGATTTTTGAGGCAGAACAAATGAGTGGGAATGTCTGTCTCATAAACAAAAAAGAAAGCTGCTCCAATTTATAACTCTGTCTGTCTCATGTTTTGGAAATAATAGCTTGAAAAACTAGAAGCACCGAGGTCAACAAATGGGCCATCTGAAAATTGGCCCCCCTTCCTCCCTCGTCTCCTGTCCGTGATGAACTGGCAAGGAAGGGTCACATGTCGCAGATGGGAATGTGACAAAGGTGCTGAGCTTGTGGATAAAGCTGTCGAGAGCTGTATATTTTTGGTGACCCCAACACAGTATTCCTTATGAATCTACTTAGCCCCACATTTTCCTCCTATTGCAAATTATAAACTTTTGGGAAAAAGTGTTTTATTTTAAATTTACGCTGCTTGTCCTGTGGGAAAGGAGACTAGAAATCAGAAAATTTTAACACCCTAAGTCCTCCACATGTAATTCAACCTCCCCTGTCTCCGCCATGCTAGGGTTCAAACCTGGAGCTTCCCACATATAGGAAATCGGTCTGCCATCAATCTCTTCTTTTTTAAATTTAATTTTATTTATTACTTATTTATTTGTTGGTTCTTTTTAGATATACATGACAGAAGAGTGTATTTTGACATATTCTACATACATGGAGTTATAACTTATTCTAATTAGGATCCCATTCTTTGTGGTTATAAGTGATGTGGAGTTTCACTGAAGATAGGAAAGTCATGTCTGATTCATTCTACTGTCTTCCTGATCCCATTTCCCCTCCCTTCCCTTCATTTCCCCCCAATGAACTTTTATTCTTCTCTCCCCCTACTTTATTATGTGTTAGCATCCATATATCAGAGAGAATGTTCTGCCTTTGATTTTTTGGGGACTGCTTATTTTACTTAGCATGATATTCTCCAGTTCCATCCATTTACCAAATGCCATAATTTCATTCTTCTTTATAGCTGAGTAATATTCCATTGTGTATCTACACCACATTTTCTTTATCCATTTATCTGTCATTAACCTCTTCTTAAAGATGAGGAAAGAAGCAGAGAAGAATGATTTGCTCCAGATCTTCAGCTACCTCGTGTCAGAACTGAGATTCAAATCCAAGGTGGCCCCTGCATTCTGCTACTGTTCTCACAGATGCACTGGACCTTGCTCCCTGGCAGTGGTCAGGGAAATGGATTCCAAATACGAAGTTCGTGGCTTTCAAAAAAAGTCTATCTCTTTGTGCCTTAGTCCATACCAAATGAGAACCTAGACAATGACCAGTGGTCACAGAACGAGGTGACTTGCGATGCTCACTGGGCAACAGCTGTACTTTTAATTGCTGATGAGAAGCCATTTGGCAAGCCTTCTTGGGTACCACTGTCCTGAGTCCGGTGAACGTCTGAGGATGAGAAGGAAGCATTCACAAGCTGGCCAAGACAGGGGGAAGCCCAGAAGCCCGAGGAAACGGGATGTGAGGGTAATTATGTGAATCTCATTTTCCCAGTCATACCAGGCAGTTCCTAGAGTTTCTCTGAAGGTCTTAGTCCTTTGACATTTGTAGAAATCAGGCTGGAGGAAAAGAGGAAAGGACTAGATGTTTCTCAGAACTGAGGAAGGGCTTGTGCAGCATCCCACAGCGTAAAGAACTTGGGATCTGGGGTGCCCATGGAAGAATTTCCCTTTACTTCCTGAATACAGAAAACTAACCCTGCATTTCTCACCCTAAATCGCATCCTCATCCTGAACTCACCGGGAGCCCCTGATGGAGGGCGGGTGCAGCGCCCTGGCTCACAGAGCAAAGGACAGCGTATGATAGAAATGCGCCTGAGCTGCCATCGGCTGCGGAACCAATTAAACCCCCAGCACTGGCCAGTGTCCTTTGTCTTGGCTGGCTTTCTATTAAGATCCGTGAAGAAATGGGTTTGGGGAAGAGTTATCAGTCCCGCCTCCCTGGAGACACCAATATTGACCTAAGACTGAAAAGCAAACAGTATCAGATAACCTACTAAAATAAAGCCAGGAAAGTCATTATACTTTTACTTTATTGATCCAGTCCCTGTCTGCATGGGGAAAAAGAGAAACAACGTACATTGTTGAAGCTGCAAATCTCTAAGGCTACAACAACATGCTGTAAAAAGAGGGGCATTTATCTGCACACAGGAAACAAGACAGCAGGGGCCTCTGCCGGGTAGTCCAGGGATGTGTTCAACACCCGGCAAACAATGCCCAGCTAGGCAAGATGGGGAGACCACAGCGCGGGAATGGTAGACGAGCAATTCTTTTAATCAGTCCACAGCCTTCTGAATAGATGGAATGCACATCAAATGCCTTCTTTGATCTTGCAATTAATTACTTCCAATACATTTTTATAATAACAACATCCTCTAAGTAGATCTTAAGAATAGGGTCTGTGCCAGTTTAGTCCACAACTGTGTGCTAGGCTCATTATTTGTGAGTAAATGAGTGGTATCCATTAAGATAACATGTACTGTTAGCATGTTTAACTTTGATACTGTACCAATTTATAAATCGTTGCTATGTGCAAGGAAAACATCAACAGTTGCACGGATCAAACACACATACACACATTCATGTATATAACCTACATGGGTACGTGTCTGCACACCCATTACACACACAAAAGCAAAACACACCTTGATTGAATGACCTCCAAACTTGCACATTTGACATTTGTCATTTAAAAAAAAAAAAAAAAAAAACTTGGGTTCAGCTGCTTTGATAGTCATGGATTCCTCTGTGGTATTTAAAATCATGATCATACAAATTTTTTTCACAGGTTAGCAGTTACTTACACGTTCTTTTCCATGATAACTTTTCTAATCAGTTAATGAGCAGTATTTGTTAAACTGTTGAGGTCTGTAGTAAAAGCAGAATGGAAGACAAAGAACTAGTGATGTTGTCCCTACCACCAAGAAACATGGTTGGGTAGGGGAGACAGTCATCTTGTCAGTTGGTGGCTTTAGCGTCATGTGACAATCCAGTGGCACTTGAATGAAGAAGAGAAGCGTTGCCCTGGGAGTGGAGACGCAGCTCAAGTCACTGGCGTAAGTGGAGTGTTCGAGACCTTGAGCGTGAGCAGACTCTGGACATATGCAGAGGCAGGGCCCAGATGGATGTGGCCCAAGGGCTTTCATTCACTGGGAAGGGTTTGGGGAACTACTGCTATAGGGTTATCACCAGACAGACTCCTAATCTCAGAGATAATTAGACCATGCAGGCTGGCTTCCCTGCAGAAAGGAATCCTGCTTTGGTGTTATAGCCCTTGACTAACCTGGAGGTCGTCTTCCAGAAAAAACTGCTTGAAAACAACCAAAACACTTCACTAGTATTTTCAAGAAATGGTGCTTGAACAACTGGAAACTGGAATTTTCATGTTAAAAAAAAAATCTAGATACAGAATTTAAACCCCTTGCCAAAATGAAATCAAAATGGATCATAGATCTAAATGTAAAAAGCAAAACCGAAAACATGGGAGAAACTCTAGATGACCTTGGACTTGGTAATGACTTTTAGATGCAGTGACAAAATTATGATCTATGAAAGAAATATAAACTAGATTTCATTAAAAGTTTTCTCTTTGAAAAAGTCATCAGCACTACCAAAAACAAAACAAAACAAAACAAAAACAAAAACAAAACAAACAACAACAACAACAAAACAAGAAAAAGATGCTGTCAAGAGAGTGAGAAAAACAGCCAGTGGCAAACACCTGTAATCCCAGGGCTCAGGAGGCTGAGGCAAGAGGATCATGAGTTCAAAGCCAGCCTCAGCAAAAGTGAGGCACTAAGCCAACTCTGTGAGACCCTGTCTCTAAATAAAATACCAAATAGGGCTGGGGATGTGGCTCAGTGGTTGAGTGCCCCTGAGTTCAATCCCTGGTACAAAAAACAAACACCAACAACAAAAGAGTGTGAGAAAACAAACTGCAGACCAGGAGAAACTATTTGTAAAAGCACGTCTGATAAAGGACTACTCTCCAAAACATACAATAATTTGTTATAATTTGGTAACAAAAAAAATAAACAATTAGATTTTAAATTGATCCCCCAAATCCTACTAGACCTTACCCAGGACAATACACAGAAGGCGAAGAAAAATATAAAAAGGTATTCAACATTGTGTGTCATCAGAGAAACACAAATTAAGAAGAGATCACCACTACACATCTACAAGAATAGCCCACATCTCAACACTGACCATGTAACACTGCTGGTGAGCTCTCATTCATTGCTGGTGGGAATGTGAGATGCCCACCCCTACGTTGGAAGACGGTGGTGGCACTTTGTACAAAGCTAATGTACATTTACCATGCAAATACAGAATCGTACTTTGTATTTAGCAAATGAGTTGAAAATGTATGTCCGTACAAAAACCTGCATATGGATATTGACGGCAGTGTTTTATATAATTGCTAAAACATGGGAGACAGTCAACATGCCCTTCAGTAAGTGAATGGATAGAGAAGCTGCACTTCATCAGACAAAAGAATGATTACTCAGTGCTGTAAAGAAATCAACTCTCGAGCCATCAAAAGACATGGAGGAAACGTAAATGCACATTACTCAGTGAAAGAAGCTTATCCAAAAAGACTGCATACTTATAATTCTAACTACAGAACATTCTGGAAAAGACAAAACTACAGAAACAGTAAAAAGATAAGTGGTTGCCAGGAGCAAAGGGAACTGGAGGGGTGAACAGGTAAGCATAAAGGATTTTTTTGGGTAGGGAAACTCTTCAGTATGATATTATAATGTTGAATACCTATCATTGAATATTCGTGCAAACCCACAGAGTGTACACCACCAAGAGTGAACCCTAGCCCGGTGTGGTGCTGCACACCTGTAATCCCAAGGCTTGGGAGGCTGAGGGCAGGAGGATTGCAAATTCAAGCTAGTCTCAACAAATTAGGCAGGACCCAAGCAACTTAGCAAGACCCTGTCTTAAAATAAAAAATGAAGAAAGGACGGGGATGTAGCTCAGTGTTTAAATACCCCTGGGTAATCCCTGGTACCAAAGGGGGGAAGAAGAAGAAGAAGAAGTGAACCCTAATGTCTATTATGAACTTGAGCTGATATCAATGTGTCAGTGTAGGGTCATGGACTGTAACAAATGTACCCATTTGTGCAGACTGGGGGGAGGAGGACATGGAGAATCCTTCCTGTGAGCCTAAAACTGCTCCGAAAACTAAAGCCTGCTTTTTATAAAAGTCATGAAAATACAGGAGCTGAAATGGTCCGCATGGCAGGAGTCGAGGGCCATGGAAAGAGCCCTGAACCCCTGGCGGTGGGTCTGGATTGAACCCTCAAGCCGCCTTTTACCTCGTCCCTGGTTGTTGACCTCCCGGAGCCTGTTTGCTCTCTGTGATGCAGACCACGATCGCTTTACGGCAATGGTTTCTCTGTGGATTAAACTGCACAGAGGAGCTTTGATGGAATATTTTTCTCAAACCCCAGCACCACCTCACTGTGACTAACTCTAGAGCTGTTGGTGGGGACATTGTCCACTGCATGGTGTGGAGTCTTTTAATTCTTTAAAATGCAGCACCAGCAAAATGAGTTTTCTCTTTGGGGTAACTGAGGCAGTTTGTCTTATGGTCAGCTAGACATTTCAGCTCCTTGGTCACAGGATGGATAAACCCAAGCATGTAGCCTGTGACCTTATTACAGCATGACAGTAAGTATCTGAGGATTTGCTTGTCCTCTTTTTTAAATTTCTTTTTCTCCTTTCTTTGACCTCATTGTGAATATTCTTAGATTCCGTCCAGTGTTCTGGTGTCAGCGGAACCCACCATCTATGGAGACCTTTGCTTTATTCTTATTTCCAAACCCCTTTCTCTCTTCATTTCCTATGTTTGTTTGTTTGGTTTTGAGGCAGGGACTGGGCTCAAGAGATCTTCCTGCTTCAACCTCCGGAGTAGCTGGGGCTAGAGGCACCTGGCTTCTCCATTTCCTTTGATTTCTAGTGTAGATTTCACCACCCACCACTTCAGCTGCTCTCTCAAACTCCCTGTAACTCTCTTCTGCCTGTGCCTGTATTTCTACCTGTAAGCTTGGCTCTGCCTGTGCTCTCTGCCCCAAGGGGCTGAGCACCTTTGAAAAGAACCCCATGCAGTTCTGATCTGTGTCTCTCTGCTCCTCTGGGCTGTCCACCGCCCCCTGTCTGTGTCCATGCTCAGTTCTCTTTCTTCTTCCCTCTCCACAGGCCTCCAGCCACGCCCCCAGACCCCTCTTGCTTTCCGTTGACAGTCTTGATTTCTACTTTGCAGAGGAAAAGCAGACAGGAGATGCCACCAGCTTTCTCCAGTGACACCAGCATGCTTGCAGCTCATCTTCCGGGGTGTCCCTTCTCCCTCAGATGATCCCTTACACCTGTGTCCTGGGCTCTTCATACCTGCATCAGGGACCTGCTCTTTACCAGTGTCACCTCTGCCCCCTCCACCGCCATCTTTTCATTACCTCTTAAAACATTCGAGTCTCTTTTGCTCTTAAAAAAAAATATGCCCCTCAACCCCACCTCAGCCTCCGTTTACCACAGGTCTGTGTTCTGCTTCCTGGGCAGACTCTGCGTTTTGTCTCCACGATCTTCTTCTGTGTCCTCCACAATCTGGCCTCTTCCCCAACCTCCCAACCTCCATCCCCTCTTCTTCATGGAAACTTCTTTGGCTCGGGTGTTAATGACCACCTCAGTATTTTTCAGCCCAGATCTTACCTTCTCTATTGGAGGTACACGCTGTGACACAGTTAAACTTCATTCTCTTCCCAGGACATGAAGGATTTTTCCTAACTACTCTATCAATCTGTGTTCAATAACTCAGGTGGGTTTTCTGCCTTCATCTATTTCTTAAATCCGGGTGTCCTTTAGGTCCCATCTAAGTAGTATCTTTTCCTTCCTACAGACACTCTCAGAACCCATCAAACCCAGCGCTTCAAGGATCACCCTGGTGGCTCCTGACACACCCCAGCTCTCTCATGAGCTCCACATTCTTATATCCAACTGCCTCATGGATAATTCTGGTTGGATGTCTCAGAGACCCCCTCAAACTCAACACACACAATATCAAGCTCATCCCTCCATTTCCCCAAGCCTCCTTTTCCTTTAATGTTTCATCTCAATAAATGGCACTCCCAGTCAATCTTCCCAGGCCCGAGACCTGGAAATCATTCCTGACTCCGTCTCTACTGACGTCAGCACCCTCGTCCCACGGTGTCCAGCCCGGTCTCTTCTACCTCTGGACTGTTTTTCAAACTTACTTTCTTTCCCCCATGTTGCCTGCTCTTACCTCGGAGTGGGCCGCTGTCACCTCTTATGCACTTTACTGCAGTGTGAACCTTCTGTCTGTTCTTTCTCTTTCCCCTCTGCCTTTCTTCAGGTTTACCCACCACCACACTCTGGCCAGGCCAACCCTTCATGAAATGCAAAATGTCATCTGTCACTTCCTTGCTGAAAGAACTTTAACGGCTTTATGCTGCCTCGTAGGATAGATCCACAATTGTTGTGTTAGTAAGCTTTTTGTGACTGTGACCAAAATATCTGACAAGAACAACTTAAAGGAGAAATAGTTTCTTTTGGCTCATGGTTTCAGAGGTCAGCACACGGCGGGTGGACTCCATTGCTCTAGGCCTAAGGCGAGTCAGAGCATCATGGCAGACGGGTGTGATGAGGGGTGCTGCTTTTCTCACCGTGGCCGCAGTGGTGAGGGGATGGGGTCACAGGGAACATGAACACTTCCGGGGCAATGCCCCCCCCCCCCCCGTAACCCACTTCCTCCAGCCATGCCCCACCTGCCCACATTCACCACCCAGTTAGTCCATTCAAACTAGGATGGACTGCTTAGGTTACGGTTCTCACGATCCAATCGTTCCATCTCTGAACATCACAGGAACTTTGGTGTGGGGGGTACTTCACATCCACAAGTAACACTAGTTCACTTGGCTTTGCACACCTTTCATGATCTAAGCCTTGATTTCTGGCTTGCAGGTGGGCTCCATGCCTTAGCACACTCCATTTCCCTGGCTAGGCAGGGCTTCCCATTTTCTTTCCATGGACCCCCGTCACTCCTCAGACCTCAGTTTTCTATCGTTTCCCCCGGGAAGCTTTCCCTGGCTGAGATCTCTTGATCTCAGAGGACAGCCCTCTTCAAGACATGATGGACAACTTCACTTTAATCAACCTGTCCACAAGTAGCAACAATGGTACATTGAATAAAATATTTTAAAAAAGAAACTAAGAGATAACCAGACAACGAAAATGGCCAGATCAATGGTGAAGGAGGAAAACAGTATCGGCAGTTTCTAGTGTCTTAGATTTTCAGCCAAATGGGAGTTTGCTTCATGATATTTCATTAACTAGATCTTTGTGTTTTATGCACTTTATGCCTAGGTATTATATTTCATAACAAAAACAAACACAACATCAAGTAAACAAAATCAGAAATTACAATAATCTCCGGTGCTGTCTTTTGTTTTCTGTCCAGCTTCTCTTGGACACCAGGACACCCATCTCTAGTGAGAGTGCCTGCAAACCCTTGTCAGTGGAAAGGGGTGTTGTGGACAAAGACTCCTTCCTCCAGGATACACCCCCTGGTACCCTTAGAGGGAAGATAAAGGAAAGTGTTTGATAGAATGTGCTTGATACCTCTCCTACCCACATCTGGAAGACAAAATCTTGGACAGGTTCCTCTTCCTGGAAATTTAAAAGGAAAAGATGAACCATTTGGAATGGATGGAGGAGTGATGCTTATTTATTCAAACGAAGGTAGCCTTGTGGCGATTTGGCTAGGGATCTGCTAGGGAAAGGGGGAAGGAGGAAGGAAAGGTGGGGACAAGGGAAGACAGAAACGGACAAGCAAAGATCACAGCCAATCCTCCATCCAGGCGAGGACATAAACAAGGTTCCACGGCTCCTGGCTTCCCTGATTAGGGAGAACTTGCTTTCCCTGAGTGACATCATCGCAAGAGAAAAGACTTCCAGAGAAAAGGAAAAAGAGACAAAGCAGAAGGGAATGAAACCATAGAGGAGGAGGTGAAGAAGAAGGAGATGGAGCGGGAGGAGGAGGAGGATTGCTTTGGTAACTTCCTGGGAAGGTTTCCTTGCTGACCCCGTCTCCCAAAGAGATTTAGGAACCTTGGTTTAAGGAGCAGAGGGAGGGAGAAAGAAAAAAGGAGCGTCACAAACACAGACTGAGGGCGCATTGGTTGAAAATGAGCTGCTGGTTGCTGTGTGGGCCACAGAGAAGCCCATGGTGCCCTTCATTCTTAGGTCACAGGACTGTGGGATGCTGGGGACGTGGGAAGGCTCTGCTGGGCAGGCTTCTTAACTGAGGAGCTCCCGATCTCCAGGACATGTTTTGTCTGGTGTGGGGTCCAGTCTTTTGGAATCCCTGCAAGATTTTGCTAGTGTGGTCTTGAGAGCAGGCTCCACCCTGGTGACTCTGAGAGCTGAAGGCAAGGGTGTTTGTGCATTCCTACTGCCTCCGGTTATTCCTTCTAGAACAATCTCTCACTGCTCTGTGAAACACAGTTTGCATATAAAAGTAGATTTAAAAAAATCATTTTAAAGTCAGTATTTTAAACACTCTTAACTAACCGTTTAGTTCATGAAACCCTATGAATTTATGAAGTTTTAATCTCATTACCACTCAGATGACTCACCATCGTACCTTCTAATTACAGTATATGGGACTCTGTCAAGCAATTATATCCATGAGTCCCTTCTTAGAAAAATTTTATAATCTGTACAAAATAGGTTATTCTGCATCCAGTTTATTACCACAAAGGCTGGTATGCAAGATAATCTTTATATGCTGATGAAATATTAGCAAGAAATAAGTTTGCTGAGATGTTATAAAAGTCACATTAGGAAATTAATGGAGCTAATCAGCTATAGCTATCTCAAAATTACAAAAAATTTAAATGATTGAAATTACACCAGATGAGTTAATAGACCCTTTAGCAGTATAATAAAATATCTGGGTCATTACCTTTAGGTTTTAAATCCTAATTCCTCCTTGTCTGAATCAATTAGAGCACCAGTTGCTTCACCTGTGACAATGTGATAAGTACAGTGACCTTCCACACAAGGGGACTGTAACGACCCCAATGATATCTGTTGTCAATGCATCATTACTATATTTGTAGAGAAAATAAACTTTTGACACTCTTAGCATTAACAAGGGGTCAGAGTTAGCAAATGTTTGAACAAACATTCAATTTCATTTTCCTGAGCATGACTTTGGATACACTGAACAGGGAAGCATTTTTGTTTAGAGCAAGTCAACTTGGCTGGTGGAGAGATCTTAGCAGGTAGTTAGCATGCAGCTTGGCTTTAATTTTAATTCATGCATTCACTTAATAAATATGACTTAAACATTTTTCTGTAGGTCAGGCACTGTGCTAGGTGCAGGACATGCAAGAGTTAAAAAAAAAAAAAAAAAACAAATAAGAAGAAGAACCAGGATAACTCTTTCATTAAGTCAGCCAGTGTAGTAGGAACTGCTGATCACCCGTGAAAACCACTCCTCTTACTAACAGCACTAAGGGTCAAGGCTGTGCACATGACTGCCCCAGTTAGTGGCTGAATTGCCTATCCTCTTTCAGAGCCAGGAGTGCTGAGTTATCACCAATAAAATATGAGCAGAGGTGAGGTGAGCCCATCACAGCTGGTTTCCTACCTGAGCTATGTGTTCACTTCTGTGAATAAGGAAGCAACTTCTGCTCCAGCTTGAACTGTGCAGTGGGAGCCTGCAGGCCAAAGCCAACACACTCATCCTTCTTACAATCAAGCGTTGTGTATCCATACAGCTGCTTTTGGGCTGCAAAAGCAAAGCCGAGTAATTGTTTTTGAGAGAGACCATATGACCTACAGAGCCAGAAAATACGGGGTGGCTGCTTAGATCAAACATTTCCAAAGCCTGTCCCACAAGGGGGTGGAGTAGCAGAGGTGGAGCTGTGTTCCTGAATGACCATGTGGAGCAGAGGACTAGGTGGAGCTGTGTTCCTGAATGACCATGTGGAGCAGAGATTAGGTGAGCTGTGTGCTTGAATGACCACATGGAGCAGAGATCCTCAGTAGACTGAACCTGTCACCTTGGAATGACTGGACGAAGGAGAAATAAACATCAATATCTTTCAAGTTGAAATTTTTAGGGACTCTGTTCTCCCAAACAAAAGTCCGCTGCTCTTTCTGGTGAGATGTTCCTATGGAGACATTTACATTTTTGGAGATTGGTAAGGATCCCAGGAAACAAACCAAATTTGAATCTGTTTAGCACTAATCTGTAATCTTTTGGAAGTAAAACAATTTAAAATTCTCATTTAGATAAGATTATAACAAGGAAAATTATATGGGTAAGGTCAAGATGGGAAAAAGTGGATTATTTTATTCTATTGTATTTAAGAAATAGTACAATTACAATATTTATCCCCTTTTTAAATTTTATGACCTGATTTATAAAATAAAAAGTTAAAAAAATTATCTTAGTTTTACTTCTTCCTCATTATTAATATAATTTTTTCTAATCCTCTTAAAATTCTCTTTTAAAGACATTTAGTGTCAGCTCAAGTTCTTGGACATTATAAAAAGTGAAAATATTTAAAGGTAAAATCTTGTATTACTAACACATTGATAGTATGGGGAGAACACTAATAAATAGTTCTGAATCTTTTGTGATCAATTTCTCAGTTGAATTTTCTTATACTATCTTTTTTTTTTTTTTTTTTTTTTTTTTTTTTTTTTGCAGTACTGGGGATTGAACCCAGGGCCTTGAACTTCTTATGCTTTTTGTTGCTGCTGTTAACCTACTGGAACTCACAGAATGAACCAGGCTCATTTGGACACCCTGCTACTCTTTTGAGTATATATCTCCTTCCTAGCACTAACAAAGACAAAGATGGCTTTTGCAAATTCCTTCTGCGCCTCTTGGGTTTTGTGTTAGACATCCTTCAGGTTTCTGTCAATTTGGTCTTACTTTTGTGATTTCTTTTTCAAGGGTGCAGGGTGTGGTTTTGTTGTCCAGGGCCGTTAGAAAGACCTCCAACAGGGCTGGGGATATAGCTCAGTTGGTAGAGTGCTTGCCTTGCAAGCACAAGGCCCTGGGGTCAATCCCCAGCACTGAAAAAAAAAAAAAAGACCTCCAACAGAACCTCCTCCTCCAGGAGAGAGTGTTGCTGGGCACGGTGCAGAGACAGAAGCCAGGATCAGTGGTGCTGTTGGTGTGGGTGATGGTGTCCGTGATGGGAATGTCAAAGAGTCACTGGAAGCCAGAAGCAAGGGGACCCGAGAATGGCAGTTCTTGGTGAAGCTTCCTTGTGAGTTACAAGGGACATTTGGGAAACAAAGCAAGAGTGAGGTTTGTGGTGTTGAAGTAATCAGGAACCAGAGATGGTTAAACATTGTAGAATCATTGTAGAATTTATAGACAGTGCAGGTTTAAGGATAGTAGACAATAGTTAGTGAGCGTTGAGAAAGCTCTCCTAGAAGCTACCCTTGAGGAAAATAAGTACCCCGTTTGCACCTGTGTTTTCTGGTTAAAACAGATCAGATTTTTTTTTTTTCTGATCACCGGGTCTTCCTGAACCACCCCTCTGAGGTCTGTGCAGTTCCTATATCTGCAAGTCTGGAGGACAGAAACACAAGCATGCAGGCCGTGGAGAAAGCACTCCTTGATCCTTCAGGGTTAGAGCAAGGAGGAGCAGAATTCCAAGAGTAAGAGCCCCATGGATTTGTTTATTTTCAAGACAAAGCTCTGACTATTATTCCCAATGTCCCTACCATCACCTTAGGTGGAAGGCACCATCTTCAACCACGCTGTTTAGTTATTTTTTTCAGGATTGAGGCAGAACCACCTTGGAAATCATGCCTGGCATGGCAAATGATGGGAGATATGGAAACCATTGTTTTATGGTGAGTTACGGATGGAAAACCAGCTGGAGACATGCAGTGAGTTGAGCTTCTAGAGCACAGATAGACCATGCCACAGTGCCAGGTGGCCATGAAGGCGCAGCTGCCACACGACTGGACGTTGCTATGGGGATGCAGAGGATCCGCACCATCGGCCAGTCCAAAAGCACAGCTCTTACCTAGGACTGCGCCTCCAGGAAGATGCAAAAAGTTACCATGGGAGGATCTGGCCTGCTCTGGGCTATTCTACCGCTCCACTCCTGTCAGAATTTGCTCCCTTATGGAAATCTCATTTCCCCCACCGCTAAGCCAAGGTTCTGATTCTGAGTTGGGAGATTATTTCTACAATGCTGAGTTTAAAGGGCTTCTGATTGTCACTTACCAGTGGATGGAACACCTGGCTTCCTAGTTCAGTTCTCTGTACCTTGATTCACTGGCCTACCCTGAGGCAAGTAGATCAACAGTAGCCTGTTTCCCATCTTCCAGACTTTCTGTCACTGGGGAGATAGGAGAATGTATTCTACTCACCCACAGACTATCAAATTCCTTATTTCACGAGGATGAGAGGTGGAAGAGGACTGTGTTGACTGCTCCCAGTCATTAACAATTAAAAGAGACATCATGATTCCTGACATACAATGAACTAATAACCATGCAATTGGAGGAAGCACCAGTTTCTTACTCATGCTGGAGGCTCTGTGCTGGTGCTGGCAAAAGAAGCATCCCACCCTTGAAAGTTTGCAACCTACTGAACCCAAGATAAAACATAAATGAAGTCAATATGTATTCTTCTCGAAAAAGAAGATGGATTTGAGCCAAAACAGAAGACCTTTCTGGGTACACAACAGGAGTAAAACTGATATCACACTTTGGAATACATGATTTTATTGAATTATCAGTTCAGAATGATGCTGCTCTTCTCACCAACCAGTGCTGCAAGGTGGCTATGCCTATGGAGGGGTACTGTCCTGAGATAGGTATTATGGTTTGGATTTGAGGTGTCCCCCAAAATCTCATGCATGTAGACAATGCAAGAAGATTCAGAGGAGAAATGATTGGGTTTCTGAGAGTCTTAGCTCAATCAGTGAATTCATTCCCTGATAGGGATTAACTGAGTGGTACCTGAAGGTGGGTTAGGGTGTGGCTGGAGGAGGTATGGGGCCTTGGGGGCGTGGCTTTGGGGTGTATATTTTATATCTAGCCAGTGGACACTGTCTCCCTCTGCTTCCCAATCATCATGTGAGCTGCTTCCCCTCTGCCACACTCTTCCATCATGATGTTCTGGCCTCACCTCAAGCCCTGAGGAATGGAGCCGGCTTGTCTATGGACTGAGACCTCTGAAACCGTGGACCCCCTAAAATAACTTTGTCCTCCTTACAATGTTTTGGTTGGGTATTTTAGTCACAGCAGTGAGAAAGCATACTAAAACAGCAGGTGTCAACAGAAAGTTTCTATAGCTTCAAAACAACTCTGCACCCCACAGTCCTATACCCAACTGCTCTCTGGGCTTCCTACTCTGCAATCCAGGGCCTCAGAGTGGTGTCCTGTGGGGAGACCTGGAAATCTGGTGTGTCACTTGACATTTTTGGGATGAATACCGTGTATCACCTGTCATGCAAGCCTATCACATAAGAGAAAGAGAGGCACGTTCCCTGGTGAATCTTCTCTTTCTTCTTTTCTTTTTGAAGCGTTCCTTCATTGCACAATGTTTTCGATTTCTTGCCCCAGCCATTTATAAAGTCTTTTGAGAAGCAAGCAGGTGAGAAGCAGGGGGACACATTCCCCAATGCCACTTCGCCCACTTCCCTCCAGCCGTGTGTTCCAGGTCCACTGTCCCGTGGTGTCACCTGGCCTATTGCTTGATCTCCATTCTCAGGCCAGTTTTCAATTTTCAGCGTCGTCTTCCCCCTTCTACAAAGACAACCAGGACAGTTAACTTCTAACCATGTCCTGCTTCCTTCCACTTCAGATGAAAAGGACAAAATTCCTCTTAATCTCTAGAAAGTTGAGTGTATCCAACCAAATATTTCGTCACCTATTTAGCCTCCGGAGAATAAAATCACTTCTTGCTTTTCTTTCAAAAAGACCTCTCAGATGGATTAATAATCATTAGACTTGGAGACGGTACATATTAAGCACTGGCATTCAGTCCTATTTTTTAAAATATTTTATTCACAATTGGAGGAAATAATGTTACTGACCTAGAAAATCACGGGTTTAAGAACAAGAGATGTAAATTTCCACAACAACACATGCAATTAGATGTATTCATCTGGTTCTAACTGGAAGCGCTCATCTCTAGAAAGGAAATCATCCCCCTCAATTTAGGACTGACCCAAGGACCACAAACCCATGGTCCCACGATCCTGGCAATAGTAATTTCTCCATTCACATCACAAGCCAGCTGGTGGCTTTAAGATCCCGGAAGAGAAGTCAGCATACTTCCCTCTGCCAGAAACCTAAAGGGGCCAAGTCCCTTCTGGTTCTTACATTGTCACCGTTTTCACAAATCCAGCAGAGGGAAACTTGCCAAGCAGCACTGTACTGTCCCTACATGCGCTGACACAGATGCCACCTCACTATCTTCCTAATCCGAAAACAAATCGGAACCCATAACTTGCCAAGCCACTTGGGAACATGTTAGCAGAAAGCCCAATGTCTAGGTCAAACTCATAGTGATCTTGTAGATCACTTTTCTAGAGTGGGGGTCTTAAACAGGTCTCCCCTCAGGGCAAAGAAGGAACATGGAAGCTCTCTACTTATACATCAAGGTTCTCCAGTAGTCAGCACCAGGAGCACTTGCAAGATGGCCCCAGATTGGTCCAACCATATACCATGGTTGCAGACTTGGTGTGGGGACTTAGGGGTTGGTATTTGCCTTCATGGGGGACAGGGGCATAGAAAGGGGATCTCCATGCGTTCACTGAGAACACAGACTGTGGATCCAGAAAGAGGTCGGGGAGACCGCCCCCTGGGCCTCAAGGACACCCAGGCCTGTGCTTAGACAGTGGGATACAGAGATTGGGTCTTGGGACATCCTTCTCCAACTCACTCACAGAGAGCAAGTGAACTCTGAGGTGAAGGAACCAAGAGATGACCATAGAGGGTTGCTGGGGCACCCTGACAGTCATGGAAATTCATAAAGAGCTGCAGGGGGAAATCTCCAAATGCTGAGGAAGTCCTAGGACCCCACTATAAGGGGGTCCACAATATACTCTTTTAGAGTCCTTTCCTTCTAACCCAAAATCCTATTTTGGGAATCTGTACTAAGCAAAAATAGACACAATAATTTATGACTTTTTTTTTTTTTAAAAGGAAATAACCAAAATACCACAGGGCAATAAGTTATAGCATATTGAAAGGTGTAAAATGCTTTTGCAAAATTTTTAGCAACATAGGAGGAAATTGCAACATGATAGTAAGTGAAAAGGGTAGCTCACTCAAGTACAAAGTGAGATGACAATAATGGACTTTGAAAAGAAGACCGTGGAGAAGTGAAGCACAAATTTCCCAGTATTCCACCAGCTAAGGGCTACAGCAGGTATAAGGGATTTTTTTTTGTTTTGTTTTGTTATATTCTGGATTCTCCACAGTATAGTTATAACTGGAAAATAGCATGTTTAAACTCATTCTGATTATATCATCCTTATCAACTTCATCAAAACTTGTAATTTGCAAAAATTAACTTTGTTACTAAGGAACTTCAACGTTCATTACTGCACTTATACACAAGGGCTACAGTGTAAACCAGACAGATGTCATAGGATATCAGATTCTTAGCAGCCCAAATTATGGTCTATCTCATGACACCTGCATTTGAATTCTTGGTGCGATAAATCAAGGCAGTTTTACACAAACTCTGCAGAAAAAATACTTATGAATTCCATTTGTGATAATTATAATATCACTGAAATGTGAATAGCATACACTTTTGTTCCTGTGGTACCTTCACTATCATAAAGCCAAGTAAATTTATAAATTCACTATGAAGAAAACTGTAAAAATGAACAAGGAAACTGAGCTAGAATTCCAGCTTTGTCACTTCTGGTTGGTGACCTTCTGCATGTTGCTTATGCACTTTCAAACTCAGTTTCTTTCTTATCAAATGACATTAATAATAGTATCAAGCACATATTTTGAAGGTTCAATGCTATTTTTTGGTGTCGTAATTATTCATTATTGCTCTGGGGAACATCCAATGCTGGACACCGAAAGAGGAGAAATTTCTCAGCCTTTCCCTCCTATTCCTGAAGGGTGAGTCTTAATCTCTGCACTGAGACACTCAGCTCACTTTCTGTTGCTTTACTTAAAAAAAAGCAGAAGCTGGTACTTACAGAGGACAGAAGTTTATCTAGCTATGGTCCTGGAGGCTCCAGGGAATGGCAGCAGCAGCCACTGGGCTCCGGTGAGGGCCCCTGGCTACATCACAACATGGCGGAAGGCATTGTGGCAGGAGCATGTGTGAGAAGGGGAGGTCACGTGGCAAGACAGGAAGTCAGAAGGATTCGGGAGCCAGGCTTGCTCTTTTCATAACACTCTCTCTCAGGAACTAACCAGAATCCCATGAGAACAACATGAACCCCTTCCAGGAGTAATAACCCAGTGACCTAATTGCCTCCCACAAGACCCTGCCTCTTAAAGGTTCCTCCATCTTTAACACTGCTGCACTGAGGACCAGGCTTTCAGCACATGAACCTTTTGGGGACAACTCAAATCATATCCAAGCCGTAGCAGTAGGGCATGACCTTCTCGGAATTCAAAGTGTTGTTAAATTTCAACCAAAATGAAATTTTGTGTGTACTAAGGGAAGCTCAAGCCATCTTCCTTTTTTGACCTTGTGCTTATGTTGTCCTCCTTTGTCCTGGCTTAGAATCTATGGTTTCAGTTTTGCTTCTCTTCTCAGGAGTTCCCCTAGAGACTGCAAATTGTCGTTAATCAAATACTGCCTGAGGAGGATGCTGGCAGGGTGGAGAAAGAGAAGCAGAGAGTTTTGCATGGGTCTTATTAGGGTCTTCCTAATGGAGCTATGAAAACAGTTGCCAAGCTGTGAACTATGAGCCCTGTCACTGCCCACTGCTGCCTTGCCAAAGGCACTGCGCCCCAGCAGGCAGAAGCCCTCCTCACCTTTGTGCCCCAGCCCGTGCCTCCAGCTGAGGCCTCACCGAGTCCCACTCAGTGCCATGAGACATACCGAGCATATATAAAAAGTCTGTGCTCAATTTCATGGCAGATAAAGCAAAAAGGAGTTCATAGGTCAAAGGCATTTATCCAGTGTCTTAAAAAAGTATACAAACCCATTCCAACATAACAAGGAAAAATTTAAACAAAGAACGTTAGAAGAGAACAAAGAAAGATATGAGTTTAGATGTAAAAAATGAGGGGGGAAAAAAAAACCAGAAAAGACTAAGAGACGGAAATAACCCATTGTATTTTAAACTTTGAGCTTTACAAATTTTTTCAAACTAATCCCTCCATTCCATACCACATGAAATGGTGAATTCAGTTGAGCAGGAATTTCCATCTCCCAAATCCTCATCTCTGAGGTGTCAAGAGGTGAAATCACGAGACATGGTCAACCCCACATTCTCACTCACACACACACACAGGGCCACCAGAACTGATCCTTGAAGTCAGGGTCTCGGTACTAACGTGCTTCATAAGAGTGAAGAACCAACTTGGAAGGAAACAGAGAAAAGGGTTTCTGAAAGTCTCACAGGTTGTGTGTGAGTCCATGCAGATTTAACCCTCTATGGCTGACACAGACATAAAGGTTCATGCTGTATTACAGCTTTCTCCCTAGACCTACCAAAATCCCTTGGTCTTTGTGGATAAGCATGCGCTCATTTACGTACCCAAGTTTCCTGGGTTGCCTGGGCACTTTATTAACTATTTGAGATGTTTCCAAAGGTTTGCTTTCAAGCCATAGACCAGCAATTACATTATGTGTGCAATCATTTATTTTTGCTTAAAAAATACTTATTGGATGCCTAACACATGCACTGCTCTATCCAGGTGTATAATGAGGAAACAAGACGATTCACTTCCCACTGTGACATAGTGGGGCTGAGCGTATTGTCACTCTTCAAAGGGAGTGGTGTTAAGGGCTCCTCCCAAGCCAGGTTCCTTGTTCCATTGCTCTGGTCATCCAGAATGGCTGCAGTCCCAACCCACCCTCCTTAGGTAGAACTTACGATCTTTTTCTAAAGCAGTAACGCCGTCACCCCTGTTTTGTGGATAGCACAGAGGAGGCTTCAGCAGGAGATTAGCAAGTGGGATCCCTCCTCACTCCTGCACCCAGAATTATGTGTCCATCTCCATCTCTCCAGGAAGGCAGTTCTAAGGGATGGAGTCCTTCCCCACCCCACTGTGACCTAGAAGTTGTCCCACTAAGGATGGTAGCCAAAGCACTTAAAAAGAATCTTCTGGTCTTATAGCTGCCAAATCCCACATGATGCTAACCTGCTTGATTCCCCTTTTCTCCATCACTAACTGAAATGATGGAAGTATGGGAAGGAGAAAACTGGAGGTTGAGGATCGTGTGACGCTGTAGATTTCTTCTTCCAAGGTTAAATGCTGACCTGGTCATTTGCTAGGAGGCCTTTGGTGGGTCCTGGAGAAGTGGGAAAATTGGATGATAGGGCATGCCAAGGTCACAGCCGCGAAGGCTCTCTCCTCCCCTCCACAGCCCGTTCCTCGAAGACAGATGATGCTATTCATGGTGAAGAGTCCTGAGATAAATCCTGTTGGTATTGAAAGGCATTAAGAGGGACCAGGAAGAGCTTCTCTGTAAGGATGCAAGCTGGGTCACACTGGTTTGGTGCCAGGATGATTGTTTAGGGTCCCAAGGGAGAACAAATGTAAGTATTCATGTTATTCACTGGAGCCACGGCCCAGGCAAAAGCTTTAATAAATACCTTCCAGGTGTCAAGTACTACGCCAGGTACCGTGAATGCCAAGAGTAATAAGACATAACCTCCCTATTGAGGGCTTGAAATTCGGCTCTGGTTCTGGGGAACAGCATCCATGATGGAAAAACCAATAAATATTTGAAGAGTTCTTTCAGTAAAATTGCTATAAAGTTATTTAATATATTGAAAACACAAGCCCTCCTTGTTGGGGGAACGTACTGCAGGACCTCCGGTAGGTAGCTACAAAGGATGCATTTGGAACCCACAGCAGTGTGGGGAACCAGAGGCCAGGGAAGCTGCTGCCTCACCAGCACCAGGAGCAGAAGTCACTCAGTGATAGTTCCAGAAGCCAGAGGGCAAGAGAGGAAAGTGACCAGCGGAGGAGAATGGGGTCAGACCCCTCATGCGACCCTCCTCTTGGGAGGCGTTTCCTTTGCTTGGTAATTGGAGTGGCAAACTACAGAGAGCACGCGGGGAAAAGAAGTGAGCATTTTCATCAAGTAAATCTTAAAGTGAAGTGTCTACGTCTACTTCGTGATACACGAGGTGCCACACTTTACATGAGTAACTATAAATGTTAAGTCATGGACATTCACTTGGGGTCATTTGGAGGGCGAAAGGGAGTGGATTTCTTAGTTATATAGAATTATATTTGGTCACACGCAGAACAGAAAATCGTAAAATAACTGTCGCCTAGGCAAGGTGGCTCACTTCTCTGATGTCTATACCATCTGTACTTCTGCAGGTGGGCAGAACAGGCTGGTAACGTTCTTGTAGACACCACACTCTGATCTTTCCACTCTGACATATTCAGTGCATAGAAGACTTTTATTTCTAAAGCCACTTTATAGTCCAAAATAGCTTCTGGGGCTCCAGCCATCCCATCTTTAAGAAAAGAAAGAGAAAGAGGAAGACCGTAAGTGCAAAAAGGACTCTTCCTGGCAGTCCACAGAAAGCTTCCTGGAAGTCCCAGTCAACATCCTCATTTATATCTTGTTGACTACAACTTAGTCACAGGGTCACATCAAACTGAGAGGCCAGGAAACATAGTGTGAAGTGCCCAGGTGAAAAGAGAAGTTTAGTCTTTGAGGGGAAATGGATGGATTTGGGGTAATACTGGCAGTCTCTACTACAATGTCTTCTTTTCTCTTCTCCCTTATTCTTCCATATGGAAGCCAAGAAGTCCCACTTGCATAATAACCTGGAGGCCCAGCAGGGCTGATGGTGTCGTTCAATCCAAATCGGAAGTCCCAAGAACCAGGGGATCAATAGTGTCAATCACTCACTGAGGGCAGGATAAGATGAGATGAGAGGTCCCAGATCACGCAGTGAATCTGAAAGGGAAAAGGGCCATTTCTTTCCTCCTTCAGCTCCTCAGTGGATGGGATGGAGCCCACCAAGACTGGGGGGGAGGGCCACTTTGTGTCCCTTGTTCTCAGGGTCATGGTCAACACCGTGGGAGAGAATCCTGCCCACCGACATGAGAGTATCTGGAAAGCCTTGGTACCATCCATAATTTTTCTTGACACAATGGTCACTTAACAAGGAGGGAGCCCGTCTCATCTCTTTTCTCCCCTCTTACTTTCTCCTCCCAAGAAGCAGAGGAGGAGAGAACTGAATTGGAGTTGTTGGAATACTTCAACTGTCCAATCTGCTCTTACTATGTTAATGGAAGCATTGGTACCTGGACAGCGTCCAAGAAAAATTACAAATAGATGAAGTTCATCTCCACTGCCTCTGGAGTTTGCCTCTGCTGCCTCCCCTTTCCTAGACGGGCACATATTCACTCCCTGGGCTGGTTCATCGGTGGGGTGCCTGGGGGAGACGTGGAGCCTGGAGCTTCCTTTTTCCTCGTGCTGAGGTGCCTGAGCGGAAGTGGGGAGGGGGGCAGTGCGCCACCTTGGCACAGAGCCAAGATGCACAGAACGCTGCTTCCTGAGGTGCTCCAAGCCTTTCCCTGGCTGCCACTGGGACTCAGTCTGGTTGTTCAAGGGAGAAACCTCATTCTACTTGGAGGACTCCCATGACAGCACTTCTTTCCTTTCTTTTCTTTTGTGGTGCTAGGGATGAAACCCAGGACCTCACACCTGCACAGGCTAGGCAAGGTCTCTGCCACAGAGCCACACCCCAGTCCCTCCCTTCTTTAAACTAGTCATGCTTCAGGCAAAACAGGGTTGCTGACATTCCTCCACCCCCAACGAGTTCCCTACAATTACCTTCTTCTGCAAAGGAATGAATTATTTTTTTTGGACTTTTTAATAAAATTTTGAATCCTCCACAAGAATAAGTAGGAATAATTAATTGGTAGGTCCTGGTCATTCCAAGCAATAATAGTCCATACCTAAGAATGAAAAGAAAAAACAAAGAGACTAAGAGGGAAAGAGAACAGGCAATGGTGGGTTTTATTAAGAAGTCTGGGGCCAAGCATGGTGGCGCATGCCTGTAATCCCAGCAGCTCAGGAGGATCTCGAGTTCAAAGCCAGCCTCAGCAAAAGCAAGGTGCTAAGCAACTCAGTAAGATCCTGTCTCTAAATAAAATACAAAACAGGGCTGGGGAAGTGGCTCAGTGATTGAGTGACCCTGAGTACAATTCCTGGTACCTAAAAAAAAAGTCTAGGACTGGGGATGTGGCTCAGAGGTAGGGTGTTTGCTTAGCATGCATGAAGCACTGGGTTCAATCCTCAAGCACCACACAAAAAAAGTCTGTACATTGAATCAAGCCTTTTCCAAAAAAGAAAACATACAATGTTTTTAAACTTGTAGAGAGCACACAAAGCAGAAAGTAATCATACTTTACACAACCTACATACTAATAATTCTCAGATTATTTTCTATCATGATTAGAAAAAAATCAATACAAGCACTAAGACACAGAGGAGGATTTCTTGTGCCCACAGGTCGAAACCAAGATGTGACTTCACTATGGCCTTTTCTAGTTGGCTCCTGGTGGAAGATCGGGTGAAAGACCATACTCCTCAGAACATTTCCGTGTTAGATTTCCCTCATACTACCTCCCAAACCCCAAATGACTTTTGCACTGACCCTAAGCACTTGTGGTTCAGTGATGCCATAGGTTCCTCTGCCATCGAGAAAATTCTCTGCCATAGAAAGACACGAGCTGACCAAGCGCTACCAGCCCAGAGCCAGGAAGTCGGGCAATCTGTGTTCTACCACTAGCAGGTTCATGGCTGTGGTGGCTGTCATAGGAGGAACCTGGAGCAGAGAGATCTCTCAGGTCTCTTTGTGATGGCTGCTCTCCTCTCCTACCAGAAATTCTGCCTGCTAAGGTTTAGGAATGAGGAGGCCCCCAAAAGCTCATGTGTGAGACAATGCAATAAAGTTTAGAGGTGACATGGTTGGGTTACGGGAGCCTTAACCTAATCAGTGTATGGATCCCCTCGAACCAATTAACTGGGTGGTGACTGTAGGCAGGTAGGGTGCAGCTGGAGGAAGGAGGTCACTGGGGTTTATATTTTTTCCGGGAGAGGAGAGCTCTCTCTCTGCTTCCTAGTGGCTGTGTCCTGAGCTGCTTTCCTCTGCCCGGCCCTTTTGCCATGCTGTTCTGCTGACTCACCTTGGGCACAGAGGCACAGAGGTGGTCATCTGTGGACTGAGACCTCTGAGACCATGAGCCCTTCCTCCTTTAAAATTGTTCTTGCCTGGTCTTTTGGTGACAGCAGGAAAAAATGGTGCTTTATGTCGTTTTCCTATCTTCACTTCTGGTTTAAATGTGAATACCCACGAGAGGGCCAGAATAGTAATGGTTTTTAATAGTTTACATTTTGGTGTGAATTATTTTTAGATTCATGATAAACAAAGGTGTACATTTTTAATTTACTATTTTGGTGCTGGGGACTGAACCCAGGGCCAAAGCTCTAAAATTCTAATTTTAGCCTTATCACGGATCATCTGGGTAAGTTTGCAAAGGCTGGTTGATTGTTTATTGGTTCGGTTTCTTCAATCTTTCATAAAGTGAGAATTCTCCTTCAAACTATTCTCCTTCAAAACTATTGCTCTGCATAGTTTTTCACAGTCTAATTGCTTCAGAAATGGTGACATATAATTACCAGCTCTTCTGTGTTTTCTCTGATTTTAGTCTTGGTTCCCGTGTAGACTGATTTCAAAGTAAGCCTTTGAAGATTAATCTCTTCCACTGAGCCACAGTTAGAAAACAAGATTATGGCGTCAGCAGCCAAAGGAACAGCTGATTTTTTGTTTTTTATAAGTGCTACAAATTGCTATATATTGTACTTCTTAATAGAAAATCCCCACATTTGAGCTCTTGTTGTATTGTCTTTGGTATCTTGGAAATCCTCTTGGGGATGAGTCATCTGAAATTTCCTGTTCCTCTCAAGTTTCAAAATAATGATACTTGGAAGGTGCTTTGCAGGAGTGCCAAGTCAAGGTCACCACATCTGAGCTTTGTGCTGTTGGTCAGAAAGCACCAGTGGCCACCTGCCAATAGACTTGGGCTGTTCACCTTTTGCACTCACCGCCCTGGAAACTCAGAAGTCCCTTCTTCATTGGTTTTCTAAATATCCACCCCCCTGCCTATGTGAATGGTTTGCCCTGGTTAGTAAGCTGCAGGGCCTTTGATTTCCTGGATAGTAATAATTAACACACAAGTGTTGAGGGTAAGTCAATACAAGTCACAAAAACACATAATCCTGCCTCTCTTATGGCACTATATAGGAAAATAAATGCTGGCTTTAGAATTATACCCTTCACTTGCCAGATGGCTTTGGGCAAGTCATGGTACCTATCTGAAACTCATTTCTCTTTTGTAAACCAACAATGCAAATATTTACTTCGTGGGTTTGTTGTGTTGTTTGTTTATAGAAAATATGTGTCTGAAGTGCAAAAACATTTTTTTAATCATCCCCCTGTTGTTAGAGACTTTAGTTGTTTTGTTGATTCATTATTACATAGTGTTAGCTTAACTGTCTCACAGTGGAAAGTGTAAGAAACCCACAAAAACCACGCCGGACACGGGAAATCACATAAGGGAGTTTATTAAGCAAACAGAGTGTCTCCCTGAAGGGTAGGAAAGAAAATGAGAGGAAAAGAGAAAGGGCACGAGCTAGAGAGAGTGGAAAAGCGAAGAGGAGAGAGAAAGCAAGTGAGTAGGAGAGAGAAAGCAAGAGAGAAGATGGCGGGGTAGCTATTCTTAAGCAGGTGAATTCCGCAGGGCTAACTGGACCAATAGAAGAAGGATACTTGCAAGCTGACTGATGAACCAATAGCTAGCTAGGATGTTCACAGACTGACAAGTAGTTGGGAGGGGGGAAATGGCTGCAGCGGAAAGGGCGGGAGAGCAGCTTTCAGACTGACAAGCTAGGTTGTGATGCAACGTAAAGGGCAGGGGAGCAGCTTTGTATTATAGAAAAGTTTTTCCATGCAAAGGCACTGGGGTCATCTTAGGTCCTATCGGACCTAGGCCCTCAGAATTTTACCTTCTACAGTATCCATCAGGGTCTTTCCCCTTCAGTTATGTATATTATATAACAACTACAGTGTGCAGGGATGTGGGGAGAGGAAAGCACTTACGGGACCATCCAGGGTCTGGTCACAGAACATGGATCCTGCATGCGGTGATTGGCAAGGTCCACTTATAAGAGGCATCTCTACTCTTGTGTTTTCCATTCAAGGACCTGACTTTAACATCAGTAGCCTCCCACAAACAACTGACCACACTATAGTCTGAGTTTTTTATGAGTCTTCGTGTCCCTCCATTTCTAGTCTCGCAGACCTGCTGTTGTCCCTGGAGAAGGAGCTACATGAAGCTTGGGATCCTGTACCCAGTCTCATCAGTCCTGTGAGAGGGGAAGGGAATCCACGGCAAGCGGATGGAAGGAGATCCGAGGATGCCAGGGACCAGAGAGCGCAAGACCTGATGGGAGCAAACTAAGCAAGCAAACTAGCAAGGAACCCGAAACAAAACCCAGTATCAACTCCAGGGAAAACAGAAATCGTGACGGAAAGAAAAGGTAACCATAGTTTACCGCTTGTCTCAGTAATGAATGGCATGTACGTTTTCACAAATAACACCAAATCTAAATGAAATTAGGATAGAACTACACTGGGAAGATGGGGAAACGGAAATTGAAAGAGAAAGAGACAGAAAGGAAGAGAATACTAAGTAAATACCAAGTTTCCAGGGTAAGAAATGAAGCAAAATCTGAAAAATCAGGAAGCAGCAGTTGAAGCATTTTATTGGAAACCTGAAACTAACTCCAAAAGAAACAGCTAAAAAGGGTTGACAGTACTTGTTTCTACAGAGTAGGATACTCTAAGTTATTTGCATGTATAATTTTAATGAAAATTAGAATCACAGGAAAAAAGCAGCCAAGTGAGAAATATTAATTATAATACTTCTCCAGGAAACATCTTTAAAAAAAATAAACAAGACTGTTTTTAAAAATTAAGCTGCATTTTACTTATGTGACATGAATTTCCTTCCCTGTTAAAAAGCGATTCTCAGCAGGAGATGATATTCTTACTCATAAAAATAATACAACTAAGCCAAAGTTGAATAAACTACGATGTACACTAATGGCTTTGCTTTCTTTACTGAGGTGTAATTTGCATACAATGAAATGCATCCATTAAATGGCATTTCGATTTGCATCTGTGAAACCTCTACCACAATCAAGGTGTAGATAATGGGATGACTCCATTGTCCCCCAAAGCTCTGTTTGCCCATCTCAAACTGTCCCCACTTGCAACCCTAGGCAATAACCTCTGACCACCTTCTGTTGCTTTATATTAGGTTTATCTTCTCTAGAGTTTCATCAAAACAAAGTGAAAGGCGTAGTCGCACATTCTCCTTTGTGTCTGGCTTCTTTTCTCGTGCTTTTGAGTTTCATCTGTGTGGCTTTGGTATTGACTAGTATTCTATCGCATCGTGCAATAATAATCCAAGATAAAAGTTTCTGACAACTCTTGGGAGAGTTCATTTTTTTTTTAATTATCCCTCAAGTCTCTTGCTTACGTGCTTTGCTCCCTACCAGGCAATCTCTCTCCGTGGTCAATTATCAAAAAGGAGAGAAGGAACGGAGTGGAGCCGGCTCCTTCTGGGTAACCCAGCTCGGTTGCTTAGCAACAAACAGAATAACTGTATTGGTTTAGTGGATTCTGAACAAAAAGGTAATCATCTTTTATCCCCAGATAGACAGAAGATGATGTTATTCCAAGCAAAAGGGGGGAAAAAATAAAAACCACGAAAATGGAAAGAAAACACATCCAGGAAGTAAAGATACACCACCCCTCTGGGTCCCAGCCAGTGCTAAGACGGAGGAATCTTCATTTATATTGAATACCACAGAGTGAGACACTGGTGTGTAGGATCTTTTAAAAGGCACAAATAATTGATGCCAGAAATTATTAGCAATTCATGGTGGAAATAAAGAGAAACATATTAACCTTTGTTAGAACAACTACTGTAAAGAATTGACCTGGCAGGAGTGGGAAACTTTGTCCCATCTGTGTACTGCTTCCAAATAAAAGACAAGACAGGTGGATGCCATTCTTCCACTTATCAAACTGAGTAGCCACTTTCCATTTTGAAGGCCACTGACTTACGTTTCACCCCATACCTTAATTTCAAAGAGAATGACGCCCATTTCTTAGCAAGGTTCCTGATGGAAGTTTCTGGGTGGTTTTTTTTTTTTTTTTTTTTTTTTTAACTTTCTCAGGAGTTTTGCCAACTTGCTATCACTTTCTTCTCATTATCCGTGCTCTCCTCCAGCACCCAGGAATATAATCCAGCAGAAATAGCTTGGCCAAGAATTGTGAATTTAATGAGGAGAATATCCTGCAGCCATTTAATGCCAAGTGTTTAATAATCAATCAGAGATCGGTTTCACTTAGTTCTACGGGATGGTGAGGGAAGGCAGGAGTCCTTCGCCCTCGGTCTCGAGCTATTCCTGGAACTGTCCGCCACATCTCTCCTGACAACAGATTTCTTGGTTTAAATCATGCCCCAGGGGAGTGGCTATAAAGCTGTGGTCCTGCAGTTTCCTGTCAGTGCCCGGGCATCTGGCAAAAGACAGCTTTGCAGTTTCACTTAGTGTAGGGGCAAAGATGATTGCCAAGTAATTGGGTTTGAACTCCCCCGTTTTCTGTGATTGCAAGGATCAGTTCTTCCATAAATGTGTATAATTGCAGTCTTCCAGAGAAAAGTGATGGAGGAATGCATCTTTCTGAACTGCTATTTTTTTTTTTTTTTCAATCTAATTGAAAATGTTCTGGTCTTTTCTGGTTTTGAATTGTAAAAGACATTCATTTGTGCTCTGAATTGCATGTGCTGTAAGAGCACACCGAGACAGATAAACAGGAAAGCAGGTTCTGCAGAAGAGCTTGCAAAGTCAAAATGCATCCTCGGGGTCCCCACAATTAATGACAATGCTGCACCAGGCAGGCAACTGCGGCTGCCACTGCAGAGCTGCAGAACGGAGGTGTGACAATTTCTGAATGACTAAGTGCCCACAGTGTTTTACTCTCTGCTGTGACATTTTGTGGCTGAGGTTTCTGCTCCGGGGAGATTTATCAGTTAAAAGAAAAGACATCATGGAAGAGTACAGCCTCGCACATTAACAGACTCTGGTTTATAGCCGCCACATTTACAGCGACTCACCGAAATTGATTCTCCTTTGAGTTGAAAGACTTGAGACTTCCAAAGAATGAGCCCACATCTGTATATCTTAAAAATATATACAAAAGAAGAACCAAACCTCTTTTTAATTTTTAACTCAGTGTGGCTGAGCAATAGATAACGGGGAAAGAAAAATAATGCCTTTGGATCAGAGCAATGCTCTGAAAATTCAGATTTTGGATCAATGGTAGCGCTAAGTTTCCGTGTCATCCTATCCCTCTTATCTTTTTGAGTCTTGTTTTCTTTTTTTCCTCTTGATTGTGAGTTTCTGGTGAGAAGGTGAGAAACTACAAGAGGTGTGGGGAGAATGGTTCTCTGTGTGGCAGTGATGGAAAGCAAACTCATCATCGTTGCATGGTTGAGACGTAAACACAGCCAAGGAGTGCCCTGGCATTTGTCGAGATGCCGATTATCAAACTGAGTTAGCAGCATTAACTGAGCATCTCTTATGCATAAGGCACCCATTTATGAGCCTCAGAAAGTTTTCTAGTGGAGAACACTTGTTTTGAACAATGATTCTCAAAGAACCTGGAGGATCCTCCAAGAAGAGTTGTTTTAGGACATCCAGTGAAATAAAGGACATGAGATAGATGGGAAGTGATCCCAGGGTAGTGAGCATCCTGGCCAGAAAAGCCAGCAGTGTTTAGAAGCAGAGTGACTGGGAAGGTTTCCATTCAAGGATTTACCACAATGCTGGTCGGAGAGTCCAGGGATCTGTGGACCTGCTGTCTGACAACATGTGTTCCGAAATAACCTGAGATGGTGTTCATGTGATTCTAAGGAGAGGGGTGGGGGGTTGAGAAAAGAGCACGGGGTTGTAAAACAAATGTTCAGAAATAAGGAATAGTGCCGAGAAGCTGGGGCCATCCAACGGGGAGAGTTGGGACCACAGCCAGGCCTGTCAGGAAGGGGTGGAGGGGAGAGAGGATGAGGAGCTCACGGAGCCAAGCCAGGCTGTCCTTGCCCATGGTGGCCAGGTACTGGCCCTGGTGGAGTGAGCCAACAGTCACCCTTGGCCCAGCCCAGATAAGGTGTTTCCACAGCATATCCATGAGCCACATCTGAGTGACTTCAGATTTCTGCAATCATGACCAAACTGAGGGGAGAGACCGTCCAGTAAAATCTATGGACCAAGACACAGTGGCTTCTCCGTGCATGGATTGGTTAAGGTCAGAGCCAGGACCCCAACCCAGATACCCTCCCTCTCCCTCTTGATACCAGTGTTTACCAGTGACGAGTTCTGCTTCCTCAAATGTTGAAGTTTGAACATCAGAGAAGCACGCCAAGGCAAGCATCTTAAGCAGGTTTTATTTAAAGGTAATAATAAAGACTTCTCCCAGGAGGGAGAAGGGGGCCATGGCTGATGTTCTAGAGTCCCAAGAAGCGAGCGAGCCCTATATCTTTTATAGATTAGGGTCTCTTGCCCCCACCCATCTCTCCTTCCTGCCTATGTGACTAGGCCCAGGAGTTGCGGGTGAGCAGCAGATGGCAGGGGGAAGGGCCAAATGGAGATTCAGGTAGAGGCTTGGGGGCATTAATTAGCAATTCCCTGCCTGCAGCTTTTTGGGAGGGGCAGTTAGGCAGGTAACCTTGGTGACCAAAAGGGCTCTGGAGACATTCCAATCTTTCAGGGGCAGTCTCCAACTTCCCAGATTCTGATGGCCTCCTTCCTCCATTTGACCAGATTGCCTATTGTGCACTAGCTGCCTGTCCTCGATCTGGCTTCACCTCCACCCTGCTGCACAGTCTCAGGGCTTGTCACGGGCACACAGTCCCGCAGAGACTTGCGCCAAAACCAGATCCCAGGGACAGATCTGGCTCCAGATTTGTCCAACCAACTTGGGATATTTGAAGACAGCTTCTCTCCACCTTAGCACCCTTAGCAATCAGGGCTGGATGCATCTTTGTTGGTGGTGGCAGGGTCGGGGGATGGAGTCCTGTGCTGGGAAGGATTTGAGGAGCATTCCTGGCAGCTACCCAGAGTTGTCGTTAACATTCACCTTCCACTTTATTGTGACAACCAAAATTATCTCCAGACATGGTCCCAATCTCCCCGAGGGTGCAAAATCACCCCTGGTTGGAAACCACTGGTCTGTGAATTTGGCCACACTGCCACCCACTTTGTATGACAGGTGTCACTAAAGTGAGGGTGATGCTGCAGAAGCAAGGTGAGTACCCAGCGTCACAGTGGGAGAGTCCACACGGTAGTTGGTGCTGGACAGAGAACACTGGCAAGGCAGAGTCCAAAGCCCAGCCTTCTTACTCCAGCACTGACACTTGCTAACTGTGGGTGGTTGTGGATAAAACACCTGATCTGGCTTAGCTCAGCATTCCTTGTCTAACACATTGAGGTCACACCTAACTCTCACATCCTGTCAATAAGGAAAATAATGCTGACAAGCCCTAGAGAGGGGCAAAGGCAACAAAATCCTCATCACCAAACTCCTAGAGTCCCAGAAAGAAGGAAGAGAACAGATGAGAGAAAGTGAGTCGGAAGGAGACCCCCGCCCCCTAGTCCTGCTTCATCTGCCCCTTTGTTGGAGTGGGGAGGTCTCCAGCCACTGAGAGAAAGAAAGTAACAGGATTTAGTTGCCAGTGTCATTTTTGAATTTAGCAAAGATTTAAAACTTTACCCAACTTATTGGACACATGGTCACATACACGCGGGCACCCACATCTATTCGCCGTCATTAACCCACATAGTCTTCATATGGAGTAATTTCTCCTTTTTAGAGGGTGTCAGGGGAAGTGACTGTAGCATCAGCTGATGGGAGGGGAATGTCAGCTCAGGCGTATCCTCTTTCCTGTAAAGATTTTATGCAAATAGACTTCTGCCTGCCATAGCAAAGAGACCCATGGGAATCACTTCACCAATGAAAACGGTCACATACGGAGGCGGAGCGCCTATTTCTGGTATGAATTACTAGAATGTAGCCAAGGGAAGTAGTGCTTTGAGTACAGCAATTTACAAAAGGAAGGACCCTGTTTCCCCTTTTCTAAGAGGAAGACCGCTCCAGCTGCTTTGATCAGTGTGGCCCAAGAGGGCAGAGGCATCACCTTGGGCGGAAGTGGTGAGCTAAGAATTAAGGGCACATTTGATTACATGTGAGGTGTAGTGACTGGGGCTCACATCCACTGAAACACTGTCTATGTTGCACACCTGTGTGCAGTTTGGAGCGGGGGGGAGCAGATACCAGGAATTGAACCCAGGGGTTCTTAACCACTGGGTCACATCCCCAGTCCTTTTTACCTTTTGAGTTATGGTTTTGCTAAATTGCTTAGGGCCTCACTGAGTTGCTGAGGCTGGCCTCAAACTTGCAATACTCCTGCCTCAGCCTCCTGAGTCACTGGGATTACAGGCGTGGTGGCACACGCCTGGCTGTATGTAATTTCCAAAATCAGCAGTACTCATTCTGCTAACAGGAAGTCCCCAAAAAGGGATGTGTTTGCCTCTCCTAGAAATGCATTTATTTTCGGGGAAAAGCTGAGCAGATGCTTTGAATAGAAATAAGTAAATAAGCTAAAGCTGCCTGGAGCATTTGCATGCTGTGCTATGGAGAGAGGAGCCTGTAGCTTAAAGATGTACATTCTTGAGGAAGCTAATAGTCCTCCATTATCAATAAAGGAAGATCCTGACTAGGATTGGGTGTCATTCAGTCATCAGGCCTAACATTTCAACATATTTATAGAAATTCTTACATAAAATCAATTAACACGCACTTTTGACTCTGAAGCAAAGGGTTGATAATAGGTCCCAGGATACCTCCTCGGATTGTTGTCAGTGTTAAATGAGACTACTTAAGTTGACAGCATCTTGGGAAGTGAAAATAAATGTTTAACAGTGGAAGGTGTTCTTATTCAGACCTGCGTTCTTATGCTTGAGTAGAAAGACTTCAGCTCTCGCTTGGAAACTTGGCCCCTCTGACTGCCAAACCCCCGCATCAGGTAGAAAGCTATTCCCTACCACACATCTCATGTTACATTTTGATCCTTACAGCGTCTTAACTAATTCCTGTTATTTCCAGCATCCTGTTTTCCAATTCTCAGCTCCTTCACTCACTGTGTGACCGTGGGAAGCTGCTTGACCTGGCTGAGCTTGTTTCCTGGTCTGTAAAAGGAGGCAGTGGTACTTCAGATGCAGAACACCTCCCAACAGCTGGTCCACAATATTCTCTTGATGATGTTAGTCTCCCTCCTGCCTGCATCCTCCCTGCTGCCCATTCTTGGTCCCTGCTGTATCTCATTACGAAATAACTCCTGCAAACTAAGGCACACTGTTTTACTTCTTTCTCTAACCACAAGACAAAAAAAATAAAAAAAGATAATAAGAAAAAGCATGTGAATTCGAGGCTGCATGTGTCTTCTGCGCCAACAATTCAGACTCTCCAGGGACTTCGCAGCATAGGAGCCATATCCACGATGCGCTAGCTTGACAGTATTTCACGTTCGGATGATAATGGTCTGACTGTTCCACCCAGGCCATGGGGTCAGATGGATCAGGAGGGCTGGAGTCAAACGTCTCTCCTCACTGCCTCTGTAATCTTATCCACAGAAGAGAAAGAAAGAGTTAAAAGTCTTTGCTATATGAATAACTTAATGTCTTTTTGGTTTATTTTCCCCTAGAAATGTTTCATGACTTAAATAATACAGGCAAATCTAAGGCCAGGTGGAAACATTTGCTGAATACAGTTTATTCTAAGATGAACTCGTCTCCCTTTCCTAGTGATTTCATAATTGCTAACTTTCACTATGCCAAAATTTAAAGATGGTTCCGTGATGGATTTTGTTTTAATTTTAGTATATGTTGCTTTGTGTCTTCATTTTATGTCATTTAAATATTTGATTTCTAAGTGTTCTGGTATTTCATTATTTTTTTAGTGTACCCATTTAAAAATTTAAAAATGTGTAATTATATAATCTTAGGATGGTGAACTACTTTCTAGTTATGACATCAAAAAACTAAACCATAGGGGAAATATTTCCACACACAACTACAAGTTTATATATTTAAATTTTTTATATTAGGAGGCAAATAACTAAGAGGAGGTAACTTTACAATATGCGAGGATCAAAATTTTAATATCCTTAAGGTTATAAGAAAGAGAGCTCACAAATTAAGAGTATGTAAATAAACACTCTCACAGAAGAAAATGAATAAAAACATGAAAAAGAATTTCCAAATGAGAAAAAAAGGAAACATATAGAACTCCAGGAATTAAAGAAATCTAAATGAATATTAGGAGAAAACATTTGTATCTACTTTAAGTGGCAGAATTGTTCCATTTTTTTCAATTATTAACAATATTGGTAAGGATACAGGAAACAGGAATTTTCATGCACACTATGATTGGTAATGAAATGCATAAATGAGACTAATTTCCTTTAGCCCATAATTCCTCATCTGATTTAACTTAATCTTTGCAAAATATTTAGCTGCAATTGTATTTATTATAGTGTTTTTTAGAAGTTAATATCTCATTAATATCTAATATCTAATTAGGAATTAATGAAGTTAATAGTGGTATATTTGTGCCATAGAAACTACAACTGTTAAAAATGACATTATAGCCGGGCATGGTGGCACATACCTGTGATCCCAGCAGCTCTGAAGTTTGAGGCAGGAGGAACTCAAAGCCAGACTCAGCAAAAGCGAGGTGCTAAGCAACTCAGTGAGACCCTGTCTCTAAATAAAATACAAAATAGGACTGGAGATGTGGCTCAGTGGTCGAGTGCCCCTGAGTTTAGTCCCTGGTACCAAAAAAAAGAAAGAAAGAAAGACATTATAGATTGTCTTAGTCAATACTCTTTTGGTAAAATCCATTTTAATGGGTAAAGAAAAACAAATTATTAACAGATCAAAACAAGTCTCATATGCCCCTAAAGATGCCACCTGCAGCAAATCATGTGGGGCTGGGTACCAGAGCTACTCAGACACCAGTGTTTTCTTATTCCTGCCTCCTGTGCAAGTCTACTCTATTACCTTCCTTCTGTTTTAGATTAGCTCTCTCGGTGGACTTATGGCAGCTCTGCTCCTCACTGGTAGGGCATATTCTTTAGATTTTACCAATCCCAGCCCAGATCCTCCATCACCCTTTGGTGCAAAGGCCTCCATCATGGTCAAGCTGATTGAGTCTTTTGTGTCTTAGTCAGCTTTGCCTTTTATAAGAAAATACCATGAAATGGGCAATTTATACACAACAGAAATTTGTTTCTTACAGTTCTGGAGATAGGAAGCCCATAATCAAGATGTCAGAGTTCTGGTGTCTGCTAAGGGCTCTTGTCCTGTTTGCAGATAGTCACCTTCCTGCTACATCCTCATGTGGCAGAGACAGGCCATGTGCCTTCTTGTAAAGGCACTGATCATGAGGACTCCATCCTTGTGACCTAAGCACCTCCCAAAGACTCCATCTTCTAAAGCCATCCCACGTGGATTAGGATTTCATCGTGTGAATTCTGGAGGACACAACCGTCAGTCCATAGGAATGGCTCAATTCCAAATTACTGGGAGAGGTCATCGGACCAGTCCAATTTGAGTCAGAATAAGACTAAGTCCCATCAAGTGTCTGTGTGTCGGGGGGATGTCAGAGGCAGAGGGCATCAAGAGATGCTATGAATTGTACACACATGGACCAGAGGGAGTTTTCCAATCCTAATTTGGGGGAAAAGATAAAGTCTCTAGAGATGGATTTGGCATGACTCTTACATAAAAGAGTACTTAATGATATAAAAAAGATATTCATATTCTACTAAATAAAAAAGGTTTGCACTAAATATTGTCTGAGCCTAGTCGGGCACCATGGTGCACGCCTGTAATTCCAGTGGCTCAGGAGGCTGAGGCAGGAGGATCTCAAGTTCAAAGCCAGTCTCAGCAAAAGCAAGGTGCTAAGCAACTCAGTGAGACCCTGTCTCTAAATAAAATACAAAATAGGGCTGGGGATGTGACTCAGTGGTCGAGTACTCCTGAGAGTTCAATCCCTGGTAAACCCCTACGAAAATGTATAGTACGAGTCTAAAAATGAACGTATTAATATATTGTAAATTTTAGTGCATATAATATACATTTATAGGAATTATTAGAGCTAAAATTATGAAGGAATTTTATTTTCCTTTTCATGGTCTTTGTTTTCTAGATTTTCTATAATAAACTAGCATGATGTAAGTAATAAGAAAAACTACATTCCAATAAAGAAAGAATAAATATAATTAGTGCACAGATTTTATTATATATATATTATATATGTATATATTTTGTTGCAGATGGACACGATACCTTTATTTTATTTGTTTATTTTTATGTGGTGCTGAGGCTCGAGCCCAGTGTCTCACACGTGCTAGGCAAATGCTCTACCATTGAACTACAACCTAAGTCTAAGGCTAATTTTAAGGTACTCTAGTAGTCGGGGTAAGACTCTGTTTGGGGAGCTCTCTCTGTTACTGAAGGAGAAGCTTTCCCCTTCGTCTCCCTCAGTCCTCTGTCTGCTGTCAGACCAGGAGTGTCCCTGTTGTCCCGAACATCTGCTTCTTAAGTGCCCCCGTATTTTAATTTGCCAGCAAAAATGGCCTTGCTTTATAAGAAAGTTTACCTCAAAACAAAGTTTCAAGAGATGCCCAGAACTTCCACTCTCCCTCATTCTTTCTAGAAAACAGATATCCATGAAAAATTCACTTCTCCATATAAATTTATTTTTCCAAATAAAGATGGTACCCAGAAGCCAGTATTTAAAATGAGACTTCCTTGGTCAGGATACATGTACATATAAACACTCCGAGGTGAGTACTTTTTCCAGGACGTGGATGCAGTCCCCTTCCTGGAAGGATAGAGAGAGACTGGTAGCGTTTACAAGGAAGGAACCTCAGGGTTGACTGGCTGCCAGGTGGCCTGGAGGAAGAAACAGCTGGGATCAGCAGGAAGCCACCAGACACTTGGCCAGAGAACTGCTCTGGGCAAGAGATTGGGGAGCAAAGGTCAGGAGGCAAAGTATCAGATGTGTTGATTTAGCTCAGGGCTGGCTCTGGCTGCTCCCAAGAGGTGACTCTTATCTCTACATTAACTCTTTAGAGATTCTGATGATCTCCTTTTATACCAATCCAAAGCAGTTGGGGACCCTGAGCACCATCCTGATAGTGGGAGGAGAGTCGGGTGGATCTGACTGGGGATCATCAATGGGCTCTTTGGTTGCCACTGTGGTCTCCCTTGGCATGGGGCCAGTCGTTCCTGCCAAGAGTCATAAATCAGCAGTTGTAACCTGTTGCTGGGAAGACAGACTCCACAGTTATTTTCCCTGTAGTGGTTTTAGCCCCCAGTTGAGTTCTTGGCTAATTAGGCTCAGAGGAGCCAGGGAAAAGCCTGTTAATGATTATAGCCCCTCAAATGCATCTCCAGAACACACCGCTCTGGCTTGGCTGCATTTGAGAGTGTGTGTTTGCATAGTTTGCTGCCCATTTTAAGCCGATAGCATATGAAGCATTATTTTTCTCTTTTAACCTGCATTGCAAAAAATATACACAAAGCATGTTGTGGGGTAATGACTGTGCCCAGAGGAGTGAGCTTGTTCTTGTCCTCAAGCACTTCCTAACCTTTGGGAATTATTAAGTGTTATATGGCTTGGATACGAGAGGTTTCCCCGGAGTTCCTGTGCCAACGAAGGAGGTGAGACCTGTATCCTAATCGGTGAATTCATCCATTTGATGGATTAATAATTTGATACAGATTACTGGTGATAGAGATAAACAGGTGGGGCATGACTGAAGGAGGTAGGTCACTGGGGACACGGCTTGGGAATTATATATTCTGTCACTGGCTCCTTGCGTGTTCTCTCTCTCTCTCTTTCTCTCTCTCTCTCTCTCCCTCTCCCCCTCCCCCTTCCTGGTTGCCATGAACTGAGCAGCTTTCTTCCATCATGCCCGTCCATCATAATGTTCTATCTCACCTCTGGTCCAGAGTGATGGAGCTGGACAACCATCCACTGAACCTCTGAAGCCTTGAGTCCAAAATAAATTTTCTCCACTAAGTTGTACTTCTCAGGTATTTTGGTCAGAGCAACACAAAGCTGACTAACACATAAAGTAAGAATGAAACTGATTGATATGAGAGCATTTATAATAAATAATAAATAGGATGCATATTTCTGTGGAGGGAGTAATAAGGTGGTGGTGGAGGATAGATAGGGGGTATAAGAAGGCAAGGGAATCCTGGAGGTTTCAGGAAGGAATTATTAGATTAGTGGGATCCTAAAGAATGGAGAGAATTCTCAGAGGAATAGATGGAAGTGAGATAAATTTCTAGAGAGAATGAACTGGTAATGCAGGATTAGGATTCAGAATGACTTGAGATTTCTCAGCGGTTGGAAGCAAGAAAATAACTTTAAAACGATGATTAGTTAACAACAAATTAAATACATAGAATTCATAGAATTTCTCTAAGCCAGCAATAACCTTCTAGAAATGGCATAAAAACAAGATATTATGCACAATGGTTTTAAAGCTATAAACTATATTATGATCAAGTTAACCAACTGTTTGCAAAACTTCTATGCAGATGGTCTGAGTAAATGAGACATATTCCATACTTGTAGATGAGATGATTTAATATTGGGAAATCCGTAAGTTCAATCTATCAAATTAAAAATTCCAAGTATTTAAAAAAAAATCTATGTAACTGGGTGCAGTGTTGTACACCTGTAATCCCAGTGACTGGGGAGGCTGAGGCAGAAGGATCACGTTCAAGGCCAGCCTGAGCAACTTAGTGAGACTCTGTCTCAAAAGAAAAATTAAAAAGTCAGAGGATATAGCTCAATGGTAGAGTTCCTGGGTTCAACTTCAGTATGGCGATAAATATAATTACACACATACATACCTACATGTGGAGGCTAACAGGTCCAAGAACACATCATTAATGACACATATGTGAAAAGTAAATGGGTAAATAGACATATATCATGTTAACGCTCAACAGAATGTAGGAGTAGTTATATTAACTTCAATAAGAGAAGATTTCAAAGCAAAAAAAATATTAGGGATAAAGCAGGGCATTTACACAATGATAATGGGGTCAATTCTCCAAAAAGATATAACAATCCTTAGCACATATGTGACTAATAACAGAGCATCACACTAGATTAGCAAAAATACATGAATGGACACCATCATTGGAGATTTCAATGCCCTATATATCAGAAATGAATGAATGCAGCAGAAATAAACTCAGAAAAGACAGTTGAAGCCAACAACACCATCAATTAATGAAATTGACATCTACAGATTACTTCAGTCCACAACAGTGGAATATACACCCTCTCAAACCTACAGGGAATGTTCAAGACAGAACACATCCTGGCATAGAGCACATACCTTAGCAAGTATAAAAAGTTTTTAAAAATTTTATTCACTTTATATAATATCCACTCTCAGACTACAGAGAAATTAATTATATTAGAAATGAATAGAGAATGATTAACTAGAAAGTCCCCAAATACATGGATACAAAACAACATACTTTAAAATAATATATGGGCCAAAGAAGAAACTTCAAGAGAAATTTTAAAGTACTTTCAAGAAAATGAAAATAAAACATGAAAATTCTTGGGATGTAACAAGAGTAGCACTTAGAGGGAAATCAATAGCTTTGAATGCATACATCAGAAAAGAAGAAAGATCTAAAATCAATAATCAAAGTTTCCACTTTAGGAAACAAAAAGAATAGCGAACTGAATCCAAAATAACCATAAGAAAAGAAACAATTGGTTACTAATATTAGAAATGAAAGTATGGATATCACTACAGAGCCCACGGACATTTAAAGGATTATAGAAATACTATGAACAGCTGTATGCATAAAAATTTGGTAATCTAGATGGAACAAACCAATTTCTTGAAATACATAATTTGCCAAAAATTACATCAGAAGAGAAGTCTGGTCTGAATAATCCTAAAGAAATTTAACCAGAAATTAATAAGATTTCAAAACAGAAAGCACCAGGCCCAAATGAGTTCCCTGGTGAAGTTTACCAAAATAAGAAAGAAATTATACCACCTCTGTGCAATCTCTTTCAGACGTTAGAACCAGGGGGTTCTTCCTAACTCATTCTATGAAGTCGGAATTACCCTAATATAAAAACAGGATTGAAGACACTATGAGAAAATTAAATTGCAAACCAATATCTTTCATAAACAGGTTACTGTAACTTTGTAGTGTGAAATTAGAAAGTGTGAATTCTCTCTTTGTTCTTTTTTTTTTTTTTTTTTTTTTTCAGATTGTCGTGGCTATTTGTGGTCCTTTCCAATTCCATATGGGTTTCAGAATTACTTTATCCATTTTTACAAAGAAGGAGGTTGGAATTTTAGTAGCCATTGCATCAAATCTGAAAATTGACTGCGGTCAGAGCTGTATCTCTTTGCATTGTTAGAAGTTGCTTTTCTTTTTTGTTCTGTGTTTTGTTTTTTGTTTTGTGTTTTGTTCTGTGTGTTACAGGTCTATTTTGATTTTCTACTTCTTCTTGAGCCAGTTTTGGTAGTCTGTGTGTTTCTAGGAATTTTCCCATTTCATTTAGGTTAACTAACTTGTTGATATGTAATAGTTCATAGTATACTTTTTTATGATCTTTTTAAAATTTTTCTGTAAAGTCGATAGTTACATCTCCATTTTCTTTAGAAACTTGAATCATATTTGCTATTTGTTGGTCACTCCAATTAAAGTTTTGTCAGTTTTATTGACCTTCTCAAGCACTTTGCCTTTATAAACTATTTCTCTTATCTGTCTATTCTCTATTTCATTTATCTCTACTCTAATATTTATTATTGCTGTTTTTGACTCTGTGGTTGGTTTGCTCTTTTTATAATTTTAAGGTTGAAAATGGATTTATTGACTTAAGAGTTTTTAAATCCTCTTTTAATATAGCATTTACAGCTATTAATTTTCCCCAGAGAGCTGCTTATGCTGTGTCCCATGTTTTGGTCTGCTGTGTTTCCATTTTCATTCATCACTAAATATTTTCTAATTTCCCTTGTGATTTTTTTCCTTTGACCTATTGGTTACTTAGGAATGTGAATTTTACAGATCTTCAGTTATTAATTTAGAGTTTTATTACATTGTGCTCATAAACCATACTTTGTTTTTTTAAAAATTTTTTAAATTTATCTTTTAATTTTTTTACAGTGCATTTTGATTCATTGAACACAAATAGGGTACATCTTTTCATTTCTATGGTTGTGCATGATGTAGATTCATACCATTCATGTATCATACACGTACATAGGGTCATGATGTCTGTCTCATTCCACCATTTTTCATACCCCCCTCCCTCTCATTTCCTTCTACATAATGTAAAGTTCCCCCATTCTTCTCTCACTCCCCACTCCCCACCCCCATTATATATCATTCTCCACTTATCAGGGAAAACATTTGCCTTTGGTTTTTTGGGCTTGACTGTGATAAACCATACTTTGTATGATTTCAATATCATAAAATTTATTAAGACTTATCTTGTAGCCCTAACAAATAGTCTTTCCTGGACAATGTTCCAGGTAACTTGAGAAGAATGTGTATTCTGTTACTATAAAAATACGGAAAACTGACATAAGGAAAATGTAAATTGCATAAAACAGGGAAGGAGTGATAAGGAAATTTACATGCTTCCAGATCTAAAGATGTTTGAGATTAACTTGTCATAAAATGAATATACACACAAATAGAATTGACTCAAGTAACCTGTGAATCAGCTCATTATAAAAGCCAACTCAGCACTGGAATAAAACTTTTGAATTTCGTTAATTTTGTATAAATCTACCAGGAAACAGACACAAACCTGCCAGGAAGAAGACAATAAACTGTACTAGCCATCGATAGTCTTTTTTTGAACTCCTGAAACTTTGGGGCTTTTTGTTGTTTCGATTCATTTGTTTGTTTTTGGTGCTGGGGACTGAACCCAAGGCAGCACACATGCTAAATACATGCTCTACCTCTGAGCTGCACCTGCAACCCTAACTTTTTTGTTGTTCTTCTTCTTCTCTTCCCTTTCCTTCTCTGAAGAACTGTGAGGCAGATAAAACCGTGGACTTATTAGTCCCCTGCTTGTGTTAGAACAATGTCCCCCATCCTTTGCAAAGATGCCCACAACCCAGTGTCTGGAACCTATGAACATGTTACCTTGTACGGCAAAGGGGTTTTGCTGATGTGGTTGAGTTAAGGATCTTGAGATGGGGATGATCCTGGATTATCCTGTGGGACTCAATGTCATCCTAAGGGTCCTTATAAGAGGAAGATAGGAAGGTCAAAGAGAGAAAAGAGACGAGATAATAGAAACAGAGGTTGAAGTTACCTGCTTTTGGGATGGAGTGGCGGGCCACCAGTCAACGAGGCAAGTGAGCATCTGAAAGCTGGAAAGTGTAAAGAAACATTTTTCCCCACAGAGTCTCAAGAAGATAACTATTGACATGTTGTTCTTCGTCCACACAACCCCTTTTCTGACTTCTGATCTTTAAAACTGTAAGAAAATAAATTTGTGTTGTTTAAACTACCCAATTTTTGGCAATCAGTTGTAGCAGCAATAAGAACTTAATATGCCCAGGAATAGATCATTTCTTTTTGCAACTTGCTTTTTATTTAGATATTCTCATCGCAGGGAGTGAGGGCTAAACCCCTAGGCTCTGGTGTTGGAGGACTTGAATCCAAACTCTACTGAATAGCTGTATGCGCTGGGTAAATTACTTAACTTCTTTGGATTTCAAATTACATTTTGGGTAAAGTGGATCCATTCCATAAGATCATCATAAGGATTAAGTGAGTTAGTGCAGGTAACACCATAGAACAGCCTCTGGCTCACAGTAACCACTCAACAAACTGTAGCTCATATTGTATGTGGTTGCATATTTCAGCAAGTACTGGAGCTAGGGAGCAGAATTACTTTGAGAATTCTCTGTGGCTGCATCTGGGCTGCTGCTGCCACAACCATATCAATTGCTTACTATTCAGAGATTGGGTCTTCTGAGCACTTAGACACCATCCTGTGCTCCTTGGCTGCAGCGTTTGCAGCCTCAGGGAAAGCCCCCGTGCTTCCCTGCAGCTGCGCATCCTTCCTTGGGAAGGGTTCTTTTTTGTTCCTTTCAGTCTCTGAAGAGACCATCAGAACATTGGTGCCATCTGGTTTTGGTAGTTCTTCAAACCGAGTTTCACTTCTGTTTAAAATACTCCAAGTCATATTTAAAACAATTTGAAGACCAGCATGACTATACAGTTTCTGATTTACTCAGAGGGAGAATCATTTCCGGTGACCACCTCCTTCCCCAACCTAAGCTGAAGCGTGCCTAGGATTTTTTTTTCCCTAAGACCCCAGACTTTGGAGAAACTAAGCCAAGATCTGTGAGTGGCCACAACCAAGCCGTGTGTGTGTGTGTGTGTGTGTGTGTGTGTGTGTGTGTGCGCGCGCGCATGCAAGTGTGTGCTTTCCTGCCATCTGGGAGATGTGCACACATTAGCTATATACATTAGGCTTTTGGAGTTCTACCTACAGCAAGAGTAATATGTGGACTTTGTAACAGAGCTTCAAACTGTGTGTTGTAGGCATTCGTAATGTAAATTATATTTCTGGAAGGAAAGAAAACATTGCCTGAACCCAGTCACACAGATTCACATTTGCTTCCTTCTAAGAGTTTTATAGTTTTGGTCTGTGTTTTCAGGTCTTCGCCCACTCTTATGTTCATTTTCTATACAGCTGGAAGTGTGGGCTCACGTTTATTTATTTATTATTTATTTTGCGTCTGCATATCTACCTGTGTCAGAACCATTTGTCAAAAAGACTATTCTTTCCCCCATCAAATTGGTGGGCACATTTCTCAAAAATCAGTTGATCATAAATTTAAGGATTTGTTTTTGGATTCTAAATTCTATTAAACGGATCTGTGTGTCTATCCTATGGACGTAGCACCCTGTCTTGATTATTGTAGCTTTGCAGCAAGTTTTGAGTCCTGCCACTTTGTTCTTCTCCTTTTGAGACCGTCTTGGTTATTTAGGCTCTTTTCAATTGTTAACTGAGTTTGAGTTTAGCTTAACCATTTTTTGCAATAAAATAAAATAAAATAATTTGCAATTGGGATTGTGCTATAGCTATAGATCATGTTGGGAAATATTTCCATTTTAATACTAAGTCTTCAGTCTGTGAACACAGGATATCTTCTCATTTATCTAGGTTTTCTTTAATTAACTTAAAAGATATTCTTCTATTTTTAGCATATGTTTTATACTTCTTTTGTGAAATTTATCCAAAGTAAAATTTTTATTTTATTTTGTCTTTGTTGTTTTGAGGCCAGGCTCACGATGTGGTCCAGGCTGGCTCCACACTCCTGGGTTCAAGCAATCTTCCTGCCTCAGCCTCCTAAGGCACCACCATGCCCAGTTTTAACCAAAGTATATTTTTATACTATTATAAATTGAGTGATTTTCCGATTTTCATTTTCAGAGTGTTCATTGCTAGTGTAGAGAAATACAGCTAACTTTTGTATATTGATCCTGTATTATACAACTTTGCTAAACTCATTTAGTAGCTTTAATAGATTTTTGTAGACTCCTTAGAACTTTCTATATACAAGATCATTTTATCTGTGAAAAGTGATGGTTTTACTTCTTCCTTTCCAATTCAGATGACTTTTATTTCTTTTTCTTGCCTAATTACCCTGGATAAACCCTCCAGTATGATGTTTATTAGAAGTTGTGCGGGTCTCCTGCTCTTGGGGGGAAGTGTTTCATCTTTTATCATTAAGTATAGTGTTATCTGCGGGCTTTTCTTAGATACCTTTTATCAGCTTGAGAAAGTTTCCGTCTGTTGCTAGTTTGTTGAGTGTTTTTATCATGAAAAGATGCTATATTTTGGCAAATGCTTTTCCTGCATCTATTGAAATTGTCATTTGGTTTTGTCCTTTATTCTATTAATACAGTCCATTACATTGATTAATTTTCCTCTGCTGAACCAACCTCGTGTTCCTCATGAGAACTTCCATTTCTCCTGTACAGCTCTCATTTTACAATGATGCCCACGGTATTGGACCACGTAACCTATGAGTCACGTAGATCATGATAAATCCTGCCTGTGTGATCATTTGATAGCTCTTGGCTAGACTTTCTGCTTTGACCAGAGCTCAGTCGCACACAACTCCTTTGAAAATGATGTGTGGGTCTTTGAGGCAGATTGCATGACTTTGTTCCAAACTCTAAGGATGTGCACAGTGACTGTCCTGTAGGGGCTTGTCAGAAGCTCTGTATGGTTCCTTTCCCCACCACATATCACCCTAATGCCAGGAAATCTGCTGGGTGTGATGATCCACCCACCAGGCTGTTTGCACCACAGCGAGAACTTGCTACAGAATCAATACTGTTCTTGCCCCACTCAGAACTGTCTGTCTTCCAGATTAAAAAGTCATAGCAGTATTATAAGCACAAAGTAAACTGCTTCCGAGTACCTACCAAGCCCTGTGCTTTTTTCTTTTCTTTTTCAAAATGCAAAATTTTGTTCTTTAATTTAGAGAGGACACCCTAGCATGACTCAGACCAACATGGTGGATCCGTGTGATAATCTGTAGCATGTCCACATTCCTTCGAATGATGTTATGATGGAAAACGGGAAAGCTAATAAAACTCTGTGGCTACACTGCTTACTATTGTCCATCCCGTGTGAATGGGAGCTGCTTTTGGTTCCCTTCACTGATAGATCCATAAAAGAACACACTGGTGAAGAGCTGTGTACCGTGTGCCCAGGACTGTGATATCTGCTCTCGCAAACATATCACCCCTGACCCAGCAGCTGCAGTTTGACTTACAATTTAGTTAGGTCTGTGGTGATGGTCCACAGATATCCCCCCATGTTCTAGCTGGCTTTTTTCAGAGATCATACTGGTGTATTAGATGAAAATGTTCTGGAAGCCTTCAGTCTTGCACTATCCCTTCCACATCTTTGAGGCTCCCCCAGGAAGGTCTGGATTCCAAATTTAAAAAGGAAACTGAGTGCTGAGTGTCCCGTGGTGTTCTTCCTTCTCTCCCACACACCAGCCTCCTCAGAATCTGAGCATGACTGAGCGTTTTCTGTCTCCCACCATGGTTGACTTAGATGCTTGTCCCTTTTCTTTTCAGAAAGATCATGTATAATGACAAATCAGCATGTCTTCTTTTAAAAATAATACCAGCTCTGGTCATCATCACAGATGGTGGGATCATGTCTGACTTTCCTCTCAGTTTTTTTTTTTTTTTTTAAATCTGTCTTCTTCCTCTTTTCTTTTTTCTTTTCTTTGTGGTGTTGGAGACTGAACCAGTGCCTCGTGCATGCGAAGTGCATGCTCCACGGCTGAGCCACATCCCCAGCCTTCTGTCTTCTTAATTCACCTAATAGCACTGTGGTCCACATTAGCCTTATATTTTGAGGACATGCCACTGTCTTTGAGGTTCCCGCTATTTCAACCACATTGGCCAGTGGGGATCTTTAATAGTAAAAATGTAAAAAAAAAAAAAATGTCATAACATCTAAAATCATTTGTTCGAAGTCAGTAATAAAAATTTTGAATCTAAAAAAAATTATGCCAATAAACGTGTTAGTGGTCAGCCATGAAAGCTATAGTGAGGTGTGTCTGCCATGGCAGGATCAGGATTCGCCTCAGGGCAATTTCCTGTGGATCCTGTTTCTTAAATTTCGTCTTGATTATTTGTCTACCGGCAGTAAACCCAAGTGAAAGAACCTGAATTAACTCACACCTCATTCATGCCAGTCTTCAAAACCGAGTTAGTTTTTACAGGACTGGTTTAGCTGAAGAGGAAAAGGTTCTTTACCTTACTGAGGCAAATGAAAATTTAAAAAGCAATGTGATTCCTATTTATGCCCACCAGATTGGCAATGATAGAAAAGTCTTTTAATGCCCATTGTTGTCCAGGTACTGGGTGGACTCTCATATGCTACAGCTGGGAGGAAATCAGTGCTTCCGGGAGCAATTTGGCAATTTCCGCATGCCCTGAAACTGGATGTAGCTTGATACACAAATTCCTAAGATGCTCTTCACATACAGACCAGACAACATGTATTCACATTTTTCTATGACTTTTAAAAAAATAATAATAAGTAGAAGAAACCTGAGGGTCTGTTAACACATTATGGACAGAAGAACGTGAACACAGGTCCATGTGTCAACATGGAAAGGCCTCTGAATCTTTGCATGAGTAAAGAAGAAAACCACAGTGACTATATTTGTTTCCTGTAATGATTTATCACACATTTGGTGACTTCAAATAACAGAAATTTCTTCTTTCATGGTTCTGGAGGTCTGAAGTCCAAAACCACTGGGTCAAAGTCAAGGTGTTTGGGGGCTGCGCTCCCTCCCAAGGCTTCAGGGAAGCTCTGGGTCTTGTCTCTTCTGCTTCTGCATCTTGGCTGCATTGCTCCCATCTCAGCCTCCTCCTCTTCAGGATGAGTCAATCATTTTGAAGGATATGTGCGATTACATCTAATGTCTAGCAGGGCAATCAGGGACTATCTCCCCATCTCCAATCCTTAACCTAATCCCATCTGCAAAGACCCGCTTTTCTTCTAAGACAGAATTTACAGGTTCCAGAAACTGCTATCTTTGGCCTTTATTCGGTCTGCTGTGGTTACCTACAAAGTGATATTATTTAAATGGCATTTTAAAGCATGTACCATATTGTTGTTTATTTGGTCAAACTGTGAGTTGTCCACCCCTCTCAAAGTCCTTTCTCGTCTTTTTCTCACCCTCCCTGCACTTAGAGTGTCTATGTGGACAAGATTAGGCTACCGGATTTAAATAGAAACTTCCAACTAGCTGCATGCACTGGATTCTCCTGTCTCATCCTTCCTGTGAACAAGCCACCTTCAAACAGGGACGCCGCTGTCATGGGCACCAAGAGAAAAAATTAGGAGGCATCTGAAGGACCATTTGGAGCAGAAATAGTTCCCTTTTATTTAAGCTGGTATGTTTTGAGCTTCTGTTGCTATGACAGTCTTATCTTATTTTAACAAATACCCATGCAAGATACTTATAATATTTTGCTCATATATATTAGTAAGAGAAGCACAAGGGGGTGATCGTGCCCTATTGAGCAGAATGGAGTTTGCAGGCAGCAGGATGGCAAGGAGGATCTGTGGAGGGTACGCAGGAAGCTTCAGTTCCTCTGTACAGTGTTTCTTTTGTTCAGCTCACTGGTGTTTATTATATTATTCTCTATACTTTTTGAATGCCCGAATCATTATAGTAAACAAGTCTATACTAATAATGCATACAAGAGTAAGAGTTAGAGATGGGGAAAATGATAAATCGTATTTGGATAGGGAAAAAAATCTATATATTAATGTGACAAATAATCACAGGTGAAAGGCTATTTGATTGTATTAAGCTTATTCTGTAATAGCCTTTCTTTCATGGGGTAATGATAAGAATGAATCACTTGTACAAAATTTCTTCCCAGGGGTTCAAGGGCAAGACTCTGCCCAGGGGAAACGTGTGCTCTGAATGCACAGATCTCTGACTTTCTTAGTGACTGAAGAGCTTCAGGCAAGGAAATCCCTTCAAAGAAAAGGTCAGGGAGTCCTGCAGAGCCCTGGCACACACAGTCAGGAGTTTTAGGGGTTTCTGTCCTCTCACTGATACTTAGCGCTTTTGCTGGACACGTGTGCAGTGGGTGGAGGTTAGTGAGGAAAGGAAAGCGTGTGTAATTCACATTCAAGAGGAGGAGGGTGCTGAGAAGACTTCTGTGAGTCTTGTGCATCGGAGGCTCTAGGCAGAGCAGAATGCTTAGGAGAAACCAACTGTTGCTTTATAAAGAACTGGCGCACAGTTCTCCAGCAGTCCAGGTAAGAAGAAACCTTGAGATCTGTAGTCGGCCATGGAGATGAACACAAATGTTTGGTGTAAAGGGACTCAAGGTCCAAGAACGAAAATTCCCATCGGACAACTCAATGCTCCAGGAAGTCTCCCTGGGGCCAGATGGTGAGCTCCAAGAAGTTCATCCTCCTTGGTCCTGTCTTCCTCTGTCCCTGGCTCTTAGAGCCACAGGCTTGCTGTATTTTTTTTTTTAAATTTGTTCTTTTTAGTTATACATGACAGTAGAATGTATTTTGACATATCATACGTACAAGGAGTGAAACTTCCCATTCTTGCCATTGTACATGATGTGGAGTCACACTAGCCATGTATTCTTACATGAACATAGGAAAGTGATGTCTGCTTTATTCTAGTGTTCTTTCCCACTCCCATCCGCTCTCCTTTTCCCCCATTCCCCTCTGTCCAATCCAGTGAACCTCCACTTCCCCCATCCCCGCTTACTGTGAGTCAACATCGCATATCAAAGAGAACTTTTAGCCATTGGTTTTTGGAGGTTGGCTTATTTCACTTAATATGATAGTCTCCAGTTCCATCCATTTGCCTGAAAATGCCATAATTTCATTCTTCTTTATGACTGAGTAATATTCCTTTGTGTATATGCACCACATTTTCTTTATCCATTCATCTACTGAAGGGCACCTAGATTGGTTCCATAGCTTAGTTATTGTGAATTGAGCTGCTATGAACATTGATGTGGCTGCATCACTACAGTATGCTGATTTTAAGTCCTTTGGCTATATGCCAAAGAGTGGGATAACTGGGTCAAATGTGGTTCCATTCCAAGTTTTCCAAGGAATCTCCATACTGCTTCTAGAGTGGTTGCACCAATGTGCAGTCTCACCAGCAATATATGAGTGTACCTTGTTTCCCACATCCTCACCAACATTTATTGTTACCTGTATTCTTGATAATTACTATTCTGACTGGAGTGAGATACAATCTCGTTTGATTTGCATTTCTCCAATTATTAGAGATGTTCAACATTCTTTCATATATTGGTTGACCATTCATATTTCTTTTTCTGTGAAGTGTCTATTCAGTTCCTTAGCCCATTTTTTGAGTGGGTTATTTGTATTTTTTCAGTGTTAAATTTTTTGAGTTCTTTATATATCCTGGAGATTAATCTGAGGTGCGGGTAGCAAAGATTTTCTCCCACTCTGTAGGCTCTCTCTTCATGTTCTTGATTGTTTCCTTTGCTTTGAAGAAGGCTAGCTGTATTTTTTTTTTTTTTTTTTTTTTTTTTTTTTTTTTGGGTGCTGGGGATCGAGGGCGGCTTGCTGTATTTTTAAGCAGAGACACCAATGGGAGGAAACCCCCCCATTATCTGTAGTCTTGTTATAGTTGTTTGGATACCCTAATGCCAAGTCTATCTTCTCTTCCCTTTTCTGAACTGCCCTCTCCTCCCTAGAAGCCCCATGACGGCACAGTTTCAACTATGGTTTTTTGCTGCTTCTCTGACACATTTCCAAGGAGCCTTTTTGAAATCAAAGCTGTACCTTCTGGGGTAGGAAGAACGGCACATGCAACCTATACCAACCTATACCAACTTATGCATTGCCCACTGTATGCGCCTTTCCAATCTGCCTGAAAGTCCTTGGGATTCCTAGAGTGCTTTTCTCCAGTCACTTTGTTAATATTTTGTCTGATGATTTTGCAGATGCCCTGGTTCTATAAAGTGAAACAAAGTTTTTAAAATGCCATTTCCTTATACCAACAACATGTTCTACACTCTGATGAATCACTGTTTCACACAAGCACCCAGTCCCTCCTGCTACCTCGGCCTTTAGAGGGATTCTGATTTTAATTCTTAAAGTACACCCTGTAAATGATCATATATAGAGGGAGAGAGAGAGTAAAAATATTTTAATGAATTAGTTCTCCAAGGGAAGGATGTGCAGAACTGTGTTAAAATGTCTCATCAATTTGTATCTGATATCCCTTATTCTCATCAATTCATATCTGAAATCGTCTTATTCATTCACTTCTTTTGATACATAAGGAAATTGAGGCCCAGGGATGTGGTAGACCATGGGTCAGGGGGATGACCTGGCTTTCCTCTGGGCTTCTGCTTACGTAGTACTACTTGGAACACTTTTTCAGAGGGCCGACCCTTCCCACCCCACCCCCACACTTTTATCGGTCCCTCTGTGCATGGAAGTCGCTTCCGCTGGAATAGTTTTTGTGAAAATTTCAGGTACGGAGCACCCTGTGCTTAAGGCTCTTAGTTTTCCCACCCTGGGTGCATTTGGCTAGTTCACCTGCAGCCTCAGGTCCTGGACAGTGGGGCACACAGAGCCTTTCTTTTGCTTTCACGGTGTGACATGGGGCTTCCCATAGTACCTGGCACTGATAGATGTTGAAGATACCTTGAGGCATTGGCTCCAAGTGCCCTGAGCTCCCAGAGCAACACCCTTCCACTTTAACAGATCCTGCAAAACTTCAAGCGTGTACTTTGAAGGGGGATCTTTCTCCTGGATATTTTGTAAACAAAGAGATGGATGATCTGTTTTAGAGTCCTCAAGTTGCCTTGGCAAGAATCTGGAAGCACTCCTGCTGATCCTGGAGCAGCTTGGAGAACTAGCCAAGCCATCAGACAGATTGTTCAGGAGCAGTGGCGTGCTGTGTGGTGTTCAAATACGACATGCCACAGACTCCATGCTGCCACCAAGAGTCACTTCCACAGGAAACGGTCTCACTGAGATTTTCAGATAGAACTTCTTCCCAATTATGCTTTGTGGAGGAGCAGGCCATAAATCACTTAAAAATGCTTTACCATTTTCTATCACACTGGAAATCCTTTGTTATTTTCTAGCATTTCATCTACGTCAGTTGTTTACCCCGGATTATGATACCAATGCAAGGATATTCTTAATGAAATGTATTTATTATTGAAGATTGGCTGCTTGATACTCCCTAGTCTTAAATGTCTCAGTTTAGTCTATTACTCTGTTTAGCTTCTGCAGAACATTTTGGAACCTGACAATTCTTTTGCAGTTTATCTAATGTTAATGTCTGAACGAGAACACTGAAGCCCAGGACATTTCAGTGGTTAGTGGGATCACTGACCACTGGCTTTGCTCTCTTGATCTCTATTCAACTTCCTGGGTCCCTCCTTGGCACCCACACTGCTGGCCGGGTGCTCACTCAACCCAGTTCTAGGTATTGCAAGTTATCAATCCATACAGAATACGATACCTGTGGACATTGATCAGCTCCATGTGTAATTACCAAGGACATCTCAATTTAGATAGTTGAGAAATTACTGTTCCTTTTTGTTTCTTCAGCATTATAATAGTGGGTTTTAATAGTGTGCTGCACCTATTCCAAAACAATAAAGAGCCAACCACGAGGATATATCCACTGCTGGCTTATTCTCTTCAGTTCAATTAATTCACTTGAGTATATGTCCATTACAAGGCCCCATGACAGCTTCTTGGAGCTACGAAGATAGATGTCATGGGAATTATATTATTGACAGAGCAGCTGATAGATTTTCCTTCTCCTAAGCTCCTTCTACCTTTCCCCAAGGATTACCGCCATTAGGTTCATGCTGAGAAGTTATTATTTCCTAGAAGGAAATGGCAAATACCACCTAAAAATGAAGTGCCTGCGTAGGAGCTGAGCACACCTATTCTCTGGCCCCACCAGAGCACAGGGTGTGGGAGGTGTGAAACACACCACGTATGGAGCATTGCACTTGTACAGCCAGTTTACCAAAGATGTGATGTCCACTTGTGCTTCAGTTAAAATACAACTGAATAAAATACAGCTCAAGGTGGAGCCAGCTCAACCAGGCAGCATCTGAAAATCACCGAATCACCAGGTGGTGACAATCATGCTGGAGGGGGCGTGGAGCTGAGTACCCCAGGCTCCTGCAGCACCTCTCGACAGGCAGAAACCAACAGCAAATAAGTCCCAAAGACCTTGACTGGACCACAGAAAAGACAAAGAGCCTGCTAGAGACTGTTTCCAATGCCTCCTATGACTGCAGACTATGGAAAGCTGGTGACGCTATTGGCCATCAGCCCTTTGACAGGGGATCCATGGCCTCCCTTGAATGGCAGGCAAGTGGCCATGTTATTGGAGATTCAGATCAGCAACAGGGCAAGTTTCCATGATAAAAATCTAGGCTACAGCCTTGTAATGGACTCCCGATCGTCTTGACAAATGTAACTTGGCGTGAATGATTTACACGGACGTACCATTGTGAGAAGGGGGAGTCCAGCAAGGGAAATGAAAGTTCCGGGCCAGGGCATTTGGTTGCTATGGAATAGCGGTGTTGGATTGCTGTGGATATGAGGGAAGTCTGACATACGAATAAAGGAAAAAGTAGAGAAAACGCAGGAAGCAGTCATCCTAGAAACCCTGGGTTCATAAAAATGCTTGTCATTTAACACCGTTTTTGCTTCATGTTGACTACAAGGGGGATCAAATCTAGTCAGTAAGAGAATGTCAGATGCTTTGTTTATTCATGTGTTGATCCAATATGTATTTACCAAAAGCTTTTTGTGCCAAGCATTGTTCTACACTCTGGACATGACAAAGTGGAAAAAAAGAAAAATCCCTGTTCTCATGGAATTTGCTAAGTAAATAAAGATTCTCTCTGGTCTTTGAATGCTTTTGTTTTAGTGCACCAAGTGGACCTGGCATAGTATAAAGCACAATGCCGATATGGTAGTCACTTGTGTCCTGCAGACTAATGCGGTTCATGCACTCCCTAAGGTACACCTGGGTGATCACTCAAGGTGCCATGTGTTTTCCTTAGGAAATGAGAGATCATGTCCCAATACTGTTTATGCAAATGTGATCTCATATAGGTTCAGAACAAAAAGTGGCCCCCAAACTGTACATTATCGTGGGATCATGAGTTCTTTCATTTTCTATATGAGTTTTTCTGCTTTCCAAGTTTTAAACACAGAATGTGTTTTGCTTTGGTAACCAGAAAATGCTCTTTTAAAACTATGTATTTTTGCTTATTCTTTAAAAAAATAACATTTGCAAATAATTGCAGGATTAATTTAATCTTTGCAATCCTTTCCCTCAAATATTAGATAAGTAAGACTTCTCTAATTTACTGGCTCATGCATTAGAACTATTAGACAGAGTTAGAATTGATAATCCTAATTTATTAGACCACATACTTTACATCAACTATATTCAATCAACTATATTCAATCAACTATATTCAATCAACTATATTCTTCCCTTATGAGGGAAATTAATGTTATTTTCCATGTTTTGGTTTGGCCTCACCCAAAAAGGGAGCACTAAAGCAAGGACATAAGTGTTGAGAGTTCATCTGAGAAGTGAACCCCAAAAGCACAGTGAGGAAGGGCGGGGATCAGGGAAACATACAGCCTGCACCAAAGAGAAAGTCCCCACTGGGGTCAGTCCTGTCAGGACCCCGAGGGAGCAAGCAGAGCGTATTTGACAAGTGTTCCCTCAAGAGGCAAGGAACCTACCAACCCGCATCCCACATTTGTTAAGGGTTGCTTCTAAAGTCATCAATTTCTTACCACTTCCTTCCTATCCTACATACAGAAAAAGCACCTGCTATGACCAGAGAAAGCCCCAAGTTAGGAACCTCTGCTTAAGTAAGGATGCCACAGACAAGCTACGGGAGACCTCGAAGGTGAACTGAAGGGGACAGGGGTGGGCAGTCACCAGCAGGTTGGATACACTCTGCAACAGCTCTAAAACCCCAGTGGCTTTATACACTAACGTGTTCATTTTGCTGAAATAAACTCCTTTGCATGTCACACAAATATGTTGGGCAACTCTTCCTCAAATCCAATTCATTGTAGAGTCCTCGCATCTCAGAGCCCTCTGCTCCCAGCCTAGAGATGGGGAGAGAGGGTGCAGAAGATGAATGCAGCATGGGGTGCTGTGTGGCCCTGCCTGACAGCAGAGGAGGCCACTTCAACATGCATTCAATTTCCCAGGACTCATACATGGGTTCCCAAACAACTGTACAGGACTTTTGGAAATACAGTCTTCCTCTGTGTTCGAGGAGAGGATGAAGAAGTTGGTGAACCGCTAACGATACTCTGATGAGCTTCTTGTTTCCTTGTTTGACCCACAGACCAACTCTGAATATCTAGTATTTAGTGCATGCTGTAGCTTTCAGAAGATGAACTTGAGCTTTTTATGTAGACCATTTCAGATGCAATTCAGTCTATGAAATTTTAAGCATGGAGGGATGTTTTAGTCAGCTTTTTCATCTCTGTGACCAAAAGAATCGACAAAAACAACTTAGAGGAGGAAAAGTTTATTTTGGCTCATGGTTTCAGAGGTTCAGTTCATGGTCTGCTGACTCCATAGCTCTGGGCTCAATGTGAGGCAGAACATCATGGCAGAAGGGTGTGGCAGAGGAAGCAGCTCAGGACATGGCACCAGAAAGCAGAGTGAGAGTGCCTTTCACAAGACAAAATATAAACCCCAAAGCCCACCCCAGTGACCTCCAGTCACACCTTAACTGCCTACAGTCACGATCCAGCTAATCCATATCAGTGGATCAACACATGGATTAGATCACTGTCTCAGATCACAGTCTCATAATCTAACCATTCACTCTGAGCATTCTTGCAATCTCACACATGAGCTTTTGGGGGACATCTCATATCTGAACCATAACAAAGGACATGATAGAGAAATGATCCATATTCATGCTAAGATGTAACAAGTGCTCTAAATGAAATCAGAACAACCAAGAGCCACGTCTGGAAGAGTTTTGAAAAAGTATGTGATTTTGGATATGTTAGCATCTTGACCTAAAAAACAATAAAATCTCTTTTAGTTGTACTATTCTATGATTGTATGTATTCTGTGACTATAAATATATACATATACCTATTTGTCTATATATATATATATATTTTTTTTTTTTTTTAAGAACATAGAGTTGTCCTTCAGTGTCCTTGGGGAATTAGGTCTAGAACGCCTCTCAGATAAACAAATCCACAGATGCTCAAGTTCCTTACAAAAAATGGTGCAGTATTTGTATCTAACCTACACATCTTAGCACTTCCTCCCACATATTAAATAATCTCTAGTTTCCTAGATTATATCTAATACAAAGTTTATATCTCACTTCATCCAAGTAGATTCAACATTTTAGCTGGGTACTAGGCATGTGGAAAATTCAACTTTTACTGTTTAGAACTTTCTAGAAAATTTTTGTGTTCCTTGGTTGGTCAAATCCACAAATGGGTAATCCATAAATATGGAGGCATGGCTGTCTATGTTTACTTAAAAAAAAAAAAATATATATATATATATATATATATACAATACTATATTAGTTGTTTTGACTTTGTGGCTAAAATACCTGACATAAACAACTTAAAGGAGGAAAAGTTTAATATGGTTCAGTTCCAGAGGTTTCAGTCCATGGTTATCAGCTCCATTGCTCTAGGCCTGAGGTGAGGCAGGACACTGTGGCAGAGGAAAGCTGCAGCCGGGAAGCAGAGAAAGAGAGAGAATGAAAGGAAGGGGCCTGGGAGAAGAGAACTCTTTCCAGGGCATGACCTCAGTGACCTACTTCCTACAACTAGGTCCTACCTCCCAACAATCCATTCACATTATTAGAATTAATCCACCAATGAGGTTAGAACTCTCCCAATTCAATCATTTCTTAAAATCCCCACCTCTGTACATTGCTGCATGGGGGATCATGCTTTCAAAACATGAGACTTTGGGGAATGTTCCAGATCCAAACCATACTAAATACACACACACACACACACACACACACACACACACACACAATTATACATATTTAAGAAGGCCAAGAAGGGTTAGACTAGGCTAGAATTTCCACTCTAGAATGTTCCATCCTAATTGAATTATTCTTTCTATCAGTCTTCTTATCTTGCCTCCCCTTCAGAAGTGCACTAATGCTGTGGCTCCCAGGCTAGTAGGCAGGTGTGTGTCTTCAGAATTGAGGGACTGCTGGCAGCTGCCATGGGTTAAATCCCCATTCTAGTAGACTGTGGTTGAAGAAACAACACAGGTCTTGTTGGGAAATCCAAAGAAAGCACAGATCTGTAGTCAATCTCATCTCACCCGCAGGGCCATGAGCATTTCTCAGTTCTAATATTTCTCGGGTGAGAGGGGCTTTGGCTATTTATTATACACCAGAGACCAGTAAAGCACATAACCAATTAAAAGTCTAAATTTTCTAGCTAACAGAACAGTGCATGGTGCCAAAGGACAGGGCTGTCTTTTTTTCAGCAAAGTTTACACAGTCAAAGAAGTGGGGTGAAGGACCATAATTTCAGGCAACTTAGCTTAAAGAAGTTGACATTATAATAGAAGTAGTCATTCATCTGTAGCCCAGTTTATTTCAGAGACAGATTGCTGGGTGTTGATTTCCTATCAGGTACGTGAACCAATGACCATATTTGATAGCTTCAGTGACTTTTTCATTCTTCTTCCGTTTATTCATGCACTCCTTTTTTTACTCATTCTTCAGAAATTTATTGACTACCTGTCATAGACTGGATTCAGTGCAACCTCTTTTGGTTGCTTCTGTCTGGACAGAGGGACTCATTAGTTCTGGTCAACTACTGTGGGTTGACCTGAATTGTTTTCTGAGTAGCTGTCTATGGAACAAGGACCCGCCTGACTACTGTCCCCAGATAACCCTGTTCTATGAATTAAAGCCATATCACTACAAACTAAATTTCTATCTTTTCTCTTCTGTATCACAAATGACTGAAATACCTCTCAGCAATGATTTCCCATAATTCAACAAGGACATGGGATCTGGTGAGGCATAAGGAGCTAACAGAATTAAGGTGTGCTAAGTGCCCTTCTAAAGCATATCTCACATACCAACTCATCCAGTCCTCCCAACAGCACTACAGGATAGACACCACTGTAATTCCCATTTTACAGAAACGGAAACAGATGAGAAAAGATGGTTTTCCGTTTAATGGAGGAGCCACTTAATCTTCTTGTATTGATAACACAATTGCCATTCCATGTTATTCTTTAGAAAAGAGCACTATACCAAAAAGAATACCTTTTTTTTTTTTTTCTGCAAATAACTGGAGAGTTTGAAGTCCTCACATTTGACCAAAAGTATAGAGAGGGGGCTCTACTTAGATCACACTGCTTGATATACAGGAAAACTATTCATTTATTCCTTCATCCAAAAAATATGATCATTGCCTCTTCAGTACTGGTATCTGGGATTCAAAGATGAATAGGCCTTGAGGTGCTCTTAGGTGATAGGAAAGAAGATTGTGTCAACAAACACCTGCCACAAGATGGGATAAGAGCTACAAATACAATATGTGGCAGCTAGGAAGGGGGAAGACTGGAGGATTAATGGGAATAATTAGTACTCACTGGTCACTAATTCTGGGCTAGGAACTGGCCTAAGAACTGAACACGCATTAACTCCTCTAGCCCTTAAAAAGTTCCTATCATGCAGGTTTTATTATTATGTTATTATATATATTTATTATTATTATTATTATTAATAATAATATTATTATCCTAACTGAGGACACGAGGAGAATGTACCAAGAAGTTAACGGGGCCAAGGTTGTTGGGAGAGGCAATCCATGAGCCCCTAGTGTTCTTTCATGATCTTTCTGGGCAGACCCTGGCTGCTCTTCAGCTGTTTCTTAGGATAGTATTTGCACCAAGCAACCTTGAGAGCTGAGGTAACAGCTCCCCAGGGCAAAGGGCAGGTTGTTTATTCCAAGCTCTGTGTTCCTTCCCTCTAGGATGGGCCCTTTCTACCACTATTAAGACTTGGGGAATGGGGAGCAACACAAATCAAGCTCAATAAGCTGCTTCTGCCATAAGTTAACCAAATCTTTTTCTCTGACCCAGAAGTCTAAGTCTTCTGCCAGCATCTGTGAAACAGTAATAGGCTAACTGGGTTGTTTGTAATAGGATAAAATCTCAAATTCTGCATGGTGGCTCCATGCAGAAGCTGAGGCGTGAGAATCCCAAGTTCAAAGCCAGTCTTAGCAATTTAGCGAGGCACTAAGCAACTTAGCGAGAACCTGTCTCAAAATTAACAAAACGAAACAAAACAAAACAAAGAATGGCAACTTTAAAAAAGAGCTAGGGATATGGCTCAACAGTAAAGAACCCTTGGATTCAGTTCCTGGTACTAAAAAAAGAAAAAAAAAAATCTCCAATTCTGTGTGGGGACTCTTGACAAGCTGATACAGCCAATGAGTGGTGGAACCTGAATTTGAACCTGGATAATTTCACTTTGAAGTCCGCAGTTTCAAATACTACTAATATTGCATCAAAGACAAGCAACTAATTTTTCTTAGTAGGTTAAAGGCAGGTTTTTAGAAAAGGTGGCATTTGGACGGGATTTTAAAGGATAAATAGGAACTTAACAGAAAAATATGGGAGAAAGAACATTCCAGAAAAGAAGTGATGTGTACAAAGGCTCTTCTGCCAGGAAGCACATATCATGTTGAAGACCCTGAGGGAACCCTGTTGGGAGACTGGAGTGCCCAGTGGAATCCTTCTGGGGACTGGGGTAAGACCAGCAGTTGGAGAAATCGGGAGAGGCCAGAACACATGGGCCTGGGTGCCCACTCATCTCGTACAAATCACTGTAAGGATCAAAGGCAGGGAATTGCCATGATCAGATTGATCCGTGTTTCTGAAAGATCCCTCTGCAGTGATGTGCAAGACGTACTGGAGAAATCAGGGAGGGGACGTCAGGAGCAGTTGGAGCAACCTAAGTAAGATGTGATGAGGGCCTGAACTTTGCAGCATGTGCAGTTGAAGTGCCAATATTTTAATTTAATGCCTAATGAGAGCACTGATTAGCTTGGAATTACTCCAGCCAGAATGGTTGTGTGTTTAGCTCCCAGTCTCCACCTTTGTACTTCATTACAGAAGTGAGAGATCAACTGAATAAGCCACCTCATTTCTGTCAATTCCAGATAGAAGACACTATTGAGAAGCTGGGTCTTTGCCACCCTAAGGCAAGAATAAGCACGGGGGATCCTATGGGAGACCACCACGGCCTGGAAGGATGCAGAGCAGAGAGCTTCAAACCTTTATGCTCATGTGGGCAGAAGAGCATACCCCAGAATCACATGTCGTTCACTTCCTTTTCTCCTCTTTTTATAGGAAAGAGTCTGATAATAATAACGTTACTGCAGAAGCAAGTTGGGGGGTATTCATGACAGTGGAGAGCATTATGAATTTATTTGCTTCTCCAATGAGAGGTGGACAATTGACTCTTGGTTCCCAATGTTCACATATCTTTAGGTTTAATTATGAGAAAACTGTAGTCCAAATATTGTTGATGACAATATGCTTGACTATGTATTGTAGACTTAGTAAAACAATTCGTAACAAATGAAATCAATAACAAACAAGCTATAACTTGAGGCTAAAAAGCAATAAATACAAGTCATTGAAAAATGTACCTGGGATAGTGTACTTTAAATTACCTAACATCCATTAGCCCTTTCTCCTTCCTACAGAACCCAGAATTCATTGAGAAATAAACTCTCCTCTACAAAAGCACACTTGTTATGAGAGATGCCTATTCCTACCTTGAGGTGGGAGTTTCTAGCTTGTCTACTTAAGTCCAGTTCTCCCGGCTGTGATTGGTTTAGGCACAGGCAGGTGGCAAAGATTCTTCTAGACACTGTTGTGTCTGTGGGTAATACCTGGAAATCCTTTATCCACCTACAACCTTGACACCTGTCAACCTGAGGACAAAACCCATACAGAGATGAGGCAGAGACAAGAGAGAGGAAGCAAAACTACCTTAACTTTGTACTTGGCTATTGTGTACGCGTAAAAGGAAGGTCTAAGAGCTCAAGGAAGGATGTCCAATTTTATACCAGCTCTTGGCAGAAGGTAGAGTCTAAACAATGTTTTTTAAAAATTGCTCTAAAAATAACCAGGGACATCCCCCCACTGCAGAGTTGCTGGTGGATAATGTTTCCTACAGTGAGTTCCCAGTAAGAGTTACACTGCTACTTGTTGAAGTACAGATAAAAGTCACTGCTAAATGATAACTACCAGGGGTCAGGTTACTACACTTATGGTAAGTTAAAAAAGATTCCCATAAACTTATTTGGATAAGATTTAGAATGTACAAAGTGGTGAAAAGTTCCTTACCGTCTTCTCAATTACTGTATACGGGCTTTCCCTAGGACTCCTCCTTTCTGTGTTCTACATTTAAACATTTGGACTGTCTCATCAAAGCCAACAATCTGTTCTCTTTGATGGGTAATATTTAATTCTTCCTGAAGAGGGTTTGTGAAATTTTTCACAATTTTAATTGAAAGTTAACTCGTCCTCATGTACAATGAGGAAACAGTTGCCTAGAGGTCTGAAACCCTGGGATATAGTCTAGTGTTCTCTTCCTCTTTTGTACTGGATTCTTCTCTGTGCTTTAATAGGAAGTGTTTGTGAACATTTAATTAAACACTTAAATTATAAATTAACATTTATTAAATTCTTGAATAAATTTATCATGCATTTAGTTCTTTTAATATTCACAAATGTTAAGTTACCAAAAATCTTAGATTAGAAATCTTCTTGGGGGCTGGGGTTGTGGCTCAGTGGTAGAGTGCTTGCCTTGCGTGTGTGAGGCACTGGGTTTGATCCTCAGCACCACATAAAAGAATAAATAAATAAATAAAATAAAGGTATTGTGTCCATCTATGACTAAAAAAAAAAATACAAAATGTTTTACAAAAAGAAACCTTTGTCTTAGAGGAATTATTTCAATTCTGCTCTTTCTAGTTGCAAGGTATAGCGATTTCCCCTTATTTTAGTTGATGATGTCATCACAAGTAAAACAAAACAAGAACAACGACAAAAACATAAAATAGAGGATTCAGGTAAATATATCAGCCACTGAAGAGCCACTACTCAAGAGAAAAAAGAACAATGGCTTCTTATCAGCTGGGACACAGCATTCGCATTAATGACCCAGCAGGAACTCTGGGGACCAGACATCTTTTTGTGTCCCCGGAACTGGACATTTGTCATTTTTCACTTGTAATGGTGACACTTGTGACTGTTTAATATCTGGTTTGCCCATCTGTGCCAATAGAATTCCTGGTGATGATGGTTTTTCTTTCAGATCTCCTAAGTCTTCTGGCTTGCAACATTTATGACGGGAAGTCAGTCATCATTGTTGACCACACCATTATTCCTTTGATTTTTAACCTTTTTAAAAACTCCGATTCAATAGAATAATTTCTATCAACCTGTGTTCAAATTTACTAATGCTTTCTTTTGAAGACTTACACTACTATTAATGCCATCCAGTGAATTTTTTATTTTAGATATTACATTTTATAGTCCTAGAATTTCCATTTCATTCTCTTCTATAGTTCATTTTTCTCTCCTGAAATATCTCTTATCTTTACACATTATAAATTCTTAGAAATTCTATAATTCTATAAATTCTTAGAAATGTTTACAATTAATGATTGTTTAGAAATTCCTGTGGCAGATTCCAATGACTGGGTTTAACTGGATCTGCTTCTATTGGCTATATTTTCTTTTGATTATTGGACGGCATCTCCTGTTTCTTTGTATGCCTCAAAATATTTTTTTTTTTGGCCTCTAAGTGATGCATATAAAAATATAATGATGATTGAAGCATGATAATGCTTTTATTTTATTTGCCAGAGAATGCAGGCCCTTTTCCTCTGCCTGATTCCTTTTAGAGTCTGACCTGGATCTGGGCAGAAGCTTGATCAGTTTGTCATCACTTATTCTTAGACCAACACTCTCTCACTGCTGCTGTCTTGCGGTTATCATTCACATTTGAGCTTGTGGGCTTTCCATTTTATGCTTTTAGGTTTTTTTCCAGAACTCAGTAGGGTTCTGGAATCCAAGCATTATGTGAATCCTTGGGTTGTTATAATTCTGCTCTCCATTTTAGCCCTTTCTTCACTGACACTTTTTTGTCAAAGTTTGAGGGTAAGTTAGGAATGTGAGTTATCGGCCCAATTTGGTTTCACAGCTGAGACACTCATCCGGCCCAAGCCACCCTTCCAGTCCTCACTACCATCTGCAGCTCAGCTGAATTCTTCTCTCGTCAAAGTCTCTCTAATGTGGACAACCCTGCCATATCTAGATCAGAAACTCTAGTCAGGAACGAAGCTGTCCTGGCTGTCTCTTGACCAATGACGGGCTCATTTCTCTGAGATTCAGTTCATTAAGCCTTCCTTTGTCCCCTGATCTTTGTTAACCCCTTGGGAAAGTGTGATTTTTATTTTCTCTGGGGGTTTCCGGGTGTTACCATGGAAACAAAGGTCTTTCATGCTCTTCTGAAGTGAAGCCTGAATCAAACATTTAAATTAAAAAAAAAAAAAAAAAAACATAAAATCACTAGAAGACTATATGGGAGAATTTGTTTTTATGCTTTTGGAGTAAAAGTTCTTGTAAATCAAGACCCAAAGTTTGGAACCTCAGAAGCCATAAGGAAAATTATTTAATCAATCTCTCTTCTCTTTTTCTTCCCCACTTCCCTCTCTTGCTAAAACACACACACACACACACACACACGCACACACACACACACAACGTATCTTAAATTTTAATATAGTAAAAATACCATAACAAATGACAAACTGAGAAAAAATACTTGCTACACATAAGACAAAGTGTACTTTTAAAAAACTAAGAGAATTTTATACATAATATAAAAATGGAGAAAAGTGAGTAGTTGACAAAAAAATCATTATAAACAGAGGACCAGCACAAAAAGATGCTCAAACTCATTAATAATTAAGAATTATAAATTGAATTGAGACACTGTTTTTATCTCTCAATGTGACAAAGTTTGAAGCTAGCAAGACTTTGCAAATCAAGCTCATATGCACCTTGTATGGGAGTATAAATTAAAATATCCTCAGATGTGTTGGTTTCATGTTAACTTAGAGTGTTATTTGGTGATATTTAACAAAATTAGAAAATTAATATAATTTTTGACACAGCAATTTCAATTCTAGGAATGCATTCTATAAATATGCTGAAAATGTACGTAAAAGCATAATCATTGTTGCATTGTTTGCCAGAGCAAAATCTGAAAATAATTTTAATATCCATAATAGAAACTGATTAAACATTATAGTGTATCAGAAATTAAGAGAGCTAACTGTGTTGATATAGGAATATTACTAAGGTATATTGTCAGTAGTAAAAAATCAAGGCATAGAATAATATCATTTGTATATTCTGATTCATATAAAACAAAGAAGATTTTGTGTCCATAGGGCTAATATCTGGAAGGCACACAAGAAACTGCTGAGGAGTAGGACTAGGAGTTTGGGGTGGGAAGTGGATTTCTTTTCATTTTCAAACCATATTATTATTTGAACTTTTTAGTGTCAAAGACCATGTTATTTTCATAAGTGAAGGAAGTAAGTTTCACTCTGTTATGGAATAGGACGTCTAGCAATGTTTATCACTAGCTGACTTACACTGCTCTCTCAAAGACATCTCATATTCCCTTTTGAAAATCCTTCCTGAGCCTGCTACAAAGCACTTCACATAGGAGAAGCAATGTGTGAATCAATAAACAAATGAAGTTGAATTTATTGACAATTTATTGTTTGAAATATGCAAGTTAGCAGAATCTTCTGATAACCTCTACAGTGTTAATAAATTTAGCAACCCTCTTTCTTAGAGTTGGCCAGATAATAACTTACGTTGCTGACTTCAGCAAAAAAGCTAGTAGTCATAAAAGCTTTGAAAAAATGTAAGTGGACTTTTGTCTTTGGGTGAGGTTGACCAGTTATTCCAGAAGGAAAAAAAGGATGTCTTATCTTATGAACTGTAGCAGCATTTTGGGGATTAGGAGACTTTGCTACGGGAATCAAGATTTGAGCTCTGTTGTCTACTGACTGGTTTGGAGGTTTATATTATTTATTTTTCCTTTTGGGGTCTCATTTGTAAAACACTGATGCTTAAGGTTGTTAATTTTCCTAAAATGACATAATTTAAAAAAGAAAAGAAAAATAAGCAACACATTCAACATTTTAGACTTATTTTTTAAAAAAGTTTTTAAAAATATAACAATCCTAATGCTCATTCACTTTGCTAGAGGGATCCACTCCGGCTGTGGACCTGGGTTCTTCTGAGCTTGGGTTTTGATCATCCGGGGAATTCTTGGCTCTCTAAGCTTTGGCCTCTGTGATCACTGGCAGTATATAAGCTCATAGAAATACATTAAGTGCATGTTTCTGGTTTCACACATTATCTATGGATCGATAGATGCACACACCTAAATTTTATGCCAAATGTGATCTTATTCATTCAGGTGGAGAGGTTTATCTGATGAGGTCACCCAGGTCATTATTCAGAACTCCTGAGCTTTTGCAAGAAGCTACAATAAAGCCCAATTCTTTTTCCTAAAACTTCAGACAAGGTTCCCCAGTGAGCCTGGGGAAGGCCATGCCATTGTCAGAAAAGCCATTCCATATCTGTGCCTCTGACGCACCAGCCCATAACTACTGAACTCGGCCAATTTGCTGCGATCCGCATCGATTGTCTGCTGCACGGGGCTCTGCACTGGGGACACCGTGAAGACCAAGAGTGGCTCATTCCGGGGGTTAGTTTAGCTCTAAAACTGGACAGTGAAAGACCATTTATCAGTAGGTGAAACAGAACCGTGCTGGAACGGAGCCAACAGGAGTTCAATTAGGCGGAGACAAATGGAGGGAAGGGCCGGCGCCGGCATTGAGTGCAGGCAGCATCTCCTTAGAAACGGCCGCTCGGCTGCAGCGCTTCATGCTCTGCTGATCTGTCCCCAACCCCATCCTGCAGAGAAACCACCGAGGGACAAAACCAGTAAACCAAGGCAGCTTTCTCTGTCACAGGAAATAAACCTGTAGCGACGCGGCAGGCTTAAATATATTTTAGGATAGAAAGGCTGAGACTGGCTTGAAGGGAGCAATTCTGTTTTCTTGGCTTGTTTGCATGTTTGGCAACAAATATGAGTGAAAAAGCCACTTCTTCCAAACACAGATAACATTTTTATGAAGTCATCTTTCTGTTTCACTGGATCAATGGTTTTCCCAAAAGTGGAACGCCTAATTAAATTAAAGCGTATGAGGAAAAATGAGAATTTCCAATTAAGTTTATTTTTGTCCCATCTTTTAAAATCCACCTCCCACATTTTCTTGGATCTTTTGTTATGTTCCTAGCATACTAGCATAATAGTGCATGGTCATATTCTAAAAATAAATAATTATGCATTTAATAGGAAGCTTAGGCTCCATCAATTTTTATTCATTTACTTTTATAGGCTGGGTACCATCCAATGAAAAATTCTGGAGGCCATTACTTTAGTACCTACAGCCTGAATCGTGGCTTCTGCCACTTGCTCCTTCCTACTTATAAGGTGACATCAAGAGACAAGGAAACCCTGGCTATGGGGATAACATGAGTACCTGTAACCCAGACAAATGTTATGAATTGTTTAGATTAAAAAATATAAAAAGTAAGAGCTTAAGGGGGAAAAAAAGGAAGATTTGATACAAGTTAAGAGTATAAATGTTTAAAGTAAGGAAAGGAATTTAAACAAATGTATATTCCAGATTGCATAATGGTCTTCTGACAAAATGTCGTTTTAAGAAATTACCCACTTTCTGGCATGGAGATATCCTCCAGTTGAGAACTCTGGTTCCCGCCTCCTATTTCTCTGGTGGAGGATATCCTGGAGGGCTGAGTGCTTGGGAAGTCAGCTTGCAGATGGTTTGCTCAACCCACTGGGTACACCTTGGCCTTCCATTCATCTCACTTAGAAGTTGTTGGACTTGTTTGTTAAATGGGGTATTTAAATTCTGGTTTCTTCAGGCTATGAAAGAAAATAAATAATGAATTGTGACGCCAGGGAACGCACATGGGCTTTGGAAGAGCTGACCCCTGTCCTGTCGGCAGAGCAGCTGCTGATTTAAACTTCACGGTGTGAGCCGTGAAGACCCAGGTATTTCTTCCACTTCACCCAACGCCTTTCCACATTGATGTGCAGCATTGGAGTCATGGGCTGGACTTCCCTCATTAGGTGTCTTTGGTTGATGCTTCCCGACTCCCTACCATCTCAACTCCTTTACCTCCCAAGTCCAAGAGCAGCCTGGGCTGCAAACTAATCAAGCACTTCAAGAAAAGTTTAATCAGGAGAACATTTGACAGGGAGGTGATGAGACTGCTTGCAAACTCAAAGCTGTGTTTGTTTTGGAGAATCCTGAATAAATGGAGCTGGAGTCACTTCCTGGATATGAAGACTGGGCAGCGGAATTAGGTGCAAAACAAAACCAACAACAGGAGAATCAAGTCCCTGTTCACTTGAAGCAAGGCACTGATCACCAGCTGGAATGGGGGCAGTCCCCACTGAGGTCACCTCGCAACTACACAGGGAGGTGCAAAGAGGTGCTCCTACCCAGGCGGCTGTCAGCCAGCTTGAGGTCAGATCAAATGTTCAGGGTTTTGTTGCTGCTTTTTACATTTCGACTATAATCCTCCTCCATAAATCTCCTTGCCGGCTTACTGTTTGGCTATAGTAGACTGATTGATTGTCCCCAGTTGCGGTTATATTTCATTTCCAGTTTATGACATATTAATATTTTACACGTTACGGGGATTCCTGGAGTGAGTGCCATTTTCAGAATGCAGGAAAGCCACAGTTGATCTGCAGGAGAGGTTACAGAGGTTTTGGGGAGCTTTTGAGTATAGTAAAGTATTCAGTGGAATGCAGATATCTGAAACAGAGGGGATTTGGGTTTTATTTTGAATTTTACTTTGAAGTGGGAATTCTTGTTTTCAAACTACTGATGTGAACTATGACCTGCCTCTTCAGGCCCCCAAACGATACCAACCTTGAACAGAATACCCTCCACCAATCTGCTACCGATTCTAAGAGGCCTGAGTGAACCGAGGAGACTGTCTACATGGTTTTAAAGAGGGAGCAACATGGGAATAGTAAGAGAATCATTCTTCTTCCCTGCCATCACCTCTATTTTCTCAGGATGCTTCTAGGAATTGAAAGTGTAAATTACACTGGTCAAGCGCTGATGGATCACTTCATGGCAGGGGGGGAAATGGAGAGAGGGACCCTACAGTCTCCTTTCCCCATTTCTGGTCTAATTTTACTTTGGTTCCATTTTGCAAACTCTTCCCTAACTTCCTAATCAGTTTCTTTCATAATAGATGGGAGAGCTTTTCTGCCGAGAAAGCATACCAGGAAATGTATTTAGAGGCTAGAGCAAAGATCTGAGCCTTAGGGGACAAAGATCTAGGGTTGCATGCAAGGGCAGCCTGCTCTACTCCCAGCCCCCTGCAGAGAGCTTCACCAACTCATATGCTGGGAGGCACGTTCTTTATTGTCATTGTCACCATTTCTAGTTAGGTGACTGCTAAGCATGACCAGAACTCCCAAAGGCAGTGGAGAGCAGTCGAAAGAACATAACCCTCAGGACTTATCAAACTTCGCTTTGAATTCCAGGCTTTGTGACTCATTAGCAGGCAGGTCATTAGGCTTCTCCAAGCCTAGTTTTCTGATTCCTAAAATGAAGATGGAAGGCAAGCCTTTCTTGTGGGGTCACTGACAGTGTTCTATTAAGAAAGCTGGTCATGTGACATGGTTGCCAGAAATGAGCAACTCAATATTCAGACTCTTAAGCAAATAGTCAGATTTCTCTCTTTTAGGGAGAGTGCAAAGGAGGAGGTGATACATTCTTGGAATAATAATCTCAAGCCACAGTTTGAAGATCTGAATAGCACATCTGCACATTTAGAGGATCTTTGATAATCTAAGAAGTGTCACATGTTTTATGAACATCAGCCTTCCTACCTCTCCTGTGTTTGATCAGCAGACAGACAAACTAACCAACCCTGACAAACTAACAAATAAAATCTTACATTCCTTAGCTACTGCCAATGTTTTAAGACACAAAAAGAAAAAAAAATCATAAAGAAAAACAACCCCCCCCCACACACACCTTGCCAAGGCTTACAAAAACTATATAGTAGGTGCAGAAAGTTTCCAAGCAAGAGATTTCTCCATACCCCAAATTATTTTGTAAGGTTTTTTTTTTTTAAAACAGAAAAATATGTTCCTTGCTTGAACCAATTTCCATGTTAAACATCTGCCTTCATCACTCATTTTTATTACCAGTCTAAACACAGTCTGTTTCAATGGAGGCCATTTACAGCATACAATAAAACGGATTCATTACTCATTTTCCTCTTATTATCTTTCAATTGCTCCAGCTCTCGATACTGCTTAAAGTGGACATTAGACCCCAGTAGCCAGTATATTACAGGATGCGATTGATGATGATACTTAACACCCTCCAGCACACAGACAGGGGACTAACAGCACTTTCCTCACTCCCGGCCTCCGCTGCTTTTCATCACATTGGTTCCATTTTCATCTCATTAAACTCCTCATTTTTCATAGGAAGTTACCCTCTCCTATTCCATACCATGTCTCCTTCTTGGTCTGCAATGGCCCCGTTCAGTTAGCTTAACAATTTTCCATTAAAAAAATAAGTGTCCACAGACACCCGCTACATTATTCACATAATTAAGTATAATTTCTCTAGAAACAAACTGACAACAGACACTAAAAATTTAGCTGGAGATTGAATTACAGTGCTTCATGCTAGTGATATTGGTTTAGGATGACCCTCAATGGTTATGTCACAATCCAAATAGAGATGATAGTCCCAAACTCTGCCCTGTCATTTATTGCATGGCTTATTAGTTTCTCAAAGCCACCTCTACTTCCCCTGGATGGGTTTCACCACCTCATATTATTATTATTATTATTATTATTATTATTATTATTATTATTTTGGGTATAGGGAATGAACTCAGGGCACTCGACCACCGAGCCACATCTCCAGCCCTATTTTGTATTTTATTTAGAAACAGGCTCTCACTGAGTTGCTTAGCACCTTCCTTATGCCAAGGCTGGCTTTGAACTTGAGATCCTTCTGCCTCAGGCTCCCAAGTGGCTGGGATTACAGGCATTCACCACCATGCCCAGCATAACATTTATTTTTTGATACAGCTTACTAAACTTAGAATTAGTAGGTTCCAGAAAAATCAAGTCTGGGGTGGGGAACACTGATTTTAGTAATTCAAGTTAATGTCACTTCATTCAGAGATTTAAACAATTACATTTTTGTTTATAATAAACATCTGGCTGTTTTCTCTCTAGGACTCCAAGCCATGTATAAATCTCATGTTCGCTTAGGGTTTACTAAAGTGTAATCATTTTATAGCAACCAGGATTGGAATCCCCACCTACCGTTCACCATCTACAGGACCCTGAATGGAGCATCAAAATTCTCTACATTTAGTTCTCTAAGCATATTGGATGCTTCATAAAGATTAGCTGTGGTGTCTGTAGCCACTAGTTATTAGGTGGCTACTATGTGACATGCTCTTTCTTTTTTCTTCCTTTTTTGCTCACTGGGGATTGCACCCAGGTCCTTGAACAAGCTAAGTGTGCACTGTAGCACGGAGCTGCACCCGTTTCACTGTGTCAGGTGCTATCCTCACCTACCTTTACAACGTTCTGTATGGTTGGCATTATTTTCCCCACATTACAGATGGGAAAAACTAGCAAAAACAAGTTGCTGATACATTTTGGGACTGGGTTTGGAACACATGCTACCATCTTCAATGTCTTGGATCTTCCTAATATACTGTGTAAAAGCTCAAACCCTAGTTCTGAGAGAAGCACGTCTTGAGTTTTGAAGACTTTGGAAACTGTACCATAAGTATATGTTCATTCCCCACATTTGTGTTTATTGTGCTGGTGCACCAAAAGAAGGTCATCCAAGTGGGAAGTGTTACTAGTGATTAATAAGAACCTTGGTGCTAGCTTCTAAAATAAGTAATCCTGTATCTTGGGTTGTTCATTATACCAAAGGTAGGCAGGACAGGGATGAACAGCAGAAGGCCTGTACGGTGACATTGATATAAATGATAGCATGTAGTGAGAAATAGGGCAAGAAATACTCTTAGGGTCAACTTCAGTCATATGACTTAATTCTGCTTTTTCCGTGATATAAGCTGAGATTCAGAAAACGTGGTAGGGATTTATAATGGTTTAAACATCTATTTCCTTAAAAGGTTGACTTCCTGAGTCAAAAAGTTAACCTCGCTTTGATTTCTATCCTTGAATAAATCATTACAGATGAGATCACTTTTAAAAATTCAAAATGTGCACAAATGAACATCAAGTCGTTTTGAATAGAGGGGACATCTGGCAGCGTTTGGATTTAGAGCATCCCTCTAGAAATATCACTGATTTAATGACTCATCATTTGAAAGCAATGTGGCTGGGTCAGAGGGATTTTTAGCAGTTTTATGAGCAACTGCCCCTTTCTATTTTATGGGAAGCAGAAAGGGAAGGAGACGGGAAGGAAAAACAGAAAGAGTTGAGAGTCCACCATAAGACCCAGTAAGATTCCTTCACATTGTTGACTTTAGTTCTCCCAGCTGCCTAGGGAACTGACATCCCTTTAAGCCACTACCCCGGCCCAGCATCATTATGCCTGTTTTCTTCTTTTTCTACTTGGGCCCATCTTTTGGAACATGTCTTGCCATAGGGATTTGATGTACATGGCCATTTTCCTGACTACACAATAGACACAGTAACTTATTACAGTGTCCAATCCACCTCTCTTTCATCTCAGATTACAGTCTTGATTTCACCTGCTTCCTTTCCCCTCCCCTCTATTCTAGTCAGACTTCCTCTGACCAGGTTCTGCTCTGTAGGGTCCCACGGTCGCTTGCCAGTTCTCAGACTTGAAAACTATGGGATAGTATCTCCACAACTCAGTGAGGAAGATTAAAACTCAGAGAAGTTACAAAAAAGGGGGTGGGGGTTATTCATGGGGGCAGAAGGAGGACATCACAAAAGCATAAGGGGACTAAGAGGGTAGAAGGGAAGCAATGGCGGCAGAAGGGTAAAGAGAGGTATCCCAGAGGGACATTGATCAAATTATGTTGTATGCCTGTGCCAGTACCTCACAATGAAACCCACTGTGTTAGTCAGCCTGTTCACTGCTGTGACCAAAAAGATCTGACATGAACAATTTTAGAGGAGGAAAAGTTTATTTGGCCCTCACGGTTTCAGAGGTGTAGGTCCATAGATGGCCGACTCCACAGCTCTGGGCCCCAGGTGAGGCAGAACATGGCAGAAGGGTGTGGTGGAGGAGGGCAACTCAGGACATGACAAGGAAGCAGAGAGAGGTCTCTGTCTCCAGGAACAAAATGTATACCCTAAAGACACCCCCTCCAAAGACCCACCTCTTCCAGCCACCCTACCTGCCTGCAGTTACCACCCTGGTTAATCCTGATCAGGGCATTGGTGCACTGATTAGAATAAGCCTCTCATAACCCGATCGTTCCACCTCTGAACTTCCTTTTATTGACTCATAGATGAGCTTTTGAGGAACACCTCATAATTAGATCATAACGCCCACCGTTCTGTGTAATTAATATGCCACCAAAAAATAGTTGCTCAAAACTACATATCTACTTTCTGTGCCAGAATATGTCCTGAATTCATGCATTCCACTTAATTAACATATAAATAAAAGACTCCAAAATTCATGTTTTTAGAATAAACCCCCAAACGCACAGAAAACGCTACTGGTTGAATCCTCTATGGTGGTTCTGGCCCAGGGTCTCCAAGTCATCAAGGTCACCCATGCTTCAGGTCACCACGAGTGTAGAATAGTAGCTCATATGGATGCGACTGCAATTATTATGAGTTACAGTTTAAGAGAGAAAACACTTCCGTAAATGAATACATAATGGACCAAAATGTACCAATGATAAAGATTAGGGCAGAAGCATCTGACTTTGGATTATCCTTAAATTAAAAATCTGTGCAGTGAAATACCTGAAGGGAAGTGATCAATATGCATTCTTGTATTCTCTCTTCTTGTTTTCCCAGCTCTTAGGTCCATATTTCTATTTTCAAGTTAAGAAATGTAGGCCTTTATATTGAGATAATTGATATTTGACCAGCCATCCTCCCTGTAAAATGGGAGCAATCAGGAAGGTGTCAGTGTGGTCAGTAAGTGCTGGTTGACGGGGTGATGGATGGGCGGGAGAACCGTGCAACAGGCTGGTCCCTGCCACTGCTGGGTGTTCTGTCCTTTAGCCCTCCTTCTCACCTACTCCTCAGTGCCAGGCGTCCCAACTGGGTGCCCTAGGAAGGGAGTCTATGACACGAGCAGGGGATCCCAGTCTTCATTCGGTGTTGGTATCTCTGTGATCAGAAACATCCAGAGCTTTGCCATTAAAGAGATGCACGTTCATCAGCAAAGTCTTGCTAGTTGTGCAGCTTTGAGTGAATTACTAAACCTCACTCCATTTGTGTCTTCAACTGAAAAGTGCACATGATTGACTACCCCCCATGCTATGGGGGAGAATTTAACCAAAGAATATTTGTAAAAACTCCTTACTTTCACAAATAGACAAGGAGGACATAACAGTTTGGTTTTATTTATTTATTTTTTTGGTTTATCTATTGATCTTTTGTGATTCTGCGGTACTGAGGATCAAACCCAGTGCCTCACATGTGCAAGGTAAATATCCTACTACTGAGCCACAGTAGCCCTAGCCCCATAGTAGATTTTTAACACGTTTCCTTCCTTCTTCTTTCAAAATCCAGTGAAAAAGGAGAGACAAATGTCTCCTAATCCCAAAATGAAAACACATGCTCAGAAAACTCAGAACCATTGGTAGCATCACACAGATATAATCAGAGTACCATGGAGTGGCCAGCCCAGTATCTTTCAGTACTATATTTTCTGCCTCACTCGGCCAGGGAACCCTGGAGATAGATCGATTTCTCTTTATGATACTCTTACCAAAGGAGCCCATGGAAAACACGTTAATAGATTTTCCTGACTGTCACCAGAATGTGGAAATAAAACTGGACTGTTAACAATGTAAAATAAAGTTAAAAAAAAAAAAAAAAAAAAAACCAGCCAGATTCTGATTCCTACCTGCTGGATTTAGGATTTTAAATTTTATTAACCAAAACATTTTCTTAATTGCATGCTTCATTGGAGAACTATTGGGGCTATTTATAAAACACTTAGGTCCTTTTTAAAATACAGCAAGGATACAATTCTAACACTAGGGGTACGTTTCCACCCGATCTGATCTGCTGGTTACTTCAACAAGGAAAGCGTTTGTTCTCCTCTTTTCAAACACAAATATCTGCGTCTCTCTCTTCATGTGTTTCCCTCACGGAGTACTACTGCTCGCTCTTTGTTTATGCTAATGTAATAATCTGTCCCTAGGGAGTTCTGGCTAAACATAATATTAAATAGTCAACAACATAATCAATTATTTTACCAGCAGGAATGGCTTGTTTACTTAATCTCTCTTTTAAGAAACAGTCATTTCTAGAAAGGCATTTAATACCTTGCTTATTTTGACAGCATCAGGAAACTCCATTGTTAATCAGAAGCATGTTAAATCAAACAGACATACATAAAGGCAACAGCCAAGATTTGTCAGCTGGATTGACTTTTATAGCATAAAGCTGTAAAAACATTTTATAGGAGAGAAAACCATATAGCAGTGTTGGAAGCTCACACGGTGTGACAAAGCCCAGCCTCACTGAATCCAAAGACGGAATCATGCACTAAGTACTCAGTTTCATTTTAAGGCACTGTTTTAAGAGTACAGGAGTTCTTGGAAATTAAATTGTCTTGATGGGAGAAAGTATTAAGAATTAATGAGTCTATAGAAGAGATAAAAAGTCAGAGATTCTGAATCACTAAATGTATTGGTTGATTTATTTTGACAGGTGCAGTTTAGTTTTAATGATTTCAAATAACACTTCATAGTAGGATACTAAAAGTCCTGCTGTGTGTGGTTATGTGCATGGCAATAAAATCTTGGCAAATATGAATTTTACTATGAGTCTTAGTGGTTAAATCTTCATTAAGAATAACTTGTTCTTCAGGTTTGTAATCAGCAATGTGAAATTACACAAGTGTCTTCTATACTTGATGATTTGATTTTTTGAACATCATTATTTATCTCAAGTTTAGAATACAATTTCTTTCTAGGAATTTTACGTATGGAAAACAGGTTCTGGTGCCAAGTTTTTACATGACTTTGATATTTCACAATATGTCATGCATCTTTTGCCTTAGTTTCCCAGTGATGCAAATTAGGAACAGTCATTTCCTAGTGAGAGATTTCATTGACATCTGTGAGGAGCGTTAAAGTCTCTGTGAAAGGGCACTTCCAGGGAGGAAACGGTAGGCCTTGGAGATGAAAAGACCAGTGACCAGAGATTTCAAACATTGTGGAAGTTATTGAAGAATAAAAAAAAGTATCAAAGGAGTGTGATTATCTTCAGAAAGACAGATGTCACCAGACAGACTACAATAGAGTGAAGAAAGAGATATTAAAAGGGAGTTCCACGGAGCCTGGAGGGATGTAGGCCCCAGGCCATCGGCAAAACTGAGACTCCGATTGTAAAATCTTAATCAAATAGGACCACAAAGCTGAATGAAATGAAAGCAGTTCAATTGAAACCTAAAACTAAGGCTTCTAGTAATGATCACCAAACGTGTTCATGACCTCTGTTTTCTTTGTGCCTCTAATATCTCCTCTCTATACCACAGCATAACTATTGCTTCAGGCACCTCTGTTCCATTCTTCCTTGTAGATCCCAACAGCCAGACAATTGAGAAGTGGATACTGGATTCCCTTCCCCATCTCCCTTCCTTCCTTGGTGGTAGTTATGGGGTTGTCTACAAAAATTTAGCTTAAATGGAACTTTCCCATCCTCTTGCTTCACTTTGTGCTTGGTAACTCTTACTCTCAAGATGACTTGGTGTTTTTATAAAAACACCTCCCACATTGTGCAGAAAGCCTCTCCCTTGATGAGATAGTAGGCAATATCATTTTCATGTTATCGAAAAATAAGTAACTGAAGTCAAGGGTTCTTTCCCGAATCCGTGTGCTCTGATGCTGGATGATAATCCCTTAGCTAATGCTGATTGGTGATGATGTGGTGTGGAGTGAACATGTCCACATAATATGGACTTGCACTGTGACCCCCTAGGACTCTTGTGTTGGGGTGGACCTGGGGTCTGGAAATGCCTCGGGTTTGCATTTTTTCCAGGGTCCTGATCATTTTTAAGCTTAGTGTTCCTGAGGAAAACCCTAAGTAAACCCTCCAGTTTACTTGCCCTTCGTTGACTTATAATCACCAATTTTGGGCTCAGCTCAGTGACACATACCTGTAATCCCAGAAGCTCAGGAGGCTGAAGCAAGAGGATCATGAGTTCAAAGCCAGCCTCAGCAACATAGCAAGGCCCTAAGCAACTCAGCGAGACCCTGTCTCAAAATAATAAAATAAAAAGGGCTAGTGATGTGACTCAGTAGTTAAGCACCCCTGGGTTCAATTCCTGGCACCAAATAAAATAAAAATCACTAATTTTGAAGGTCACACAACTGGGCAGTACATTACTGATCCCTCACTGACTTTGCGGCAGATCACACCTCTGCCATGTGGGCTCTAATGACAATGCCACCTCAGGTCCCAGAGGCTGCTTTTATTGTAAAGCCCACTCTTCACTAGGGCTTGCAGATGGAGACAGGATGAAAACGCTTGGCATCTCTGCCTTCATACTATGTCTGTCTCCTTTGTTGCCTTGACCTTTCTGCTTAGCTCCGCATGTAGACAGGTTGATCATTTGAGAAATGTTTTGTCCAGAACTATAAGGCTGACTTCACCTGGACTTACCTCGTCTTTCTATCTCTCTTCAAGGGTAAAGACACCTACCCACCACCATGACCGGAAACACTAGGTCATGAGAGGAATGACAGGAGGTGGCACCTGGGCTCCTGGAAGATCTCCATCCATTCTCAGAAAAGACATGAATATTGCCCCCCTTTGTTAGCCTCTTCCTTTCCCCCATTGTCCCTGTCCTTTACCTGCCACCTCTCAGCCCCTGTGGCTGAGCAACTGATATGTGAGCAAAACTCCTTCTTCTCTCAGGTGTTGGTTTTCCTGTGGCATGAACTTCCGAACCTGAGTTTGGTAATGATAGAAAATTAGGAAATCTCAAATAATAAGTCATTTGAGCAGGAAAAAAGTTTCTTTGAAAGATGTTGTGGGTGGGGATCATCAATTTTAGAAACTTGAAACTCATGAGCAATTCAAGAGGTAAAGCTGATCAATCGGGCAGTCAGTGTGATCACGTTAGTGGACATGCTGGGTGTTCAGGAAGAGCTCAAAAAATACCAGCCGAATCCTTTACACAGGAAGAGATGTGCACAAATGCTGTTCCATGCTATTGGCACATTCAACAAGATTCTCTTACGCAGTTGGGATATGAATTCGGGCTGCTGGAATTGGATTATCAACCACATTTTTAAAAAGTTCAGCCTTGATACAAACTAACATGCATCACAATTTTTAGGCTTAATATTGTACACTCTAACTATCTGTAAGCATCCAGGGAACTATTTCCATTTTTTATCTCTTTCTAAATACTCATTAATCATAAGCCCCTCCCAAGACTTTAGAATGGAGACCCACCTTCCTTAAATAATCTACAACTGTTTGATCTGTCCCAGGGTGAAAACATAAATGCTTTTTTCTTCCAAAAGGAAAAAAAAAAATATTCTAACAAGTTCCTAGCTGATTTGAAACTGTTTGGAAAATCAATTGAGAAATTGAAATGATGGATAATCATAGTGTACAGCTAAGATGTTGCATTTAACATTTTTATTTTTAGAAAGGGATTACATTTTAAATATGGCAATAATTATCATATCATGGTGAAGACAGCCTAAAAAAATTTTTTTTTTCTGCAGTTGCACCTGAGGACTGGGGGGAAAAAATAACTGGGGTTACGAAAATTACTCTCATGAAGAGAATACATTTTACCAAAGAAATAGTTAGAGTTTGTAAGGGTAAAGCTGGTGAGGGGTATGTTAATTTCAGAGTTCAAGGGGGCACGTGAAATCTGAAGTTCCTTCCCAGTTCAACATCACCTATAATTTCATTTAAAGCCACAAAATTAACACAGAGCAGTGCACAATTCTGTATACAATGTGTAAAACAATAACTCTATCATCCATTTACAGTGTCCCATTTAGATTATTTTTAATTTTTTAAAGAAATTTTTAGTTGAAGCTGAACACAATACCTTTATTTTTATTTATTTATTTTTATGGGGTGCTGAGGACCAAACCCATTGCCTCTACCACTGAACCACAATCCCAACCCTCCCATTTGATTTAAATCTCATCTGTATCAAGAATTAGCCATGTGAATTTGACTCCTTCACATGACTCCATTTTTTTACCTCTAAAATAAGGGGATTAAACTAGATCAGTGCTTCTCAAACTCTAACTTGCAATTGAGTCCTCTGGGGATCTTGTTAAGATGTTGGTTTGCATTCAGGGGGTGTATGGGTTGGGGCTTGAGGGTCGGCATTTCTATCCAGCTCCACAGAGATGCCAGCTATGCTGGTCTGAGGATCAGTTTTGGATAATGGTAATTCATATTTTCTCATCTGTGTACAATGCTTCTTTAAATGACCCAAGTATTGCCTGCATCGTTTGTGGGTGTTAGATTACTACTTCTCATCTTGTCTTCTTTCACGACTTTGAAAAAGGCCCAGTTTAGGTTTTGCTTTTAGTCGTTTATAGTGTCTTTGGAATGTCTATCAGATGTTGGATGTAGTCAAGTTTTAATAAAAACCATAACCTTGGAAAAGAATAAACTCAGCTCAGCTCAGTTGAAGACCACAGACCCAGGCATTTATGTAATTACCTCACTCTCCAGCCACATTCCCTATGATACTTTTTAATGGTCTTTGACTACTCAATTAACACCCCATTAAATGACAAATATTCGCTATATTTTCTTTCAGTTTCTTGGACTTGTCACCTGCAAACGAGGCAGCTCTTAAAGTGTTTAGGGGAGGGAGGGTAGTCTGGATGGCTAGCCCAGAGCTGAGATTTGGAGTGCTCAGTTCTTCTGGGATGGTAAGGTAATTATCCCAGGCACCACGACGGCATTCTGTGCCTTACGAAAGTGCTGGGTTGATGTTTATTTTATCCTCTATAAAACATGGGCTTCCTAACGGTCATGATTTGAGGTGTCACAGAAAGCTTCTGTGTCAATGCAGTAATGTTTGGAGGTAAAAGGATTATATTGGGAGCTGTAACCTAATCAGCCTATCCTAGTTTGAATGCACTAACTGGGTGTTAACTGTAGAAAGGAGGGGTGTACCTGGAGGAGACGGGTCACTGAGGGCGTACCCTGGAAGAGTGCCTCTCCCCACAGCCTCTTCCCCTAGTTCTGTCTACTTCCTTGCCACCATGAGGGAAGCAGTGGTCCTTCACCATGCCCTTCCATCCTGATGTGCTGCTTCACCCTGGGCCCTGAGCAATGGATTCCACCCATCCTGGATTAACCTCTGGAACTCGAAGCCAAAATGAACTTTTCCTCCTTAAGTGGTTCTTGTCAGATTTTTTGGTCACAATGTTGCAAAGCTCATTAACACACGAATATAAGGAGCACAGCTCTGGAGCCAGGCTGCTTGGGTCTTGAGCCTGACTCAGTTCTCTATCCCATGTGATGATCTTGGGCAAGTTACTTGTTCTTTCTGTGCTTTGGTTTTTCTTATTTATATAAAAAAAAAAAAAAAAAAAAAAAAAACAAGTGGAAATTTTTCATAGACCTGTTCAGAAGACTAAATGAGGTCATTCCTGTCAAGTACTGAGAAACATAATGGTACAGGGAGTACAATAATTATTGGCTAACATTACTGCTCAAGATTCAACTGTCAAATCTTGTTTCAAACCATATTCCTGATTGTCAATGAAGCAAATATATTTCCTGCTTGTTGTATACAAGCCATTATTTAACAGTCATGATAAAAAGCCTTACAACTTATAAAATCTTGATAAATTATAAATATTAGAAATTAGAATTGTTCATTAATAGTTGTATCGCAGTTCTGTGAGGAAGAAAAAAGATGTACTTAAGGAAACACAGTAATATAATAAAGAAAGACTATTAGCAGAGAGTTGGGTAATATGTTAGAGTCTTTCTGTCCACTGCTCTGCAGACACACACACACACGCACACACAAAAGAAAGAAAATCCAAGGAGATGTGTTATATTATTGCTTCAGTTCCTGCATTTTGTTTAAAGACTTAATTATAATCTTCTTTAAAAATGTTTTTTTCAAGGTGGAGCTAATGTTATTGCTTTTCTGATCATGAAAGTAAATATGGACTACCTCAGGAAGATTAAGAAAGACAGAGGTAATGATAAGACAATTTCTGGAGGGAATATGTTCAGGAGGGAAACATTATTTATTACTCTGGTATCCTTTACATTTTATACTATGTGCAAGTATTTTCTATTATAATGCTTTTTTCCTAAATTAAGATGCATGAAGTCATTAATACATTATACAATACACAAAGTTACAAAGTAGAAAGTGAAATTTTTCATCATATTACTTAACATTTCCATACTTATGTTTTCACATTCTATGATTTTATGGATTTATAAATGTATTTGGTTTTAAAAAAATCATACTTACATAATGTTTTAAAAATAACTTTAGCATCAAAAATGAATCTAGAACAATTTATAATGTCTATATTTGTATGCAGATACCTTAGTTGATTTTGTCAACCCTCTGCATATGAGAGTTCTCAACAGTTCTGTTGCTGAATACCTTTATACATGCACATTTATGTAATTTTATTTTCTTAGACTGTATTAGATGTTCAGTTGGGCAAAGATATGTATGTAAATTTGAGATTTAAAAGAAGCATAGTTCTCTCTCCTTGGAAGAGGAAGTGCACTGTGGTTAAAATGTAGGAGCAAAAGGGATAGACTCACTCTTGCCTCCCCATGGCCGGAGGGTGTAGGGGACATTCACCTGCAGCACCATCTGTAGTATGCCAGGTGGGGAAATAGAAGGGACGAGGTTAGGTTTTGGCAAAAAATCATGATTGATGTTTCTGGTTGACTTTTCCTTTTGTTCTCTGCTTTCCCAAAGGAAATCTCTTGCTTCATCTTTGAAGCAGTTTTAAAGTTATTTCTGCTAATGGACTCATAACCTGTTAATGTTAACATAGCTAATGTTTATTTTAATGGTGAGAGGGTAGAATATGAAGGGGTTCAGATCTCTAAGTTTGGATGATACCTTGTACCAGGATACGGGAGAGAAATGGCAAATAATGAGATTTGTAAGGCCTCATGGCAATTTTAATCTGTCTTTGTCTCTCCTTTTTAACATGAGGAAATTTCACAAGCAGTGAGTAAGAGAGGAATCAAGTTTGGTCCCAACAAGTGAATTTTATCCACGCAGTGCACACTCAACTTAACATTCCTAATAATAGCAAGTCACAAATACATTGAAGATTCACTCCCTTGTTCACCTAGAGTCCAATCCCCATGGACTTACTCATTGCAACATCTCTTAGCCAAGAAGCCAGTCGGCAAGACAGAGGGGATTCTTCTCAGCTGCAGCCTCTCTCAGCTCCTCGGATGTCTTTGCATGTCCTCCGGTGTCTGATAAGCCAGAGGCTGGGTGGAAGTCGTTGCTGAGGAAGAGGTGGTCAGACTTCTGGCCTCGGTGACAACAGTCGATCAGCCATCAGAGATAGAGTGGACAGCAACCAGGCAGTCAAGAGACAGAGCGACGTGGAGTCCTCTGGTCACAGTGCTGCTGACAATTTGCTCCAAAAGTCCAGGGGTTTAAGTAGTGATTTTCAGTCCAATCATGCTCTGGTCTTCATTGATAAAGACCAGAACACGACTAGACTAGGAACTACCCCTCAAATCATAGATAAATGTTCATATTGGCGTTGTTCAGGATTGTCATCCTGCCACACAGCAAGTTTGTCACCAGGCACCTTTATGATTTTAGTTTTACAAGTCCAGGCAAATACCAAATACAGCTTATTATTACTACATAACACACAACTATAGTATTCCCATTATTTCCTTGTTTCCTTACGGGAAACAGACCGAAAGAGGGTAAATCACTCATCTAAGCTCATATAACTGGTGAGAGACTGAATGGAATGAGGAATGTAAACTTACATTCAGTGTTATGCACATTACAATTCCAATTCATGATTATGTGGAATTACTAAAGACTGGATAGTGGCTAGCAGGGAGGTTTCCATTATTATATTCCATTGTTACATGTACATGTACTATTACATGTTAATAGTTACCTTTGGGGTACTCGACACTCCAGTTCCGCCTACTTTTGCTCACCTACATATGGGAGAGGAAACATGGCTTGTGCTGAAGTAGCACTGACATATATGTGGCGATATTTACAACTGAATTGAATGGGAAGCCATTATTTTTGCTATTTAAGTTGCAATTTTTAAAATTTAGAATCTTGCTTGCCTGAGTGATATACCAAGCCTGGCTGTATGTATGGCCCTTACTGAGCAGAGTTACAGGGAAGACTTGAACTAACACCCAAAGTCAACTCGCCTCTGCTGTCCCCTGTGGGTGTCAGAACTCATGGAATCCATGAGGTTTTCAACGGATCAACTCTTTATAAGTTCTGTTGTGTAAAGGAGACCTTATAATCAGAGAGGACAGTGAAGGTAATGATGAGATGAGACTGGGATGATGCCTGCAATCTTCTCGGAAACCTACTAAAAGAAGAAAAAGTGAGAACTATGTGCTTTAAAGTTTGTTGTTTTTTGAAATGTGGAAACTTTGAGGGGAAAAGGAAGTCAATTTTCAGCTCTGGCCCCAAATCCTTCAATCCCTTCCTTCCCTCCCCTCCTTTTTTTTTTTTTTAAAGAATCAGTGGCAAGGATCACACAGCAACAAAAATAAATTTTAAGGCAAAGTGGTCAGTTTTTCATCAGCTCCTGTGCACTTGTAAACTAGGCTGCAATAACCACCTCCCTCTCTCCAAGTGGTCAGAAGGCATGTTGTGCTTGGAATATGTTCCTGCTTTATATACAAGTGCAGATCACATGAAATCTGTAGAGCTGCAGTTCAAGTCCCAAACCTTTGCTGGAAGACTTCCTTCCTGCTTAGAGGTCAGTCTTTTTTTGTTCTACTAAAGCTTTCAACTGATTGGGGGAGGCCTATCCACGTTAGGGAGACAATCTCCTTCACTCCAAATCCACAGATTTAGATGTCGATTTCATCCAAAAGACATCTTCACAGAAACATCTGGAATAATGTTTCACTAAATATTTGGGTACCAAGGTTCTAGCCAAGTTGACACATGAAATTAGCCATGACAGCTACCATCCCCGAAACCCCCAACACTAACACTTTTGCAAGAATGAGAAGAGGGCAGAGAAGTTAGGTACAACAATGGTGCCATTTATTTGCTCTTGGATTGTACCCCAAGCCAGCGGTCTAAGGATATACCATTGTCGAATGAATGAATGAATGAATGGTGTACTTCTCTTGTGATAAAACTGTCAAGCTCCTTGCTGTTCTCACTCCCCTCCATCACTGAATGTGAACTTCTTACCATGAAAATTCTTGGGCTAGAGTCCTGATGTTGAATGTTAGAAGAAAGTTAAAGAATCCCAGAATAAGAAAAAACATGAAAACATCATGAAAAGTCTACCCATCATTGCCCATATTAGCGCAAACACAGTGATACAGGCTACATTTTGGGTGAGTGTAAAGCCCGTGCCCCTGAGCTCTCTATTCTTTTTAACACGCCAACCAACGTGCACGCTTATTTCTTAAAGCAGCACAATCCAGGTTGCTTTGCGATGTGGCTGCCAGGGCACTGGCAAGTGTCCCCCCAACAAGAGCTAGGACTGAGGCTCCAGCGAGAGCAAAGATGACATTACCAACCGTCCACATGTGAATCATTATTTGAAGCTGGCAAAGGGCTGCTTCAGAGGCAGGTGGGAGAAAGATTCTGCCGGCTACTCTCCCACTCTTACAAATGTTCCCCATTTGAGAGTCACGCGGCAGACCTCAGCATCCCCCAGATTGCTCTGTCACTAAAATCTAGTTTCTAAAAATAGGATTTTATGAAAAGCTCATCAGCCCCTCACCGAGGCTCTCCCCTCCCCACACCCAGCAGGATGCCTCCCCCTGCTCCACAGCAAAGTGACACAAGGCAAATAAACCCCAAGAGAGCAAACAATGAGTTTGTGGAGCACATGGGTCACTCAGGAGCTATGTAAACAACCTTTGCTTTCAAAAAACAAAATCTGCTTTGTCCCTTTTCTTCCCAGAAGCTGAAAACAGGACAGAACTGTAATGACTTTCATACGATCTTTTTAAAGTATACACGTGATGATATCACAATCATTTACACAGGGAAAAGAAGACACATCTTGGCCTCGCTTACATTCGGGTCAATGCCGAAGCCAGGGCTTAAACACCCGTTGCGCACCCTTCATGACCAAATTCCTGTGACAAGTATCGAATTCAGCTTCAGGATTTTAGATAATGCATTTTTTCACTTCTAAAATTTTGCTAAACATTTTCTCTTACTTGACAAAGGGAACGAAGAAAAAATATCCAGTATTTTTTTAATCTGGAAAAATATTAGCTCATTCAACATGACTTATGCTACTGAGAATCAAGAATGAAAAAATCACCAGGACTCATGGCACATGCCTGTAATCCCAGAGGCTCAGGAGGCTGAGGCAGGAGGGTCAAGAGTTCAAAGCCAGCCTCAGCAAAATCGAGGTGCTAAAGCAACTCAGTGAGACCCTGTCTCTAAATAAAATACAAAAGTAGGGCTGGAGATGTGGCTCAGTGTTTAAGTGTTCCTGAGTTCAATCCCCAGTACCCTGTCCAAAAAAATAAAAATAAAAAAAATCACAAAGATATTTCTGTCTCAAAGAATTTCCTGGTTTTACAAATTTTCTTTCTTCATTTCTTTTTTCTTTTTCTTTTTTTTTTTTTTAGCAGAAGAAGGCACACCAATAAAACACTCGCAAGAAATATCAGCCATACTGAATTTTGTTGCTCTTTTCTTTCTATGATTACAAAGCATTTTGATGTAGGGGTACATCAATGAAAGTAAATTGGGCTGAACACAATGACTGAAATTGAGCCAACAATGACATACAAAGACCTGGGCTTCAGCCTTGTCTTGTAGCATGCCCAGGTGCAAGGGCCCGTGTAGACATCTTTATCAATGTTATTTTGCCCAGGGACTATCTTAGGCAAAATAGGTTGTTTACTCAAATTCACATGAATCAAGATCAAATTTGGTTCTTGGGACTTTGATTAGACTCTTCTATTTCTGAATTCCCGGATAGCCTTTTTCTGGGGTTTTCTTTGACTCTGATTTGGACTAGAATTGGAAACTTGGCTTATTATTAAACAAAAAAGGAAGAGTAAGGAAATGTTTATTTAAGTACTTTAAGTCAAAGGTCTGAACTAGTCCCTGGGGCGTTATGTATCTCCCTAATTCCTCTCAATTTTACTAAAAAGTTATGTCAGTTTCAGAAAGAGTAGATCTATTTAGGAACACTGTTGGGATCCAAATTCAAGTCTCTTTGTTCTTTCTCACTACTTTGGGGTGCAGTATTAGACTAAGGCTATCCTTAGGTGATTTAAAGCAATTAGTTTAGGAACGTGCTATTATCTGTTTTTCTAATTGGACATTAAAATTAGTCATACTTGTAGGGATTAACAAAGATTTGTTTCTCAAAAGTAATTTTGCGTTGGAATATGTGAAGGCTTTGTTTCCATTGAGTAGAATATAACTTAAGGCCCTTTAATATGCCATGAATCAGTCATTAGACACATTTTTGTTTTGGAATATTTTATTTACCTTTTAAGAAAGATAAAAAACAACTGAGCAAATAACACAAGGGAGAAGTTTCCAAGAAAGGAAGAAGGCCAGTATCAGAATCATACAGGGTACATGACCACAGTAACATAGAAAAAGAAATTTGGGATATAATCTGATTCAATCATTCAACATGTAATTATTAATTACAAATTCAAATATATTATGAGCTGGTAGTAAAATGTATGGACAGGTGGCAGATGAGAGATGGCAGAAATGGAACAAGAAATATTTTTAAATCCTCTATTAGATGGCAGTCCTGCTATCTCCCTGAGACAGAAATTTAATTTTTATAATAACTGGAGGGCAGTTATTCTTAGTCCCATTTTTTCACTAGAGAAACTGAGGTAGGGAGGGAACTAAGCTCTGATGGCAGAGCTGGGATTTAAGAGCAAATCCTTCTGGCTTCTAAGCCCGGCTCTTATCATACTGCGGGAGGGACAGATATGGTGTTCACAGATTCAGGAATTTTTTGAAGGCCTCTGGTGAAGTTGTCAAAAAGATAATGAGTAGTTTTAACACAACTGTTTGGCTCTAAAATAACATGAGTATTAGAATTTATTTATTTAGTCTCTGGGATCTCTATTCTCAATGAGAGTGAGGTTTAGGCATGAAGAAGCCAGGCTAGCCAGGATGCCCGAGTTCAAATTCTGTTACTAATTTTCACTAGGTTCTCACCCATAAGCAGGATGCTTAATTGTTCCAGCCATTCAGTGTTTTTATCTACAAAGTGGGGACAATATCGTTGTTCACTGTACAGGATTGCTCTAGGGTTAAATGAGTTAATGTATATTTAGCCCGAGGGCTCGGTACAGAATAAATGCTCAATAAATGTTCATCATTTTATTCATTCTGTAGTTTAAGGAAGTTTGCCTTTAGCAAGTTACTAAGTGTTTATTTGGATATGTTTGTAACTACATTTTCTAGATTTTTTTTTTTTCATTTATGCCTCCCCTGAGCAACTGATTTTTTAAATTTTTTATTTTTGGTGATATTAGGGATCAAACCCAGGGCCTTGCACATGCTAGGCAAGTGCTCTACCACTCAGCTATGACCTGGCCTGGCAATTGTTTTAAAAGAAGTTTTTTTTTTAGTTGTAGATGGACACAATACATTTATCTAATTTATTTATTTTTTCCGTGGTGCTTAGGATCAAACCCAGTGCCTCACATGTGCTAAGCAAGTGCTCTACCACCGTGCTATAACTGCGGCCCATGGCATTTGATGTTTGATTCAGCATAATTATAAACCAATTAAGAAACAAAAGTTGATAAGAGTGCTAAACCCTGAGAGTTTTCCGTTGAGTGAATTACTATATTCCTGTTGTTGAAAGACTTCAAAACAATGCAGTGCCACAGTTATGGGGACAAGGCTCAAAACCCATCCTGTCCTTGAGTTTCTACACAGGTGACATTAGTGATGAATGATGATGGCTGGATTCATTTCCAGACCAGATACTCACTGCAAGGCCATTAAAGAGTCAGCTACAAGACCACAGGTCCTAGGACACTTGCACAAAGCCCCTCTGCATGGGGCTCCTGCTCATGAAGGCCACCAGTCCAGTGAAGAGGACCTTCCCCCATTGTCATGGATACCTCCCAAACATTAGGAAACAGAGGCACAGATCCCTATAAAAATGAATTTGCTGAGTCAGAGCAGTTCAAAGATGGAATGAGCTCTCTCTGGAGGGAGCAAGGAGTGAGGTGTTCAAACTGAAACTGGATGACCACTTGTAGGAATAACAGGGAGGGTCAGGCATGGGAGAGATGGTAGACCAGATGACCTTTCGAGCCATGCAACCTAAAAATCTGATAAAAGTCAGGGGAACTGAATTCGATCCCTTGGGTTTGTTGTAATCTGGTAAATGGCTCCAACTGATCACTTGGTTGTGATTTCCTCTCTGAGAGTACTGTACTCCTTGCTTAATTTGGAAGTTAAAGTTTCTGTGCATGCTGTTAAATTAATATTGTCAAGCTATTATATAATTTTCCTTCCTTTCATATGGAGCCAAGACAGCCTTAGTGCCTTTGTTCTTGTTCCCCCTCTGCCTGGAGCATGTCCCTTCCTGGACTCTCTTCCAGTCCCCTCCCCATTCTTGCTATCACTTTCTATACCTTCTCTTTTTTTTTGAAAATTTTTTATTTTTTAAAATTTGTTCTTTTTAGATATACATGACAGTAGAGCGTATTTAGACATACATATGTGGAGTATAACTTCTCATTCCTGTGGTTGTATAGAAGGTGGAGTTTCACTGGTCGAGTTTCATATATGAACATAAGAAGTGATGTCCGATTCACTCTACTGTCTTTCTGTTCCCACCCCCTCCCTTCCCTCCTTCTCCTTTCTCTAATCCAATGAACTTCCATTCTCCCCACCTTATTGTGCTCTTTTAATGTACTGTTTTTCATTGTACCTACCTTCCACATGAGACATTATATATTCCTTTATCTTCTATCGCTCTCTCATAAATATAAGTACTATGGATCAGGACTCTGGCATTTTTGATCACTGTATTTCAGATCCTAGACCAGTGTCTGACACACAAGAAGTCTTCAGTTAATATTCATTGAGTGAGTAAATGTAAGCACATTTGTTTTTATTTTTAAATTAGTTATTACCTGCAATATCTAATTGTAAAGCATTTCTCTTCAAGAAATTGGTTTGGGAAAACTTTAAAAACCTTTGAGTTCCTCCCCTCCATGATATGAATATAAAGTAAACTCTTCCAAGAATTCAAAGACACTTGCAAGTGGAGAAGAAAAAAAAAAAAATCATAGCTCTCAAACTAGTCCAAATGATTTGTTTTTAAAATTCTAAGAAGTTTTACTTTTCAAAGAAACATTCGAGTTCTTTCTATGAAAGACTTCAGAAAAGCACAGCCCTTTTGTGAGGAGGATGAGGCTCAGAAACCATCCTGTCCTTGAGCTCTGATCCAGGGGTCTATATAACGAACATTCAAGGGGTAAATGATTTGATATGATTATATGTAAGTTTATTTAAATTAGAGTTTCCAAAGCATCATCTATAATCAAATACAGTAAGGACCTCATTCTTCCCTTTCCACTGATATCTGTGTTTTCCAAAATACTTTCATTAAAAACAAATAAAAGCAGGCTGGGGATATAGCTCAGTTGGTAGAGTGCTTGCCTTGCATGCACAAGGCCCTGGGTTCAATCCCCAGCACCGCAAAAAAATATATAAATAAATAAATAAAAATAAAAAAAAATACTATCTAGAAATATTTGAAAGCAAGTCAATATTTGATTCCAGTAGATGGCACTGCAAAGCAAGTCTTTTTAGATCTAATAACTCACTTTGATTGTGATAATAAGTATTGATTCTGTAATAAGATCATCTAAAGTGACTTCTACAGTGGAAACAAACAGGTTGGGGATTTTGAAGCTACAATGAGGCTGGAGTTATACAGTGCCTGGCACCGATACCTCATCTTATACCATAATCGGGAATTTACTAAAGTGCAGTTAAGTTGCCCACTGTGCTTCTACATAAAATGACTTTTTTTTTTTAAATATGAGATGTTGGTGACTAGTTTTAATTTGCTGAGTCTATTTTATCTTACAAGTTCAAGAAAAAACAAAGAGTTATGGAACTCTTTATACTTCTGTACTCTGCCAAAGTTGACCTCATTTAGGCCAGGGAACAAACACAGTGGAAAGAAGATTCCAGGGTCACAAAGCATAGGTCTGACCTGGACTTTGTGTGTGGGGGTGGGTTGGGGGGGTGCACAGGTGTGTGTGTTTGCCAATAGATACCTTTGGTCATGATGGATTCGATAAGACAGGGTAAATGGCTCCAGACAACACCAGCTCCACAACAAAAAACTGTCCTAGGGACAGTGGCAGTGGGTCAGAACTCAGCTTTATGCATAAAGGACCATACGTTTAAAATATAGTTTTATACCATTTAAAAGGGAGATTATATGTATCATAGACTAGAAATTATTAAATGCTATCATATATGTAAATACACCTAGAATAAAGTCTAGGTGCAAATTAGGTGTTAAGTGAATGCCCCCTCTTCTTTCTCCTGTCTTTGACAGAGGGGAGGAAGGAAAGGCCAGTATCCGAGAGCCAGCCCCTGCATTGTACTCTACCCATTTAATGATCTCTGTCTTTTCACCTATCTGAACTCCAGCTGCCACAAAGTCTAGATAGGAGGCTCCAAGATACACAATATTATGCCACACATAAAGTAAAACTCCCAAGTGAAGTACACGCCACTGAACACCCATAGGCACAGGTGGGCGGCCATAGAAGTTGAGAGTGCTTTTTGTCACAAGTTTGTTCTTTAGTGCAGAAAGAAGCCATTAGTCAAAACTAGTGTATCTGCAGTAAACCGTCTTAGCTCTTTGAATAAATGTCCTAGGAGGGTTCAGACATGATGCATTTTTAATACGCCCTCTCTGCTTTTCTTCCCTATTATTGCCAAGGAAAGCTGAAACACCTTCGAATTGTTTGGGAAGCAAATAGCAATAGGGAGTTTCTGAAATTTCTAGAAATGTATGAGAAACCTCTCGGTTTTTGTGAACCACTACACATCACTATAGCACACTCATTAAAAACTGCTTTTTTTTCTTTCTGTGCTTGGAATTGAACCCAAGGGTACTTTACCACTGGGTTACATCTCCAGTCCTTTCTGTTTTCTGTTTTGAGACAGGGTTTGCTAAGCTATGGAGGGTCTCGCTAAGCTACCCAAGCTGGTCTTGAACTTGAGATCTTCCTGCCTCAGCCTTTGGATGCTAGAATTATAGGCATGCACCAGTTTGTCTGGCTCATTAAGATCTTTTAAATCATATCAACGTGCCATCTTTTCCTCAGGTTTTTCTCAGAATGTCTCTCACAGGTACTTTCAACTCAGCTCCAAACACTTTTGTGGGCAACTCAAAAGTCATATATTAAATGCAAAGACCTAAATGAGGAACAAATACAACCTGAGCAACACCTTCACTGCCAGACAATAAAGAAGTCCCCTACAGATTTGTTTACTTGATTGTGTTTTGCTTTCTGTGACCCCAGAGTTTACACTTTTGCTATACTGAATTGGCAGAGTTAGTGTTAGAATATTATAGAAAGCAATCTGTGACTTTAGAGGGCAGATTGCTAAGCACTTTTTAGAGTTTTAAAAGACTTTGTACAGTCCAATCCGTCTTACCCATGGTGGGAGGAATGGGTCGTAAAGGTCACAGGCATTAGTGACAGAGGTCACTGGAGTCCCATATATTGGTCAAGGACTTTAACTGGGGAGAGGGGATAAGGAAAAAGAGTGAAAAAACCAGAGAGGTGTGTGTATTTAGATTTACTCTTAGTGACCTCAGGAGTTGATGGAAAAATACTACCTTATGTAGCCCAAGAGAAAACAAGTTTTGGTGTAAAGCCTCCAGTAAAGAGAAGATTGCACAAATTCTTCAAATATTTGGTTCTGACCTTCCCCCTCTCTTGCTTTTGTGTGAAGCTACTATGTCTAATTCCTCACTGGAGAGTCTTCATATTCTAGTCTTTTATACTGATTCATCATCTTTAGGAAATTTGCTTTTCTCAGTTGGAAGTGATGACTTAAACATGGAATATGTATGAGCACACATTGAACAACATTTTTTCTTAATGTGAAGATAATAATGCAACAAGATTTAACGAATCACAAGACTTTCATATAAATAAAACAAAGAGTACACATACACTTTTTCAGGTCTTCTGCAAGTTTTCATAATGCAATACTTAGGAATACACAAATTATGAGAAACTTTTCAACTGCTAAGTTCCTATTTTGTGCTGTATCACCAAACAAATGGAATAGTACCTAAATATTTGACAATTAACAAAAATAACTTTACTATTTTGTGTAATTTAGCTTCATTTATAAAAATATCAAAGAATTACAAAGTTCCTTTGAAGGCATAAATTAGATTTGTAGCTGCATTCTGAAAGTGATGAAATTCATGATCTAATTAGAGTTTAGGAATATAATGACATTTATAGTTAGTTGGTGTGATCAAAGACTGATGGGGGGGGCGATTTTCAGCAAATGTTAACCATACCTAAAGAAATATCAGGTTAATCATGAGATTTACAAGGTTAACCTTCTCTGAGTTGGAGTGCCTTATGCATTCTTTACTTTGCAAAAACATTCAGTTTTTACCAGTGCTTTCTCCTTGGTTGACTATGCTAGATTTTTTTCTTTTTCATTTTAAATAGATTTAGGGTGGATCCCACATCTGGTTACCTATGTCCCTAAAGTGTCTGGTTTTGAAATAAAGATGAAAGAAGGTATTAGAGTGGGATGAAGGGGCCATTTTAATTGCCTCAGAGAAACTCCTAACCAATTTTCATTTGCCTCATTGGTGTCCTTGGATAAAGAAGAATGGAGGGAGGTGGCAAAACAGAAAGCCAAGGAACCTTCAAAAAGTCACGTGCCAAAAAGCAACAAAAAGTAGATGGGAACTGAACTCTGAGGCGTTTCAAAATATGCAACGTGGAGATGCTTTATGACGACACTGCAACCATTGTGTCTGTGGCTCCAAGATTTTAATTCTTAATCACCACAAGTAAAAATAAATAAACAAATGTCCTCCATTCCATTTTCTAGACCCATTGCCAAAGTTATACAGGAGTATGAGTACTAACCGTATACAGAGACTACTTAACTACATTGAAGCAATCAGGTAAGATAATGTTTATACAGTCATCGAGTTTGGGATCAGGTGTTCTTTTGCATTTTATTTTGATGAAATAACGTTCCGTGCATAATAATGACTTAAAACTGGTGAACAGGTCTGGAGACCGCGCAATGGCTGCTTGCAGATCTAGTCGCACCGCTGGTGGAGAGGGAAAACTCGATCTCCCTCCAAACAGGAGCCTTCTAGAAGTCCAGCCCCGGGCCAGGAGCGAGGTCCCGGGTCCCGGACCAATGCCAGGGTGGCGCCTCCCGGCGCTCTCAGCCCGCCCCAAACTCGCAACTTCAGGGAGTTGGAGCAGAGGATCTGCGCTCAGGGCCATTACTTTCGCTGCGCGCCTTGCGCTTGGGCAGTACACAAGGCAGTGACACGGGTCTCCAAGACGGGTGCGCAGGCTGGGGCTCCCGCGCTGTAAGTCCTCAAGGGATGACACTGTCCTCCCTGCCCGCCTTGCGGGTCTCACTGTGTGGAAGGATCGAGAAGAGATGAGGGGTGTCTGAGACCTGAGGCTTAGAGCCCGATGTGTCTGGAGCTTACACTCTGGATTCCTCTTGAGTCGCTCACAGTCCATCAGGGTCCACAGGAACCAACTTGGGATTCTGAAGGAGGTAGTTTCCGGGGTGCAGGTGGGAAGATTAATGTGCAGAAACCCGGGACGCTTGATTTGAGGAGTCTCTGCCTTCAGTAATCTTCAGGCTCCAAGAGCTCAGGGATACGATTTGGTGCCTCCAAGAGTTGGACAGTGGGGAGCTGCACGGGTCGCAGACCTACGTTGGAGCTGAAATTGTGCCGCGCAGCAAGCAACCTTAACCAAGCGGCTCTCTTCTGGATCTCGGGTGACTACTGTGTCAAATGGAGGGGTGACAGGAGGGGGGAAGGCACTTTAGACTCTGCAAACAATTCTTCAAGGTATAAGGAGATAGGATTTCTCTAGACTGGTGGTGCGTGGGCCCTCGTGGCTGCCACCGCCTGCCCTGGATCTCCGGGGTCCGCCGAACTTTTTGTTGGCAGGGCCCTGCGGAGGGTCGCAACGTGTTGAGAGCAGTTTCTGGGCACATTCCTCCGTTGTTCTTTAGATAAGCTCAGGCCCAGCCGTCGAAGAGAGGACTTATTTGGGTTCGGCCCTGAGCGGTCAGTCCCTGTTTCCCTCACTCCATCGGCCATCTCCAACCTGTTGGACAGTCCATCTCTCCTTAGTGAACTACAGTGGGATGTCCTGAGGACCCCATTGGGGTGGCAGAGCCAGGGAAGACAGGCAAACCTATGGGCACCTCAGAGACCTCTGGTTTGCAGGAGGGGCGGGGATTTACCGCGAGAGGAATTCTAGAGAAATAGGTGGACTAGGAATTGGGAGACAGGGGTTTTTACAGAGCAAAAGTGCCCGTTCTCTATTTTCTAGGCGAATACAATCCAGTGCCCCACACCAGCATCTCCCAGCTGCTCCCCAGTTAAGGCAAAGCACTCTTCCTAAACTGTCGGTCTTGCCTACCAGGGTGTCGCCAGCTTTTCCGCATGGGGACATTTCGTTCCGACTTTGCCCAGCTATTGCGCCCAAGGCCTGGGGAGCTTCTCTGTGTCTTCCTACCATGTCTCGAACAAAGTGTCCACGGGCCCAGCAGACGTTCAGCCTTGCACCGGGCTGCACTCCAGATGATCGCCAAGGGCCACTCTTCCCCTCCCCCCACCTCCGACTCCGGCAGGGATTCTTCTCCCGCCGGATGAGAACCGATCTTGGCCAGGTGCCCCAGGAGACGCGTGGCGAACCCTGGTACCAGCGTCCCGCCAGGCAGATCTCTCGGACAGCCCCAACTTAATTTCCTGGTCCTTGGGGCACGTTCCCCTAGAAAACCTCTCCCAGTCCTTTCCTGTCCTTCGCAAAGCGTCAGGAAACGTTAAAATCTCCATAGAAGGGCTCGATTTAATAGCAGGATGGGGTGGAGCGGGCGGGGCCGAGTTGTTCTTGGGATTGAATTTCTCCCACTTTGAACGATCTCGGGCGGATAAAGCGCAAGTTTGTGCACTTGGTCGACAGAGGGATCGCAGACCCAGAAAAACAAAACAGCGGCCAAGGAAATGTGGTTTGTCCAGTTGTCGCTGCAAATGGGTGTGCGGAAATGCTAGCAATGTGAACTTTCTACAGATCGTGTATGGAGGGAGCTAAAGGAAAGGAGGGAGGGGAGAGGGCTGGAGGGGGCCGCGTGGAGTGAATTGTGCTGGCATGGGAGGGTGTCTGTGTGCTCAAGAGCCGAGGGAATGTCGCGACAGGGGCAGAGGAAGGAGTCGATCACGAATTGCAGGCTAATTGGCTTAAGACATTTTGCAAGCGCTGGAAAAGGTCGTTGAAGGAGTTCACTGCACAGGAAAAAAAAAAAAAAAAAAAAAAATCTTAAAAAAGAGTGCCGGGCATGCGCACAGAGAGGATGCCATATTGGAATGAGGCTGTAGTGGGAGCTGGAGGGACCCGAGCCGGCGCGCGAGGGAGGCGGCGGGCAGGGAGCGAGTGAACCAGGGAGGCGAGGGCGGGCGAGCGAGCGAGGCGAGCGCCTTTTCCGGAGACTCCCGGGGCCAGGGTCCCCGCTGAGGGCGGAACAAACTTCATCAGGTAGGACGCAGCTCCAGCTACTGCCCTCGGCCCGCGATCAGACCTCCGGCCCGCAGGTTGAGTGCGCCGGGCAGCGTCTTTTTGCTAGCTTAGGGGGTGAAAAAAAAGGAAGACCAAGCAAGCTGGGTGGGTGTTGGGGGAGGAAGGAGAAGACCAGCCGAAGAGAAGGGCTGGCGAAGAAAGCGACAGCACTTGAGCGAAGCCTCAAACTCCTCTCTGCGCTCTGGGTTGTCATTTTTGCTTCCTCTGTCGCCTTCCCCCGAGACTCCTGGCTCTGAAAAGCCCGGCGGTGCGGGAGTCGGTCCGGAGTTGCAAAGTGTCCTCCTTCCTCCCTTTGCTGCCTGTCCCCTCCCGCCACCCACCCTCCTCGTTCGTTCACTCATTTTAGCGACGAAGCTGTCCCTGCTACTACCCTGCGCTCCCGAGTCCCTTCCGCACGCGAGACTCCTTTTAGTGTGTGTTTGGAGGTTTGGGGAGGTGGGGAGAAGAAGGTGGTGGGGAGGGGAGACAGGAGACCAGCAAAGGGGCAAAAAAATCGTACAGACATTTGGAATCGCCCCTTTGGAGGCATTTGCCTGTGTCACTGAAATGAAATTGTCAGTAGTAGTTTCGGAGCGGGCTCCAGCGAGGACGATCTTTTTGTTCATCCCCCCACCCCCTTCAAGTAATATGTCACTTGGGGCTTTCCTGTTGTCCACTCTTATGAGACCTCCTCTCAAAATTACTAACCCGATCAGTCTCTGGAGTTTGTTTTTTAATATGTACATGTGTCTTGCCGAAATTCTCCCAAAAGGAACTGTAGGAACTGCTAGATGTATTTATTGATTGTGACCCGGGGCGGCGGAAGGGGATTAACCAGGGAAGGGAGATTCTTTGGGGTGGGAAGTGGTTGATTCGGGTGGTCAGACGCACCTCCAGAGCCCCATTTCTACTTGTGTTTTCTTGGAAGCGCTGCCACAAGCCGGGAAGGAGTCTTTAGACACCGTGCCGGTTTCAATATGGCGGGCTAAGGTGGCTTTTAAAAACTGAAAATAAAGGTTTTGAGGTGGGAAAAAACCCAACCGAAGTGGCCACGCCTTACTTTCGACTCTCTTTGGTTACCCCAGGAGCCGCTTTAGCGAATTAAGTGGGAAAAAAGACAGGGAACGAGTTGCCCCAGTTTTTTCCGTGGTTAGAGTCTGTGTGTCAAGTCCATTGCTAGAGGGTAAAGGGTGGAGGGGTGCCTCTGGCCGGGACCAGGGCATCCAACCGCAACTGCCGTGGTTGTCCGTGGATTAGTGTGCATGCCTGTAGGTGCAGTTGCCGGGGGAGGTGTTAGAGAAAATCGCCCCAAATGTGTGTGTGTTGTGTGTGCGTCTCGGAACCAGACCCTGCCACGATTTGACGTGACAAACTGCTGACACGTGGTGCAAAATACAGGAGGGCAGACGGAATGATTTATTTCGGTTTTCTAGGAGACGAGCTCGCTCCCTCCCTCTGTGTGCTGGATCCTGTGCGAGTAAACCCTCGATTAGGCGGAGCAAGGAGGTGCTTATTATAAGGACTGTCCAGGGTGTTGGGTGCAATAGTGCTGCATACGTCAGTGGGATTTTGTGTGGGCTGCATTTAGTGGTGGGCTCCTGCTTCCCTTCGCTTCGCGCTCCGGTGGGAAGTTAGGGACTATTGAGGGTGTGCGGAGGAAGAGAGTGGCGGAGTAGATAGATAGGTGGGGGCATTCGTACCTCTGCCGAAAGTCGTATAGGGTCAAGGTGAGGATTTGTCCTGTTAAGTTTTGGGTTTCCCGCTTTAGGGAACGTGGGGGATGGGTGACACCATTCTAGGAGGAAATCGTCCCTTGCTCAGGTTGGGCACCGAGGGCAAGCCAAGAGGGGCACCTCCAGCCCTGGAGGGCTCGTGGGCAGGACTTTATCCTTGGGGTGTAAGCAGGCGGCGAAGTGCTCAGGAAAAGCCCGAATACTGGGCCTGGAGGGTCTGGGAATGGCGTTTGGACACAAAATCAGAGCCAGTTAGGGGAGTCTTAGGGAACGCTAGCAAACCCAAGCTCGGAGAAAAGCCACCCGGAATGCGGGAACGTAGTTTAGTAAGGAACAGAGGTCCCCGACAGGGGTCGCCCGTGTCCAGGACTCAGTGGCCGGGCGCTGGACGCGCGGCGGTGCCAACGGAAAAGACCCGGGAAGGGGGGTGGGGGCCACGCGGTGGTCGCGCGCTGTCCCCAGAGCCAGGCGAGGGCAGGTCCAGGGAACCTTCTGATCGTTTAGTGGCCAAATGTTAGGAGACGTTTTTAAATGATATGGTTAAAAAAGATAGTGTTGGCCAGGTCTGTAGTTACCGCAGCAACGTGGTCTCGGGGCATTTAAGGGGCCCACGGCGGGGGGTGCTCTACAGGGTCACTTGGATGGACGACGTGCTGTCGGAAGGGCTGGTTCCCTCCAGTGTCGGGTAGGTGGCGGGTAGGGGCAATCAGCATGGGGATTGGAGACCCCGAGGCAGGTTTTTCCCTCCCACCTGGGCGGCGAGGCTGAGCGATTGGCGACGCGCGAACCGAAACGCATTTCTCCCTCCACCCCAGGGACGGAGCGCGCGGCGCGTCCCCGGCTCTTCCAGCCTGCGCTTCGGCGCGTCCTCCCGGGGACAGCTCTTCCGTGGGCTCCGCTGAGGTGGAGACCAGACTAAAATGGCTCTGCCTGGTAAACTGCAGTTTCAGCCGCGTACCCCTCCCCTCGTCCTCCTGACGTCGCCGCTGACAAGGGCACAATTCACTACAACTCCCGAAGCCCACGATTTTGCACCGAGCAGGGCGGTGGACGCGAGTATACAGTCGATTACAAAGAACATTCCACAGGATTCTCGAAGGGCCCAAGTTTTCCTTTTTTGTGGGTAGGAGCGGGAGCGGGGAGGAACTCAAGACGCTGCAGGAGCCCAGCCGACCACCGCCCCAGCACCGAGGGGGTTTGGGGCGCTGCAGCGGTTGGGGCTGGAGACTTATACTGCTAAAAATACGAGGGAAGTCCCCGGGGACGCGAATGGTCGCCGTGCGGAGCGATGGCCACTGCCACTGGTCCTCGTCCTTGATTGCGTTTGCAGTGTCCAGCAGTCCAGAGACGACGCCGGAAAGCCTGGGAGACCATTCCCAAACTTCTGGAGACCTGCTCGCAGTTTCGCTTTTGGAATTTTGGGGATCTTTGGGTTTCTAGAGTTGGGTGGGATTCCGGGAAGGCAAGGCGACGTCCGTTGCCTCGTCGTGCGGTGCTCCGACTTCTCGCCGGTCCCTGCGTCCCCTAGATTCGCCTGCGTGTCTCTTGCCGCGCTGTGCGAGGGTTTTGGGCTCCCTGGCCCGCGCGCCGCCCCCGCGCCGCATTCGGAGGGCTCCTGCCGCGCAGCCGCGGCGGATCCCGAGCTCAGTGGTGGGAAACCGTTTTCGACGAGGGCCCGCATCGCTTGGATCCGGAACCATCACCGCTGCCCTCCGCTCTCCCACACCCCTCCACCCTTGCACGGTAGCCAGGGGACCTGGGGGGACCGATTGGCGTGTCTACAAGGAGTGAATGGATCCTGGTTCCACCAGGTCGGAGGAAAAGCGTAAACAGGCTTAGAAATTCGGCCTCATTTCCCAGGGAGGCGGTTGGGGGTGGGGAAGGAGGCTGAGCGGGTAAGAGGGAGGAGGAAGGAGAGACAAGAGACCTTGGTGGTCAGAAGGAATTGTTGGCCAGGCCCTCCTTTGAGATAGGAGATCTGCTACTTTTTCCCTACTAAGCATTAAATTTGCACACACACTGCTTCCTCCCTGCCATAAATAAATACCGTCTCAGATCTTTATCTTAACCCGTTTGCTGGGACCAAGTCGCCTGCCTGTGAGGGGGACTGGAGAAATGCCTGTGTACCCTAAGAACCAGGCCCTCTCCGAAGTTATTACTCCCTGAAGAAGGACCCATTCCTGAGTGGGTGTAAAACACTGCCCAGAGGCAGGGGGTCTTTGCAGCCCCCATCCTAGGGAAAAGAGCAGTAGAGCACCCCGTTACCCTGTTTTGATGTGTGTTGCTCTGTAAGTGCTAGCTAGCCAAGACCTGCTGAGGTGAGAACTTGAGTATTTCCCATTTCCAATTGGGATACTGGCACCTTGGTCCTCAAACAAGCAGTCCCCTGGGGAGATGCATTTTCCCTAATGATGGGAGTAATTGACCAGAGAATTTTTTCTTTTCGTGTGTTTTTGCAGAAATTGTGAACTTTTTTTTTTTTTTTTTTAAAGCCTTTCTAGGTATAAATGACTAGCTCCATGATTTTTGACAAGGGGGGTGAAAAGCAGACTCGGTTCCTGACTCACCCTTGTTCCTTTTTATAAGACTTTCCTGGGATTATTAAATGTTCATCAAATCCCTTTTCTGTCCATTCTATCTGAGGTGGCATTTTTCATTTTTCTTTACACTCCAGTGCCCCTAAAGGACTTTGAGAAGAAATACAAAGCCATGGAGACATCCTTTTAAGCACAAGTCCATGAGATTGTTTAGTTGATACAGGATGCTTACCAGGTCTGACAAGTCCATGTAATGAAAATTCAAACTTTCCAGAGCCTACACTTCAGGCTAAAAGGTAAAAATTTACTAAAAGAGTAACTTTTTTTTTTTTTTTTTTTTTTTTTTTTTACTTAACAGTAAAGTAACAAGAACTTTAACAAGAAAGGTCCACTGTGGGATTTGAATGACCTCCAGTTCTGGTATAAAAGATAGGGACAACATTTCCTCTCATTGTATTTCACTATTTAGAATTTCTAGAGTTCATGTATGGTGTGGGGGTCATGAGGTGTTTTTATCCTGGTGTAACCTAGGAACTTCTGAAGGTTTGTTTGCCAAAATGATATTGGGATCTGTAATTCATTATACATTTTGTGATTTTTCTAATGTTCTTACATCTACATTGCTTTGGCAGCAACTTACTGTCCCCATTCTACAAATCTAAAAATTTAGGGAAGTTATTCTTGTTATAGCAAAACAGAAAGTCAACCTGTGCATGGGGTTGGTGGTACAGGATCCATCCAGGAAGAGGGGAACATCAGAAGGCCTGACTTCTGCTTAGCTGTGTGACCTGGGACAAATGTTTCAGCTTTTTTTCTTTTTTTTTTTTTCCCTTGGTTCCTGGGATTGAACTCAGGGGCCCTTGACTGGCCGTTGAGCCACATCCCAGCCCTATTTTTTTTTTTCTTTTCGGTGCTGGGGATTGAACCAAGGGCCTTGTGCTTGCAAGGCAAGCACTCTACCAACTGAGCCATATCCCCAGCCGCCAGCCCTGTTTTATATTTTATTTAGAGACAGGGTTTCACTGAGTTGTTTAGGGCCTCACTTTTGCTGAGGCTGGCTTTGAACTCGTGATCCTCCCACCTCAGCCTCCCAAGTCTCTGGGATTATAGGTGTGCACCCCTGCCCTGGGCTTCAGCTTTCTTATCTACAAAAGAACCACATTCGACTAGAACCTCACTCAGTGATCTCCATGTTTCTCTTTGGGAAACAAACAGAATCCTGGGATTCAGTACATCGCTGCTGACATGAACGCCCATGTGATTCTTCTGTTGGACTCCATTCCCTAGAGTATAGTGAAAACACGACTGGCCGTAGGTGACAGGTGACAGTCATGTGATACAATGCTTGTGAAAGCAGCTGGTGGGTTGTAGTTCACTGTGCAGAAGGAGAGTGCTGGAAGCTCCACACAGGCCATGTTTTCCTTTGTATTCTGGAAAAGGTGGATTGGAGAGAAAAACGAAGGCTTGTGCGTGTGTTGCTTCACACCTGACTGCGGGGCCACGTGGCCTGGGCCAAGTTGGATTGGCGTGTCTTTGAATGCAAGCCTTGAAGAAATAACTCACTTGATTTTACTTTTAATTCCCAAGTCTAGAAAGGTCTATACCAAATAGCACTCTGTGCCCACCGTCCCAGACAGGAAGGTGTTTGGGCCTCACTGGCTACTGTTAAAGTTTAGGTGGGTGACTGCAACCTTTTGGTGACCAGGGAGAGAAGGGGCCTCTCGGAAGCTCAGGGTTTTCCATTCCCCGTCTTTGGATTTGGCCGGTGGGCAGCAATTCCTCTCTTTGTAAGACTTTGTAATAATTTCCTGGGATACTTCTTAAGGGAAATGAGCTTTTTGGCTAAAGTAAGTGTTGGCTGTGTTAAGTCAGTGTAAACAAGAATGTTTAATAGGCAGTCCTGTATGCTGTTAATAAGGAAAGATGCTCTGGTTCAAACTTACATAGTAATGAGGAATGTTACGTAATTCATTTAAGGTTACGAGTTAAGTTTCTTGGGGTTTGGTTTTGCGCCTTCCATTCACCGTTGTTCAAAGAAAAGACGCCACCATAACACCGCCCATCTGGTTGGTCTGTAGTGAATTCTAGAGTGCTAAGGCTTCACTGTATGCTGCTGGTGGATCCCTTATGTTAGCCAGGAGACCACTCCCACAGGCTTCCCTGCATGTGGTGAGATAGACGTTTTTGACACTGATTAAAGAAAGGATCCATTGTGCTTTTCTGTTTTTTTTTTTTTTTTTTTTTAACTGAAAAAAAAACAGAAAGGACACATTTTGGTAGATACAGGCCCTTGTTGTTAAAGCATTTGGTGAATTGTGCAAAGTAGGGCAGATAATGTTAGCCCTTGCGATTAGACAAGAGTGGTGTGGAGCTTGCGTGATGAGAGGAGGGGCAGTTTTTGTCCTGTGAATTTTCCCCTGCAGTTTTATTGGCTGAGAAAAATACACAAATCCTACTGAATTTAGCATATTTTTCTTTTCTCCCCATTTCAGTCAAAACTTCCATATGAACTGAACCACTTTATGAGTCTGAAATCCCAAGTGCAGGTTCCTATAGAGTCTGCTTTACCACTGAGCTACCTTCCTAGATCTTTTTAAAAAATTTTAAATTTTGAGACAGGGTCTTACTAAGCTGCCCATGTGACCCTCTTGCCTTAGCCTCTTGACTTGCTGGGATTACAGGTGTTGGCCAGTGTACTGGACTTCTTGAAATTTCTTCTTTTAAAAAATATTTTTAGTTGTAGATGGACACAATACCTTTATTTTTATTTATTTATTTTTATGTGGAGCTGAGGATCGAACCCAACGCCTCACACATGCTAGGCAAGTGTGCTACCGCTCAGCTACAACCTCAGTCCGTCTTCAAATACTTTTAAAACTACAAATAACAGCTGCTTATTTAAATACCTCCTGTTCGCTAGCCACTCTTCTTATTGCTTTCTATTTGTTTTTCACCTTTCTAATGAGTGTTTTATCACCCCCATTTTATAGAGGACACTGAGGCTCTAGAGAGCTGGTGGAACCTGCCCAGGAGGACACAGTCAGTGATAGAGAGCTGGGATCTGAGTCCTGGTGTATTTCATTGTCTTGAGAGGGTGACCGGCATCTTTGATTGATGTGTGAGACACTGCGCCTAGAACTTGAACACATTCAATCATTTAATCTTTATAGGGTGGCTGCTGTGGTATTTGTTTTATTGATAAGGAAATTGAATCTTTGGATAGGTTATATAGGGCCATGCAAACAGTTTGTCTTTAGTACTTAATTTTGAAATAGACTAAGATTAGAGCATTTTCCTTTTGCGGTAAGTTTAAATGATCCTGGGAGAGTGGAGCTTTTAAATAAATGAAACTGAAATTGCTATTTTTAAAGGAACTGAAAATAATCAGTGCTCCTGGGTTAGGAGAGAAGGTCATTTACTGCCAGATGATTCGACCATTAAAGATTTGAAACATGTTGAATTTTTGAAATTTCATCTTGATTATAAAATCAGTGGCATTAATGTAAATCAATTTCCTCTCCACTAATGAGAGCAAGAATAAGTTTTAGAAGTCCTCAAGTCTGGGGGAGGTGGAGAAATTGCAGGCAGGCAGAGGAGAGCTGGGGTTTTCCCTCTAAGTCACGTTGCTCCTGACACGGACCATCTTTTAGATCCAGCTTCAGTGTTTGGCCTTTTACTGGATTATTTCTCATGTAGAAAACTGGAAACAAAAAACACACACTGTTCTTTATGGGAGCCCCATGTAAACACAGTCACGTGCCTGCCCTGTGGTCTCGTGGGTGAGTTGTAGACCCCTTTCCTGGCATGATTGTCCTGAGGCTATGAGGCTGGTGAATAGAAGGGCCTTTATTCTGTGTGAATGGAAATTAATTTCACTTCTTTTAACTGGAGGAAAAGTCCAACGTTGCCAAATCAAGTGACTGTATTTTCATAGAAATCACCTTTTGACCTTATTTTAGGAAGTGTACTAAATCACTAATCAGTCAACTGTGGTCTGATAGTTAGAATCAACCACATCCTGAAAGCCCAAGAGTTCAGAGTTTTTTGTGTGACCCTGGCTAAGTCACTTTATTTTTAAACCTCCCCTAGTTTCGATTTTCCCATTGATGAATGGCCTAATAGAATTCTTGCTTGGCATATATCTATCGTAAAAACTTGCTTTGAAAGGGAAAAGACGTGTTTACTCTTACAGCTTTGTGACAAATACACTTTTTATTAAAGAAAAATCTCCCCGACTCAAGGTACATGCTTAACGATCACAGAAGCTGCATTTGTGTTTGCAGTCATTTTTCTTTTTCTCCATCTCCAGATTGGAAAGGATGTCTCCCTCTGAGCGGGTGTATTTTTAATGTTACATATTCAATAGCCTGGAAGGTTACATATTCTTGCCTGTGTACCAACAAAGCTGCTCACCGGGCATGCAGTAGCACAGGGGACCTGCCACTGATAAAAGATGGCACCACTTGGTGCGTGGCTTAGTTTAGAGCTGTTCAATTAAAGAAGACAGACATTCATAGGAGACTGTTCTAAGCAGCCTCACAGTTGGTACTGTGCCTGAAAGAGATTCACTGCTTATGGAGAGAACTTGGAGAAGTCCCCCTGTGAATGCAGTGTTGCAAAGAAGGTACCCCTCGCCCCCGCCGTACCCACCAAAAAAGAGAATAGAGCAAAAAAACACAATGCCCAAATTGACCTCGTCCCAGGGTGATGGTTGCATTCCTTTCTGCAGGTGGGAAACTGGCTCTGCTTTTCTAAAGGCCGGGAAGTTGGACAGTCACAGGAAGGAGTTCTGGAGGGAGGATGGGGCTTGATCCCGAGATGGTTACCCAGCAGGGGAGGCCAGAGGTGAAGGATAGTCATGAGGATGAGAAACCCAGATGGCAAGTATTTATTTTTCCAGGCAGACTGTTGCTTTTATTAATTCATATTGTTGGGGTTGACGCCCTAAGTGAAAGTTCATCTGCTTGTGTTTTAGCCGTGATTGTTCTTCCTAATGATATTCTTTTATTTGTAAACAGTTGGTCAATGTGAAACCCAGCCTTCCCACTTGAAAGCCGTCCAGTGGGTCACGCTGGGCTGGCACTGCTGCCTGGATTTGTTTGCTTGGATTCACGCTGACAGGTCGATGTGAATTTAGTGGTTGGGAGATGTAGACTTTATCCTGCCTGGTTGGTCTGTATTCCTCTGACTTGCAGCCCGTGGCCTTACTTTTCCATTTGGTCCAATGAAGGAAAAGCTTTTAAAGTCCCAACAGTGTGAGAAAGGTGTGTGTGGAAGAGACTTGGGTCTTAGGTGTTTTGAGGGGCGGTGGCCATGTTGATTTTTGAGACATTTGTTCCTTGGCAGGCGAGTTTCCAAGGAGAGGGCTTTGCTTAACTGAGTGGAGGAGGGAGCCAGAGAGGAGGCGGCCTTCAGCCAGGCCAGCTCTTCTGAGAAGCATTCATGTCCATGTGCTAATTAAAAAGAAAAAGGCGTTCAGCAGAATGCAGCTGCTGGTGGTTTCCTATTGAATCCGACAGATTTCAAGAGCCTTCGAGGCCTCCTGCCCTCGTGTATCTAATCCTTGCCAAGTGTGCGTCCCCAATTTTGGGTTGGGAGATGCGAACGGTTGGATGCCGTCATTTTCATGGAAGTTGATGGCTATGGAGCAACTTTTGTATTTCCCTGCCTGTCTCTTCCCTCCTCGACTCTCTGTGGCCCTGTTGTTGAAAACTAGCCGACTCTGGAATGGAACACGCCCGTGGGGGCACTGACGTTCTGCTGGGAGGAGGCTCTGCATGGAGTAGTGACAGCGTGTGGCAGCCTTGTCCTTCATTGTCTGTAATACTGTGCTGCAGTCTTCCCACTGGCTGTCAAGTGCAGGACACCCCTTTTCTCCCTCTGCCACCATCAACCTCAGTGTAGTCATACAGCCCAGCTGATGGAGTCTCTGAACAGCCAGCCTGGGCATTTAGAGCTGTTTGCCATCTGCCCTCTTCTTACTGGGTGTCTCCTGGCCATTCTGGGTATAGGCTCTGGACCCTGGAGTCTGACCTCACCTCTCTCTCTTGCCTGGCCTGGGCTCTTTGGACTCCTCATGCCCCTTCTCTCTGTGGGAGCTCTGTAGGTTTCTCATGGCGGAGCGCACACCCACCTCTTCCTTGAAATCTTTAGTGATCCAGCTCGGGCCATGGTGAACATTCCCTTCCCGAGTCCCTGCTTTATACTGGTGGGTGCTGTATTATTCCCTTTTACTCTGTACACCTAGCTTTAATAAGGAAGGGAAGTGAGAACCCAGATTCTCTCATGAGTTTGAGTGGGGGGTGAGATGTGAAGAGCTTCCAGAACGGTCCCTCTGTTTTATAGCTGAGAATGGTGTTGCTCCCCATTAAAAGGCCAGGGACTCATGCTGGTACATGGCAAGTGATATCACCATACTGTCTAACTCTGTCTTCTGCCGTCGCCAGAAGACATTTTTTCAAATGTTTTTATTTACTTTGCATAATTTTCAGTTTGCTGAGAGTAAACTTCCTGTGCGTTTAAGTGGTATGATTTGTGAAAATTGATGTATGTTTAGTTTTTTGAATTAAAATCAACACCTGAAATGCCCTCCATAAAATAAACACCTGAAATGCCCTCCAAAAAATAAACACCTGAAATGCCCTCCAAAAAATAAACACCTGAAATGCCCTCCAGTTGCATGACTCCCCAGCTAGACCGCGGACCTCTGTAGTCCAGGGCTGCTCTTTGACCTTTGCTGCAAAGGAGGGTTGGGACTGCTCATTGTTCTTTTTGGGTGACTGAGTGAGGTATTGTTTCTTTTGGTATTTTGAACACTATTGCTGTGCATCTATCTTGAGTAGTCAATTCATAAAATTCACCCAGAAAGTTGCTCATTACTTGACATTATCTATACATGTTTAATTTATAGAAGACTTCTTTGAAAGTTTCCTAACTTTTTGAGTTCTTATGACCAGGTGTATACAACACATGGTCTCATTTACCAAACTGACTTGTATGTGTTATGTGCCATGTGTAATAGACAGGGATCTATTGTGGATGAAGTTTACTTAGCTTGGCTTGATGCTGTGATGTTTCTCTCAGTCATGGTAGGTAATGGGGAGATCCTCTTTGGAGTTGTCCAAGATGTCAGAACCCAGGTGATGACATCTGTGCTAATTCTAAAACTAATGCTCCTTTTATAAGACCCTGTATCTGAGCTGTCTTATGCTTGCCTACCTCTGGATGTAAATTTCTGGGACAAGAAATTACTGATACGAGAAAGCCTAGATTGCTCTTTGATTGCTTTTGATATTTATACATTGTGCACATCCATGATCTAAAAAAATCTGAAGTCCAAAATTCTCTAAAATCTGAAACTTTTTGAGAGCCAGTGCCTCAGCGTTATACCACAAACGGAAAATTCCACATCCTGAAATTCTGTTTCATGGAAAACATTATTAATATATTGTATATCACGTTCAGGCTATATATGTAAGGTGTTTTATCTGTGAAACATAAATGAATTTCATGTTTAGATTTAGGTCCTACCCCTAAGATAACTCATTATGAATATTCACATCTTCCAAAATCTGAAAAAAATATCCAAAACTTGAAACACTTATAGTCTTAGGAATATCCCTCTTTTCAGGTAAGAAATTTTCAACCTGAAATGCTATTTAATTGGGTATTTCCCAGCTTCATTCTTTATAGTAAAACAATAACTTGTAGATAAATGATCAATAAATAAATGCACTTTCAAGGTAGTGCACAACGGTCTGCATTTGGAGATTTACTCCTCTTGAGCAAGTAACGTGGAAGTCTCTTATTTTTATTTTGCACATTCATGAGCAACTGATTGAACTTATCTTACACACCCTGTAATATATGCTGTTTGAGGGGGAGCTTTAAGAGGTGCCAGTGAAAACCATGGATTAGAGGACACAGAATGTTCTGGAACAGGTGCTTCAGCCCTGGTATTCACTCCTCCAGTGCCTATTATCCCCAACATAGCTTATTCCCTGGTATTGAGATATGAATCTGATGGTCAAAAATTTGCATTTCTTACACAGGGGCAGTAATTTGTGTCTGATTTCATTCTATGTTGAGTGAAAATCCTGGATCCTGGTTGAGAAATGATGAGTCAGTTGCTGTCCTAATCCAGGTAAATCAAGCTCTGAGCATATGGTGGATGGCAACACTCCACAAACCTTCCGCCCGGACAATCAGCTCACCTCACGCTGCGGTGGAATGAGGCAAGACCTGTCTGTAAGAAAGGCAGACGAGTTGCCTGATGAAAGTCGGGAAGAAATGTACTCAGGCATTATTAGCAGAGTGATCTGTGAGAGGGTGAACCGGGAGGGAAGCCCGTGATAATAGTGCCTGGCCCTCAACACTGCTTCTCATCTTCAGGGCTGTTTTCAGATCTGTTTTTTCGGAGACTTGTGATTCCTGGCCTTTTCTGCATCTTGCTTCTTAGGAAAAGGGAAGCTGTGATTTTTTAGGGATCAAGTTTTGGTCCAAAATTTGGTTGTGCATCTTTCTGAATCCTTTGTGATTTTCCATTTTGATTGAAATATTTCGAAAGGTCTTAGATGAGGTTTCCTCTGCTCATTTTGAAATTCCTGGAGTGTGAAATGAGGTGGCTTTCAGTGTGATTTAGACATGCTTGATTTCCAAGGGCAGCCAGAGCATGTCTGGAATTTCACAAGCTTTTAGTTTAGACTTTGCATTTTATTTTCTACCAGGAGAATATTATCTTTTTTCTGAGTCAGTGAAAAATAATAACTGTGAGGTAGCAAGCCTGAAATTATGAGCATATTATTAATTAATAAAAGTGCCAGTTTCTTATGCTACTTTAAGGCAGACCAGTTTGGAAAGCTGACTTAATGTTACGTCTGCAGGAGCCTTTCTTGAGCAGGAAGTCTTTGGGAACCTGCCCTCATGTGTGGAGATAGGAGTGATTTCTGATGCTAAACTAGCTTTGTTATTTACCAGACAACAACATTTCACTTTTCCACCTGAGTTTGGATGACTCCAGTTGCAGAATAATAATTTAACACTTTCGTTTACTGAGACAAAAATCAAGATGGAACAGTGGTATATTAGAACTGGGTTAGAGAAAGAAGATCATTTATGGACTCAGACCCGAAGATCTGAAGTTGGAGCTGGCCCTGCCTTTATTGCTTTGGATGTCAGAGGGAGGCTGATTTCTTCTCACCTGTGCTTACTAACTTTGGGGAAGAAACCGACTGTGTGTTCAGGATGCTTGATTCTAAAGTGGCAGCAGGTGGAAGGCCTTCACCCTTCTGTACCGGGAGAATCCTTTTCTAGGTGCTTTGATCAGCCAAAGAGCAGAGACTTAAAGTCACTAGCTTTGTCGTTTCCAGGCCTCTGTGCTGTGAATCCCATAATCAGCAACTTCCACGCATTGTGAAAGATACTCTCAGCCTTTCTGTTCCCCACTCTGGAACATAAGCAGACAGCGAAGTAGTATGATGGCTGAAGCAGGCGGCTAACAGGTGGTGGACACCAAAAGTAACGAAGGGAGAAAAATGGCTTTTCCTGTAGAGAAGAAAATCTTAAAAGAGAAAACATCATAGCCTCAGGGAAGAAGCTTAGATGATTATGTATTTATGTCGCGAGAGTAGGATAGAGTGATAAAGGGTAATATTGTGAGAATTGAAAAGAGCTTTTGGATTTTAATATATATTAATATCAGCGCTAGAGAGAAAGTCGAGGAAATAACCCCAGATGATGGAGTGAAAAAACGAAGTGACAGAAAGTAAAAGGGGAAATTAAGGAGGTCCAGCATTTGAATGAAGGAGTTTCGGAATGAAAGAGAAAATAGAGATGAGGAAATCAGCAGTAGCTCAATGAAATATCCGAGAACCGAAGACCATGAATTTCAGTTTAAAAGGAGTCAGTCGTTCAGTGTCCACCAGCCAGCAAGTAGATTGCCACTAGACACTAGACGCATTTCAGGATTACTGGCCATTAAAAAAAAAAAAAAAATCCAGCACTTAGGATGGTATTACACTTGACACCCTGCAAGCTAGAGGGCAGTGGATGGAAGCCCGTCAAAATCTGAGGGAGGGTGTATTTCTGACTTAAGATTTCTTTGTCCATCTAAACTATTGGTTAAAATATCCAAATAGGTCAAAGACATTTTTAGCCATAAAAAGGGCCTCACAAGTTCTGCACACAAATCCTTTCTTTGGAAAATGTTGGAGAATGTGCTCCAACAGGAGGAAGAACCAAGAAGGAGGAAGACAGGAAATCCCATAAGAAAGGAGGGGAAGGGAAGTCTCAAGATTACACCCATGTTCCAGGCTTGGAAGCTTCGGATCAGAGCAGGAAGGAGGCCCTCGGAGACACTGCTTCTAACAGAAATGAAGAAAATGCCTATATACTTCAATTTATGGACAGGAGCTTTAGGCAGTTAATGGAAAGTTTGGATTTGAATGGGTGATAAGCATATTGGAAAACCAAGGATGTGGGAAAACAAACCATTGTTAGCTCCAGGGAAAAGTCATGTAAGATGGGAAGAGTGACCACAGGTGTGGCTTTGCAGTGGTGGGTCTAGCCATGTGGAAATGTGGTCGGATCTGGGAGGAGGGAAGGGTACCTGGAGTCAGAGGGAAGGTGGTTCGTGACTAGTAGGGTGTCACCTGCTAACAACAGAGACTAAGAAATTAAGAAGTAGCTCTTCCTGGCTGGGGTTGTGACTCAGTAGTAAAGCGCTTGCCTAGCACGTGTGAGGCACTGGGTTCGATTCTCACATAAGCACCACATATAAGTAAATAAAATAAAATTTCCTTCAACAACTAAAGAAATAAAGAAGTAGCTTGTTATTCAGTGTCAGGGGAGATGGTCAAAGCAGTTAAGAGAGTTGAAGGCGGTTGCTTCAGGGAGTGGGAAATGGGGGAGGAGATTTTTTTGGTCTGTTTTTTTGGAGGGGGAGGGTCAGTGTACAAGTCTTAGAATTGTTTGCCTTTTTTTTTCTTTTTTTTAATTGTAAACAAATGGGATACATGTTGTTTCTCTGTTTGTACATGGCACAAAGGCATACCATTTGTGTAATCATAAATTTACATAGAACAATGTTGTTTGATTCATTCTGTTATTTTTTCCCTTCCCCCCACCCCTCCCACCCCTCTTTTCCCTCTATACAGTACTTCCTTCCTCCATACTTGCCCCCTCCCTAACCCTAACTCTAACCCTAACACTAACCCTTCCCTCCCCCCCATTATGTGTCATCCTCCACTTATTAGCGATATCATTCGTCCTTTGGCTTTTTGAGATTGGCTTATCTCACTTAGCATGATATTCTCCAATTTCATCCATTTGCCTGCAAATGCCATAATTTTATCATTCTTTATGGCTGAGTAATATTCCATTGTATATATATATACCACAGTTTCTTTATCCACTCATCAATTGAAGGGCATCTAGGTTGGTTCCACAGTCTGGCTATTGTGAATTGAGCAGCTATGAACATTGATGTGGCTGTATCTCTGTAGTATGCTGATTTTAAGTCCTTTGGGTATAGGCCAAGGAGTGGGATAGCTGGGTCAAATGGAGGGTCCATTCCAAGTTTTCTAAGGAACCTCCATACTGCTTTCCAGAGTGGCTGCACTAATTTGCAGCCCCACCAGCAATGTATGAGTGTACCTTTCTCCCCACATCCTCGCCAACACCTGTTGTAATTGTTTGCCTTTTAAGATTATATGCACATATAACTCAGTTATTAAAAACTCATCTGCTTGCAGTGAAGGGAATCATGAGAAACAGTCCTAGAAATTACATAATGCATTTTCTTTTATATTGAGACAACTGAAGCCTGGAAAAAAACCAACTTGCCCATGTACTTAGATCTGTTCTGAGATTGGCCTAGCCGTGAATAACATGATCAATTTTTACCACTGTAACTCTGCTGAACTTTTATGGAGGCTTTAGCAAGATGTTCTAGGCTGTGGTTTGGAAGTGTCCCCCAAAGGCTTGTGTATTAAAGGATTGGTCCTCAGGCTATGGTGCTATTGGGAGGTGGTGGGACCTTTAAGGGGTGGGGCCTAGTGGGAGGAAGTTAGGTCATGGGGGTGGGCCCCTGAAGGTTATGTTGGTATATTGGGACTTGGCTTCTTCCTGTCTCTCTCTTTGCTTCCTGGCAGCCATGAAGTGAGGCTGCTGCCCCTGCCTCACCCTGATAAACTGTGCTGCCACAGGCTCAAAGCAACAGGGCCAAGTGACTGTGGACTGAAACCTCTGAAATCATGAGCCAGAATAAACCTTGCCTCTTTTTAAGTTGATTATCTCAGGTATTCTTTTCACAGCAGGGGAAAGCTGACTAGTGGTCTAGCCAAGCTTGATTTTTCTAAAACAGTTAAATTGAGATTACTGGCATCCTATGAGGAATCTTCTTTGCAAAACTATTTCTAGAAAAATCAACCTTGCTTTCCTCATATTCAAATGAATTTTCAGAAGTGTTATTTTTTTCTAGTATACTTGTGGTAGATATCTTTCCATTGGAGAATCCTGACATAATATCCTGTCCATGTAGCAAGCCATGGTTCTCAAAGTGTGGTCCCCAGATAAACATCAACATCTCCTGGCAACCTGATAGAAATACAGGTGGTCAGACATCACCCCAGATCTAGGGACTCAGGAACTCTTGGGGCAGGGCCAAGCTCACCAGGTGGTTCTGCTGTGCTTTTAAAGTTGGAGGAGCACCCTGGGCTGCCCCTTGTACCCTGCGGCCTGGCACATTAGTCCTGCAAACTTCCTGCTGACTAGAGCTTAAAGACTTGATTTCATCTAGATGCAAGGAAAGCTCCGAAGTGTCTTTTGGGTAGCCAGTGGTTCCCTGCTGGAGATATAGGAGGAAATGGATATGGGGTATGGTGGTTAATATCTCTGACATGCACTAATCTCTCTACCTGCGTGCACTTTGAGATGTGTTCTGTTCACAGTAGAATGTGCTGTGCTGATAAAGGCATTAGGGACTGGCTTCCTAAGCCATGCAGAAATCACTGTTGTCCCTACCTTAAATGACCCCAGTTTTAATTTTTGCTCAACTAAGGGATTTATGTGAATGGTAGTTACAGTTCCTATTTCTACAACTTTTCTCATAGTTAGATGAAAACTGAGTGCCCTGAAACATAGCCCTGGGTGTGTAAGATGTAGTATCTGACGAAGACAGAGTGTACACACTCCGTAGGATATTGGGGTAGGGAAGAGGAGGAACTCAGAGGTGCAGCTCACAAATACATGAGCATAAAACGCACCTCGGGTTGAACAAAAATTAAATGTCGAACCTGAAATCTCCAAGAGTGAGGTTTGTGACACCCCTACACTTAGGGAGGACTTTTTAAGAATGTAAGTTTTAGAGGAAATAAAGTGAATTGATAGATTTGACTAAGTTAAAACCACACTTGACATTCTGTGTCAGAAGAGACCACTCCAGGGCAAGCTGGTGAAATGTTGACAATAGTTTGGTGAGATGAAATATCTATAGCTGGTAAAAACCCATAAAATACACCTGGAGTTAAAATACAGGACAGAGGTGGAGGAGGTGCCATGTAGTATGACATCTTGCAGTGGCAGGTGCTGTCATTTAAATATCAGATGGAAAGGTGAAGGAAGCCGTTCTTGGCTGGGGAGAGACTGGGATTAGACCTCTCTCTCTCTCTCACAGGCTTGACTGCGGCTCCCTTTTGTGATCTGGTATATAACTTCTGGGATTCCGTATTAAGGAAACATCAAGAATGTAGGGTTTGTGTCCAAGGAGGATGAACACGGCACTGTTTATAATGGTGAAAACGAAAACTGCCCCTATCCACAATCAAAACCAAAACCAAACCCCATAATGGTTAGTAGTAGAGGCATGGCAAGTAAATCACCCTACTCATAATAAAAATTCTACACACCTTTCAAGGTGTATTCTCCAAGAATTGTGATCACATGAGGAAATGCCTTCTGTATGATGTTAGATGAAAAAAGGATTAGGGCTGGGCATGGCGGCACATGCCTATAATCCCAGTGACTCAGGAGGCTGAGGCAGGAGGATTGCATGTTTGAGATCAGCCTTGGCAACTTAGGCTCTAAGCAACCTAGCAAGACTCTGCCTCAAAATAAAAATTAAAAAGGGCTGGGGATGTGGCTCAGTGGTTAAGTGTCCGTGGATTCAAACCCCAGAACCAAAAAGGGAAGAACTAGAATTCTAAATACAATATGAACTCACAAAAACTATGCTCAGAGAAGTGATCAGGAGGTATCATAGCTTTAAAAGTTCCTTTTCCAGACATTTATTACCCTATGTACATGTATGATTACATGAATGGTGTGAATCTATACGTGTACAACCATAGAAAGGAAAATGTACCCTATTTGTGTACAGTGAGTCAAAATGCAGTCTGTAAAAATAAAAGTAAAAAAAAAAAGTTCCTTTCCCCTGGGTGTTAGGGTTCAGAGTGATCTTAATTTACTTCTTTGTATAATTTTGTTTCCCAGAATTTCTTTTAAGACCGTCTCTTTTATAGGAAGGAGAAAGTGAGCGTTGTTGAAAAGGTCTGAAGTGTGACGTGCCATTTGCCAAAATAAGCAACTTTTACAGCTACCTGGGTGAACATCAAGAAAACCTCTCAGTGGAATGCCACTTGTTCTTTTAAGAGTGATGTGAGATTTAACCCTGCCACTCATTCAGGTGGCTTTCTGTGAGGTGTTTGTCCTATTACCCCTGAGTTCTATTTAAAATGATTGATTAGGTGCATTTAAATCAGTGTCTTACTTTACTGTCCCAGGCTGCCTTCCTGTAGCGTTTGGTTAGACACAGATGGATAAAGGGTTGGGGCACCAAGGACTCATAAAAACTTTAGCAAACTTTTTTCCCTGTTTCATAAGTGTCGTAGAAGCCATTGATAACTTCACTGATTTATTAATAGCTACCTTTGTGGACTTCTCTCCCCACCTTCCAGAAAAATTTTGTGCCTAATAACATTTTTTAGGTGGAATGATTTTCTTGAGTTTATAAATGAATGGGAAAAGAAAACAGTCCTAGTATGACACACACAACTTAGCTTTTAAGATTGTTTCAAATCCTTTGAAATTGTGTTGATATGAAAGTGCAGCACGTTGAATAAAAGCCTGTTGTATGAGGAAGTTTGCCACAAATCATTTGTGGAATATTAAGGAGAAACTAAATCTCCTTTTGAAGAGTCTTCAGTTTTTAAATTCCTATGTTCTCTTTTAACCACGTTGACATTATTAAGTTAAATTACAGGTTTTTAAGAGAGCAAAATCTTGGTGGTTATTAAGGACATATCAAAATCTCTCAAATGTGGCTCGTCAATGTAGTGGTGCATCTGGACTGTCCAGTGCAGCAGCCACTGGTGGCCACGTATGACTTTGACTTAAATTCACTAAAGTGAGAATTCAGATACTGGTTGTACTGGCTACCTTTCAAGGGCTCATAGCTACATGTGGCTAGTGGTTATTGTATTGAACCATGTGGTATAGTAAGTTCCACTGGACATTGTTGGCCTAGAGACATTCAAAACAGTTGATAAGAGCCCTACAATTTCTGATTATTTTTAGAGTAATATCCAGTGAATATTCTTCGTTCTTAATAAGGCTTTGCTTAGATTCTGCTGAAAATGAATTGTGTGCTGTAAACACATCACAGGTGAAAGAAGGAGGCAAGATAGCATGGAGAGGGGAGAAGGCTTATTATATTAAATTTGGTTCAGATAAATGGGTGTTCTGATGGAGAAAATATATAATTGGTATTAGAAATACCTTGTAGGCATTTTAGATTTGAATAAGACCTTTGATTGAGTCTGAGTAAGCCTCCTTATTTAAGTGGTGAGGAATTTGAGGAAAGGAGAGGCTAAGTCATTACTTTATGTCATACAGTGAGGTGGTAGCCATGGGACTCCTTGCCCTTAAGCTTACCCTTCATTTCATGGGGCCAGGTGACTTTCAGAAGAAGTTCCGGTGCTGTCATTCTGTGGCTCACCAACCATGGAGATGAGAGGAACCAGTGGTAGTACAGTTTACACAACCGTGTTGTCCAGGCAGGGAGCTGCCTTTTAGAAGTCCAGCTTTCTGAACCTTCTGTGTATGTCTTTGGAAAAAAATCCTGCCTTAATTAGTAGACACATTTACTTTTGGTCTTGAAACCACAGACAGTATGTTTTATGAATTAATAGGCAGCCTGGGTGTAGCTTGCTGGTAGAGTGTTTGTGTAGAACATGTGAGGCCCTGGGTGTGATCCCCAGACGTGGGTGCACACACACACACACACAAACGTACACACACAATCAAAAGGAACTGCATGGCTTTTAAAAATAGCCTTTAAAAAATAAAAATAGTCCCTTTTTGGGTTAGGGTATTATTAGGAAAAGGATTTGCTTTTGTGTGTGTGTGTGTGTGTGTGTGTGTGTTTCCTCTCCCAAAGCTGGGGATCCAACCCAGAGCCCCACATATCCTAGACCTGCACGCCCAGCCCACAGTACCCTGTTTTTATTTTCAAAGCTTAACAGAACAGTTGTCACCAATAAGACTTGCCCCACCATATCCCATTTAAAGTAAATGGATTCTAAAAAAAAAAAAAAAGAGTAAATAGAAATTTCTGTGAAGTAGTTTGTCATTCTCATATTTAATATGTTTCCTCCAGAATTACCTATTTCTACGGTTCCATTAGCTGCTGAGAGTGAGCTGTGGAAAGTGAAGTCATTTATTCCTGCACGGTGGCTGCGTGCTGGGAAGAGACTGTGTTTGTGAGGTGTGTTCCGCCGTGTTCTGTTCACGGTACCTCTAGATGCTTCTTACGTGTGCCTCCTTCCCCCCTCTCAGTCCTGGCCGGTGCGCCCCAGTTTCGTCTGCTTCCCTCCAGCTTTGCCCTGTCTGTCCGTCTGTCTTGCACATGGCTTCTGGGGTGGGAGTGATTCTTCCAAGACAAATCTGCTCCTCTCCCTTCCTCCAGTGACATCCTGCAGTGTCCGCTCTGCCTGCAGAAGGGCGTGCAGGTTCCGTCCTTATTTTGGAAACCACTCTTCTTATCTGGGTTCAGGCGCATCTCTGTTCTCACCCCTTAGCTTTTGTTCCAGCATCACCTCCTGAGGCCCTGCCTGACGGCCATCGGCATAATCATCTGCATGACCTTCCCCTGACTCCTCTCATCTTTCCTGCTTCCTATTTTCCTATAGCTCTGGTCGCCTTCTGACAGACCATGGCATTTAATAATTATTAAAACATTTATTGGAGTTTTCTTTCAATTAGGATGTGACATTCCCCAGGGCAGGATTTTTGTTTTATTGTGTTGTGTTTGGATCCGTATGTCTTCTGGTGCCTAGAACAGTGCCTGTCACTGATAGGGGATCAGTAAGTGTTTGTAGGGATCGGCCATGAAGCTGCTTGCCCACAGGGTCCTATTTTCCACCCTCTGCACTGAGCTGCCTTTGGATTTTTTTTACGAGGACCTGCCACACTCTTTGCCCTCAGACCCCCATGTTTAGTGTCTTCTACCCTCTGAGTCTCTCAAGCCTAGACTCCTGTTTGACTTTTTCTTCTCATCATGGGTTCCTCTGGGCGTTTCCCCTCTCTGATGTTCTGTTCTACTTCTGTGTGTCCCCACTTCCCTCTGCTCACCTCTGAAGTGACTTTTGGGTTTCGTCTTGGACCTGGGAACTAACAGCCCACTGCCAGCATGACTGCCCTGGTGCTCAGGGGGTATCAGCACTTATAAATCAGATGCTCTGTTAAAGGCACACGTGTTGTTTATTACCAGCACTTGCTTTTCCAGAGGTGATTATTAACTAATGAATTAATCATGTGATGCAGGAGAGGGAACCCAGGGTGGTGCATGTGTGAGGCAAACGCTCTGCCTCTGAGCTGCACCCCCAGCCCGTGAGTAATTCTTGGCTGGTAGCTGCTTATGTGGAGGACAAGTGCTTTGTAGATTGCGTCTGTGACTGGTGGGGACAGCCCAGTGAAATCTGGACAGGCACAAGAGCTTGTGAGTGCCCCGGTAGCCCTTGCTCCCCTTGCTCCCCTGTTGTTCTGGAAGCATCTGAGACCAGGTGCAGCACATGGGCTCCTCCGTGATGGTTTGGGTGCTGGCATTTGGTGTTAGGTGATGTTTGCTCCCGGTGCCTGCTTCTCAAGTGGGTTCATCTTTTTTTGCAGAGGGACTGAACCCAGAGGGCTTTACCACTGAGTCACATCTCCAGCCCTTTAAAAATTTTTTTTATTTAGAGACAGGGTCTTGGTAGGTTACTTAGGGCCTCGCTAAGTTGCTGAGGCTGGCTTTGAACTTTGTGATCCTCCTGCCTCGGCCTCCCGAGGTGTGTGTCACTGTGTTCACCTCAAATGGGTTCATTTTTGTGGAAGATGGGGGTCACTGTCCATGGATTCCTGTGTCCCTGTTGTAATGAGTCTAGAAGGAAAGGTGATGGGACGGTGCTGTTTGGTCCACTTTCTTGTGGGTTATTTTAGTGAGCTGATACTCAGAGAGGGTGAAGTTAGCCAGTTTTAAGAAGAAATTACTGGGTTTCCCAGTATCCTCTATTTTAAATAATCTCAGAACCCATCAATATTCAGTAGGTTCCTATATTTGGTGAGGTTTCTACCTAAGCTTTCAGAAATTGAGCTCATCCAGTCACCCACCTAGGATGTGAGGTAACTTCAGTTTTTGAATTACTAAGTGAGAAGCAAACCCAGTTTCCATCCGGGTTCAAGTCTTTTCTGCGCAGACCATAGTTTTTTGCACTGTGCTAGGGCTGAGCTCCGGGAGAGCTGCGGTGAAGACCGTCTCAGTGTGCTTTTCCCCCACACGGTGCCACAGTGGGTCCCAGGCATAGCTCTGCCTATCACGTGCATTTTTCAGCATGCCAAAGGCATCGTTTTGCACACGGGGCTCTGCCTTTCACCCATACTCACACATTTCCTGGGATAGCCCTGATCGAAGTTGTGTGTATCATCGATGCCGACTTCGCCTCAGACTGATAACATGTGGCCAGCCCCTGTGCCCAAGGGCGTGGTTGTTCGTAGATGCCCTGTGTCTTTGATTGTCCTTCCATCGGCATATACTCATGAACTTACCTTTGCAGAAGCAAGATGCTTGGACTGGTGCAGTAGTCATCTGCAGCAGGTAGATAATTAAGTATGCAACCAACTCGGTCCCAGGGCTGGGATCCTGGCTTTCCGGTCTCTTCCTGGCAGCAGTTTTCACCTTTTTCCTTGGCGTGGCACACATGATGAATCCGCTCATGAACCTTCGATTTTGACCAGACCTCAAAATATTTTTCAGGAAAGCAGACTAAACAGCCCCAAAGACATGCGCGTGTTCTAAGAAGGGTGTGGTGTTCGTAAGGACGCCTCATGGGTACCCTGTACCATGTTCATTCTTTTCTTCGTCTGTTCCCTTTTTCTGACTTAAAATTTTATCTACAGGAGAAATGAAAGAGAACATTGAACAAACGAAAACTATAAAACCCCACGTGGCTGTGCTTGACCACCCGAGCTGGGCCACACTGCTCCTTGGTAGGGACCGCTCCTGGAGTCTCCTGGGCTCCCACGTAAATGCGCAAGATTGTAGGATTCTGTGGGAACTGACTGTGATCTTACCTGTTTTCCCACCAGTCATATCTGAATGCAAGTGTCAAGTGGCAGTGCCACCGGAGGGAACCACCTTGTCCCCAGTTCTGATTTGCAGAAAGCACACTGTTTGCAAATGTGGGTACGGGAACGGGTTTTGGTGCCAGATCACTTGGGACACATGAGTTCAGACACTGTATTGCAGGAACCCAGGGTGAAGTCCTGGGGTGAACGGGGTGTGCTGCTTCACAGCATCAGCGGGGTAGTGGAATGTCACCATGGTGGATTGGGGATTGAAACATGGGTCGTTTGTTGGTAAAAATGTGACCCTGTTGGTATTACCTCTAGAAAACCGATGGCTTTGCTATGCTCTGACCTTTGTTGCTGGCCTTGTAGAGACCACTCCTTAGTCTCTTCCTGGTGTTTTCTCTTACCACATGACACGGCATCCTAATGTTATGAGCTGGTTGCCACTCTTGAGGATCATGGGACTTCTGGAGAGCTTAGAAACAAGTCAGTGTAATTAATGTCATTAAAGTGCTCTGATGATTTTTGCTGTTTTTGGTTGCTCTTAGGTAATTCTCCCTGCAGGATGAACTAAGGGAAGAGGACACTTACTCGTCAGGCATGGAGAGCAGTTTGCCAGTTTCCAGCATGCAAGACCCTTCATCCTCACCCTCGGAAAAGCACGTCGGCTCAGCTAATGGCAACGGAGATCTTGATTCAGGTGGGACTTTGCTGGTCCATCCTTCAGGTTTTTGGTTTGTTGACCAATATCATCCCGAAACGTCCAGCTGACAACGGGGGCAGCATTTTTAGAGCCTTCCTGCTCCTGGGATTTGCTCTCCTGTTTCTAAGGATGCAGCGCTTTTCAAGTTACACTTGGGGTGAAGGGGAATAGGACTGTACCAGGCAGAGCAGGCTGGGTGGTGTGGGGTGGCCCCGCTTCTCCGTCTCAGTGGTTTCAGCTACTTGTGTTCCTAAATCATGACAGCATCTCCGGCAGGCAGTGTGCCCAGGATTGGCCACCATGGGGGGATGCAGAGTGGGCAGTTGGTTCATTGCTCTAGCTCACAAGGGACAGATGCCACTTGTGCTCCGAACCCTTCGACTAGAAAGTTAGTCACATGTTTCTGCCACAGCAAGGCAGGCTGGGAAATAGAATTCTGTCGCTGTGCCACAGAGAGACAGGAGGACCCAGTCTGTCCAAACAGGGCTCTCCGAGTGTTAAGCACATCCTTCAGAAAAGCGTATGGTGTGAAAGAAATCTCCATCAGGGCCGTTTTTTGTGGTTTAGGAAATCTGATAGAAAACAAAAAACTAAAGCCCCCCAAACAGCCTCTGATTGGATTTTAATATTTACTGAATGCATTTAGAAATGTGTCTTTTTCTCAATACTTACATATTAAAGGGATTATTTGAAAAGGATACTTTATTTATACATAGCAGCAAATTAAATAAGAACAGCTTAGCCCTGTGATTCATAAACATCTGTGGTGGTGAATTCACATAAATAGCGTTGCTCATTAACTCAGTGGGAGGTTAGACCGTTTGCCTAAAGAAGTTTGTCTTCACAGTTTGATTGGACCAGCCAATGACAGAATCACAGATTGCTCGATATCATTGAACTTACTGGATTAAGTTTCCCAAGTTGTATCTTTATCTGGGAAAAAACCCGGAAGGCCCTGAAATAAGGGATGCTTCGTCGGCAGGATGGGAGACACTAGTGTCTGTCTCAAAGTCGGCTCAGTTGCCCCCTTTCAGGTTTTCTACACATACCCTGTGAGTACGAAAATCTCTCCTGCAGGTGGAGTTGAATCATTGTTCCCGGTGGAAAGGTGGAGGTTTTTCTTCTGAGAGAGGGGGCCCCTTTTGTTGAAATGCTACTTTTGTTGAAATACAGTTGTGCCTTTTAAAAGTCTTTCTTGCGTTTGCTGAGTGCGGTTATTTTCCACTCTTGGAGTTCCTGCGCTTTCTCTGTGGTTTGTAGTGTCTTGTCTGCACACGTCAGTGTCTATGGCTGTGCCATTGTCAGTGGTGTGCTTTCAAAACTGTTTAAAAGCCAACTGTGTATTGGCTTTTCATTTTCATGCAGCTACAATCTCTCTCTCTACTCTCTCTTGCCTAAGCAGATTCTGAACCTCATCGATGATAATCTGCTGTGAGAAAATTGTTTGTACCGATGTTTCCTTAAGGATGGTTCCCCGTACGAGAAGTTTAGATGGAGCATGGACTATTCAGAAGCTCATCATGTATACTTACTTCATGAATTGTTCTTCCTTGCTCTTAGTGGTAGATGGCCTAAATCATACAAGATGTTCATATGTTTAGCAGAAACAGCATTTCTAAATAATGCTAAATGATCATTACGTATTTCAGATACTGACCAGACACCCCCCCACCCCCACCCCTTCAGTGTGGCTAATCTGTCCCTTCTCTTTGGAATTTCCTTGCACACTTGCCCGATAAGGAGACCATTTAGATGGCGCTACAAATTTAAAACCAGGGTCTGAAACTTTGTAAGAGTGCAGAGGCTGAATTCGTTCTAGAAATTCAAATCTAGTTTTGAGCATTTAAATTATGAATAACAGAGTCAAGTGTAAGTCCTTAAGAATTCATTTCTTTTTTGTGGCCCTGGGGATTGAACTCAAGACCTCAAACATGCTAGATGATCAAGATCTCTATCACGGAGCTACACCCCCAGCCCCATTTATTATTATTTTTGTTACCAACCTGTTCATACATAAAATATTTTCAGTTCTAGAATCAGTTGTGGGGATATTTGTTTCTGGTACCCACTGGGTAGAGTTACGGTTTTTCCCTAGGAAGAGTTTTCTGATGAGATTTATGGGCTAGGTGTCCAAGAGAAGCCAAGACCAGTGTTTTTCCATGAGTTCCACATTGACCGGGAATGAGGGATGTTCCCGTGTGAGCTTGCCTTCTGACTGGAGGGCACACACTCAACATTTTCAGTGCTTGATGTGTGTTAGTGCACTTACTGTGGCAGTCTGTGAAGTGGATGCTTTGACTGTCCACATTTGACAGATGAGGAAACCGGTCAAGGTGAAGTCACTCAGGTGGTCGTTGGAAGCAGGATTTCGTCTCCGGCATCTGAGGCTCTGGGGCCGGTGCTCTGAAGTGCTGGGGGGCCTTGTGCCTTCAGTGATAAGTCATCAGGAATCCTGATGCCCCTGCCCACCCAGTCCCCCATGGGACAAGGCACAACCCACATTCTTCCTGGTACTTTCCTCCATTCCTCCTGTGTTCTCGCCCTCTGTTGTGTGACACATGGCCTCATCTCCCCAGCAAGTGACTGCACTTAAATGTCTGCAGCCCTCTCTGAGGGAGTGTGGGGTCAAAGAATGAAAGACCTAACCTGTGTTCATCTTTTTCTTTCTGTTGCTTAGTTCCTCCCACCCTGCACCCCCAGCTGCCAGTATTTAAAAAAAAAAAAAAAATTATGAGTTTTTTCTCCTAAGGAAAGTTCAAATCTTGGTTGGGATCAATAACGGATACCCAAGTCCTGCAAGCGGAGTAGGCACAATATAAAATTGCTCCTCCCCCCAGGGACACTGAATATGTCACTGTAGTAAGCACAGCTGGACCAAATAGCCCGGGAACTTCGAGCTTCCCCAGCAGACCGGATGGACGGCATCCTCCCAGGTGCAGGAGGAATGAAGCGCATTGGAAACCCGATCGCTGGAGCTCTTGGCAACTTCAGTGGCTGCGATAGCAGCCATCAGAACGCTATACTGACATAGTGATAAATAGGTTCCTTGACGTTACTTTTGCAGGCCTGGTAAATGTAATTTCCTGGTGGCGTCTGTCGATAGGGTGGTGCTGCGTGTTTGGACTGGGCCAGCCTCAGCAGAAAGACGGGTGCTGGGAAGGCTTGCCTCCGTCTTCTTTTCCCCTTGATGTTGGGAATATACTAACTGCAGAGCCAACAGGAAGAAAAGCAGTCAGCCTTCTCGGAGAGATTCAGGACTCTGCATGCTGAGATGCAGTTCTGTGACCTGGCAGCATCCTTCCCTTGCTTCTAAAGAGTTGCACTTTTGAAAAGTTGCTCCCCCCCACCCTGGGAAGATCATTCTTACGTTCTTTGCTTTCTTCTCCCCTAGATAAACTGTGGCCATCTGGTATAGCCACCAGGACCTTTGTGTTCTATGACTGTCCCTCCTGGAGTGCAGGTGGCCTCAGTTCCTACAGTTGCTCACAGCTACACCTGATGTAGTATGAACTGGCTATTGTGTTTAAAAATAAAAAAAGACTTAATGTCTTCTTCCTGTCTGTTCTACATTTGTATATATAAAATCTACCACCCAAGAAGGCCCTCAGTAAGATTCTGTTCATTCTGAAGGTGCCAGTTCTCCGTTCCTTCATTGGGTGGTAGTTGTGGGCTTCAGTATTCAGTCTGGCGAAGTCAGCCTCATTTCAGAGTGTAGAGTTATTTAAGGGGGTGTTAGGGAAGGGGTTAGAGTTACTTTAGATTAGGTGGAGGGGAGTGAAGGGAGGGGAAGGGGTATGGGGGTAGGAAGGATAGTGGAGTGAAACAGACATTATTACCTCATGTACGTATATGACTGCATGACCGACGTGATCCTACAGTATGTACAATCAGAAAAATGAGAAATTGTAGTCCATTTATGTATGATTTATCAAAATGCACAAATGCATTCTACTGTCATGTGTCACTTATTAGAATAAAAAAAATGTTCAAATTGAAGATTTTATTACCTAAGAAAAAGATGTGTGGGCTGTTTGCTGACTCTGTTTTGCACCCCCAAGTCACCTGTACTCCCGCTTTTAATAAAGTAGTCTTTTATGTTCATTGTGGAATATTCTGCTACCACAAATAGTTTTCTGTTTTCTAGAACTCTGGATCACCACTAATGAACACGCCTGTTTTCTCTTAAATTGTGAAATTTTCTTAGTGGCTTTTCATAGACATCATGGGAAGGGCCTCCCACTGGTTCATTTATGGTGGAGGGAGATTGTCAGAGTTTCCTGGATAAAATGTTTATGGGTTTAAGAGGTTTATGGATCAGCTGTAAATATTTGCTCTGGGTTTATGAGACCTCTCCTCATAAACACGGTGTGTGTTTATCTATTGCTCATTGAAATGTCTTTGGAGAATCAGCTGCTTGGGGAGTGCTGGCCTGAGGGTTGTGTGGGACAGTTTTTTAAAGGCCCTATTATGAGTAACCCTAAATTTTCTATGTGGCTTTATTGTTCAAACAGCATGGTTAAGGTTACCAGTGCCGGGCGTAAAATTTTTTATTTTTTAAGTCTCATTCTAGGTCTGACTTTAGGGGTATTTGATAAACTTTTTCCTGTGCCAGCAGAGAGTGGCGGAGCTTACTGTCTTCCTGACTGCTGGGAAGACACAGTGGACTGTCTAACCTCCTGGGCAGCTGGACTGAATAAATGAGTGAGCACCAAAGAGCACAGAGCTGGCTACATGAGGAGGGACTGGAAATGGAGTTTGCAATAAATTTGGTGGAAACATATTTTTGGTAAAATACTAAGCAAGGACTAAAATGCTATGAAGGCTAAACGCTGCAACAGATGGTCTCAAAGTTGAAGGGAGAAACGGCCTGGCAGCCCTGATTTGAAGCCGTGGAATCACCCACTCTCAGTCAGGGACCATGATGAGTTTCATCAGGCCTCTCTCTGATCCCAGGGGTAGGTGGTGGCAGGGGACTGCCATCTGAAGGTTCCTGATGTGGAACTGGCCACCCTGTAGGAGAGCCCCCCTTCCCTTCTTCTCAGCTGTCGTTTTGAGGGCCTGCAGTGTGCGACCCTGCTCCTGCTGGGTTCCAGGCCTGCGTCTCTTTCCAGATCATCTTCTTCTTCTTCATAAGCAGGTTCCAGGTTCTCCACTCGGTTCTCTCTGCGGTGGTGCTGCCTCCTGCTTACTGCATCGGGTGTATCTGGCTGTGGAATGTTTTAACGTTCCCCAACACTGTGATGGGTTGGCCTTAGAGGATCCCCCAGATCCTGCAGGTGGAGAAGTGGGCAGGCGGGGTGGTGGCGGCTTCCAAGGCCCAGTGCAGACATAAGGATGGCAGGCCAGTTCTTAGCCCAGTAAGTGCCGTCGTCCCAGATGTGGGACATCTGAAACAGCTTCACTTGGGCAACAAATCTGCCACTCATGGTGCCTTTCAAAATAAATATTATGTTTTTAGAATTCTGTTCTTTTGTGAAAATAGGTGAGCGATTAGAACCCTTGAGTATATATATCTATATATCTATAGAGATCTCCTATGTACATATAGGTTATATAAGCACTGGGTTGTGATTTCCAACCTATTCTAATGCATCTGTGTGAATTTCATTGCAATATTTACAGAATTGAAAACTTGGGACTTAACTGGTTAGTAGGAGTTTCAGCTTCCTAATCAGGAGGCCTGTATTGGACCCTGACTCCTGAGTCCCTCTGTTATTGGGTGATTCCCTAACCCTTCTGAGCTACTGTTAACCCTTCTGTGAGTAGCCATCTGTCAGGTTCTTGGAAGAATTGTGAGCTCATGCTACCCTCTGCACCTAGCGTGGACACCCAAGCCAAGTGTGGCTTGTAGGATGTTCCCATGATGGTGTGTGGTCACAGCTGATGGGGGCAGGAGGCGCAGGGTGTGACTGAGGTCAGATCAGTAGGGTGGGAAGAAGTTCTGGACTCTGTCTTCAACAGGTTTTCCATTCTCAGATATTGCACTAGGACATTTTGGCACATCCCATAGTGCTGAGCTGACACCTCTGATTAGTGCTTGGAAAGCAAATTGAGTAATTGATGCCCACCGCTTCTTGGGGAGAAGATAGTGTGGACAGAGCTTTGAGGTGCCACTCTGAGGCGTTTCCCGGAATAAAACTGTGTTCTCTTTGGGTGGCCACCTGGTTGGATACAGCACTTCTATGCTAATCAGCGAGCTATAAGCATTATTTACTCTTGGCCAGTGAAATTGGCTCTTGTTTTTAAAAAATACAAGGATTGAACATCAGTATCCATTGAATATGTTGTAGAAGAGAATTGAAACATTTAAAGCTCTTGTTTGCATATTTGGGCAGCTCTTATTATTGTATGTTCTTTCTTTATGATAGCCTTGCAAATAGGTTCAAATAAATGTGTACTGTTTCTGAGCTCTTTGAGGTGACGTATGCTGTCTACATCTTATAGTGCATTACTTGGCGCGTTTTCAATTATACAAATAATGTCTTACCCGCAGCCTCAAATGTTTTGGGAATTGCTTGATTTCTGTTAACACCTGACCTTGTAGATCTGTGCAAATTAGAAGTAGTTATGATTTTAGCAGGGCATGGTGGCACATGCCTGTCATCCCAGTGACTCAAGAAGTTATAGGCAGGAGGATTGAAAGTTTGAGACTAGCCTCAACAACTTAGCAAGACCCTGTCCTAAAATATAAAATTAAAAGGGCTGAGGTCGAATCTCTCATACAAAGAAAAGTTATGATTTCGAGACCCAAGTTGTGCATTTGACTTAGATTTAATTTATTTATTTAATTATTTAATTAATTTATTTAATTAATTAATTTATTTAATTTATCTAATTTGATTTAGATTAGATTTCCTTCTTCCTTGTGATTGGAGAAACAGATGTTCTGTAGGTTCATGCTGGTGTGAGTGGCCTTCAGAGCTCTGTCCCAGCTGGAGAGTGGTCCCGGACTGGGCAGCAGTAGTATCTGGCAGCTTCTGTGTTGCTGACTTGCTGGGTGGCTTCATAGTTCTTTTGAACCTCCAATTTTTTCCCTTCTCAAATATCATTGGAGTCACCACATATTTTCTTTTATTTTTTTGGTCCTGGGGATTGAACCCAGGGGCTCTCTACCTCTTGAGTCATATCTGCGGCCCTTTGCGTTTTCATTTTTTATTTTGAGACAGGGTCTTGCTAAGTGCTTGGGGCCTTGTTGAGTTGCAGAGGCTGGCTTTGAACCTGCAACCCTCTTACCTCAGTCTCCTGAATTACTGGGATCACAGGCATGTTCTCCCGCTGCCTGGCTGGGATCACCGTACCTAACGTAGGACAGTTTATAATCTCCAGGATGCAGCCACTGGGCAGATAGAGCACTCAGTGATTGAATGTTCCCTTCCTTTGTTCTCCAACCTTCCCAAAGCCTGGGGTGTCTGCTGTGGCTAATTTCAAACAAATACACTACCTTGTAGCAAACAGCCTGGAGACAGTCCTCATTCATTTGTTACTCTTGGTTTTGGGGGACGGGGCTCAAAGCAGGATCTGGCCAGTTTTCTTCATTCAGTCACCATCTTCACGGTCAGCAAACTGAAGCTCTGTAAAGAATTCAGGAGTGTCCTCCCAAGCCACTGAATGAGTTTGTCTCTTGCATTAAGTGTTTTCTGGTCCCAGTCCAAAGCCAGTGCCTTCCAGCACACCTTAGTATTGACACTCATTTCTGTTTCCCTCGCAGAAGAAGGTTCAAGCTTGGAGGAAATCGGCTTTAACTGGGGAGAGTATCTGGAAGAGACGGGCGCTCGGGCGGCTCCCCACACGTCCTTCAAGCATGTAAGTAAAGCAGCTGGTCTCCTGTGACCTGCAGGGTGAAGGCCAGGAACCAATCGGGAGGGAATAGAAAGAAAAGAGGAAATTCAGGTGTGATTTCTTAGGATTAAAGAGATGTGGAAGTTAGTTTGGTTTTTATAGGCAAGGCTGATTCCAGCAAAGAAAAAGCCAAAAAACCAGGCAAGTAGACGTGAGGCATGATGTCTCCTAGTAGGTGTAATGCTAAGTATTGTTCTTGTGAACTGATATTTTGATTTTGAAAGGACATGTAAGTTTTATAGCCATTTGTGGGCAGATGAATCAAAGGAGAGGGCAACCATACGTATTTTGAGAACATTTAAATCCAATCAGAAGATCATTCTCCCCAATATTTCTTTGAATCATGCACATAGCCTGCTCATCAGAGGATAAGTCCCAGAAAATTAAAAAAAAAAAAAAATGAGTTTCTATTAGAATTTTGCTTAGGTGTGAAATACTGATTTGATGTCATTAGCAAGGAAAAAACGAGATTTCCGAGATCCAGGCTCTTGGGCATGACTCTTGTCTTAGTAAATGAAAATTTAACTCTGAGAAATCCATTTTCCACTGGCCTACTCAGGACAGAGATTCACCTGAGTTTCAGAAGTAGGTTGGGGCACTTTTTTAACTTTCTTTTTGGCTCCTTGGCAGAATGAGGAGGGCAGAACTTTGACTATTTTAATGAAACATTTAATTCTTTTTGGAGGTGAAGGGTTCTTTTGAAAACCGAGCCACATCTCCAGCCTTTTTAATATTTTATTTAGAGACATGGTCTCACTGAGTTGCTCAGGGTCTCACTGAGTTGCTCAGGGCCTCACTAAGTTGCTAAGGCTGGCTTTGAACTCAGGAGTCTCCTACCTTAGCCCCGCAAGTCCCCTGGAATTACAGGTGTGTGCCACCGCATTTGACCCAAAAGCTAAATATTAAAAGACAGCAAGACTGGAGCTCTCCTGGCAGAGAGTGGATAATTTCCTCCAAAAGCCATGGTAACACGTGCACCTTGAGCTGGGGTGCTGGGCATTACCTTAAAGCAGTTGGGGACAGCGATGCTGATCCTCAGTTCTCCTCCCTTTCAATCGCAGCAGGGTGTCCTGGTGGGAGCGATGGCCTCTGTCCTTCAAGACGCAGGCTTTCCCCAGGCCCATGTGCCAGGTTTAAGGGAAAAGTAGCATCGGGCTCATGTAGTAGTAATTTTCGATTCCATTATCTCCTTTAAGTGCCTGCTGCTGGTGGACAGCAGATATGTTGGCTTTGGAGTGTTGATATCCCCCAGCCTGGAAAACATTTTTTTTATTTTTTGAGGGAGGAGGAGGAAGGCTGGTATTTCAGTGCAGCATAACCCTTAATTAAAAAAAGAAAAAAAAAATAAAAGGAAAAGGAAATGCATTCTCTAGGCTGGAACAGTTCCTCAGGATCCGCTGGCACCTGGAACTATGGAATGGAAAAGTGTGTAGCCCACATTGGGGTGTGCGTCATGTGCAGAGCATAATAGCGGGTTTGGAACCCTTCATTGGAAAAGAAGAATACCTTATTCTCCTTTTTGTTTTTTTTTTTTTTTAATTTATATATATATATATATATATATATTTGGTTATAAATGAACCTTTATCATTTATTTATTTATTTATATGCAGGGCTGAGAATTGAACCCAGTGCCTCACACGTGCCAGGCAAGTGCTCCACCATTGAGCCACAACCCTGGTCCCCTCATTCTCCTTTCTTTATATTAGTTACATGTTGAACGATAATATGTTGGACATAGGTGAAAGGAAATATTACTGAAATTAATTTTATCTGTTTTATCCTTTCTTTCCTCAGAAGTGGCTCCTGGGGGTAGGGGTTGTAGCTCAGTGGTAGAGCACTTGCCTGGCATGTGTGAGGCACTGGGTTTGATCCCCGGCACCACGTAAAAAATGAATAAATAAAGGTATTGTGTCCGTCTACGACAAGAACAAAAAAAAGTGGCTCCCAGAAGATTTAGCAGTCATTTGTGGTTTGCATTATGTTTCTTTTAGACAAATATACGCCTACTTTACGGCAGCAGAAATACTGTGTTAAAGTGCTCTGTTTTTGGAAGCGGGTATCTAGTGTCACAATGGCTTTCCTGTTTCTTATTCCTCAAGGTTGAAATCAGCCTTCAGAGCAACTTCCAGCCGGGAATGAAATTGGAAGTGGCTAATAAGAGCAACCCGGACACCTACTGGGTGGCCACGATCATCACCACCTGCGGGCAGCTGCTGCTTCTGCGCTACTGCGGTTACGGGGAGGACCGCAGGGCTGACTTCTGGTGTGACGTGGTCATAGCAGATCTGCACCCCGTAGGGTGGTGCACGCAGAACAACAAGGTGTTGATGCCCCCAGATGGTGAGCCCTCGTGCGCACGGCTTTGGTTTACATGTGATTGTCCTTCATGAGGCCGTAGTCCCTGCGATGTGCAAGGGAGCTTGGTAGAAAATCCTGAAAGCATTTTAGTGCAAAGGACTTCTAGCTCTTTAAAAAAAATTGCTTCTTGGGTTTCATCAGCAGGAGGGCACCGGGGTGAGGGTAAGCGGCGTCCTTTCACATGTCAGGTCTGGTCCTGACCGTTGAGACAGCTGTGGCTTTTAAGGTGAAAACATTGGAGCTTAATCCTCAAATTGCTTTTGGAGGGAGGAGAAGGCCACACAGGTGCCCGGGACCCAGACCTTGATTGGTTATGTGCTTTTCTTCTGCCTCAGAGAGCTGACAGGTTGAACAGGACGGTAGAGCCGCCGTTTGGTGGCAAGGAGGCCGTGAGGGTGGGAAGCATTTGGAGAAGTGGCATCCCTCAAGGGCAAGGACAGAGGCCATGAAGAGATCAGTTTAGTGGCTACAAATCACTTGTTCTCTGCTGGGAAGTTTTACCCCTGGGGGACGTGTGGCAAGATCGGGGAAACAGTTTTGCTTGGGGACCTGGCGGGAGGGAGGTGGCACTGATGTCTAGCAGGGTGACACCGGGGATGCTGCTAAGCCTCCTACAACGCCCAGGATGCCCCACAACCGAGCAGGGTCGGCCCCGCCTGCCAGCAGTGCAGAGGCTGAGCCATCCTCTGGGAAGCGTGGGCTGTGTGCTCCAGAGGCGCTGGGGCTGGCTGGTTCTGGAGGTGAGAACCGAGCGCAGCCACGACCCTCAGCACCCTGCTCTGTGCTGCATTGTACGCTCCTGGTGGTAGCAGCAGTACTTGGAGGCTTCCGAAGCCCCTCTCCAGCATGCGTCGCGTCCTCCTGGTGCCCTGCTTTTCTTTTGAGGTGACATGCAGTTTTACAGGCGACCATGATGTTAGCAGCTGCCTTAGTTCTTCAGCGTATTGAACCTTACCTTTCTTTCTTAAGGCTGTGATATGTTGCCTTGCTGACTGGGGGCAATGGTCTGTGTTTTTCGTTTTTGTTATTTTTACCACCTTTGTTATGCATAATCAATAGCCTGCTAAGGAGGGATTAATAAAAAATGGCTGGAGTTTTAAGAGTTGCTTGTAAATGACATTTGTGACTTTTGTCAAGGTTCAATCCATTGCCTTGACCTGCACGGACATCTCGCACCTTATTATCTCAGAAGACCAAGAGAAAGGGCCTTCCACCTGTCCTGGCTTTGGATCTTTGCATCTGCTCTGTCCAATGCCTGGAACTTCTTTTCTCCTTCCTCTTCCTCCTCTGCAGCTATCGGCTCACCCCGCTCTTCCTCCTGACCCTGAGGTCGGACCCAACCTCTGCTCCCATAGTTGTGGGGGCCCTTAGTGTTGACCACTGTGCAGCCATACTTTTTTTGGCTATAATTTTGAAATACAGTCCACAGATCGTAAAATCCTTTCCTTTAAAGTGTACAGTTAAGTGAATTTTAGTTTCTTTGCAAGGTTGTGAGCCATGGTTGCTCCCCCACCCCGTTACTCCCCATCCCCCCTCCCATCTTGCTTCAGTTTCCGTGGGCTCTCCCTATCCTGGCAGTTCACATAGGTGGAGCTGCGTGACGGTTCTTTTGTTTGGTTTCCTCAAGGCTCGCCTTGCTGAAGCACATCAGGATTTCCTTTCCTCTGAGGTCTGAGTAGCAGGCCATTGTGGATCTCCCACATTTTGTTTCTGCATTTAGCAGTTGGTGGATGTTTAGATGCACTTGTCCTTCCAGTGCGCGGTTCTTGGAATAGACTACGTCCCATTTTTAGATCTGACTTTGAATTAAAACTGCCAGGGCGGTGAGATGATACAATGTCACATTTGCTTTACTTTCCTCTCTGTGATTTCTGATCTGTCCTAGAACAAATCAGTTTCCAAGAATGAATTGTACTGGTGGATACTGGGATAGTACCTGTCCTAATAAGAGAATTAGAGACAGTCCTCTCCCCCAGCTCTGCACACGGATGCCAGGTAGCTCTGTCCCACACACTCAGGAGGGACAGACAGATGTGGTTTCATCCTGGGGACTGGGTGCTCTGGGAGGAGAGGAGCTTAGAGGAAGACCATGGAGAGGTGGCCTGAGAGTCAGGCTGGACCCCTGTCCATGGCCCTGCCATATCCTACCCTGTCGCTGATGTTTTTATCATCTCTTATTTTTTTTAAATATTTTATTTGTTCTAATTAGTTATACATGACAACAGAATGCATTTCAATTCATCGTACACAAATGGAGCACAATGTCTCTGGCCGTACACACTGCAGAGTCACAACGCTCGTGCAGTCATACGTGCATATGGGGTAATAATGTCTGTCTCATCCTTCCCGTCCGCATGCCCCCTTCCTTCCCCTCACTCCCCTCTGCCCAATCCAAAGTTTCTCCATTCTTCCCTAGCACTGCCCCCCATTATGGATCAGCATCCACATATCAGAGAAAACATTTGACCTTTGGTTTTTGGGGGGTTGGCTTAGTGTGATATTTTCCAGCTCTGTGCATTTACCTGCAAATGCCATAATTTCATTCTTTAAGGCTGAGTAATATTCCATTGTGTATATATACCACAGTTTCTTTATCCCTTCATTTGTTGAAGGGCACAGTTTAGCTATTGTGAATTGAGCTGCTGTAAACATTGATGTGGCTGCATCACTGTAGTATGCTGATTTTAAGTCCTTAGTTTATATACCATGGAGGGGATAGCTGGGTCAAATGGTGGTTCCATTCCAAGATTTCTGAGGAATCTCCATACTGCTTTGCATAGTGGTCGCACCAATTTGCAGTCCCACCAGCAATGTATGAGTGTACCTTCTTCTCCACATCCTCGCCAACATTTATTGTTTCTTGTATTCTTGATAATTGCCATTTTGACTGGAGTGAGATGAAATCTTAGTTTCGATTTGCATTTCTCTAATTGCTAGAGATTTTTTCACATATTTCTTGATTGTATATTTTCTTCATCTCATTTTTGATGTATTCGTAAAGTTTGATACTTGGGAAGGATATAAGATGGTTGTATTGCATAATAGTTGCTCTGCTGACTGGTTTTGGAAATTCCACGATACTGAATGTTAAGATTCTTGAGAGCTCATGGGCTCATTCAGCAAAATCCATGTTGTTGCTTGAGAGAAGAGACGTAGTTTATTCATCAGTTTTTCTCTCTTGGAAGAAAAATGTGGCTGCAGCCACAGCCTCAGAAACACCATTGGATTTGTATCCTGCAGGCTCTGCTATTAAAGCTATGACATCGGTGCCCTTAAAATGACAAGTTTAACATGAAAAAATGGGAAAACCCCAGGAAAAGGGAAAACATTAATGTGACCAAAAGATTTGAAGTCTGTTCAAACAGTGACAAGTTATGCTAACTCGAGGATTCCTTTCGGTGCTGTTTTTGAAAGAACTTAAAAAAAATTTAGTAGGTAATCAATATGACTTGGAAATCTTTAGTACAGAGAACAAAGTCAGGAAATAGCAGGTTCATGGGGCAAGAGGTTTTATTGATTGCTGTAGGACAGGATAATTATTGCTTTGTAACCAGAGGCAGCAGTTTTTCCAGAGGGAATAGGGGAATCTATTTTTTGAACAAGGATTTTTGTTTGTGTGGTTTCTCTTAGAGAGCTAATATTGTGGTAAATTCGGCTGCTGTACCCAGTTGTGGTTAAACTTGAAAGGCGTCACTTGAATGCTAACATGAGTTACAGCAATCTCTGACCTCATGCTTCTGCTTGGGTGGTTCCGTGGTGGGAGAGAGGATTCCCTACAGATCCCAGGAATCAAAGTGGCATAGAGGAAGTGACACTGTGGATGGACCAGAGATCCGAATTCATATCTTGCTTCTACATTCACGGAGCTCCATAGGTGAATCCTCCACACCCAGAGTTCTCTCCTTTTTAATTTTTTAAAATTGGGTTGGGGTCTCCCCATGTCACCCTGGCTGGCCTCTTCCAGATTGCCCTCATCTTTGTATAATCTCTGTAGCACTTCCCAGTACGAAATTCCTTAGTTTGTGATGCTCGTGAGGAAAGCGGGTAGGGTGGAAGGGGTGGGTGCTGGAGCTCCGATTTTATGCTTGAGAAATGGAGTTTGTTTTGGAGTGAGGATAAAGCCCATCTAGCCCTGCAGTCTATCCAAAGACCCAGAAGTGAAGTTTCTTCTGTGTTCCTTTTGGGGATGATGACGTTTTATGGACTGAAGAACAAATTAAGTAGGATCTCAAGTCATGGTGACGCCTGGGTAGAACTTCCCTCAGTAGAGACTCGTGCTCACCCTCAGAACCCTGAGAACTAAGAATTTTTAGTCTGACTGAGTGGTCAGGGAAGCTGAGTGGACGGTCACATGTGGGTGGCAGCCTGGGGGCCTGTGGGGATGTTCCATTGGAGAAGGGAGGGGACCACCTTTCCTGTCCAGCTAAGGCTGCAGACTCCAGACCTTCAGAGCCAGTTGGGATGTCCACAGTGGCCTTCTGTCTTCTGCAGTCCCTGCGTTGAGAGTGATTTTTATTATTTTACACGATAGCTTACAGAGCACATAGAACTGTTTGTAGTTCCATGTTTTCCTGCCTCTCTGTTTTAAATTAATTTCATCGTTTAATTAATGCGAGTTGTCGTTGTTATGTTAAATGTCATGAGGAAGGAAAAATAGCCTGGCAGTGGGGCTGGTGGACGTCATTGTGATGTGATTCCCATCAGCAGCCAGGGACCTCCATTAACAGGGACATCTTCAGAGCGACCTGGGTGGGGTGGCCAGTCGGCCGTTCAGAGAGCAGTGTTCCTGCCTGGGGGCTAATCGGCACTAATCTTTCATATTAAAAGTATTAAGGAACATTCTACACGAAAGCATTACTAAGTGCAGTGGGGGATTATGGCCCTTATTAGTGGAGCAAAGTGTAGACCGTTTTGACTTAGTAAATCAATAAGGCTTGATTTATTCATAAGCCCACGCGAAGCTCGCAAAGGGCAACTGCCAAATAATTATTGTTTATGGTGATAATGCACGGGAATCATTTAATCCAGTGACGGTTTCCTTGTTATTTATTGAGAAGTAACAACATTACCCCTTAATGTCAGGGGCTGGGGAGCTTCGGAGTTCTAGCTGGTGCCTCCTGAGTCCCCGGAAATGATGCTCCCAGACAAGAGTGCAGGTATATATGTGTGGTGATGCATATCCAAATAAAACCCCTCGGCTTACAAATGGAGACCTATTTATGTGCGCTTTCTACTGTTGCAATAAAAGTATTGGAATTACAGTGCCTTAGGAATCATGCCACTAATTTTTATTTTCGCCATTATTAAAATTTCTGTAATTTGCATTGCAAACTCTGCCGTCTTGCCAGAATGACTCTATTTACCATTCAAAGTCGAATCACAATTACTGGAGTTAGTTAATATATAACTTATTTGAATAAAGGAATGTTTATTCATGAAGTGTGAGGACAACGTGTGAAGAGGGCCTTATGTTATGTGAGTAGATTCTGCCAGATTCTGCAGCCTGGTCCAAGGGCTGTTTTTGGGAGTTGCTGTTTTTACCACAGTTGACTGTAAAGGAAGAGATGCTGGCAGGTGACATGGTGTAAAGTCCTCAGACAACAGGACCTTGCAGTCTGTGACCATTATCTACCTGTGGACCCTGAGAAGTAGAGTTTGTGTTTTATGAGACTGTTGTTTGTGAAAATTTATATTTTATTATTTAAATGGCTCTTTAGTAAGACTAATGAGGCTTAAATAACCACATGGTTGTCATTGTGATTCTTTTTGTTTATTGATAAGAAATTGAGTGTATATACTAAAAATTCAGAGAGCAGATTTAACCCTAACTGACCACTTGGGGAAGCAGAGAGAGACTCCTTCTTAAGTGTTAGATAGTTTGATGCAAAGAGGAAAAACAAAAATGTTGGTGTTTGACAATTGTGACAGAAAGTAAACTAAAGTCACAGGTTTAAAAAAATTAGTATCCCTTTGTCAGAAAACCATTTGGTTTATAATGATGTGTTCAAGAAGGAAAATTTAGGTAGGAAACACAATAATTCTTTCTCCGAAGTCATTTAATGGGTCTTTTAAAACAATTCACGTGACTTTGAATCCTTTTTGATCTGGTTCGAGGGGCCTTGTGAACATTCTCTGGTGTAGACCAGGGTGGACCTAGTCACACGGGTGAGCTTGTATGTGTATATGTGTGTTTTAATCTAAACACTACTCTGAAATAATTTTAGTATTTTCTGTTTTCCAATCACATTATTTAAAATTTGGATCATAAGCATCTCTGGAAAAAAGAGAAGGTGTAGACGGTGGATCTAAATCGCACCTGGCGGTGTTTCCTGGAGCAGCTGCTTCTGTAGATGGCCATCTATTTGTCCCCACATCTTCTTCCCCCTGGGTCTTTTTTTGTGTCTGTTTGGGCCCTGCACTGAGTGTCAGACATGGAGCCAGGGGAGTTAGGGATGCCCTTGTGCATCTCAGAGCTTGTGACCTCAGGGCTCCATCCAGCCCTGGATTCCATGCACACTCTTGGACCAGTGGTTCCCAAGGTCTCTCTGGGCCCCAAAATGTTCTGAACATAAGAACTCAAAGGCATGCGGTTTATGAGATTCATGAAGGGCTCTGAAATAAATAGACCCTGTGAATGGAAGTGGAAGAAGTTGTGTCTTAGGCTGTGGAAGAAAAAAAGAACACACACACACACACACACACACTCAAAAAGGCAGATTTGATGGTCCTTATATAAATCAGAAACCTCTCTGGTAAATAAGTCTTTGTTACAAAAATGGGTGCAGTTTGCTTTCTGTATCTGTGGTGCAACCCATCAAAGACGGAAAATGTCTTTTAAAAAATTGCATGTGTTCTCAATGTGAACAGACTTCTGTTTCTTTGTCATTATCTCCTACACAATATAGTATGGCCACTGTCCACATCACCATAGGCGATCTCAAAGTGATTTCGAAGTACAGTGATCTAGAGGCGATTTTAAAACATGACCGTGCTATTTTGCGTAAGGACTTGAGTACCTCTGGATTTTGGCATCTGCAGGGGGCGGGTGGGTCCTGGACTCCATCCCTTTTGTGTGCAGGGGAGGACTGTGGTCTTTTCTCCTGTAAGTCCCTGGTTGGTGTTTGTGGTTTTATTTATTTATTTATTCTTGGCATTTCTGTATTCCACACACTCCCTTCATCATTGTGTCGCACAGTGAATAAACAGATCGTGAATTTTGCCACATTTGTGCCGTCACTCTCCAATTAAAACACTTTCTCCATAAAATAATTTTTATCGTGTGCCTACTGTACTGCATTTACTGCTGTCCTTGGAATAGCCTTTAAGATGGCTGGGGCCTTCTTGTTTTATATTTGGAGAAAACGTGGCTGTTCCCAGGCTAGACCACCTGCAGTAGATTTTAAGCTGAGGGTGATTTCTCCTAGTCCTGAAATCAGTGTTTGGAAAATGACAGTGTGTGTCGGGGGAGGGACAGTCAGTATTTGTTTACTGATTAAATTATATCAGTAAGATTTTAGATAGAGTGGGCAGGCTTGCACTATGAGGAACATGTCATGGAGACAAGTTGTAGAATTGGCTTCTTGCGATTTTTAAGAATAGGGTAGAAAGCCGCTTGCCCAGAATGTTTTCCATTTTGTCTTTTTTGGCGGCAAATAAACGGAAGAGCTGTGGCCTGGAACTTCTTTGCCGAATGGTAATCATGAAATTATGTAAAGTTATGTAAATTGTATCAGATGCTATTTGGGTTTTCCTGTGCTGCATGAAAACTGTAAGCACAAAGCAGTGACTAGAAGATTTCCTTTTTAGTGCTAGTCATAATGAATTATTTTCTCCTGCTTCTCAATCCAGCAACATATGTAATTTAAATCGAGCATGTGTTTGATTTTGTGCGGACGAGGAGGGTGAGTTCATTCTGTGTTCTTGGCCTCTTGTCTACACCTTTTCCTTGTTGTTGACTCTCATTTCCTGAACAGTCAGAGCCCAGTCACACCTGGCCCCTCTGTCCCATTTAGCACCCTCTTTCCTGACTGAGAGATTGTGGCCCTACCTGCTCAGATACCAGTGGCCTCATGTGCACGGAGAGCGCAGCTGCCATCCGCTCCCAATCCTGCTCTGGGTGGACCCTTGAGGATGCCGAGTGGTCCTGGTGCACAGCCTTCAAGGGAAGGCTCCTGTGGCCTTTGAGCAGACAAGGCCCTGTGGGCACCTCTGCTAGCCTCGGGGACACATGGCTGTTCTTACCTGACTCTGCCTCATCGTCCTCCCTGATTTCCCACTCCGAGCCTGGGGCTCCAGCTCAGTGTGTCCGCTCTCTGTCATATTGCTGACCTTCCTCTGTTGGTGGACCTGTGGGCTGCTCCCATGCCATTCCTTCTCTGGCTTCTGAACACACAATTTGACTCTCCTATGCTTCTTATTAAGTCTCCAGTCTTGACCTGATGTTCAGGGCATCCACCACTCTAGGCGATGCCTCCATCCCAGGCGATTGCCTCCATCCCAGGCCGATGCCTCACCCCAGGCCCTGCTCCCACCCCAGTCCATGCCTCCACCCCAGGTCCAAGCCTCCACCCCAGGTCCATGCCTCCACCCCAGGTCCATGCCTCCACCCCAGGTCCATGCCTCCACCCCAGGGTCCAAGCCTCCACCCCAGGTCCATGCCTCCATCCCAGGACCATGCCTCCATCCCAGGCCGATGCCTCCATCCCAGGCCCATGCCTCCATCCCAGGTCCATGCCTCCACCCCAGGTCATGCCTCCACCCCAGGTCATGCCTCCACCCCAGGACCATGCCTTCATCCCAGGACCATGCCTCCACCCCAGGACCATGCCTCCACCCCAGGACCATGCCTCCACCCCAGGTCATGCCTCCACCCCAGGTCATGCCTCCACCCCAAGTCATGCCTCCACCCCAGGACCATGCCTCCACCCCAGGTCCATGCCTCCACCCCAGGACCATGCCTCCATCCCAGGACCATGCCTCCACCCCAGGTCATGCCTCCACCCCAGGTCCATGCCTCCACCCCAGGTCCATGCCTCCACTCCAGGCCATGCCCCACTCCAGGGCCTATTTCTCAAGTGTGAGCCCTTCAGTGTTGCTGGTCCTCAGGGTAAGTCTACCTTTTTGCATCGGCTCTAAGGGAATGAGTGGTTTGCTCATAGATGATTCCTGAGCCTAGATCCTCTCATAGATTGAGTTTCACTTTCAAGTTCTAGGCCTGGGAGCTAAGGAGGATGATCCAGGGGTGAGTTTACTATTGTGTTAGGGTTTCACCGTCAGAAGAGCATTAGGAGGAGGTTATAGATCATGGAAGAGAATTTATTTTATGGAATTGGTTTCTGTGATTGTGAAGGTGTGATGAGTCTGAAGGTTGATGGAGAAGATCACTAGGCAGTAGAATTAGGAAAGAATTTCATTGTGAGCCCCAAATCTGGCTCCTGTGGAAGCCAGGAAGAGTCGATATTGCAGGATGAAGCCCATGGCTTCTTCTCTTGCTAGGGGAGGTCAACCTTTATTCCATTTGGACCTTCAGCAGAGTGAGGAGGTCCACCAACATCAGAGAGGGCAGTCTGTTTCATTCAGAGTCTGCTGATTTAAATACATATCTCCTCTCAAAACACCCCTCACAGAAAACTTCCAGAGTAATGGGTGAACAAATGTCCAGGTGCTCTGGCCTAGCAATGCCGCTGCAGCCACTGCACCATCACAGGTGGATTCAGTGAGTCAGCAGGTGAGCCTCTCTTCTGGAAAAGGACTGTGTACACCTGTCATCACATCTAGATTTTATCTTGAAAGACCAACATTCAGTTGATATTTCAGAACACAGATTCTCTGAAGAAGGTTCTGGTAGAAACCTGAGCAATCGCGGAGTAAGACTGTCCTCGAAGTCTTAAAGCGTACATAGCAGGTGATGGGTTGGTCAGGTTCTCTTGAAAATCCATGTGAAACAGGTGGGAAGAAGAGGCAGGGACATTGACTTAACCGGCTTACTGCTGGCCTTCCCAGTGACACTGTCATGAGAGGTTGACGGTCCTGCCTGAGTTCAAGGTCAACTTCTGTAGCGCTTCCTACTCTCTCAGAAGAGGCTGGGCTAATGCAGGTGTCCTGTCCGTGGGGTCGTGTCCTGTGTTTAGAAAGGAATTGCTAACTCACCTTTGTCGTGGGTCTCCTTGAGCTCTGAGGGCGGCACCTGAACACTAGTGAGGCCTTGTCTCACCCTGAGGGGTCACAGCATGCGAGTGGGCTTTGAAGTTAGCACCGCACGTGCACCAGGAGGCGCTTCTGGTCTGGACCCCTGCCGTTTCGCGCTCTAGTGAATCACACGCACAGACAGCTGCACGCAATCAAGGACTCCAGAGCTGCCCGGCTCAGGTCTGTGGCCAGTGCTGCTCAGAGCAGATCACCGCAGAAGCCTGCTCCCCGTGACTGGCACTGTTCAGGCTCAGGGGACACGATTCTCTGTGTCTCTTGTGACTTGGAACAAAGGCAGCTGTGTCTCTGAAGGCTGTAAATCTTGTGGGTTTGTGGCACTGCTATTGTGAGAGTGACAGATAAATGAATGGTCAAACCATTCCTCCAAGAGGGCACAGATATAATAATTTTTTTTTACAAAATATGTTGTAACTTCGCAATAGTACTGAGCGCTGGGTACCTTTTCTTTTGGTTCCATCTCGTGACTTCAGAGGTACTTAGTAATTAGTGAGAAGTGTGTTAACACTTGTGTGTATTGGCTAGGGAATATTTTACAGTATCACACAAAATTCAGTTTTGTTTGACAAAATCAGACAAAATTCTTCGCAGGACTGAGTCATACTTACCCTAGCATGTGTAGACAGAGTTCCAGAAATGACATGGACAAAGGGCAGTTGTGGATTTTTTATGTTTGGCAGCCGTCTGAAGGTCAGATGCTTGAATTGTGCCTTGTTTTATTTTTATCGACACATTTGATGAGATTAAATTCTGAAAAGAATATAGATAAATATTTGGTTTTATTTGTTTTTAGATTAAAAGCTTGATATCACAAACCATAGTTTGTACTTTATATATTTTAGTATATAATTTAAAATATTAAAATAGAAGATTTGAAATAGTTGGCCACTTGAAGAAAGATCTTTTTTTTTTCAAAAAACAGTGATTTAACATTGATATTTACCTTTTTTTTCAGTTTACATTTTTTGATGAGAAAATATTGAGATGACCTACATTAGAAATAATTATAAATACAATTGCTTAATCCTTTAGGTGGTTTCTGTTATTATATGTTATATGAAGATCTTAATTTTTTTTAACTAGATGATGATTTTTTGAATTGAAGGCAAGGTGAATCAATTTCTTAGAATAAAGATGGAATTGTGAATTATGTCAGTTCTTGTTTTACTTACATAGATTTATTTTCCCCTGCCCCATCATGGTGCAGGGCTCTGTTCAGGGGCTTCACTCTGGTGAAGTCCTGGTCTCGCTAAGGGTCCTGGGGTGTGGTGGAGTCGGGGTCGGTGTCTATATCCTGTGGTTTCTGTCTGCTGCGTGGGGTTGATCTGCCTTCAACTGTACCAGTCTGTCAGCTTCTGGATCACGATCTTTCTCTCCCATGTGAGAACGATTCCCTGTGCATTTTGCCCTGAGGTGCTAACTCCTTGCGTCACTGTTACTGACGCAGGGTCTCCCTGTCACCCCTGCCCTCCCGCCCACAGCCTGGCGATACACCGGTTCTCTTCTTCTACTTGACCATCACGCCATGTCACGTTGCTTGTGTTACTTTGCGGAAGATAGCCAATGATTTTTTTTTTTTTTTTTTGTGGTGCTGGGGATCAAACCCAGGGCCTACCAACTGAGCTATCTCCCCAGCCCCGCTTGACACCTATTTTAAAAACTCATGTTGATGGGGTATCACATCATTCCATTGTGTATGTTTGTGGGCGTGATAATAGTACTTTTATTCAAAATGTCTATTTGTGATATGCAGGAACTCTCATCCTTTTAACTGGTGGTAAAAGATCGAAAATACAAGGGGGGTACAGTTAGTTTTTCAAAATTCTTGTAAGTGGCATGTAAGCAAGAAAGTTTGGAGGTAGCACAGATGGCACTTACCCTCGGGCTTTTCTTGTTCACCCATTAAAAACCTTTTTTTTTCTTATAATTTAGATGCTTCAAAGTTTTCAGGGCCTTTGGAAAGATTTATCATAATGAGCTTTTGCGGGGTTCTCTATTTAAGTCATTGGATTCCTTTGGTAATACATTTGCAAGCCTCTCTCTTTCTCTTCTCTTTCTTGTTCTTTGCTTATACGAAAACTAGAGCTTGGCAGGAAAAGGTTATGGGTAGAAATTTTCACATGGCCACCAGCTTCTGTTTTTTGTTTCTGTATTTTTTGGTGCTTTGCGCAGGGTAACATGCACGTACCAATGAATTATACCCCAGCCCTCCCAGCAGCTGTTTTGATCCACAACCTTCATTACTGTATGAAATGGAACATTCTCAATGCAATTAATGGAGAATTATTTAACGAGGTCCTTCCATGTACCTGATGTGTTTTGGGTGTGACTTAGATTTGGGTTGTGATTAGCTCTTTATATAGTGAAGCCCTTCATAATACTGTCAACTTTTGGTTGATGCAGGTCCTCAGGTGATGGACTTGGTTTTGGGAATGGATGTTTTATGTCGCGGCTCCTAGTGGACTGATTTCTTTCTCAATCGTTTCTGCTTTGGCTCTTCCCTCTCTCACTCTGTCCTGCCAAGAGACTTGGGAAGTTAATTTGAAGCTCTGATCTCTGGAAACGTGGAACTCTCCCCTTGTCTGGGTAGGAGCTCCTCTGAGACAGCACTTCCTTTAAGTTTTTAAAAGTACGTCCTTATGTTAAACTTTCGTAAAGGCTGTGTTCCTGTTGTGGAGATTTATAAGAGCTGGAGGCTGGCCTGCTTCTGAACCTGAACCCTAGCTTCTATAGTGATTGGCAGAAGACTGAACTGAAACGTCACATTTTTATTTAGGCACTCTTGGTACCTAATAAAACCTGGGTGTCTTAAGAGTGCTCTTCTGTCCTTCCGAGCATCAGGCAGCCTGGGCTGGTGGCTCAGCTCTGCTGATCACTGAACCACCCTTGGAAAAGCCACGTGGCCACTTTGCATGACACTCTCCTCATGGCGGACAGTGAGCACTTGATACTGACCTTGCTTTCCCAGTGATAATGTGAGACTCTACTGTGATGGTGAGCACTCTCAAACTGTAGACCAGGTGGGATTAGGTGGGAGGGACCCACAGCATCACATTTTTCCTTTGTTGTTTTTAAAGTAAGGGACCCTGACAGCCCTCCCTTTATAGACTGGGGCAGGGAGGGTGTGAGTGAGTGGGTGTCCGCTCACCCTCTGCAAGGCAGACCCCAGGACAGCTGTCCTTCGGTAAGCTTGCAACTCCTCACTCAACGCCATTGACTGTCCACAATATGGACAAAGAACTCCTTTTTGTGTTCTCCCTACGGTCTCCAGGAACTTTTGGTGACAAACATCTTCAAAATGGCAAACGCCTTGTTATGCTTGCTTACAGGTATGTGGTCTCACATCATCTGATTATAAAGTAGGATCAGGAACATTTATTAGATCAGACTGGATCTGCATGCCGCTTAATGAATGTGTGTGAATTGAGACTAGGAGCTGCATTTATAAACTTCATGACCTTTGTCTTCCTCTGTGTGAATGAGGCATAAAGGTAATGGTCCCTTGGATCATGTGTATATTAAGTAGAGTTTGTATACACTCCTTAGAGTAGTGCTAAGTATGCATTTTTTTCCCATTTCTTCCTCATTCTGTTAAAGGTGGCAGGCATTTGATTCACTTTTAAAATTTCTTATGCCTTGCACATTAAGTTTCTGCAGTTTGTTACACAGATAAAGAGCAAAGCCTCTGAGCTAAATAACGACAACTAACTATAAAATTAGTTAGCACTGGTGTGTGTGTGTTGTGTGTGTGGTGTGTGTGTGTGGTGTGTATTATGGGATGAAGACACATTTTTAATCTTAACAATGTGCATATGCTGGAATCTTACTTGATTTTCAAACCTTGTTCTTATTTGATAGCTGCAGATCAGAAGCAGGGGACGACAGGTGTTAGTCATATGTACTTGTATCACGAAATAAATGATAGCTGTCGCTGATTGAAGGGGAGGAGAGAGAAGACTGGAAAAGTGGGGTATCAGTATAGTGCACTCTAACACCATTTACTGAAGGATCAAGTAGCCATCGGTATGTCCGGGAGGGTGTGGGGTGATATGGGCGGAAGTGTGAGCTGTTACTTAGTAAAAGCAGAAATAACGGGTTTACATGACTTGAATTCTTAAAAAACCCTAAGTGTATTTTATGTCTAGTGGGTAGGGGAAAGTAGCAGTGGCTAACCTCAGGATGGAGGAAAATGCATGGAGAAAAAGATTGTTTAAAAACTGTCACTGTTTGAAAGACAGGGGCTCTGGGAGTGAAATGTCTGATAATTGTAACTATGGCGGAAGTGTTCTTTGATGCCCAAAGATTAAAGCAGTCTTTATACTGGTTCCTTAGACATGGTAAGGCCCTAGGTCAACATAAGTGAGCCTGCAGGTAGTGGCCAGGCACACAGTAACCAAACTTTGGTATTTCAAGAAGGCATGTCGCAGGTGAGGGACAGATGCTGGAGAGCCGTCATGATCGCAGAAGGAGGCTGACCCAGAAGGGTCCCATCGCGTGGGTGTTTTCTCCAGATGGAGAATCCACATCCCATGCTTCAGGCCTGGGGGACTGACTGGCAGAACAAACAAGATCCTGAGCAGCAGTGTATGGGCCCCCTAAGGAAAAAAAATGTAGCATGAACAGGATTGGGTTCTAGGCTGGGAGGCTGGTTGGAGAGGGTCAAGTCATGCCCTAACCTCATCACGTGGAGCAGGAGTAGGCCAGAAGAGCGAGCTTGGGAGGCGTCTAGCTCTGAGCACCAGAATGAAGCACGTTTGGGGAAGAACAGGTGTGTGTTACCACTGGGCCCCCAGGTCCTGGATCTCAGTGGCCTGTGCAGGATGAGGTCGTGACTTGGTCCTCTTGCCTCTTTGAGAAGTGGCTTCTACAGGGGGCATCCTAGAACCTGGGTGGTGGTTGCTTTGGCACTAGAGACCCATAAAATGTCCTTAGGCGTGGACATTAGTGGGGTGGCTTTGCAGGTCTCAGAGAGGCAGTTAAAACGTGGGGGGGAAAAAAAGGAGAGAGTCCCTATAGTGTCCTGCTGTGCGCTGTGCTCTTCTGCACGCCTTAAACATGAGGTAGAGGTTCTGGGGCCAGAACTGGGGTTGTTTTGGGGGTTTAACTCTGGGGGGGGGGTCACAGAGTTACAGGGGCCAGTTGAAAGATGGTGTTGCGCGTTTGGCAATTGAGCCTTTGTTGACTGGGAGTCATTTTGTTTGAGATGATTTTCACGTTTGTGATCTCTGGGGATGAGCACGGGGGCCTGAGAGTCTCTTTGCTGTGATTTCATGGGAAGGAATTGAACAGAGTACAGGGAGCTTAAGAAGGTAGATTCCTGGCACTTCAGAGTCGGGGCAAAAGTGGGGGTCAGAGGAAGCCAATGGCATGGTGGCCATCCTTGGCCCGTGGAATGTGCTGTCTGGGCTCTTTTCCTCTTCATGTTGCATCTCCTCTGTGTTTATCTCCTCCTTCTCGTCATGAGAAGCTGATGTACGTACCCCTCCTGAGCTTCTTGAAGACCCTGCAGCCCAGAGGCTACAGAAACAGCCAGGCCCAGCGTCTTCCGTGCAGGAGGTGAACCCGAGACTTCAGCTTGGACCAGGCCAAATGGCACTGGCATTCGAGGGTTTGCTCTTCCCTCCAAAAGGGTGGATGGTGAGCATTTTTAAAGAATCTGCCTCTTTCCAAAGAGCAGCACAGAGTTACATCCAAAAACTTTGAGGGTAGAAGAATTATACAGGATGCCCAACAGTGTGTCTTTAAAATGTTCATAGGGTAGGTAGCCAGAATTCACAGTGGCCAACCCATTTTTCTAAAGAGATTTAATCAGGAATTACTGAAGAGTTGAGGAGAAGTAATTTTAAGGGTTTTCGTGATTATTTTTCTGATTACCTCTTATCAACCAACGGGCTGTTCAGCACAGTTGATTAAACAATATAAATTTTAAAAAGCCCATAATGACATATTTACACAATGGTTACTAAGAGCCCCCCCAAAAGCCCTTCATAGATTATAGGAACAAGTAATAGCCATTAAAATAATCTGTAATTATTATATGTTGTTTCATTAGCATCTGTTCAGCTTATTCGTAGAAAATTATGTGGTGAATATCTTTTGAAGCATCACAAAGCAAAACAACTCCCCAAATCCATTCAGACTTCCCCATTGCCCTCGACATAAGCAGAACAAAACTCTTTGAAATTCTCCCAAGAAAATAAAATGCATTAAAAACTTCTTTCTTGTTTAAATGTTGGGTGTTTTGTTTTTTTTTTTTTGGTCCTGTAGAGATAAAGCGATGATTTATATGCCCTGTTTAGTGTTATTTGGAGTAATATTTAATCAGATTTGTTTTGTGAAATGAAAGTCACGCTCATTTTTACATTCTTCATCTGTACGTCTAATGTGTAATTTGTTAGCACATCAAAATTAATTTTAGATCTCTAATGTACATGGATCTTCAGATTCATAAGTATGGCTAATGGTTCTTTCAGTTAAATGTGTGTATTTATGTGCCCTTCTTGGGTGGATTTCGGTGAGGGATTATGCAGGGAGAATGTTAACATAAATATCCAACCAGCAAATAAATGCCAATTAAAAATTCTATTAACATAGCTGGCAGCGGTCCTTTAGCATATAAGTACAGTATGTTTAGATTCAAATTTAATTTTTTTTGAGATGCTTGCCTGCTTAGTTTCCCAATTTAACTCATTTTTCCTACTAACAAAAGAAACTGTTTTACATTTAGAGGAGTACAGTTCTGTTCTATATACAGATGAACACCGTGTGCTCAGATAGTGTAGAGATTTTAAGTGGTTTTTAAAAATAAAGAGATGTAGTCATTTTTTGAGTTTTTTTTTTTTTCCCCCCTTCTAAATTTAATGATCTCCTTTTTTTCCTGGTACTTCTTTCTAATTTTTCTTTCACAAAGTTTCCCACTTCCCAGGGTTTTTAACTTACAGCCGACTCGAGGGCTGGGATTGAGTGGTTTTGTGTTAGGATACAACTCCTGTTCCTGAAGGCCCAACGTTCTTGTGGCGCATTGATTTTAGGGAATCATTACCCTTTCCTGCAACTTCCCTACCTGCATGGTAGGAATTGATTCTCTTCCACATCCCCCAGCAAGAAAGAGGGAAAGGGTACCCAGGGCCAGCTGCTCACCTTTGGCAAGACTGCCACCTGGCCACTCCTGACAGGTAGACTGAGGGCTGACCTCCTTAGCCCTGGGCCCCCTCAGGAGCTACTTTGTTCTCTGGGGTGGGAAGGTTGTTTTTGGAAGCAAGGAACAAAAGACCCTGGGGAACAGTCTGTCTCTGTCCCAACTCATTTAGTTAACAAAAAAAAAAAAAAAAGAAAGAAAAAAAATGTAGAATTTCATCCTTGGAAAACATCTCAAGGAAATGTGTAAAAATCTTAAGATATAAAAATGAATCTATTTTCTCCCTTCACTTGGGAGTCAAAATGTAGTTAATAAACTACCTTAGATTTTTAACTTGTGGTCTTGGTCTTGATTAAATATGAGATGCACTTTCACCTGTCTGGCTTTTAAAGGAATGACTGTTTTAGGCTCATGGCATTTGCAAGAACCAGTTCTAAAAGGCATGTTTAAAAATTGTGTCTCGCACACACCCTACATGAGGTCTTCTTTTTCAAAGGTAACTGTTTAAGACGAGTAGGAGAGAACAAAGAAAACCCCTTACAAGGATATAGCAATAAAGTTTTAGAATGCTGGGGACAAAAATATCCTAAAAGTGTCCAAAAAGGGAGGAAAAAACTCATCATAATTTACAGACAAGACTTAACTAAAATATTTTTATCCAAATACTTCACACAAAGGAATAAAAGCAAAACTTATCTGGTGCATAACAAACGTGTAAGGTCAAATACTAGGCTGAAGGTCAGGCTGGAACCATGTGGATTTTTTGAAATCAGCAAGGATGAGGGAATTTGGGGGCATCGGTGCCTTTATTTTTGCCCAGAACACAGTAGGACCTAAGTGCTCAGCTAAGCAGTGGTGATCGATTCAGTAGTCAGCAGTGTCAGGTTCTTTTCTTGACACTTGAAGTCGAATGTGAGCTAACCAGATGAAGTCTCTACTCCCATAGGATTTACGTTCCAGTGTCCCTGTGAAGAAATCAAATTGATGAGGGGCGAATGTCATTCAGGCAAAAGATAGAACCTCAGGTTGAGAGGTACAGGTGTGGCCACCTTGCTGGCACTCAGACCATCCCGAAGTTGTAGACTTTGTCATGGAATGAAGGATGTAAAAAAGACTTGAAATTACCGGTTTATTAAACTGTGATTTTCTTATTTCTGTAGGAGGTGTTTATCTATTTAGATGATCAAGAATGACCCTGAAGGGACCTGAAGACTCTTAAAGGTCTTTTGAACCCACGGGCAGTTCGTCTTCTGTAGAACTTGGCATGTTCTTTGGTGCCTTGGCTGGGGACCCCGAGGGCAAGTCACCCGGTTTCCTTATGGGCAGGAAGTGGGGTCCTCAGCCTTCTGGTTCTTCTTTGTCAGTTTCTGTTCCCTCCAGAGTCCCCTGCTCCACCTGTCTGCCAGCCCTTTGCTGTCCTTTGGGTCTCCTTCTTCTGATCTCCTGAAATCCCATCACCACCTGCTCCTGTCATCTTCGTCCAGGTGCCACAGCTCATAAGAAATGAATTATAAGTTGCAGACAGGACAACCAAATGAGAACTGCCCTTGTTCCTCGTTTTCTTTCATGGTAGCCGCTCATGCGTGGAACCCGTGTTCCCAACCCATCGAATTGGGAAAATGCTGAATGTTTGAGTGTTAGGAGGTATGAAGACAAGCAGGATTTTCCCTCCTGTCACAGGAAGGGGGTCAGTGCATGCACAGACGCGACTGGGGATTAGACCAGGAAGGCACGAAAGGCCCCTCGACTCACTGGGTCACATTAAAACCTAGGTGGCTTCCTTCAGGAGCGTATGGATAATTGTGTGTGGTATATGATCTTTGGGCCAGTGGATGAGAAGAAGGGTAAAGGTGAACGTTTTTCATCGCATCTCACCTGAACTCTCAGGAGATGTCAGACCACCACCCTGCCAAGATACTCATCTTCCCAGTGAAGAAGCTGTGGAATCCTGTTTTCTGTCCTCTTAGCCCTGTGTCCCTGTGGTCCTCATGGCGTGCTTCTAAGGGAGAACTACCGGCCCTCCCATCCGTGTTAACGTTGGTCTGTGTGTGCCACCCCGTGTCTTTTCTCACTCCGACATAGCCTGACACACGTAGCCCATCCCCAGCAAAAGGTAATCGAGTTCCTCGGAAGGCAGGTAATTGTTAGCGACATAGCTTTTGTTTTGATTTTGCACCAAAATGGCTCAAGTTTTAACCTCATTCGAGCTGTTATTTCTTACTATTTTGAGTAAAACAAAGGAAACACAGACCTTTGTGATCACGTTTTTTTGTTTGTTTTTAAAGTGGAAAGTTAGGTAAAGAAACCTTTTCTTTTGTGATTCGCAGACTCATTCCTAAGTGATAACCCGATCTCGTGGGCTCCTTCCTATCCACTTCTAGAAGACTGTTGTGGTGTGACTCATGCCATAAGTCACTCTTGCTCAGCTTCCACATTGAGGTGTCTAACATGGTGATAGGCTGATGAATGTGACCTGGACCTGCTTAGTACCAGTTTGCCTGTCACATGCTGAAATATATGCCCTGGAGTTCCCTGTCCATTAGTACCCAGTTGCTGTTATGGGATTGTTTCACTTGCAGACTTTGAACTGTTCTCAGTGAACACATGAGAAGTTCTAACAAGGCAGGGAGTTGTGGACCAAATGGACGTAACCGGGGCTGGGACCAGAATTCATACTGAAAGTCTCCTAGTTCTCAACTCTGGGTTGACATGTTCAGCTATGCTGGGGCTCAAATAGTTGATTCTGTGGTTTATAGCTCTCCTTCTTCCTAATGAATGGCAAAATGCCCCTCATCCTGCATTGAAATCTTTTTTTTTGCTATGAGAAATTCAAACATATCCAATAATAGAATAAACACATAGCAAACCTCATATGCTCACTAGCCAGCTTCACCCACGATAGGTTCAAAGCCAGCCTTGTTTGGTTAATCCGCCCACCCACTGTCCCTGGCTGCACTGTTTAGAAGCAGATCCTAGACATCATATCATTTCATCTGTAAATATTTTAGAATGTGCCTCTAAAAGATAATTCTGCACATGTGTGTATAGAATAATTGAGAACACTGTGGTATTTAAAGGGATCTTTTTGTTTGCTTACAACATGGTTTTTAAGAAGTTTGAACCAGAAATTAATTTGGAAAGTACTTTCCTGGTAGAAGTCAACAGTAGAGTGTGTTCCACCTCGAAAAATGCATTGATGGACTGGGGAGATAGCTCAGTTGGTAGAGTGCTTGCCTTGCAAGCACAAGGCCCTGGGTTCAATCCCCAGCACCCCCCCCAAAAATGCATTGAATGAATAAAAACTGAAATTGAATCAGTACCCTAAAACTAAACAAAACCTAAAACAAACAGGAGTGCCCTTCTTTTGGTATTTTAAATGGTGACTTTGGGGCTGAGACGTTGCTTGCTTCTTCCCTCTGTAGGCCCAGAATTCGTATTGGATCGAAATGCAGTTGGTGTCGGTTGAGCTGTTGAAGTGACTTTGTGTTACCAAGCAGCCTAGGGGTCGGTCACCGCCCTTTGCATTTCCAAGGGGTCAAAAGAGTTGGCATTGATCTTTAATGGGCACACAGGGACTTTCCATCTCTGATCCTGGAGTGAGCTAGGGTAGTCTGAAGGAAGTTCATCCCTTGCCTGGGTGGACTGATGACCTGCTAATACTGGGATTGCTATTTTTAACTGCTTTCCTTTAGAGGTATTTTTAGGAGTAGAAAATATGGAACCACCCCAGGGTGTTCAACTCTCAAGTTCCTGCTGCAGCTTACCCTCTCACAGAGGCAAGGGCCCTGGCATTTGGTTGGGAAGAGTGCCCCTGGATATCTGCGCGGACTTTGCTTTTCTACTAGAATGAATGTCACATCAAGTCGGGTGGTTCCACAGTACATGCCTTTGGCTTCTGTGTGCCCTGAAGAATCTTGCAATTCTGTGCCAGTAATTTTGTGAGTTTCTTTCCTCCCTCCCTCCCTTTCTTCCTTCACACACCTCATGCTGTGTGAGTGGCATGGCCTCACCTGATCTTCCTGAAACAGGGGTCATAGGTAGGCCCCTGAGAACAGGACACCTCCGGCTGCTCAGAAGCCTCTGTTGCGTAGTTTTCTTTGTTCCCTCCAAGGACAGTTTGAAACCTCTCCCCTGCTCTTTCCTTGCTGTCTGTTCTGTCGACTGACCCCACCTGCCTTGACCCTCAGGATCTCCCTTTGCTCTTTACCTTTTCCCTTCACACCTCTTGGGGCATCTTGCATAAAGGGTTCTCGAAGTCTTACTCTTGCTGCTGAAAACCGTAAAGCCTTTCACATCAGCGTAAGTAGTGGTCATTCTGAATGATAAAGCTTACCTGCCTGAAGGTGACCTGGTGCTTCGGCATGCAGTTTCCTCACTGGCTTCAGAGCCTGCACATTCTGTGTCTGGTGACTTTTAAGGACTCGCTCTCATTTGTGGAGAATAAGAGGCAAGGGGTAAGGATATGAGCGTTACTACTCTGAATTAAAGCAGGCTTGAGAACTCTTAAAGAGAATCCTATCATTGCCCCAATCAAAAAAATAAAAAAAATAAATTTTTGGTTGGAAGAAATTTTATTTTGCCCTCAAATTGCTGTTGCTTTAAATAGGAGTGAAATAAGTCTCTTGATTTTTTTTTTTTTTCTGAAGTTCAGAATCTGCCCATTTATTTTTTCTAAAGAGAATTAAGAAAGGCTCAAACTCTTTTGAATGGAGTTGAAAGTAAGTACGAAGTAAAGAAGCTCATTGAGTCTTTATGGGGGATTGAAAATTAAGCAAACATCCCCCCCGCTAGAACCACATCTATCAGCAAGTCCAAGAAGAGCCTGTGGGTTGGAACTCCGAGGGTGAAGAATGGGTATAAAAATGACGTGGTGAGCACTAGAAAAATGAGTAATTCCAGTGAGTCCACGCACTCCTTGTTTGTTTGTTGAAGTCCTGCAAGAACGCCTATCTTGGGGGAAGTGTCTCTGTGAGGCGAATTGATTTTCCTGCTAGGTGGATGAGCTCAGAACAGGTCCCTGTTACTTTTCCACTGACAGTTGTCATTGCTGAATGGCAGGAGAAATTGGGTTGGTTTTGGAGGACATACGTGTGTGAGGCTGGGTTGGCTTTGACGTGGGAACATAAAAACAGTAAGAACTTGGGTGGGAAACTGATCAGAGCGTTACCTTAACCCTGTGAGATGAGGAAGAGCTAGGTTTTGGGGTTCCACTCTGGCAAGGGTTCACATTCCGAGAAACTTTTCTAGATGCAGCATGAAACGAACTACAAATATGAGCAATGGTGTTCGAAGGTGCTGAAGACTGAAGTCTGCCATCTTTCGTCCATGGGTGTTCTCAGGACTGGTGCACAGGTTGCCATGCAAGATTGAACCCAGACTGTAGAGGCTCTGCTGGAGGCTGGACCTTGGAATAGAGGAGAACGATAGTCTTGCAAAGCAGCCCTGTCCTCAAGAAAGGGATCCACCTACTCTTTGTAACTTTGAACCTCACTCATAACAGTAGTGCTGAACAGTTATCCATACCATTCATAGGACATCTGAGCATCTGTCATTTTGTATATTCCCAAGCTTTCAGATGAACCGCAATTTTAATTAGAAACAGAGAAGCTCTTTCTCTAAATCACAGAACGTACTAGGTCAGTGCACCCGTTACGTCATGGGACACATTATCCATGAGAACAAATGGACTTTCTCTTCTTTAAAAACGTTGGGTTAACCCTAATGGACACAGAAAGTAATAGCACTGTAAATCGTCAAATCTAGTGGTGAATTGTCTTGTCCTGGTTTTGAACTTTACTCGTGATCTGTTTTGTTTCCATTTCCTTTCTACCCACCTTACGCCTGGTGTTCGATTTTCTTGTGCTGAGATTGCACTTGTGGGTCACTGGCGGTTGCTCGGTGCCAACTCAGGGGTCTTTTCCTGTCAACCTCTCACAGCCTCTTGCATTTGTCATTTGATGGCCCCCTGCCTCAGATCCCTGACCTTTCTTCTTTCAGTCCCTGATCATTTACTGTCCTGAATCTCCACATCCGGTTCCCCGTTTTCCTTCACTCCTGCCCAGCATTTCAGTTGACTAGTGTAAGATGAGATAAAGTGACACAGTCTGCTAGGCAGCTCTGGGGTTTGGTGATATGTCCCTGCCCTGAGGACCGACGAGCGCCTGTTTTCCTTCCCCTGATCTGGCTGATGCTCCTGTTCAGCTGTGGACCCCTCACATTCTGTCAGACTCCCGCATGAACCCAGCGTTGTTCCTGTGTCCAGATGGAACGTCGGCTGATTCTAGTGTGAAGAAACCAGCGAGGAGAAAAGTAAAACATAATTATGCAGGAAAGTTGGTTTTTATGACTCAATTAACATATTTTACACTGTTTTATTATTTCAAGGCAATATTTAATTTACAAGTGATTTAGGATTTTTAAAAACTGTTGGAAATGAGTTTAGGATGGGTTGAATTTTTAAGTACTTTAATTTTTATGTGTGTCTGCCTGATATTTAATCTCACAGGTGAAATATTTGTTAAAGAGGTGTTCAACCTCTCTTTGAGGTACTTTTTTTTTTTTTTTTTCTTAGCAGCTTAGAATGTGCTGGAAAGATTTGGAGTATGGATCATGCCATAGGGTGTTAGGGTCAAACTTTTTTTTTTTGGGGTGGGGATCAAACTCAGAGGCACTCATCCCCAGCCCTATTTTGTGTTTTTAAATTTAGAGACAGGTCTCACTGAGTTACTTAGCGCCTCCCTCACTTTCTGCTAAGGCTGACTTGGAACTTGCAGTCCTCCTGTCTCGGCCTTTTGATCTGCTGGGATTATAGGCATGCGCCACCACACCCGACTAGGGTCAAACATTTTGAGTACAGGTATGGTAACTAAGGGCAGGCAGTTTGGAGGGTCAGAGCTCAGATTCCTAGCCAGTTGCTTTCAGATAACTTCCAGCAATTTCCAGTACAAGGGAGTGTGTCACGCTGCGCCGGAGATGCAAAAAAAAAATGTCATTTCCGGTTTGGGTTCAGGATCCCACAGTCCCATACAGAATGAGACCCTTTTCTAGATTAAGGTGCAATGTTCTGTGCAGCGTCTATAAATATTTGTATCTCTGAACATGCTTCTCAGGGTGCTGTGGTTTTAAGAAAGAGGAGATGTTTATTTGAGGTTTTAATTGTGGCAATCAGCACGTTTCCATAGCAACCCGAGGGGCGCTTCTCTGGAAGCAAGTGGCAGTTGGAGTCACCAGGTGATGCTGTTCTATAGACTATGCCTCTGAGCCGTGTCTGTATTTCATACCTCCTAAGACGGTGGGATTTACTTGAATTGCGAGTTTTTTTTTTTTTTTCAAAATTTTTAATTGCAACCTGTATGCAGCTTTCCTGTTACCATTTGGCCACGTTCCAGCGTGCTGCCCAGTGGCCTCGGGTGCCTTCACAGTGCTGTGCAGCCCTCTCCGCCGCCCCCCCCACAGCCTTTGCATCTCCCCCGCCGGAGCTTTCTGCTCACTGAGCATCACACCCTGACACCCCCAGTCTGCTCTCTTCCTCTGAGTTTGGCTCCTCTAGGCGCAGGGATCCGTCTCTCTGCACCTTGCCTAAATGCCAAAGCACAGTTCCTTTTGCCCCCTTTTCTTTTGAACATCTGAAAACCAATCATGATGGTTTATGCTCCTGCCTCCCTTCCTCCCTGGCTGCTGTCTGATCATGGGGCCACTTCGGCTCTGCCTTGGGTTTTCCTTCCCTCCTTCCTTCCTCCCTGCCTCCCTCCTTTCTTCTCTCCCTCCCTTCCTCCTTCTTAACTCCCTCTCTCCCTCCTATCCTCCCTACCTTCTTTTCTCTATCAGAGTATTTTTTATTTTTAAATAAAAATATTAGATTTTTAATTAAAAAAATTAAAAATTTTTTAATTAAAAATATTTTTAGATACACATGACAGTAGAGTGCATTTTGACATATTATACATGCATGGAGTATAACTTATTCTAATTAGAATCCCATTCTTGCGGTCGTATTTGATTTGCAGTTACACTGGTTGTGTATTCATATATGGACATTGGAAAGTTATGTCCGATTAATTCTACTGTCTCTCTTATTCCCATCCCCTTTCCCTTCCCTTCCCTCATTCCCCTTTGCCTAATCCAGTGACCTTCTATCCCTCCACCCCCTTATTGTGTGTTAGCATCCACATATCAGAACATTTGGCCTTTGTTTTTTTTTTGATTGGCTTATTGCACCTTAGCATGATAGTCTCCGGATCCATCCATTTTACCAGCAAATGCCATACTTCCTTTCTTCTTTATGACTGAGTAATATTCCATTGTGCAGAGGGGACTTCTGAGCTGGGTCCTCCTGGCCTGGCAGGTGTGATGGTGACTAACTGGCTCAGCTGGAGATCACACTTGCCTCTTCTCTCACCTTGCATCTCCGTGGTGATCCTGCCCATCTCCATCATACATTGTCCTGCAGGAAGCCACCTGCCCTCAGAGCCCTGGGAAACAAGGCTTGTGGTACCGCCTGCCTCCTGGGGACGCTACACAGAAGCTGTACTTTCAAATAAGCTAGAGTGAGGAGTCCTTTTGATGAGTGCTTTTCCCAGACTTGATTTGCTTATTTGTTCCAAAACTTATGTCTTCCCCTCCAGTGTTTCCACAACACTTCCTGCTGCCAGTCTTAAAGGTGAGAGGTCAAAAGAAAAAGAAAGGAAATGCATGAAAGAGACGGAAGGAAGGAAAGTGGGGAGAGTGGAGAACGAGGGAGAGCACGCCGCGTAGACTGGACGGAAAGAAACACGAGAGGAAGTTAGTTATCGTGGAGAAGCTTCTAGAAGTGTTAACCATGGACACTGTAACTCTGCTTTGGAAACTCCTGTTGATGAGTCCCAAAGTTATTGTCATTCACTAGGTATTTCTTAGGTGCTTGTTACGTGCCAGGCATTCCTTTATGATTTTTAAAAAATTTTTATTTTATTTTATTTACTTATTTAAGCATGGGCTCGATCTTATTCTGGTTAGAGTCCCGTTCTTATGGATGTACCTGGTGGTGGGATTCCCTGTGTCCTTTTTGCATACGTACTTGGGAAAGCTATCTTTCACGTCCTGCAAGCTTGATCTGAAGCCGTTGCTGGACTTAGGGGCTGTACTTGAGTTGTTTTCTCTAGACTCTGTTTCTGCCGGTTTTCTAGTTTTCTCTATTTGAGGTTGATAGCATCGTCATAAATCTAAAGCAGATAGAAGTTGTTTTTTCCCTTAGTCTCACTTCATAATTTCTCTTTGGCCCATTCGGAGTTGTTTTCTTGCGGGCTTGCTGGTGTTAAAGCCTGGTGGCGTGTTGTGAGTGGTGGCGTCAGAGTCTGGTCCCTCCTCGGTCTGGGTGTGTGGTGCATTTTTGTTACAGAGCTTCATAGAAATGCCCAGGTTTTAATGCAATGGTTTCTCTCCGGGGGGAGTTCAGTCAGTGGGCCCAGTGGACTTGTTTTCAGTTGGGCTTGTTTTCATAAAAGCATTTTTATTAGCAGGGGGACGTGAAAGTTGTTAAAATTTCTCACACATTTGTTATTTTACAAGGGTGAATGAATATAAGTTTAATTTAAAAAGTGAAGGAATTGAACATTTTCTAACCTTTTCTGTGCCTTTCTTCCCCAGTTAAACTGTTAAAGAGTAAGCATCCGTGGTAGAACTTTTTAAATGGCTCTTAGTATGAATAGCACTGCTTTGAGTTTCTTTTGTCTTGTCTTGCTTTTGTGTGAACAATGATCTCTTACTAACACTCCTTGGCACACCCCTCTCTGGCATTTCAGTGTGGCCTTTTGGACAGTCTTACCCTAAAGTTCATCCACTGGGAAAATTTGAAAGCAATTGAATCAACTGTAAAAGTCTCAGCTCTGCAATCTTCAGGTGACCCTGTCGTTACTCAGCATCCTAATGACACATTAGGATGGACCGGGCTGCCACACAGCTGTCAGGGACCGGGAGGAGCTGCCCCGCCTCACGGGCCTTTGCAAACCCTCTTTGGGAAGAGATTGCAGTAGTGGAGGGCAATCCTGGAATACAGGTTGCCACAGGGAAACTGTCAGCTCCTGAAAACCCCAAAATGGGCTTCTCCAGGGGCTTCTCAGACCCTAAGTCACAGGCAGCGCCAGTGCTGGTAAAAGGTGACTCCAGAGGGGTCTGTGCCTTGTGTCCTTGCTACTGGGTAGGTTTGTGACTTTGGGACCAGTGGCGTCCAACCTGAGTGACCACACTTGATTTCCAAGACCACGTGTCAGAAGGGGCACAGCCATGACCTTGTTTTCTGGACACTTGCCCCTGGTGCCCTTCAGTTATGTCAGGACACGTGCGACTGCATACTGGGAGGACACCAGGCCTCATGGAGGCTATAACCAGGTGCTCTGGTCAGCTTTCCTGTCTCCCGATTGTCCATGGGTGAATGAGGCTTCTGTGACTTCAGGCCAGCCCAGAGGTCACTCAGGGCCTTAGAGTTCTCCCAGCCTGGGAGCAGAGATCAGCCAGCCTTGCTGACAGAATTTCTGATGGGGGACTCTGAGCAGCAGCAGAGGGCGCTTCAGGGCCCTGAGTGGTGGGGCAGTTTGTTATGCAGCATGAGTATCTGCTACAACTTCCAGGGCTGCCTCTCCCCTGGGGCACGTCAAGCTGGACTCTGTGACTGACCAAGCACATATCTCACTACTCATGGGTCTGTGAGGAAGTCCTTGGACTCTTCTTCCCTGCCATAGTTGAGGGCTCCTGAGGACCAGGGTGCCAGAGCATGTGCATGGCTCCTGAGGAGCTCCCGCAGGAAGGGACAGCGAGTTCTGCTCACAGCTCGGGTGGAAGCACAAGCTGAGCAGCAGCAGCAGCAGCAGCAGCAGCTGGTCTGACTGTCCACCGTCATTTCTGTCTCGGCTATTGTGTTTGACAGTCTGAGTGCTGCTGTGATTATTTCATTTGAGGTCAATTTTTGGACTTTGTGAACCCTATTCTATTTGTTATGTGCAAAACCGTAAGAGTCTTGAATGGATCTGGGCCTGTTAGCCTATTGTGAATTTAGGAGCAGGCTGGCACTTTTGCAGAAGAAAAGAAAGATTAGACAAGCCTTCCATTTTTCTAAGACTCGTGGGCTGTTTGGGTCTCACCTGGCAAATGTGTGTGCTGCTCAGAGGTACGTCAGAAATCTTCAGGAAAGGGGCCTGCCGGCCATGACAGGTTAGAAAGAAGTTGCTTGATAGAAAAATCATGAATCTATGCAAAAAAGCCGGGTCCTGGGTTAAACCATTGGAGAAGGTAACATTTTTTTAAAAAAGGTACATATACCTTTGTGCTCAGAGAAGCGTTTGTATTTGAAGCATAAAAGAAAGACCTTGGAAAGTGAGTTTCATCTGGACCATGAGGATTTCAGCACTGCAGTTACTTTGTCAAAGAGGAAATTGCTTTATTCAAAATACTGCCACGGGATGCTGTACGCAGACAATTGAGAGGATGTAAACTTCACGTTTCCTGAAAATCAACTCCAAGTGGATCATAGGCAAAGAACAGAGGTTCAGCGGTTTCAGGGGTTTGAGAGAGAGGGAGCTGAGACTTGGAGAGATACAGGAAGGATCTCTTTTGGTGGATGATGGAATGCTTCTGTATCCTGCTGGTGTTGGTAGTAAATGGAATCTGCATGTGTGTTAAAAGTAATTGCTTGATTTTAACTCTATAATTCAACGAAAACAACAAAAGTAAGAAAGCAAACAAAGAGATAGCCCTGGTGATTTCTTTTGTTGATACCAGAGAAGCACGTGGAGAACAGTTCCTTGTGAGGAAAATCTGGTTTCCCATTGGCCACCGGTGGCCCACATCCAGAGAGGCAAAGGAAAGCACTGTGTGTCCCCAGGCAGGGAGGTGACTGTCCTGTGGTAGTCACTGGGGCACAGCAACATCCCCAAGCTTCTTCATTTCCAGTTAACTCCCTGAAATCTTACCCAGAGAATTGCATGGAGAAGCTAGAATGGAACCCCCTCACTCAGGAGGAGAGCCAAAGGAATTTGGTTGGTTTTAGGAGCACATCTGGAAAAGCATCAGAGAGTTCCTGGGGGCCAGGAAGACAAAGGCAGGACTTTAGTGGTTACACAGGGGCAGGGAGAAGTTTTCGTTTTCCAGTTCAGTTTGTAGAGATTTGATGACACCATTCGAAACTGAGGCTAGTCCGAGATGTACACATAAAGTACCGCGTGGTTCAACAGTCTGAGTTGAAGGACTTGTTCTGAGACAGGGCAGATGGCCGCGACTAGTCTTCATGCTAGGACTGCTGTGGGTCTTCAGAACCGTAGCTGCCTAGGCTGATTTCAGAGACTAATTCAGAGCCAGAACTTTGGGACAAGACAAAGCAGTGATTCGCAGGGGTACTGCAGCTTGGGAGCACTGCAGGTATGTGGGAATGAGTGCCACCGGCATTTCTTTGGGCTGGGGCTAAGGATGCCAGATGTCCTGCCATACCGGGGACAGGAGTGTATAAGGAATCGTTGCTTGTCATCTTGGAAGGTCCTGCTCCACAAAATGGTGAAAACCTCATGTAACTAATAGAGCCTGGAACTTAATTCGAACTCAGAATCATTTTTGTGCAGTAGAGCATGAAGTTGCAGCAATACAACTGCCTGCTAAGCTGAGCAAAGATGGCTCTTACCTGTTGGTGTCCTTAGTGAGAACATTCTCTCTTGGAAGACCATCTTCCACTGACTGCAGTGCCCTGCTGACCCCTGAATGCGTGTGACTCTGCTCTGCTTGCTGACCGGGGTATCCTGCAAACGACGGCACTTGTCCTCTTCTTCGAAATAGCACAGAAATGTTCAGTTGAATACTGTCTGTATTTGTTCTTAGTCTCATGCAATATAATTTATATACCACGCAATTCATCCATTGAAAGGGACCACGTCAGTGATTTTAGTATATTCATGAAGTCATGTAACCATCACTTAAAGCCAGCTGAGAACATTCTCGTCCTCTGGAACAGTAAACCCCATCCAGCAGCAGTTCCTCCCAGCCAGGTCCACATCGATGCTGCCTTCTTCTTCTTTTTCTTCTTCTTTTTTTTTTTTTTAACATATATTTTTAGTTGCCAATGGACCTTTATTTTTATTTATTTATATGTGGTGCTGAGGCTCAAACCCAGTGCCTCACACATGCTAGGTAAGCGCTCTGCCACTAAGCCCCAGCCCCAGCCCACGATCTTGCCTTCTTTTAAACCCCATTGTTTGTGGGAAGTGGAAAGAAGCCTAGATCACCACCTTCTGCCCTCTGGCTAAGTGGTATCTGCCTGAGCCTTTATATACAGACACACTGTATTTTATTATAAACCATTTTCTGATTTTATTTTATCTCAAAGGTAGGACATTTTATTATTTAGACAAAATTTATGTGGAGGTAGGTTTTGTTCCCACTGGCTATCACCTCAGAGTTGCAGAGAGCACTTTAAGCACTGTGTGGGGACAGGGCGTTGGTTCCAATTGGATGGAAGACCTTGTGGCCCTCATGGAGGTGAGTCAGCGACTAAAGTCTGCGTCTTGATCCTGGAGTGTTTCATAGTCTCCTGGTGAAACCTCACTATTTCACTATTTTCTGCTTCACCGTAGGTTGTGCCCTGGGTGTTTATGTCCCCTGTGTTCATAAGTTGCAGTCCTGACCTCCAGTATGGCCGTATTTGGGGCTGGGGCCTCTAAGGTGATAATCAGATTAAGGACATAAGGGTGGTCCTGATGTCCCAGAGGATTAATGTCCTTAGAAGAGCCGCTGGAGTCCACCCCCACCCCACCCCTAGCTTGCAAAGACCAGACCATGTAAGCTCACGGTAAGGTGAGGCCACCTGTCAACCAAGGGAGGCCACCGAGTGAAGCCCGCCCTGCCAGCCACACCTTGACCCTGGGCTTCTGGCCTCCACATCTGTGGGAACTGTGGGAAGTGGATTTCTGTTGGTGAAGCCACTCAGTCGGTGTGTTCCGTGGCAGCCCGAGCAAACCAACAGGCCAAGGGTGGCTTGTAGCTGATGAAAACAGCCGTTTCCAAGGGACATCAGCAAAAGCGAGTGTGGCCTTGTCTGCTTTTCGGCTCTTAGGAGACTTGGAACTGGACAGAGCAGAGTGCGGCTTCCAGCATCCTCTGCTGCAGCGCGAGCTCAGGCACTGGGTTTCGGGAATGCCTCCCGCCTGTCCCCGCTCTTCACCGCCACCTCTTACTGTCCTCGTCCCATTATCTTTCCCCATTGCGTCGTCATTCAGCTGCCCTCTCCAGCAAACCTGTATTTTCTAATCCACTGAATATCCTGCAGAGACTTTTTTCGGCAAACAAAAGACCAGAGGTCTGTATTTTTGTGTGTGGTTACAGTATGGGTTCACGCTCACTGTGAAAGGTACCGTGGTTCAGGAAGGGAGGCAAGGGAAGTAAAATGTTCTCTAGACAGAGAGAGCCACTGCTGTCATTTGGGGACTTTCTTTCCATACCCATAGGTGCACGCACACCCATATTTACACACGCACACAGTTCACAGAGGCCAGCCAGAGTCACTCTCCAGGAATCTGCTTTGAAACAGCTTTGTGTGGATGTCTTTGGCAATAAATAGGATGGAAGCAAAGCATTTAAATAGCTACGCAGAATTCCATTGTAGGTGTACATTAGAGCAGATGGAACTGGGGAGAAAAAGGAAACCACATCTCCATGGAAATTTTTGTACATTTCTGATGTTTCTGTGGTATAACATCATTAAAAAAAAAAAAAAAAGTTTTGCATCTTTTCCTAAAGATATAGCAAATGTAAAGAAGTACAGAGGTTAAAAATTAAAAAAAAAAAAAAATCTGTGTAGCTCCTATACAGCTCTATCATATTCTGATATTTCAACTTCACACGGAGGAGTTGATGTTGTTGAACCCCCCTGCGTGTCCAGTCTCCTCCTCTTGCGTGGTGACACGGCCCTGAATTGGGTGTTCATTTTCCCCTACATGTTTTATATTGCAGGTACCTTTCTGCATCATAATGCGTAGCATCGTTTGTACGTTTGTACATGCTTTTTAGACTTTACATAAATGATATTGACACAAATAATTCTTCAATTTGCTTTCTATGCCTATTTTGAAACTTAACAGTTTTCTTCATGGTACAGATTTAGTTTTGCCCCAGAGTCCAGCATCATTAAAAAAAAAAAAAAACTACAGAGCATACCCTTGGTGAGTTTTCCGTTGTGTACGTGAACTTCTCCCAAGGTGATAGACAGTTGTTCTTCCTAGTGTTAGCATGCCAAGGCTCAGTGACCCTCTGTAGGTAGTGCTCAGTTCTTGTCATCAGGTGGATGTGAAATGGTGTCTTCTTGTGACTTTTGTCTGTTTTCCTGGCTTCCTAGTGGGTTGTCTCTTGATGTTTGTTGACCCTAATGTGTTTCCATTGCCCTTCTTGTTATTGTCCCCACGCCCATTTTAATGTCGTCTGTTCCAATAGGTCTGTGTGTTTGCGTTCTTTGTGTGCATCTTTCATAGACCTTCTTTCTCTTTTCCAAGTTCATAAATAAATAAAATTTCTTGTGTATTTCTTCTGGAATTTCTAGAAGTATTAAAGGTCTTCATTTCACCTGGAAGTGATGTCTGCAGAAAGCAGCTATGGTTCAGGCTTTTCCCCTTCAGCTGGGACTTCCCTGCTCTGGTGTGATGTATGTACAAACATGACCACTTTCTAGGTGTGCCCTGATGTGACAAAGTTTGGAAAACACCGGTCCCAGCTATTCATAGTTGTTTGACATTCCACATTAAGTTTAGAGCTGAAATTGGTAAAGTTGGCTGAAAAATCCCAACCAGATTTTGGAGTTGTGTAGAACCGATTATTAATTGGGGAATTGAAATCATTATGATATTGAGTTCGGTTTGCATTTTCTACATAGAAAATCTTTGCAAATGTGAGCAAATTTTAGCTGTCAAAGACTCAGTGCCAAGCGTGGAAAGGGTTTCAGATGAGTAATGAAACCTACCCTCACGCAGGTCACAGTTTAAAGCCGCACCTTTGGAAGGGGACAAGACAGAGTCCCAGGGATTAGAGGTAAAATATTGTGATTACCCTCAGAAGTATGCAAATGCTTATGTTAAAGGATTCGAAGGAAGAAGGGATGTCAGCTTACTCAGGGATTTGCAAATACTTCTGTTGAGCGCCTTGAAATTGGACGTTATACTCTCCACGCGGTTTAACTCTGAACCATGGACAGGATGCTCATAAGTGCTATGGTGGAACTTTGGGTTACTCTGTTCTTTGAAAAGGCAAGATAGACAGTTTCTTTTTTAAATGAGAGCCTCCTTTGAAACCAGAAAATTGGTAAGTTGTTTTATATACGAGTAATCCTGTAATAAAACTTGTCATATTTTTAATTAAAAAGAATGCATTCTGGGTCCCCAAGGAACTCAGTTATGGGGGAGCACGTCCAAGGCAACTTTGAATAGGATTGCTTCGTAGATGATTTATTTAGTTCTCTTTCGTGATCCAACCAGTGGAGGAACTGGGTGCCTGGCAGGTCTATTATGCTCTCAAATGGGAATTGCTGGCTCTTTAATAAAAGGGCGGTTTGCAGTGACAGAATCAGTAATTTAAATCTCCCAGTAAAGAATGGTGTTTGGAATTGGCGTGGTACAGTAGAGCGAGGACCTCGTGATCAGAAGGACCCACACGCTGAACCTGTGCCTCAGCCCCTGAGGAACCGAGGGCGGACTCTGCAGAAGTCCTTGCTTTCATCCGAACCATGCGGGTGAGGCTGAAAAGAGATTCCCCGTATTGTCACCATCCTGGCCCTCTGCAAGTGGACTTGTATTTTTCCCTGCGATTGTTGATCTCACTTGCTATCGTGAGAGGGTTTCTTCGATAGGAATGTACTTGAGAAAGTCTCCCGGAGTGGGCAGCAGAGGAGGGAGGCTTTCCAGGTGCCAGCTCGTTTCTTCCAGTCTCTTTGAAGCGGTGCTTCCACCTGGTTTTCTCTTGATCTGTTGTATGAGTTGGAGAACACGTGGCTGCCGCCCTTGGGTGGCCCGGTTTGTTTCATTTGTGCAACTAGAGCGGGGTATTAGCGGACACACCATAAGACGACAGGAAACCCTCTGAGGAAGAATCAGATAAAAGTAGAGTCATTAATTACTTTTTCAGAGTCAGCCGCTGTGCACTTGGCCATCTAGTTTGATAGGGGAGGAAAACAAGTTACCGGGATTTAAACTGCTTTCTGCGTATGACGGTGTGGTAAGGTCCTGAGGGCAGCTCACGGTGCTGGCTTGGGGTTGTCAGGCTTTGATCTCCATCTCTTCTCTCCCTCTCTTTCAACATCAAATTCATTCCTATAGTTTATGTACTACTAAAGGATACAACCAGGACGACACACAAAACAACTTCACCACGCACCTCAAGCAGCTGCCTGTGACCCTGGAGCTTTGAGACAGCCAGAAACCAGGTTAGCTTCCTGGAGGATGTTTGTTTTTCCCAAGGTCCAGATCAAGGTCAAGGAAAGCATGGTCCTGTGACCCATGTCTGCAGCCGTATGACCATGTTCAGTTTTAAACTTCAGATTTATCTTACCTGAATGAGCAAAAATAATGCTTTGGCAAACATGGAGGAAATAATTGCTGGTAGGATTTGAAGAAAGGCAGATGCACGGCTCCTCGCTCTGTGCTTTTACCCTGGGATTACTATGAACTTGATGATTTTGGTTTGGTAACTTCTGTGCAAGAAGACTTAGTTTTTCATCCACATATTGATCATTGTGCCTTGACATTCTGAGATGTGGCATTTGAAAATGTCTTTCTGTGACATTTGAATCCACCCATGCATATTCTGCCCTCACTTACTTGACTGCTGTGATCCATACCTGTGGTTGCTGTAGTTGGTTTGGCTTCCTTTCCATTGCTCAGACATGCAAGTTCATGTTCACCCCGGGGCCTTTGCACAGGCCGTACCTTCTGCCTGGAATGCTCTTTCTCTAAATAATTGCCCGTCTGACTCTCACTTCAAGTCCCTGCATAAGTGTCACTTTTTCACTGACACTGAAGAACCATGTATGAGTTCAATCTGCCCACCCTGGTAGAGTTATTCTTTTTTTTTTTTTTTTTTGCATTTATCACTGTCTGACAACATACAACATATTTGCAGTTGACTGTTTCTCTCTTCAGCTCAGAATGGGAAGATGTGGAGACAAGAATGTTCACTGCTTCCCCCAGCATCCAGGCTGTTTGTTAAAGGAAAGATTGAATAGATATTCTTAAATGGATATGTCATATTGTGGATCAAGATATACTTAATGGAGTGACAGCTGATGGAAGTTAAATGTTGTTTAACTCTTTCATGTCAGAAAATTCACGGCAGCCTGTGTGCCAGCTCAGTATGTGGGTATTAACTATCCCAGGGTTTCAGGTCATGCATTTCCAAGTGGGGAGCCCAGAGAGGTACAAAAGGATAATACTTTTTAAATGTGCAAAGCACAGATGTCCAACATAGGGCATAAAGAGGTGTGTAGCATTTCTGTGGTTTTAAAGTTTCTCTCGGGGTGTGATTAGGAAGAAATGTCCAAAAGAGCTTCTTAAGAGAGTGAAGAGACAGTTAATCAACCCTGACCTCTGGGCAGAGAATATCCATGAAAAAAGCAGGAACATTCTGGCAGGTCATTTCTGCACCCCAGTGCTAGTGTTGGGGTCTCTCCCAGGGTCTAGGCAGAATTTGATAGTCGGACCCGTATGTAACAGGACCGGTGTACACTTATGTATACCCTTGGCTATTCAGTTTTCAACATAAGTCTTAAAACCTCTTTTCTTCAGATGACGCCTGTCTTTGTCAAATCCTGCTCTGATGTCGGATTATCTTCTCCTTGTGGTTGGGATAATATTGCATTGTGGCTTCCTTCGACCTGGTCGTTGATCCTCAGGGATTCGTAACAAAATCAGTGTTTTTTCTGACCAGGGATATATGTTTGTCCTCGTCCTTCTCACCAGGGGTCTTCATACATTTCCTCATTAATTTAATAGAACTTGAAATCTAATACGTGATGTCATTTGGATACAAATTAGTATTTTGCCTAAGCAGGGACCTGATGCTGGTCTTTCAACACCGGCCTCTGTTGATAAGGTCAGCCTGGCCATGAAATCATAATATTGCTGATATGTTCATTTTTATTTGTTTTCTAATGATGAGGTCTCACGACTGTGCCAATAAATTCTTACTTGTTTAAATAATCCACTTAATGTGCTGTGAGGCCGCTCAGCTATCAGAATGGCGGGTGCCTCTGCCAGAGCCCAGCAACCCTCACAGACTAATGCACGTGGTGACATTTTCTTTTCCCTTCTGTTCCTTTATAAAAATGAAAGTCAGCCAGGACACAGTGAACGGATTCCTTGACCCTCTGTGGATTATGATCCAGTTTTGAGAACATGGGTCCCACTGACTGTGGGACCAGACTGTGTGGTGCAGTCAAGGCCGGGGGCCTCTGGTTCTGAGGAGGAACCAGAACTTCTTCCAAGCAGTTGCTGCGAGAGTCTCTTTGTGCTGACTTTTCTTCTTTGCAGGGGCTTTAACGCCTGAGGTAGGAGCCTCCAGTATGACCCCTGGTCGTCTCCTCTGGTGCTCACGCCCTGTATCCAGTGCCCTCCTGGAGTGTGGACAGGACTCACTGACTGGGGAGAAGGGATGCCCTGTCACTTTAACATTTGGTCATAAAAAGACTGTGGCTTCTGCTTTGGGAGCCTGCTTTTCCTCTTTCTTAAATCTGGTGCTCTGGGGGAAGCCAACTGCCTTATTGAGGTATTGGGGAGGGTGTGCGGTTGGCCACCCCCAGGGAGAAACTCAGTCGGCCATGGACTGAAACATCCAGTCAATAACCAATGAGCAGCTTAGACTGGCTGGCCTCTGTGTCAGTAGCCTTGAAATGAAGTCTCTGGAGATGACAGCAGGTCCCTGCAACCTCTTCAGAGTCCCTGGGTCAGGGCACAGACTAAGATGCTCACAGATCCCTGGCGCTCAGAAACTGTGGGAGGCAGTGAATGTTTGTTGTTTGAGACACTAAATCTTGGGGTAATTTGTTGAGCCATAATAAAGGAGCTAAATCATGACTAAAACTTCCTAGAAGCAAGCGCTGTTGCTAGAAGGGGAAGCATTTTAGGGAGCAGACAAAATTTTGAATTAGCACTAGAGGATCCGTAAGTGTGGAAGCCCTGAGTAGTAGGACATCCATTCACACAGCTGAGCAGTATTCGTGCTCTTTCTACCTCGTTCCCCTTCGTCTTCCACGAACACGTGCACTTTCCCACAGAGTTAAGGCAATCTGTGTTAGCTCTCCTTTCCGGTTTGTTCCACGTTTGATGTAACTTCACCTGGTATCGAGAGGAGATGACTCTGTTGACAATAAAGATCTTAAACGTCGTAGATTTAGTTTTGTTCTGTTGTCCCGGTTTTCTATAATGAGAGGATAAACCACCGTGGCTTCCCACAGTTACCCCGAGGGGTTGTTCCCCTTTTTAGTGTGAGTTGATCCTTTGAGCAGACTCAGGAGGAGCCCCCTACGGAACAGGACAAAGCCCACTCTTGGAAGAGCGACCCTGTCCATTGGCAAAGGTCCAGTCACGACTAGAACGGATGGAGATGACAGGACCAGAGTGGTAGAAGGAAGTACTTGCTCACCTAGAAAGTAGTGTTGGAGCTCTGTGCCATGTGCTAGGTACCACGTTCACCAGTAGAAAAACAAATAGACCTACTCCCTGTGTTTAAGGAATTTGCAGGCACATGTGTGTTAGTGGTGTGCTCTGTGTGTGTGTGTGTGTGATTGCCAGGTTTACCAGCAGCCTCCATAGAATGACCATGAACCACCAAGAGGTTCACGGGAGCATCGCCTGGGAGCGATGGTGGACAAATCCCTGAAGTGAGGCATGTGGCCTGGACCTTGCAGACCAGCCAGCACCTTAGCAGGCAGGAAAGTGTGTGGTCTCGTCATTACACTCTCTTAGGCACCATGTTGGTGACCTTTGTGGTTTTCTTTGGATCATACTTTGGATCAAAAACTGGAACCATACAAAAGGCTCAGGTGCCTCGCTCAGTATGCGGCTGGTCCAGGACTTAACCTCAGTTGCAGAATCACAGAGAGAAGAACGTGCTGAGCTGATGGGGCTTCCCTGGGATCCACCCGGCCTGCCTGGACTCCTCTCTTTTATTAATGCCACTCTGCTCTGAGTTCTTCCTGGTCTGCCTTCCAGGGTGCCGCCGCCATCGCTGACCTGTTGGTGCGCTTTCCTTCCCTGGGTTTGCTGGGTTGACCGGCCTCTCCCTGCCCCCGTATCGGCTTGCTGGTTGGATCCTCTGGTGGTGACATCTTTCCTCCTGGACCCAGTCTGTTCCTTCCCTCTTTCTGGTCTGCCCTCAGTCCTTCTGAATCCTTCTCTCTGCCCTACCCCAGCCATAAACAGTGCTGTTTTTCTTGCCATTCTGATAAAAGTCCAACAGGTCCATTCACTAATTAGAGCACTGCGTAAACATGGGTTTTGTAGGGGGAGGTCGTGCATTTTGGCTGCCTTGGAGGTCTACCATCTGTTCAGCATGTTCCTGTCTTCCTTTCTATAATTAACTAGGCCAAACACAGCTTCCAATTTACCCCAAAATTGGGATGTTCTAGCGTTCTTATTGCTTCCAGTTTTCTCTGGGTGTGCAGTGTCCTTATCTGTGAACATTTTGTTAATAACAGCACACGTTTTCCGAGGGCTCACCCTGTGTCCAGCAGTGATCTAAATGCTTCACAGCAAGCCTATGAGGTGGGGGCTGTTATTGTTCCTGTTTTACAGATGAGGAAGCTGAGGATCAGAGGAGTGAAAGAACTTGCTGAAGGTCACACAGCTAGGAATTTGTGCCCCGTGGACTTGAACAGTCTGCATAATAACAGATGGACAGTACTTGGCATGGGTATCAGTGTTCTACAGAACCTAAACAATCATAGTGGTGGAGCTTACAGAGATTTGTAAGAAGGAATCTGCTCATGTGATTATGGAGGCTGGCAAGCCCCAAGACCTAGAGACCCAGGGGAATGATGTGTGAGTTCTAATCTGAAGACTTAAAAATCAGGATGGACAGTATAGTTCAGTCTGAAAGCTGGCAGGTCCTAGACCCAGGAAGAGACAGTATTTCAGTTCCAGGTAAAGGTAGGAAAAAGCCATTGTCACAGCTGGACAGTGGCAGTCAGTTCCAGAGGTCTCCCTTACTCAGGGAGGGCTGACTTTTTGTTCTGTTCAGGCCTGCAACTGATTAGATGAGGCCCAGCCATGTTGGGGAGGACAGTTTACCCAGTCTGTCAATCAAATGTTCATCTTACCCAGCAACACCCAGAATGTTTGGCTGTGGCCAAGTGGACTCCCACAATCACCATCCAAGTGTGTCCTGATGTTATGTTTTTTGTGCTGGTAAATTGTGTCTGGTTCTTTGTGCATCCTGGAGTGTAATACCCCTGCCTTTTTGAGAAAGGCTGGAATAATCAACTTAAGACTCACAGTGAGTGTGCTGAGATCTGAGTCCCAGATCCCGGAATGGTCAGGCAGTCACACAGACTTGCTCATTCATTCTTTGGGGCTTCTCTTACTGTGTCTGCAGAGTCACCCCGAGGTTCAACATTGTGGATTTGCCATAAAGTAGAGGCAGTTATGCAGCTTCTTGCTGATAGTGTGTGGATTTTTCTGTAACCAATACATAGTTAGCAGATGACATCATTTTGCAACTGAGAAAGTGTGAAACAAACTGTTAACTATGACATTTTGATTGGCCCTGTGCCTCTCAGTGAGGGACTGGTCCCTTCTTTCTTCTGTTGAAGGCAAATACAGTTTGGAAATAAGACTAAAATCTAAAAGGCAAAGATGCCTCGTTAGACTCTTACTAAATGTTTTGACATGCTATTTGAATCTAATAATTCCCCTTTTTTTCTCTTAAATTTTTATTTGTTCTTTTTAGGTATACATGATGGTAGAGCATATTTTGACAAATTACAGATTCATGGAGTATAACTTATTTTAGTTAGGATCCCATTCTTGTGATTGTAATGATTTGGAATTTCACTGGTGATGTATTTACATATGGACATAGGAAAGTGATGTCCATGAATCTAATAATTTTGATGGGGGTTCAAGCTGAATTTTTTTTCATCATTTAAAAACAATGGCACAGTAGTGTGCTGATTTCAAGTCCTTTAGGTATAAACCAAGGAGAGGGATAGTGGGGTCGAATGGTAGTTCCATTCCAAGATTTTTGAGGCATCTCCATACTGCTTTCCAGAGTGGTTGCACTGGTTTGCAGTCCCACCAGCAATGTATCAGTGTGCCTTTTTCCCCACATCCTCTCCAACATTCATTGTTGCTTGTATTCTTCATAATTGCCATTTGACTGGAGTGAGATGAAATATTTATTGATTTGCATTTCTCTAATTGCTAGAGATGAAAGTTTTTTTATGTTTGTTGTTGGATTGTATTTCTTCTTCTGCAAAGTGTCTATTCAGTTCCTTAGTCCATTTATTGATTGGGTCATTTGTTTTATTGGTGTTAAGTTTTTTGAGTTCTTCATATATCCTAGAGAGGACTTAAAATCAGCATACTACAGTGACACAGCCACATTGATATTTATAGTATCTCAGCTCACAATAACCTGTGGAACCAGCCTAGATGCCCTTCAACAGATGAATAAAGAAAATGTGGTGTGTGTGTGTGTGTGTGTGTGTGTGTGTGTATATATATATATATATATAATGGAATATTACTCAGCTTTAAAGAATAATGAATTATGGCATTTGCTGGTAAATGGAGGGAGTTAGAGACTATCATGCCAAGTGAAATAAGCCGATCCCCAAAACCCAAAGGCCAGATGTTTTCTCTGATATATGGATGCTTATTTACAATAAGTGGGGGCACTGGGGGAAGAATAGAGGTACTTTAGGTAGAGGGGAGTGAAGGGAGGGGCAGGAGTTTGGAGGGTAGGAAGTATATTAGAGCGAAACAGACATTATTACCTCATGTGCGTATGTGGCTGCATGACCAATGTGATCCTACAGTATGTACAATCAGAAAAATGAGAAATTATACTTCATTCATGTATGATCTATCAAAATACATAAATGCATTCTACTTTCATGTATAACTAATTAGAACCAATAAAAAAATTAAAGAAGGAAATAGGTGCCATGAAATCAGGGGGGAAAAATGGCACAAGTAGTAAAAATGAGAACAATCGATAAATTTGGAAAGTTGGAAGTCCTCCTTCCTTTCCTCCCTTTGAACTGAGTTCTCAGAAGTAAGCACTGAGAAGATGCGCATTTTGGGGGGGTATCATCCTATCTCTATAATGATAGTCTCAGAAACATATTTTGTGTTAGCAATTTAAGTGTGAAAACAGGGTCGTGCCTCTCGGGGCTCTGGGGCTTGCAGGGTGCTGTCAGCCTTGGGAGTTTGATGGGGCCTGTCTGTCCTCAGGGCTGCCGAGAGCGTGGTGTGAACATCGCCCCTCCTGGTTGTTAACGCCCAGGGCGCTGCAGTGAGAACCCACAGTGTTTTACAGTCGCTCTGCCGGGCCTGGTGCCTTGCGGGAAGGTGGGGAGTGATTTCCACGAGGATGACTCTTTGAGCGCCAGTGTCTTCCTGTCCTCCTCGGGAGCAGAATCCAATCTTTCACTGGCTTTTGTTCTCGTGTGCGCGGAGAGGGCTTTTCAGCCAATCAACGTAGCCAAACGTGGGGGGAGCCTCCAATTCCAGTGAGTCTGCCAAGCTTGTCCTCTTCTTCTGGAACTGGGTTCTATAGTATGTTGACCTGGTGGGTAGTTAAAAGTCTGTTTCAGGGCTTTATAATGAACTATAGGGAAAAATAACTCCAGCCTCTTTCTATTTTGTGAGGCTTAGTAAATGCCATTTTGATATGTCCCCGCACCCCCCGCCCCTTTATTTTGGAACTCAGGGGCACTTGACCACTGAGCCCAGCCCTATTTTTTTAGATTATTTTTTAGAGACAGGGTCTCACTGAGTTGCTTAGCGCCTTGCTTTTGCTGAGTCAAACTTTGAACTTGTGATCCTCCTGCCTCAGCCTCCCCAGCCGCTGGGATTACAGGCCTGTGACAGATATGCCACACCCCTTCAGAGGACCATGAACAGTTAGGAATGGAAGGACGTTAAGCTGAGCACAGCACTCCCAAAGCATTTCCAGCCTGTTAATTTGCTAATTATTTGTGGGGCTTTCTGTGTTTGCATAGCTAAAGTCTGGAGTTGGCTGAAGAGGAGATCATTTCCGGCCCGTTGTGTAGTTTGTGGGATCTAGGGCAAAGTTTCTGGATTCTCACATTCTCCTCTCTATAAATCCACTTACTCCTGGCCTGAACATCCCTGTTCTCCTGCTCTGTGCTGCTCTGTTGTCCCTTGTCTGTGCTCTGTGAAAAAGGTGGACAATGGGTTCCTGATTCATTCAGTCCCCATTCTGTCCCCAGGAGCAGATGGGCTGCTTTGGAAATAACCATACCCTCAGCCCTCCAGAGCCCCATAGGTCCCATTATCAGGTCAGGACCTGAATGAAACTGTGAGGTTTGCTTATTATGTCTTAAGCATGGTCCATGTTTTATAAGCTTTTTATTTTATTTTTTAAATTTTGGATCAGGCCAATGAAAAGGCTTTAACTAATCATTTCTTCAGTGCAAAAATTCAAATGAGTAACAAATGATCGTTTCAGTGGCAGTTGTACTAGACTTTTTCTTCAACTGTCTGCTAACTCCAGTCCTTACATAAATCTTTTTATTTTTTTTTTAGAGGTATTAAAAAGTGCTGTGACAAGTGTAGTTACAGCAGATAGATTTAGCTCATGTATTTTATCTGCATAATCTGATTGTAATTTATATGTCTTCAGCCCAGATAAAGCAAAGCCATTTCTTGTTACTGAATTTTTCTTGTTGTCAACATGATGTGAGTGGGGTATTGACTTTAACTGAAGGGTGGTGATTCGTCACCACGGCTAGCAGGGAGATCATTTATTGCTCTGTGTAGCTGAGTGATGGCTGGAGGAGTTGCGAGTCAATCAAGATAAACCCGAGTGGGTTCGTCGCCCTTGGGTGACGAGGGACGATGTGATGGATTTATTAGCCAAATTCCCTTTTTAAAACTCACCTCACATTCTTAGCAGGTGGATTTGCAGATAGAAAAATGACAAGCCACCATCAGCCAAAGAATCCGTTAGTTTGCAAAGTAGAGTTGAACCACCTGTCACAAAAAAAGATTAACTCCAAAGAAATAGCCACTGGAAATGTTCAGCCCTAGATTAATTCTGCCAAGTTCAAAGGAGGGCAGTTGTGTTCTTAGTGATTCAGGCGTGTGATAGATGGGGAAGAAGAGATTCATCCTGTGTACAGTTACGTAGATTGTGTAATGAGCACCCCCCACAATTTAGAGTTAAATATTGTTGTTGTTGTTGTTTTTTCCCCTGGGAAAATTTTGTAACCCGACTGAAATCCTTCTCATAAAACCCTTCTTCTGATCTACCCTTTTCCTCTCTAGAGCCAGAACGTATCAGGAAGTGTACATCTACCTGATATTAACCTTAGTAAAAGAAAATTCTAAAGAAAACCCATTGAGGAGGAAAAAAATGTCAGACAGACCTGGCCAAAGGTAAATGTCAGAGATTCCTGAGTGACCTAAGTATTTTATCAGTCTCATCCCTAGTTTTCTTCCTTAGATGGAGAGTTGGCTGCCTTGTAAAGTGTTTAGCATATCAAATCGTATGCTCGTAAATGACCCTGGGTCACCCTCTGGGGTGGTTGAGTGCCACCTCTCTGGTGCTCTTTTGGCCAGTGAGGGCAGTGGTAATAATGTTCAGGAGCGGATATGCATTGGCTCTGAAGTGCATTTACTAAGGACACAGTAACTGTGGGCCGGAGGTGGGGTCGCCGGGGAATGGTCATCTCATGACTGAGGTCTCAGCTCCTGGCATCTCGTTCCAGCGTGGGCATTTCCTCCTGGCCTGGAACAGAGAGCTGTGAGCTTGCTGCAGAGATGTTTCTGTGGCTCAGATACACTTGTGGCATTTGGCTAGATAGCAGTCAGGTCATTAAATTAACATGTATCTTTGCAACTGTTTCCCAAGTGCTCTGTCTAAACCATTTTTGGTCCCCAACTGGGAAGATTGTCGCCACTCAGGTTACATTTGGCAATATCTGGAAATGATTTTTGTTGTCACATTGGTGGGGGAGTGTCATTGCATTAGTGGGTAGGGCCCAAGGATGCTGCTAGACCCCTAGAGTGCACGGAACAGTCCCCCCACAACAAAGAATCTCCAAAGGTCAGGAGTGCTGGAGTTGAGAAACTGGTCTAAAGCAGAGCCACCTCTGGGTTTGCATATTTAGCTTTTTTGGTCTTGACTGATTTTCTTGGCTGAGTGGGCTTTGGTTTCTCATGGTTACGAACACCCCTCCCCCTTTTGCTGAAACTATTATATGGATGGAAGAGGCTGTAGTCCTTTCAATGAATTATTATTTTAGCAGTAGAATATGGTGGTGATAGACTCCCTATACAAGTGTGTGAGGGCAGATCACTTGGGGAAGTCTGAGGGGAATCCAACTGGCTGTTGAAACAGATCCCCCTGAAGTCTCAGTGGCTTGGGGCTGTTGCATTTCCTTTTAGTGCTTGTTTTAGTCAGCTTTGCATCACTGTGATGAAATGTGCCGAGCAATGAACTTTTAAAAGAGAACAAGTTTATTTTGGCCAATGATTCTGGAAGTTCCAGTTGAAGATCAAGTGGCCCCATTGCTTTGGGCCTCTGGGGAGGGTGGCATGTCATGGTGGAGCCTGTGGCTGAGCAAACTTCTCACCTCCAAAGGGAGTCAGGAAGGGACGGGGTCCCCTCACCTTGAAGGGCAGCCCTCCGCCCCCTGTAGCTCCCCCACCCTTACTAAGGACCTCCCTTTGGGCTTCACCTCCTAAATGAACCCACTGTCTTCCAGTAGTGCCACCCAGGGACCTAGCTTTTAATGCATGGGGGGGACATTCACTTCCAAACTGTAGCCTTGCTCACATCATAGTCTGGGGTGAACTGACAGCCTTTCTTGGACCAGGGTGCTTTCATCCAGTGCTCTGCCATCTTAAGGCCATCTCTTCCTCTCCTTTCAGCCGGCAAATGGGAAATAGCTGGGAGAAAGCATAGCTTCACTTTTCATTGGTAAGAACCAGCCCTCTGACCTCAGCCTCAGCAGGAGACCTGGGGCAGATGCATGGAACTGATGAAACCATAGATCTGTGTCACAGGGCCAGACTGGAGTATGTGAGTAGGTATGGGTTAGTCAACACATGTTCGTGAAGTCCCTTTGCAAGAGTGATGAAGGTGCATGTCCCAGCTCAGGTAGGAGGAGATGCCTCTTGTTGTGGGAAGGACGAGCATTTGTTCCAGTCGGGACTTCAGCTGGCTGGAAGAGGCCCACCAACATAAGGGCCTGGGGGACAATCTGCTTTACTCAGGCTGCAGATTCCAGTGTTAATCTTGTCCGGAAACACTCTGATAGGCGAACTCAGGACAAGTTAGATCAAATTCTCAGGTGTCGGTGGGCCAGCCAAGTTGACATCTTTAGTCGAGCTCACAGCCCTACTGCTTGAGGATCCTTCGTCACGTTTTCTAGCCATCTGCACCCCCTTTTCTGTGAAATGCTTGCATAAGCATCTTGTTCATTGTCTCATTTTTTTTTTTTTCTTCTCTTTTCTATTGGTTCACATGAGTTCTTAATCCTGCATTGGTTCTTTATTTCAGATGCAGTTAGTTGACAGTACAAGCTTCTATATTGTGAGAGTCACAGGTACCAGTAGTAGGGCATTTATGTCCTCACTGTGTAAAAGTGAGCTTCTTCTGCTGCTCTTTCTCCAGATGTTGATGTTTTACACCAAGTAAAGCAGCTGACCACAGCTGGAACGAGCTGGCTGCAGGGGGTGCCCGGGACTCCCACATTGACAGTTCACCTCAAGTTCTTCGACTCAGTGATGATGGGCCTGGGCTTTGTCCTGGAATGTCACCATTCCCTCCACCCTGGTGTTGCAAAAATGGGAAGCCTTTCATTTGATATTATGGCAGAAATTGCTGTTTCTTCTCACCGTTTGTGGCTTGTAGTTTTGCTCGCATTTTAATGACTTTTTGGTGAGTAAAAACCTTAACTTTCCTAAGTGGACTCTGCCAAGATCTTGTGCTTCTCCTGTCTCCCGCAGAAAGGGCTCTTTCCTTCCTCCACGGGGTCGGCCTCAGTGCATTGCCCGCTGTTGTCACCTAGCAGCCTTATGGTCTCGCCTTTCATGCTTGAGTCCTGGGTTCAGGTGGAAATGGTTTTTGTGCAAAGTGTGCGGGAGAAGACTCATTTCTGTGTTCCTCATATGGATAAGCAGTTGCCACAATACCATTTATCAAAAAGTCTGTGCCCTCCCGACTGATTTGTGGTACTAGCTGTGACATCCATCACATTTCTGTTTCTACTTTGCTTTATTAATTTGTCTATTCCCTTTACCAAGACCACACCTTACTCCTTTTGTTATCTGCATGGCGAGTTCCCTCATTTGTTGTGGCTGGTTTTTTTTTTTTTTTTTTTTTAGAGTGTTTTGACTATTTGTGACACACTCACAAATTTGAAAAAGGCCTCATCTAGTTCTCAAAGAGAAATGTGTTGAGATTTAGATGGGAATAGCATTGACTAGATTAGTTTGAGGAAATTTGATATCTTTATAATATTACATTCTCTGATCCATGAACATAGTATATAGTCCCTTTATTTATATTTTATTTAATATCTTTCCATACAGTATTGTGGTTTTCTTTGTGGGGATCTTTTATTTTTTGTAAGATTTATTCTATCATAATTTACTTTTTTTTTTTTTAAGTTAATGCAGATGCTATCTCTTAAACTTCACAGTGTTCTAAGTGTGGTTTGCTTGAATGTTTTTATATAAATGGTGAGACTTCAAAGAAATTTTGCCCTTGGGTATGCCATCTTCACTACCTGTTGTCATTGGGATGCTTTAGCATGAGTATGCAGGATTGGTAATTTTAGTTATTGTCCCTCTCCCCCTACACAATAAAAATGACACGTGCACTTTTAATTTCAACCAGGGTAATAGGACACTTACTATCTAGCAATTTATTATATTGCACAGAATGTACTAGAGCACTGGCGGTGCTCTCCTTAGTCATTTGTCCTTATTTCCTCTTTCTCTTCCTTTCTTTTTTTCTTTTGGCTTCACTTTCTTTTTTTTTTTTTTTTTTTTTTTTTTAATTTCCTTTTTCCTGTTAGTTGCTGTGGTGAGTATTAGTGGAGGATTATTATAACTACTTGAAAGCACTCCTTCATTTGACGAATCACAAGCACCGTCTGATCCCCCGTTCCCACCCTGCTAATGCCTGCGTCCTCTGGGAACTTGACAGCAGGAGTTAGTGGGCTTTTCTTCCGCAAGGCCAGAGTCAACATCATGGGCCTCGTGGGCCATCTGGTCCCCCTGCAGGCACTGAGTGCACTGTGGCTGCCCTGGCCAGGGTCAGGGCTGTGTTCTGGTAAACTTCATTCATGAATACTAAAATTTGAATTGCACATGTCACCAAATAGTGATTTTCCCAGCCCATTTTAAGATTGTAGATGACACTCGTCGCCGCTGGGCCCTGCAAACTCAGGCTCACGGAGAGGCTTTCTCAGGCAGCTGTGCTTTGCCAAGGCTGCTCTGCAGTGTCCTGGGTGACCCTCTAACCTAAGACTGACTCTGGAAACTTGGCAGTGGCTCATGTATTTTTACTGGCTTCTTTTCAACCCCTATGATCGTAATTTAGATCTTTTTAATGTTCAGATAGTGTTATCATTTAATAATTGACTATCTTTCCATGTCATTGGGAAAGTGAATCAAGTTGAAGTTGCTTTGAAATACTCAGAGTTTAGTAAATAAATGAAACATATCAAACTTATTATACTGAAGGTTAGTTTCTTAAAGCTATGCTTTTGAGATTCAGTAATTTTCCAAGTTGTTAACGTGTAGGATTTTTTTTTTTTGCGATTTCTTTGTTAAAAGAACTAATAGTCTAATATCTTGTTCATGAACATAGACTCTCTGTTTGCATAAAGAGTGGGAATGTGAGCTAGCAATGGACACTCGTGTTTTCACTCTTAAAAAGAAAAGCAAGGAGGGTCACTCTGTCCATCCATCCTTCTTTCTTGCTGCTTATGCAGCTATTGCTTCAAGGGTGCATTGGACACATTTCTTCTTACACAATTAGGAGGTGATTGACATGGAGACCTGCCTTTTCACAGACAAAGTGGGAACCACCTCTTTTATAAATGTAGGTTAGTAACGCTCTGGTACCCGGGGGTGTCTGTCCTTCTTCCCTGCTCTGTAAGAGAGGTTTCATTCTCCTTTCCTGAATTGATTTCTGACCTGGATATTCGGAATGGAAGTGTTCTTTGTGATGGGTAGCATGCACAGGACGGTCAGGCAGAGTTGCTTTTATCTGGTTTATTTTTGTAGACCGTGGGTGTTCCTGCAACATTGCTCTTACTGGAAATGCATCGGGGAGTTTCAAAACTGATTTATTAAGGGTCCCTTGGAACCAAACCAGTTTAAGTCAGAGCCTCCTTGTAACTGCAGTGAGGAAACCAAGTCCATCGATGAGCGATTTGCTTGGGCCCTTTCTGCTGTCTGCTCCTCCGCACAAGAGGAGGCATTGCTGTGGTCCCGCTTTACCTGTGTAATGAACGCATCTCTAACCATACCTGCCGTTCTGCACGCATCGCAAGCCACAGAGGATTCTCTGTGACACGCACAAAAGGTGACTGAGGTGGGAAGAGAGTGCAGCAATCCTATTTTCTCCACCTCTACACAGTCTGACTTCTCATGTGGTCAACAGGGTGAGCTCCTGTCTGGTTTCTCTGTGTAACTGTGCTTGTATCACTGCCTATAACTAAGATGGGACTGAACGTGTTTCTTTTCCTTGTATTTATGAAGAAATATTCTAAAAAAGCATAAGAAGTTTGATGAGGAGGGATTGTGGAAACAGATGTTTTTCCATATTAATGCTGTTTGAGGCTGGTTTTAAGTCTCAGTGGTTAATTGCAATGGAGTTATAGAAATACCGAATAAGCTGACTAAAATCGCAAAAAATTGATTACTGGGCAAGCATATTCTAGAATATATGTCTAAACAGGGTCCTGTTTTATTACACCATGTTTGCCTTTTTTTTTTTTAAGTCTGAGGTTGCCCAGTATCCCCCTGGTTGGAAGAAGGAATAATGGTTACAAAATGAGTAGGAAATTTATTCCTCTCCACTCATCTGGCATGAATTGTTTGCTCCACATAAGTCGATGAATTACTGCTTCCAAGGCTGACATAATAGTTTTTGTTTTGTTAAACAGCTATAAATCTCATTTAATGTGGTCTTAGTGTTAACAGGAAGAAAACCATAAGTTAATATCTGTTACATTTCATTGCTTAAAAATAATTGTTAGTAGTAAAGCTTCATTTTTACAAACATAATTTGATCTCATGTAATTGATAGAAGGAAATTCAGGGAATTTGTCCAGGCTCTGTTTACAGCTGGCTTTTTCAAGAACTGCCACATGCAATAATCCAAATGAATTCTGTTTATGTAATAAAGCAGGCAGAATTTATAGTCAACACTCAAAATGAATTACTGACAGCACCAGAGTGGCATATTCTTTTACATATTCTAGCCCTTTTGCAAAATTCTTGTTGAAATATTGTGTGATGTGCTATGTTGTGTTTTGTGATACATTACAAAATGGTCTAGCATTTTGCTATGTTTTGAGAATTGCAGAGGACAGAACCTTAGGGGCCATCAAAATTTCCTGTTATTTGATGAGCAGAAGGAGAAAATAAATCTAGCATATGTGTGATACATACATGTGTATATATATGATATGTCTGTGTATATATATGTACATATATACATCTGTATGCACACACACACACACACACACACACACATATATGGAGAGGAAGAGAGAGAGAGAAGGGAGAGAAGAGAAGAGGCGGGAGGGAGAAGGAGAGAGAGAGAAGAGGCTCTCAGATATACTGCTTCTCATTGTGACCACAGCTTGCAAACCAAATGCAGCTTTTGGGTTAGGCACTGTGACTGCTCAGCTTTTTCTAAACTGGGTGGGAAGGCAGGCCAAAACTTCTATTCTTTCTGAACTGTTTTAATACCAACCTGATTTGTGGTTTTGAATTACAATTCCAGCACTTTGGGATGTTCCTTATCATCAGTCACTCTTAGTAGACCTTCCTGCTCATAAGGGCAAAAATCAAGCCGTTTACTTGCCCAGGTGTCTCTCTTTCCATAATAGCCATGGCAACCCTTGTTTGTCCTGCCCAGGAACTTCACCTGGGTACCACCAAGGGGCAAGGGTCGAGGGTGCAGGTCACCACCAGCCCTGGTGCTGTGAGCTCCTGCTGAGCCACTTAGCCTGTGGAGTAGTGTTGTTCCCTGTGGGTGACTAGCTACTGCTCTTTGATTTCTGTGGCATTCCTGTGAGGCAAGTGCCATGGCTGGAATACTATTAAAATTTTGAAAATAAATTCAAACTATGGGAGCTGAACTTATTATTGAAATATTTCAATTGCCTGACTAGACAAGGAAGAGGCTTATTAACAGACAAGTAATTTACCTGGTTGAAGGTTGTGCAGGAACTTTGGAAAGAAGGAGGTGGGCTGGTTTCCAAGCAAGATGATCTCAGTTAGAATTAAGAAGGCACTTTCTAGGAAGGTGGAGCAGTGGAGGTGCGTTGCAGAGGTCGGTCATGATGTTACCTGACCCTCTTTGTTTTGAGCAGGCCACATGTGATGGACTTGGAATTGTCCACCTATGACAGAGGCCTGTGGAGGCCTTTACAGATCTCCTGGCTTCCCCCAGTTCCTTGTGGCCTGTAAAGTTCTAGTCCATGTACTTAGACTGGGTTCACTGTTGATGTTTCCTGCCCCCTGCCTGATTTTAGAAACAGTCTCAACCAGTGGTGTTTTTCCCTGTTGATAGGTAGCTCCATTCGGTCCCACTCCCTTCTCAGCCTTAGGAAGGGGCAGAGGTGTGGACTCTTAGGATAGAGAGGCCTGACCAGATGTTACTGAGCTTTTGGGGAGCTTACTTCAAGAAATAGCAATTTCTACAACTAAGAAAGTCAATGGCCCAACCTGGACCTGTGGCTTCTCCCCTCCCAGTACAGTCTCTGGCTTGTCTTGAAGTGGTGTAGATTTCTCTGGCGTCAGTTCTGTGATGTCGCCGGCCCTCACTACCCTCATGAAACTCGTGCCACTAATTGTTGGTGGTTAGGTCTGGAGGTGCAGCTCAGGCCTGGCCACTATGGGCCATTCAGGCCTACTGACCTGTCCTTGCCTGGACCTGTGCCTGTGACTCACGGGGGGTCTCCCTTCAGTGGTTCTCCTCCTCTGTCTCATGAGTTCTGGTGTCCTTCATCCCTCACTTGAATGTTTGGAAGATTCCCTGGACCAAGCAGCCTTCCTCCAGCATCTCCTGCCTGTAGAGCCACCAGCAAGGACCCCCTGTTGATCTGCATGTCACGCAGGCCAACTGTGCCCTTTTCTCATTGTTGATCTGATGAACCCCTCTTGCCTTTAAGGCCCAGCTCTTGAGGCGACTCCAGTAAGAAGCCATCTCTGCTCTTGGGCCTCAGGGCTTCCACAACAGCTGGGGTTTCTTCCTTCCCTCAGTTCCTTGCTGACATGCCATCTTCCTCATTGAACTCCTGGAACACAGGAATCATGGCCTAGTGGCACTTATTTCCTCTCCAAATATCTGGACTTTTGTGTGACATAAGGGGAGACTGCACATGTATGTTTTCAAGGGATACACTAATGAATGAGTAATGCACTTATCCTTCTGATTTTGTAACGTTAAATTCCAAAGAATATAAGTAATCTTCTTGGAGTTTGGCAGAATTAGGTCTAGAAAGTCTTTGAACCCTTAATCCAGAGCTCTGTTACACTAAACATTCTTAAAAACATATTTTTTCATCTACATAGTGTTTATTGGGTGTCTCTGCACCAGAGACGGTGGTGGGCCAGAGGAGGAAGTTTGAACATGAGTGACATGTCCCCCCTCACGGAGCACACTATCTGCAGGAGGGCACAGGTGAAGAGTGGGGCAGATCCTTAATATGTCATGTGTGCCTCGAGGGAGCTGTTGTGCCTGGCCTGGTGGGTGAGGACTGGGGTGGTCCTTTCAAGTATTGATAAGGAGGCAGAGTAAGAAGCATACCAGGCCAATGAGAAGCTGTAGGCGAACTGGGACCCTTGCAAAGGAACTCAGTGGAAGCCCAGAGAAATGGGGGCAGGAACCTGTGACCTCCCTCGCAGAGTCTTGAGGGGCATTTGTCTCTGTGCATACAGCCCTACATGATCTCTTTGCCAAGTGGGAATGAGAATAATCAGTTCATCGGGCTTTGGAAGACCAAGGGAGATACTGAGCCTACCTGCCCAGCACATGGCACATGGAAGAACTTAGTACATGTTTTTGAAATCAGAATTTTAGTGTCTGTGTTTGGGGGAAAGATAATATATTGTTTTCCCTTTGAAAGTTCCATGGGAACATTGATTGGCACCGTGTTAAGTGCCGGGTACGGCAGAATGTGATGTGTCAGGGCACCTGTGGTCTGGTGGGTCACATCACAGCTGTATTTCAGGGCAGTAACATTTTTCTGTATAGTAGTTCTTAATCTTTTTGGGGTCATGGAGCTCTCTGAGCATCTGAGGAACCCGAGGAAGCTTCTTGGAAGAGGTTTTGCACACACATACACATAGACACAGCTTTGTGTTCCATCGTGGATGGTGAGTTAAGATGTACATTAGAGGCTGTAATACATGGTTATCAGACTTTAGCAATGGGTATGTCTGGAAATGTCAGCTGTTGGGCTTTTGGTTAAGTGAAATTCCTAGCAGTTCAAATATGGTAAGCCCACGGGGACAGAGAATGTGAGCATGTTAGACTGGAGCCACATGTGAAGGGTGACTCCATCTCCACGTCTCTTTGACGGGTGCCGAGGACATGAGGGGTGGCATCACAGTCAGGGTTTGCGGCAAGACTCCAGGTAGAACCTGAAGACGTAGAACACGTTGGTGCTGTTTGCCAGGGCGCATCTGGCAAAGGCTAGGTGCTGGAGTGTCTGCGGGAGAACAGCTCTCTCCAGGTGGCCCAGAGCTCTTAAGATTTTCTGAAGCAAAAATCTACCATTTCTTGGCTAAGGACAAACGATAGTTCATTCTGAGTGAAGTGTGCAGCCAATAGCAGTGACTCACTCAAGACCCCACTGCTAGCCTTACCCAGGATGGATTCAGCCTTGGGCACAAGTGAAAGCTTTCAGAATTGAACTGTCAGTCATCCCTGATGCTCAGGGTGGGGAGATGTGGGGTGTGTTGGGGGTGTTGGTGGAGGTGGGGGTGCAAATGTGCTGCAGATACCCTCCAATGCTGGAGTGTAAGGTGACCTTTGAACCTGGCAGTTCTCCAGGGTGTGTGGAATGCACTGTGGTCATCATGCAAGCAAACATGCTGGAGTTATAATGGGTTGAATTCAGTTTTCTTTTCCAATTTGAAGCATTTATATGACTGCTGATTATTTAGTTTTAGCTTTGAAATGTAAAAATGTGACTTCTCAATTAACGTCAACTAAAACATTGATTGGCTTTAAAAAATGATTTGTTTCCCTGTATTCACTCATGGACGTAGGTGTGGCCATTTCATCAAAGCCCCTGCTGTTGCGCCCCCCCCCCCCCATTCCACCTTCTCCTCCTCTTCCTTTCCTGTTCTTCTTCTTTAGCTCTGAGTCCCTATTTGGGTGAATGATTTCCCTTACCGTTCCTAAGTCTCTGCCAGGTGAATACTGTTGTCGATCTAATTTTACAGGTAAGGACAGACCTAGAGAGGCTAGATGGCTTTTCTAATGTCACCCAGTCACTGTGGGATGGAGCCGGGATTCCAGCTCAGGCAGCACCATCTGGAACTTGTCATTTCCCATCTTAGGTGGCTTCTCAGTGGGTACAAGTTTGTCACAGGCTTCTTATTGTGCACTCCTGAAGCTACAACCTGCAAGAGTTGTCTGATGATTAAGTCATTATTATTTCCCCCCTTTTCTGTGAATGTTTTTGTTGTTCTTTTCTTTTTGCCCATGGAACATTCGAAATTGTAATAATAAGATGCTATATTAATAAGCCAGAGTTCTAGAGAGAAATAGAACCAGTTGGATGTATGTGTGCACACACACACTTGGCAGGTTGTACATCTAATAGGGGAGGCAAGGAGGCTGGAGACCCAGGAAGAGTGACAGTTCAAGTCCCAGGGCCGTCTGCTGGGGAACCAGGAAGAGCTGATGCTGCGGAGGAAGCCCCAAGGTTATCCGCTAGGGAATTCTTTCTTGTTCTGGGAAGCTGGTCTTTTCTTTGATGCAGGCTTTGAATGATTGATAGCATGAAGCCCTCTTACATTATGGAGGGCAGTCTGCTGTACCCAAACTGTACAGACTTCCATGTTAATCTCATCCCAAAACACCTGCACAGAAACACCCGGAATAATGTTTGACTACATATCTGTGCACAGTGGCACATCTGAGTGGACATATGAAGTTAACTTTCACCAGCACTAATGCAAAAACCATTGTAAGGCTGACTCATTTCATCAGATATGTGTGAAGTGCATGAAAATGTAAAATTTTTGCAAGCGGGATTTTTTTTTTTCTTTTTTAAATATATCCCTACGGGGAACATTGGGAAAAATTCGAATGGAAGCTCTTTTGCTCCAGTAAAGAAAGAAACTTTACAGAAAGAAGTCAACTTTGAGAAAGAGAGACTTAGGAGAATAAAATCTTTAACAAGAAAGTGTCTCTTTCCATTGAACTTGGAGCCCTGGACTGGTGTGCTATGTCAATTCAGTTTTGACAGTTTCTCTGCAGAGGGAGCTAATAAAAGACTTGTAGGAAATTTTTCCGAGGTGGTGGGGAAGGTGTCTAACTCTTTGGAAGGAGATTTTTTAAAAGCAGAAAAATGTTTAAAGCAGTCACAGAAATGCCTATAAAAGTGAGATATCGGCAGCTAGAGGAGAATTGGAGAAACTGTGCAGGAAAAAGAGAAATTCAATAAAAATTTCTGACCAGAGAACAATGATGAGGCTTTGAACTTCTAATAGTTGTAGCGGTTATTTATCTTCAGGACTCTTAAAGTTGTGCCCAGAGTAACATGGATTATACTTTGAGAATGTCATAAATAATCTCCGTCTTTATGAGTTTTCTCTTCCAAGTCTTGGTTTTTGTTAGTGCTAAGAAGTTCTTGGGAACATCAGAGAAGGATGAACTTGGTCCCGTGGGGTTAAGGTACTCTCGGTACCTTGAATATCTGTGACCCCTGAGTGCTTGCCTCGTCTACAGTGAACAGACAGTGTTCCTGATGGACTGATGGTGTTCATCGCAGAGAAGGAAAACCCCTGACAAATGTATCTGTCTCTGTCTTACAAGATATTAAGTGTGCCAAATTAGTTAAATGGATCGATCCCTGGTCTTCTAGGTTATACGGGCTGAAACCAAAATCGTAAACAATAATTTACCTCATATGTAAGTAGTTAAAAACTGGCAAATGCAAAGCATAAAGGAACAACAACAAAAAAAATTCAGTATATTTTTAAAGACTTGTGATAGGATATTGAATTAAATTACATGTTAATGAAAAGTCTGCATAATGTTTATAGAGACCAGCTCCTCATCTTGAATTAAGCAAGTACTATTTCATCAAAAGTAGTCAAACAGATACAGTTGATAAACTGTTCAAGTTAGCCTTTCATTTGCTGTCAGCAAAATATCTGACAAGAACAACTCGGAGGAGAAAAAGTTGATCTGAGCTCGTGGTTTCAGGGTTCTCAGTTCATGGAAAGCTCAGCTCATGGTGGGGTCAGGAAGCAGAGCGGGGGCGGGGGCTGCAGGGAAGATCACCCACCTTTTCAAGGCACGCCCCAGTGACCCACCCACTACCTCAGCCCCACCTCACCCGCCTGCCTACAGTTTTCACTGTCAGTTCATTCAAAGTGGGACGGACCAATCAGGTTTCAGCTCACATAAGCTGATCATTTCACCTCCGAATATTCCTGCACGAACACAGGAGCTTCTGGGGACACCTCCTATCTACATCATAACAAAAGCCATCCAGTCTTTTAGTCCTTATTGTGTCAAGTTCAGTAGATACCTACCATATGCCTGTTGATCCAGGAATTGGGTATGTAGTTGTGAACATAATGGGAGTGAATTGTGGGTAGCCTCCTGGAATTGACCTGTGGAGATGGCGGACAGTGAACACTAACGTGGAATTATACATCTGAGAAGGGGAAGAATTTGAGACTGTGGGAGATGCTAGTGTGTGTCCTTGGTCAGGGAGGACCAGGGTGGAAGTACTAATTGAGCTGATGAGGGATGGCTGAGGGTCTGGGGGAGCTCCGGGAGACCCACTGGAAGAGAAGATCTTTAAGAAATTCAGGGGGGGAGACTAAAGAGGAAGAGTGGAGAGCGACCACATCACCAAGTCACCAAGGACATTGAGCCAGTCTTTGGGGTTTGAACTTCATTCTGAGATTCAGTAGCTGAGTAATACGATCTCATTTCTGTTTTTAAAAGGCTCATGGCTCATGCTCAACACTATGGACCAAGTCAGAGCTATGTTATATCAAGCAAATAATAAATATTGAACTTCACTGATACTAAATAACATAAGAGCCAAAGTCAAAAAACATTTTCATATGCTTGAGATGGTTGAAAATTTAAGAACCCCCATCAGATGAAATGCTAGCAAGGGTGGGGAGAAATGAGAATTTTTGTGTACTGATGATAAGAGTTTAAATTGTAAGAGCAGTTTGTCAGTGTCTGGTAAATGTTTTGCAGTTCTGCTCCTAGGAGCGAGTCCTGGAGAAGCACAGTTATAATATTAAAGGCCGAGTTTCAGCCTTTATGTTATTCATCTTGTCAGCTGCTTCTGACACAGTCTGTTTATGTTACTCATCTTGTCAGCTGCTTCTGACGCAGTCTATTGTTCCCTCCTTGAGGTTCTCTCATCACTTGGTAGTTTACTTACCTGGGCTCGTGTTGGTGCTGCAGACTGAGTTCCGTCAGGTGTGTTGTTGCACTGTAAGGTTAACGGTACATTTTATAACCTCATACGTTACAGGTTTAGGAGGAACTTTCATTGGAGGAAAGGGGGAAATATGCGTAGACCAAGAATTTACAAAAAGAAGGCCCCTATAAGATGAGGCCCTGTGGGTCCCCATATTCTTCTCTCAGAGACATTGCTGGATGTGAATGTGCCTTTCGGTGAGGGATCCTCCTATTTTGTGGATTTCCCCTCTTGTAAGAAAAGCCAGGGAAATAGTTATTGTGGCACTTACCCCCATCCAGGTGGAGGAAGCACCACTGCACGAGAAACATGAGTGAACATGGTTCTGTCCCTTCCACTGGGCATGCCCAGTGTGTTCCCCGCCCCAGAGAGCTCCTGTCATCACTTGGGGACATTTCTCCTCTTGTCTCGCAAGTTAGAGCTGCACTTAGCTAATGTGGCCGTTCATTCAGGTGACAGAATGCCAGTATCTGTGATCTACCTGCAACTGATGAGGTTGTGCTCACCCTGAACTTCTTTCCCGCTTCCTGGCTGGAATATGGGTTGGGCAGCTTGTGTCCACACCCTTGCTTATATTAGGACAGTAAGACTCCAGGGACCCAGACTCCACTACTGCGTTTGAAGTAGAGCTGACTGGATCGTCTGCCTTGGGACTGTGTGCAGAAAGTGAAACTTGCACTGTGTTTGCACCTTGGAGTGTTTGGGTCTCTTTGTTACAGCAGCTGAGCAGCTGTGACACCATGTCTTATGGAGAGTTTGCCCTGAGAGGTAAGTGACAGCTCCATTCTTCCATCCCTTGACCCAGTAGCCTTGCTGACATCCTCACCTCCTACTTTTCACGTGTCATGTCAGCAAATCCCATTGGCTTTACTTCCATGGCTTTTAGAATTAGCTACTTAAAATTTAAAATTGAAAAGTAGTAATTGGATTTATTTTTTGGGTACATTGTGGTGTTTTCACCCATGCATTCCTTGTAGAAAGATAAAATTCAAGCTAATTAACATATGTCTACCTTCCTATACCTTGCCTGCTTATTTTTTTGGTGCAATGATAAAAATCTATTCTCTTAGCAATTTTGAAATATACGGTGCATTATTATTAATGGCTCCCCATACTAATTGTGGTCACCAAACAGTGCAGTAGATGATGAAACCTTATTCCTCTGTTTTAAATGACACCTTGTACCCTTCTGATCAACATCAGTCCCAGCCGCAGGTACACATCATCCTGCTCTGTTTCTCCGTGATCGACTTTAAATACAGAATCCAGGCACTCTGGTCTTCTGGTAGTGTGTTTACTGAGCTCTCAGCTGAGCCGTGATGTGGTCATGGTCAGGTAATAATGTGGTGGGAGCAGTGCATCCACAGCCTTATGTCATTCTGCTTCCTCCCTCCGGTGGCCCTGCCTGTCTCTTGCATAACTGCGACTTCCCTGTGGATAACTATGAGGACATTAAGATGAAAGGTGCTGATGGGAAAATGAGACCTCAGTTTGTGTCCCCTGGTGGGGGGACCGGCCCAAGCTGGGGCTCCCAGAGAGGGCACTGCAGCCAGTGCACAGTAGCTGGCAGAAATAAAAGACCACAGAGCCCCCTGCTTCCCTTCAAGAATACATTGATGCCAATGGGAGCGTACTGAGGTACTTGCTTGTTAAAATAGGCAGTCATTAGAATGGATTCACTTTTACTAAGATGCGTCATTTGCACAAATCAAAGGAATCACCGAACTGATGAGAAGTGAAGTCCCAGAGCTTTTGCTTATGCCCCATTGGAGTGTAGGTGTGTGGGGATCTGATTTGAGCTTCTGAGCTCTGCGACCATCTTGAGGATGCTGTGTCTCTGTTTCTCTGTGCTCTTGTGCACAACATAGAATGGTTTTATTTGGATGTGGAAAATGTCTAGACTTTGGGAGCTGCAGAATGATCTGTAGTATGAATTTTAATAATAAGTAAATAAGTAACAGTGTCTATAAAGTTTCATATTGATGTGAGCACTGTATTATCTATTCCCTATTGATCCTGTTTTCATAAAAAACACCAGTCAGTAACTGGAATAATGATCTTTGTATGGAGTGTTTCCTACTGTGTTAAGAGCGCTAATTGTCAAGTTCAACCAGAGAGACTGCATTTTCCATCAAATAGCAAGTGATACATTTTATAAGAACAAGAAGAAGCAGATTGAAGCAAAAAATGAATTGGGTTCCCTTGACAGTTTACATAGGAATTATTTTCATAAGATCTACTCAATTTTGGTACTGGTTTGCATCTGTTTGAAGAAGTGATCATGGTGACAAAATTAGCATTAGCATACAAGTCAGGGAGGGGCAAAGAGGTGATTAGAATGCTCTGCATGGAGTATTTACTCTAATTATAGTTTTTCAAAAAGGTGAAATATTGCTATATAATTTTATGTTCCAGAATGTAATTTTATACCACGACCTGCGCATAGGTTTACTAAAAGTTAACTTTGGATTGCAAGAAATTATTAGCCTGTAATGAAAACATCCATTTAAAACATCTTGTATGTGCTTTACTAAGAGAGAACTTGGTGTACCCCATAAACATTTGAGTGCATTGAAGAGGGAAAGGTTGATCGCATTACCTGGGATACTTCACTTTTTATAAGTCCTGAGACCTGCTGCCTGAGAAAAGAGTGTCAGGAAGTTTATGTCCACGTTCTTGTTTGATCCTTCAGCCCCATGAAGTAGTTGTCATTAAAAGTTGTATTTGATCCCATGATAAGCTAAGTTCAACAAAAAGCACGTCTCTCCTGTTCTCATTCCCAGTGTGCAAGTAAGCTCCAAGCAATGTGCAGGTAGCAATGATCTTGCGTTTTAAGGGTCTGTGTAAATATGGATCAAGTTTTTAATGATTGTGGTATAAATATTCAAATTATGCAGTTATTCTGAGAGTTTTATGCCACATATTTTTCTCCTTTCTCTCCAGGGTAATCACTAGGATGGTTATCTCTTGCTCCCAACAATTCTTGGATGTCTTCGTTAAACTCTGTTTTTTAGAACTAAATCCTAGTATTCCTTTTTGTAATCATATAGCTATATTTATATAACTGAATGAGTCTTAAGAGATTGAATTAAAACTTTTCCTCCAACAATCTGCATATGTTAAGGAATCGTGTGTGACATTTTTATGACATGTCATTATGACATCATTTACAATGACATTCTTCATTTATCTTTTCCTGAATTACATTTATTATTAAAGATAGGAATCCTTGTAGTATGTTTGATCACCAACATACATCATGTCCATTGCACATAGTAGGAACTTATCAAACTATTGAATTATTGTATGGGCTATCCTTCCATTTGTAGGAACAATTTAATTTTAGCGCAATATGAAAAATAAATACAAATTCTTCTTTAAAAGTCCCATAGGGAGGATCTCTGCACCTTCTTCATAGTAGGAGTAAGTGCCTCCATTTATAATTCAGGATCTACCATTGCCTCCTCTTTCTGTAGCTAGGTCAGTGTTAAAAAAGTTTTTTCCTGACAAGCCAAAGGCTGCTGCCAACATCTCGTCGTAGGGTCCAGTTCTCTTGCAGACCAGGAGTCTCCGGGGACTGTGCACTTTGATTTATCTCCTTCTCCTCATGATAGTTAAGGAATGACAAATGCATAGGCCAACAACCCACAGAGTCAAAGTGGGACCTGACTAGAAACGAAATTTCAGTGTTTCTGGCAGCTTGAAAACTGGTGAGGACTTGGTGACTTAAATTATCCTGGGGACTGCCGCTGCCCAGTCAGGTTTGGGGCTGCAGCTTAGGGGGCACCTTGGGATCTCTTGAAGCTTGCAACTTGGAATGGCAGGTGGGAGGGAGCCCCAGTCCCAGGTGGGCTGAAAATCACCTGGTCTCATAGGATGCCTGTAGTCAGCAGGTTGAGAACCTCTCCCGGAGAGAAGAGCAATAAAGAAAAAATCTGTGCGTCTAAACTCCAGGAGATGGTGGACTGCAGCCCCTCTGTGTTGCTTAAAGTGTGTCGCAGTGAAAGTGGCCTTGCTCTTCATCCTCACTCTTTTCCCGTCTTCTGAACAACTGCGAACGCAGCTTGTGGTAGGCTTCTCTGCTCCACTGGGGGCATGACGTTGAGGAGCCTGGGCTGATGTGGGTCCCCGTGATTCCCCGTGGGGCTCATGTTCATGGTCTGCTTGAATGGGCCTCTGTGCCCATAGGCCAGTCTCTGCAGAAGAGGACATCACTGAGAGGGGACACATCACTGGACTCTCTCTTGACATTTGCTTGAAGGGATTAGAAATCCACCATTAGTGGTGTTTTTCTTCCAAATTCTGACAAACGATAGTAATCTCGAGGCTGATGTATAGCTATCCAATCCGGATGAAGCAGCCACGAATTTGGAGCCATCTCCAAACATCCTCACGAAAAGTGTAGGTGTGTGTTTTCTTTTTCTGAACCTCAAGGTCACAGTTGTTTCCTTATGTGATGTGAGTTCCTGCTCAAAGTGGAGCTCTAGTGAAATAAAACTTGTGTCTTAAAAAAAGATAAAAGAGTTTTATTTATGTAACTGAATAGAACTTTGTTAGCAGTTTTCATTTTAGGGCAATATTTATTTTGGTAGGTTTGTTGTACATTTGAAAACTGAGAGCACTGAGAACTAAATTTGACTGAAGCAGGTCTTCTTTCAACATTAGCAAAATTTCTGAGAATTGTTTCATCTCTATTTTTTAACCTAAAATGGTCCGTGTACTTTTATAGCTTTATGGATACGTTTTCCGTGGAGGGCAATTTATCTAGATATTCTGCGGCACATAAAAGATCGCTTCAGAGTCTTATGCTGAAGCATATTAAAGGGAAGTTATGGGACCTCTGGAACTTAGGGCTTGAAAGATGTAAATTTCAGACCATCTCCAGTGCTGTCTTGCTGGGACTCTTGCAATTTAAATTTTAGCATTGCACCTTGTCTTTGTATGCTGCTCGCATATTAAAAATTTTTAACTTAAATGTTAACTTGGATTGTGTACACATGGGAACAACTCTTGAGAGGCAAGTTGATCGTCTCATGCTGGATGTAGATGTAAATTCTGTCCACGCAGGCCTGCTCGTTGCTTGACCTATACTTTTGTAATGAGATGTGAAATGCCTGTTTATCAGGTGTGATTATACATTTTGCCCCAGTTCTTAAAACTTCAAATGTAGACATTTTCATAGTATCTCCATCATACCTACATTTTGTTGATTTAACTGTTTGCAAAAACTTTGGAGAGTCCTCGATTCTAGAGGAAAGACTCATGGAAGATTAGAGTCTAAATACTTGGAGGTTTGAGGGTGGCTCTGGCCCTCGTTTTTTCTGTGAACTCGAGTATGAGTTAGTTAAGAAGAGCCACCTAATAGACTTGTTACCAGGGTCAAAACAGATTACGTAAATGAAAGGTCTTTGTAAAGCATAAAGTAGATGAAAATTTTAATTAATTTATCTTGTACATATTTGCTTTTGATATTTGTAATCTTAGCCATGCAAGAGGGCCGACTTTAAAATGGGAATAACATTGAAATATGGTTACTACTGATGGAAGAGAGTACACAGGGGTGATTTTTGCCTCCAATATTATTTTCACATAAGTATATATGTCTAAAATAAGGAAAGTGGTGTTTTATTTGAGAAGAAACCCTTGAGATAAAAGAGGATGAATGGATGAGTCGCTCTTATGAGTGGGACGGGGGCCAGGATGTTGTGGTATGATGTAAAGCTCTGTTTTCCAGCCTGTTTGCTGGAGTACCCTCTGTGTTGGTTCCTCTCTCAGACTCTGACCATCCTGGGTAATGGGGAGATGTTGACAGAGAAGCATGTTAGTGGTTGAAATAGCAGGTGCTGCCATGTGTCTCATTCTAATGACTTTCCTGCCAAAGCTGTGGAAGGTTTCCATTGGGAATTGTGGAGTGAGTAATAAGTCCATGATGGAAACGTGTGATCATCCAATACATCCTTACAATAAAACAAGATGGAATGTTTACTGCTTGTTTAGTGTTTGCCAGGTATGGTTTTATTTTGTTTTTGTATGTTTCTTCTTAATCCTCATAGCACCCCGTAAGAACCACTTATGGATTAGGAAAATTGAGTTAAATTACCCAAAGTCATACATGCAGTGTTGGCAGAACCTGCCTTGGAGCCCAGCTCTGCGCCCCAACCCTTAGGGCCAACTTCCCTTTTGTAAGAACTCCCTTTCTGTAGGTTTGAGCTCAAAGGGGCTGCATCAAGCCTTTGAAGGGCTTAAGCTATGCACAAACCACTTGTTTTCATCAGCTTTGTGTTGCTGTGAATGAAAGGCACGACACCAGCAACACAGAGGAGGAGAAATTCATTTTGGCTCACAGTTTCAGAGGTTCAGTCGATGGTCAGCCAGCTCCACAGCTCTAGGCCTGAGGTGAGGCAGAACATCATGGCGGAAGGGCATGGTGGAGGAAAGCAGCTAATGACATGGCAATCAGGAAGCAGAGAGCTCCGCTCATCTGGGATAGACTACAAACCCCACAGACACACCCCTAGCTACACCCTGCCTGCCTACAGTTACCACTCAGTTAGTTCATATCAATAGATTACTCCACCAATTAGGTTGCACCTCTCATAATCTGTATTCCACCTCTGAATATTCTTGCACTGTCTCACACATGATCTTTTGTGGGGGTACCTCACACCTAAACCATATTACCACTTGTGTCTTGGACCATGAATAGAAGCTCAGTTGAAGACTGGGTGGATCCTGGGTGGCTCACCTGCAGCTCCCTGTCCTCCTCCCAGGAAGTTCAGAATCACAGTGTGAGTGAAATTGGAGAGACTCTGTAGCCCTCCCTTCTGCTGACACTGCATGTCCCTCGGTGCCCTTTGAGGGTCTCCCCAAGCCTCTGGAGACCTGTACTGTAAGTCATCAGAGGCACATTGTTGCTTGGTCTTGGAGTCTAAGCACTTGTAGAATGTCAGCCTCCAGCTTCTGATAGTTCTTTTTAAAAAGGTCTCAAATGCATTCCTTCCTGTTCCCTGGCTGTCTGTCACCTGTTTTGGATCCTGTAACTTTTGTGCTTAGATAACAGCAGCAGCCTCAGTTTCCCTGCTTTTAGGGTCCTCTGTTTCCATCCAGGCCTTTAGGGTATTTCTAGAGAGGTCCTGTGGATCAGATGTCAGTGTCACTTCTCAGCTGTCCACTCCACCTGTCTTCCCAGCGCCGCGTACTTGGACTGTGCTGTAATTGGTCCGGTAACCGTATTTTCATTCTCCATTTCTGCTTCATTCTATATTGTCAGCAGATGCTGTTTCCTGTCAGTCCAAAAAGCCCTTTTAATCCTACTGCATTGACCTTTTACGTAATGCAGGGCCTGGCTTTATTTTCCCACCGAAATTTTTTTCACTAATTCGTCCAACCCTTGGTGGCCCCTTTCTGCTCGGAACTTTGTTGTCAGTTAAGATTTCTGCATAGCTTGTAAGACTTCAGCACCTCAGGTTCTTTTATCTTCCGAATGCCCAGTTGTGTGCAGGGTAGGTGTAAAGTCACGACCTGTTGATAGGTCTGTAACCCTAATGTAGCACTTTTTGTTTAAGCACAGTGCTTAAAATTAAGAAAACAATAATCAAAATAACAGATACCAAGATAACACCAACATACAGAAAACTACAGTGATTTATGTTTACTTGATGTTTTACTGATGTGTTCAAGTGTGTGTGTGTTTTTTTTTTCTCCCTTGTCTTGCCAGCAATCAAAGAGAAGTACGCAGACTGGACTGAATTCCTCATACATGATTTGACTGGTTCGCGGACGGCACCTGCCAACCTGCTGGAAGGTGTATGTATTGTTATTATACATCTCTTATATCTCTGAAGCATCCAGTCCCGTGAGCTCAGACCAAATGGCACCTTTGCATATATCCTTCTGCAGATACATGCGCAGACTCAGATCTCTTTATTTAAATAGCCCCACTTCTTGTTTTGTGTTGAATTACTTAGGTGATGAATTTGAATGGTGTTGACAAATCTTCCCTGTGATACGGTCAGGGAGTTGAGAACTTGCTGTACGTGAATGTATTTTTATATCACGGTGGATGCCCCCGACTATCCTTGAAGTTTGAGCCTTTCTCCTATATTAGTTAATGTCAATAAAGTCCCAAGAGTAACTTTGAACAGATGACACCTAAGCATGTGTGTGCTCTCGTGTAGTCTCTTGGCACACTGATCAGCGGTTCCATCCAGTATTCCACTTCAGACATGTAACCCCAAGACTGGAACGTGCATTATAACTAAGAATGCAGTTAGCTTCCCTCGTCGGGAGAAAGGAAGAATGGCTGATCGTATTTTAATACAGTGAAGGCAATTTTAAGGTGCTGAAGAAAAAGTTTAATCTGAAATCTTTATGGTTCATTTGAAAATAATTTTATGATGAAACATTAATATTTATCGTGTATAAGAAAACAGAAAGACAAAGGTTCTGTGTCATAAGTAATTATTGAATTACCAAATCTGTCTTAAGAGTACAGGCAAAACTTAACGACTGGGAATAAAATATGGATTTTGACGGTACTATTATTATTTCAACCCTAATTTTCCCCCTTCTCAAAAATGGTAGCACCGCTGTCCGATATGCAGTTAGCAGGTTTTGTTTTGTGACCATTTTGCCTAATGTATTTGTTTCTTAATGGCTGGCTACTTTAATTGTTTGGTGAACAAATCAGAATGATGATTGTTCGCCCTTTCAAAGGGGCAAATTGTCTTACTATGTGAATTTTTAAAACTGTATCTGCCTCTGAGGCTGACTGAACAAACACCCTTTTCATATGTTAATGTATGCTAAGAAGATTCCTCAGAAGGGGCAATGATTATATATTTTCCAAACCAATTATCAGGTTAAGTGGTTACATGTAGAAGTACCTCTACGTGACAGTTGCACTTAGCTGACCATCTCTGTGAGTCAGAGATGGCCCCTCTACATGTGGCACTCCGCTCACCTAAGCCAAGTGTGAGAGGGTCTTGCCTGCTGAGAGTAGTGGTCATTGTAAGATGAATGCCCGTTGAGTCTGTTGGGGAGACATGGTGGAAATTGATAGCCCCATATGAGCTACATCTGTCTATTTGAAAAGGAGACATTTTGCTACCATGAAATTTCCAGCTCCAGGCAAATTTGGGTGTATCTCTTCTTAAAAGCATACTAATTTTCCATGAATGCAATTTTATCTGGGAAGGGTGATTTGTTTGGTGAAAACCTAAGACAAACTGTTGTTTTCTGTTTGTTTGTGAATTTTGTTGCTGGGTACAGCACTGGGTACGTGGATGTGTGTGAGGGAGGAAAGGGAAGGGGAGGGGGGGGAGGCACCAGATTGTTTGCCAATAGCTTGGATGATGGTGTGAAAAAATATTATCTTCTGCTGTCATCTGTTTCCATGAGAACTTTAAAATAAAGTTTAAAATAAGGAGTTTTGCTTCTGTTTAAACAGCCTCTGCGAGGGAAAGGCCCTATAGACCTCATTACAGTTGATTCCTTAATAGAACTTCAGGATTCTCAGAACCCTTTTCAGTACTGGATAGTTAGTGTGATTGAAAATGTTGGAGGAAGATTACGCCTTCGCTATGTGGGATTGGAGGACACTGAATCCTATGACCAGTGGTTGTTTTACTTGGATTACAGACTTCGACCAGTTGGTTGGTGTCAAGAGAATAAATACAGAATGGACCCACCTTCAGGTAAGGGCCAGAGCTTTTGCTGCTGCGAAGTATTTTAGGAAAAGTTATGATGTTTTCCTGGATGCGTCTCTGGAGAGTTTATTAGTTCCACGGTATCTTTTACCCCAGAGTATGTGGACTTTAAATATGTTAACTTCAAAATGTTTTTTATAGAGAATAAATCCAAGACGGGGGCTTGTGGCTGAGTGGCAAAGCACTTGCCTAGCATGTGGGAAGCACTGGGTTCTGTCCTTAGCAACATAAAAATAAACAAAATAAAGGCATTCTGTTCATCTACAACTACAAACAAAATTTATTTAAAAAATAAAATAAATCCAATATCTCAATTATAGTAGTATTCACAAAGAAGAAAGTAATGTGAGAATCCCTAGGGAAGTTGATCTAGTTCTTTTGGAATCACTGGTTCGGAAATGAAAGACACAGTAGTTGGGACTTGAGCAGGTGTTCTCCTTTCTTCTTTAGGGATTTTGATGGTCTTGCTAGTAGTTTCCACAGCTCCATCTGTCCGTTTATCATCCATCTAAATTCATCCATTCATCCTTCCTGTTGCTTCATATCACCCCATCTGTCTGTTCATCCATATCTACCCAACCATCCTTCCATTAATCCACCCATCTCTCCATCTGAATAATCAGACTACTTGCTTATCATTATACGATCCATTCCAACCTGAAAGAGCACTGAGAGGATCATCTTGCTATTTTCCTGTCACATCATCAGTTTTAGATAACTTTAAATGCAGAAAGTTGCATGGGCTTAAATGGATAGAATTGTGCATTATGCTTTCTGACATACCTCACGAGTCTAAAATCTCAGTATTTAAAAAAATAACCATTGTTGAGTGTTTGCACCAGGTGATTTTATATCTGCTGTGTTGCTTATTTTGGTTCCAAAAGTGTTGCATGTTTGGTGTGAGTTTCATAGCAGAGGAAATGTAGACTGGGGTTAGGATACTTGTCCAAGGTTGCCCAGCTTATAGGGAGCAGGTGCTGAGTTCACTTTCTCAGGTCCTATGCCCATTTCATTTCATGCCCTTGCTGACTCACACTGGTCTTCCCAGCCTTTTGATGGGAAACCTCAGAACAAAAATGTTGACCTCTTGTGCAAGTAAATAAATGTATATGCCCAAGGAAGATAAATGTATTTCTTTCAGAAGTTGCTGATCTTCCTTATGGTCAATGTCATATATTCTAAGCAGTACTTAGTGTTTGACTTGATTAGAATTGCCAGAGAACTGCCCTTTCCTTGTTGGTGTCACCTTGAAGACGTGAAGGCAAGGAGTTCTGTTTTACCTCTTCTGTCACTCACAAAAAAGCTTCCTGAGCTGGGGATATAGCTCAGTTGGCAGAGTGCTTGCCTTGCAAGCACAAGGCCCTGGGTTCAATCCCCAGCACCACAAAACAAAAACAAAAACAACTTCCTGACTCTGGATCCCATGTATTTGCATCTGTATGAAACCTGCCAGGCATGTAGACATGCCACCTGGTATTTTATTATATTTGCATTGTTGTTGTCCGTGTTGTGAAAAGCAGCCAAGAACTAGTGTTATACCCAGGGCAACTCTGGATGGTGAGGAAGGGCCTGTCCACGTTGTGAGCAAAGGTCTGAGCTCAGGCTTGCCTTGGAATTCAAAAGCTGGAAGGAAAAATCTCCTTTGTGGGGAAAGGCATGTGTGTGAACTCCAGCTTAGGACGCAATTGCTTTGTGAATTATAGAAGGAAGATGGCCTTGCCTTGTAAGAATGGACAGCAAAGCTACTCCTAGTAGCTTCTGGTGTTCTGTTATGCTCTTGCCCTGTGACATCCTGGAACTCAAACTTAAGAATAGAAAGTGTCCCCAGAAAACTAGGAACTATTTGCTTATAAGCTTCTCCCTCTTTAGGTAATTTCATGTCTTTCGAATATAAGACTAAATTGTGCTAATTTGTCTTAGAACTTTTCGGACACCAGTCGTCCATTTCACATTGTGCGGAGATCGTGTGGGTCCCTAAAGTCTGAAAAAGATAGTCATCTTCAGAAGCTTGCTTCCTCAACATTAAAACTGTCAGGAAGAAAGCTTTTCTATGGGAGAAAGAAAGGGTGAAAAGACACTCAAAATGGGACTTTTAGTTCCTCACATATGATAGTTACAAGATGAAAACTGGATTCGGTTGCTTCACTCAGCAAAACGACACCCCTGGGAAGAGAGACAATTATTACCTAGGTTTAACCCATGGGAACAGAACCTGATGCTTTGAATTTGCATAAATTAATTTCAAGTCCCAGTGTGACTTGTACAACTTACATGATAGCACTGTTTCCTCAACTGAAATATAGATGAAGATTAAAAGTTGCAGAGTTGCATAGAAAATGTTAGAATATTTTGCTACTCCCAAACACTGTTAAGTCCCTGGAAAGGTCCAGCATTAACTGATGGTTAAGATCAGAGTTGGAGGGGCGGATGGGTGGCCTTGTGGCCCTACTTGGAGGGCAGGCCAGCGAGCTGATCCCTCATTTCCCCCAATGCCACTGCTGCTGTGAGAGATAATTCTAACTTCTTTAGTTTTACTTATTCTTTTTAGTTTTTAAAGGGCACAATATTTCTTAACTGTTCAGTACAAATAGAAGTAGTCGAAACAGGGAATGGGAAGTTATTCTTCAGAATCTGTAGGAACAAGTACTGGATTTTATACAGTGTGTCCACCACTGAGGATATACGTTATTTCGGCTTTCCTTATCTGGTCGGAATCGGGAAAAATAGCATTCCAGAGCTTGGGACAGGGGATCGTTATTCATTCGGTGGGCTGCCAAATGGTATAAGGTACATCCATTGAGCGGCATTTTCTAGAGATTCCTGTTGTGATCACAGGGTTATGCTTTGGTTTTCTGGAAGGTTTTGGTAGGTCATTGAAGTCAGGGGTCCCTTAGCTGGCCCCACCTCCTTTCTCTTTCTGAACATTTAGAAAGCAAGTTAAAGTTTTAGATGTTCTTACAGAAGCTAGAAATGTTCTCCTTATTTATTTTCTTCCAAGGCCTTCTCTAAATCTTCTTTAAAAAATTAAAAAAAAAATCTTTGCTTTAAATAGTTGTCAGAGTCAGGAAGTTTCTGAATATAACTTAAATGCTTTTTTTGCCAAAATTGTTTCTTAGTCCAAAATGAGTTGCTGCTTTCAGTATGAGTCTGCTGGGTCTGCTGTAACAAAACATCCCAGACTCTGCAGCTTAAACAGCAGACATTTCTTTTCTCACAGTTCTCAAGTCTATAAATCCAAGATCAGGGTACCAGTGGGATCAGTCTGGTGAGAGCTGGACAGCCAGGTGCTGACTGGGTCCTCACCTGGTATGTTGAGAGGGAGCTCTGATTGCATCTTGAGAAATCTTCCCACATGACCTCCCCTAACCCTGATCACCTTCCAAGGGCTCATTCTCCAAATATGGTCACATTGGGGATTAGGATTGCTATGTATGGATTTCGAGGGGGGACATGGATACTTAGTTCATAATATTTCCCAGTAGGTGCTCTCTCTTACCAACTGTAGAGTGGTCTTTCCTCACTGGTAGTGCCTGGTAGAGGAGGAGGCAGTGGAGGTATGGTGGGGGTAGACCCAGTCAAGAATGGCCCACTCCGCAAGGCCATTTATTTGTGGTCATTTGTTTATTAATGGTATCATTGTGCATTCCTGCTTCCTGCAACACTTACTAGGAAGCAACTTGCCAAATGATTGCTCCAAAGGAGACTGCCTCGTTTTCTTGTAGGCTTTTAGTTACAGATGAGTGCGGACACGTTTTAATTGCTTACGACTTCCCCACAAACAGAACCGGGATGCTGCACTCCATTAAATTACCTGCAGCACGATCATTTTAAGAAAAGGTTTTATGTTCTTTTAATGGTGTTATTTATTGTCCATAAACTTGTGGCGCAACCAGAGCGGCTGTCTTCTGAAGTGCGCACAGGGAGCGTAGTTCTCTGCTTCCTGCTTCTCCGAGGTGTCCAGCTCTGCAGGTGTCATGCAGACTAGCAGAACTGCAGCGAGGGTCACCTCCAAGAGAAGCATGCCTGGCTGTAGGGTTAGATTCCACTTCAGGACTTAATACCCTTGGAAAGAAGATGGAGAATCTTAAGCTGGGAGGACAGAGGCACAGATGCTGGGAACTGCTTGGGGCTGCTTGTTCCATGTGTCTCTGCTGTGGAGAGAGGTGGCATCCCATGGTGGAGTCAACTTTGAGTCGGTACTTGGCCAGCCAGGCCTCCGGTGTCAGTCTGCAAGACTGGCATCAGGAGGGCACGACAGTGCTGCTGAGGTCTGCCGCATCTTGGCCCCAAGTTCTGAGAGTGTGGACCCAACCCAGGTCATGTTGGGTTTCCATTTCTACTGGCCTTTTTTTTTTTTTTTTTTTTTTTAAAACCCACTCTTATGCCTCCTCCTTTTGTCTCTGGGGCTCCCTCACCCACTGAGACATCACACTGAGGGCGTAACTGGATAGGATTACAAATCGAGAGAGCCAAGGGGTGCCAATGTGGTAGACTGAACTTCTCCTTTTACTTGTCCTGTGTGTTCTCAGACTTTCTTTGCTCTTGACTTTGGAAATTCCCCTTGTTTTTCATGACTGGTCCTTTTTTCTACCATGTGGTGACCGAGTTCCTCATCCACCTACTTACAGATGGTAGGAAAATTGAATTTGCCCCTGAGGAGCGGGTGCTGGGGTCTTGTGTGCTGCTTCTCCCCTGATCCTCCTGGAACGACTGAGTTGGTGTCCTCTGGCCTTTGCTTCCTGCAGTCCTCTGAGTTGTCTCCCCTGCACCAAGGTTTTGATGCCAGGCCCCTGGGTTTGAATTACGTTCCAGGCTCTCCTCCTCATCCTCAGGGAGCAAAGTGCAGAGCTCTGTGGACTGGGCCCTTGGCATACTCTGTGGGACCCTGTGACAAGCAGCGAGTATCTCTCACCAGTGGAGGGGACCATCCTTTTGGCCTCTGTGCCCAACTATTTACTGAGGCTCTACTCTGTGTCTTTAAATACGTCAGACACTACTAAGAGGAATCACGTCTATTTTGTGTTCTGACACAGAAATGCTGAATTGGGAATTTTTTTTTTTTTTTCTCTTTCTACCAGAGGTGGAAGTCTTCAGGAAATGCTAAAAAGGATTATGGACAGTATACACAAGTAGAGGATATTGTGTCATAAAGCACCCTTTAGGTATCTCTGTGTAATGAACAGTGGCAGGAGGCAGGGCATTGATAACTTGTCTAGTTCTGTAATTATGTCCAGAAAAGACTAAATAAACTGCTAAAACAGAGAAACTTAAAGCTCAAGGTGAGTCCAGAGGTTCTGAGGGTCCAAATATATGACTCCATGCTAAAAAGCAGACATGCAAGAAATTAAAAATATAGCCCAAAGGTTTAATGTTGCCTTTTAACTGTGCTTAAATTCATATTCGTATCCTAACTGTCTGTCTGGAGTAGCGGGGTTGATATAGTGAAGGTATAAACATATCTACTTCCAGTGAGTGCTCCTACAAATCCTGTTTTGATAAGGTCTTAAATCTGTTGAGATCAGGCCGTAAAATCCCTCTGCAGTTTCAGCAATAGGTAAAAACAGTGCTCAACAATTTTTTCCTTTTAATTTTGCATTCAGACTGTGTAACCTCTGCGCGTAAATCTTTCTCCCCCCGCACTGCCTGGGGAGAAAATATGGGCAACATGTGGTGTGTTAGCAACATTTCAAGTGTAAATATGAAACTTGGTTGGTAAATTTTAATTTACCTTTTAATAATTTTCTGACTTATATGGACTATTTTTAGCATAGGAGAGCTTAGAGAGTTAGTGAAAAATATGTTGTAATAACTGCAAATGCCAGACAAGAGTTTAGAAATTTATCAGATAATAAGTTCTTCATCTGTGGTTAGTGCATCTTTGCCTCTATATGGAATTTTGGGCCATGGGGGTGACTAAAGGTTTTGCTAATGTGATTAGTACCACTAAATTACTCACAGAATGCCCACAAAATGCATACAAATGTTCCCCGAGGAAGAGCCCTATTAAGTTTATTCGTCATCTCTGATAGCAGAATCCCAAGTTGCTATTAATTTTGGACAATCCCTTTAGCAGGTGGCCATTTGTGGCAGACTAAGTGTGCTGGGGCCTGGTGGAAGCTTGGGAGGGAGAAACTCAGGAATGAACCACCCAGCAGAACATTCCAGTCCTTAAACTCCTCTGTGGTTTGCTGTTGATACAGAAATCTATCCTTTGAAGATGACCTCTGAGTGGAAATGTGCTCTGGAAAAATCCCTTATTGTTGCTGCAGAATTTCCTCTTCCAATGGAAGTGTTTAAGGTAAGCCGTCCGTTCTGGGCAGTTGAGTTACTCTTTTCAAGCATCAACTGTTGAAAGAGTGCCCTACGCTCAAATCCTTTCTCGCTATTTAAAATGCTACCTTCTTGATCAGTTTGCATTTAAAATGTTGAAAATTGTGTTTCCTTTTGCTATTTTTAGGACAATCTTAAATACCTAAATTATAAGACGCTGGTAAAATTTTTTAGGTCATTGTTTTTCTCTATAATGTAAATCTCATTTTCAACTTCTCGTCTCTTAATCAAAGAAACAAAATTTTACTGTTTGTTTTGGTAAAAACCATTGAAAATGGGTTTCTCCAGATGGTACAATTTTCTTGAAGTCACGTGCTGAGACAAAGGGCCTGGAAACATCTCGACTATAGTGGATCACCAAGTTCTTAACCCTTTTTAAAAATCACGCTTAGGATTTACATGTTTCTGTCCTCTTAGGAGAAGACACTGGAAGAGTGTGTTAGTCTTCTAAGGTGGGCTCAGGGAGACCCTCTGGGGTCTGACTGTTCCCACACAGTTTCTCTGCTCTTGTTTTTGAGCTTCTGTGAGCTGGAATAACTGGCTTGGGAGCCTTTGAGGATTCTGCAGTATTAATTGGGCCGGCTCTCAGCTTTTCTGCTGAAGGCTTCGATTTGGCTTTGCTGAGTGTGTTAAATTAGTCCCTTCTTGGGCATCAGCTATTTCACTCTGCACACCTTTGTTGTGCTGAGTGGGCTTGTGTGTGTGTGTGTGTGTGTGTGTGTATGTGTTTAAGTCTGTTACCATAGTTTGGGTTAGAGTATAGAAAGAGATCAAATTGATTTTTTTTTTTTGACACTGCCGTATTTAAAACACTCACCATTTGACTGGGGCAAATGGAAGCTTCTACATCCTTTCCGGACATATCAAGCGTGGTGTGGTTTCATGGTGCTTCCTCTGTAGTCTTGTGTCATGACATGTCTTTTCTGCTCAGGGTACTGGCTCTGGCCTTTTAATTTTTTTCATGTTCTTCAAATGTTAAATTCTTACTCAGCCAGTGATCTCAAATATAAGTTCTCTAAAGAGTTGAAATTGGCCAAGTTGTGTCATGTGCATGTAGGAATATGTGACAGTGAATCCCACTCTGTTATGTAGAGTTATAAGGCGCCAGTAAAAAAAGAGAGAGAGAGAGAGAGAGAGAGAGAGAGAGAGAGAGAGAGAGAGGAGAGAGAGAGAGAAGAAGACAAAGAAGAAGGAGAAGGAGAGGGAGAGGGAGGGGGAGGGGGAGGGGGAGGGGGAGGGGGAGGGGGAGGAATAGAAAGAAGAAACTCCTTCCCAGGGCCCCTGGATCCTGATGAGCGTGGGCCTCCAAGAGGAGGCTACCTCTCGTGTCGTAGTTGCAGGCAGTCATTCCTGTGAGTCCTTGCACTGTACCCATCTTGCTTTCCTGTTGAAGCTCCAGTGAGACAAGGACCATGTCTGTTTTGTCCATCGTTAGTAACATAATTCCTCGCCCATGACAATACTTAATAAATATTCGTCAAATAAATAAACAAATTCTTGCATGGACAAATGTACTTAACTCCCTGGGTTAAAAAATTCCGAGTAAATGTTATCGATTAATTGGATATGCAGACTTATTTGAAGCTGTGAATACTAAGACTCCAAAGGTACAAACACTAATAATCTTGATCTATCTCTAATTAAAAATTAACTGATTCATTAAATATTTATGAAGCAACTATTCTTTGCGAAAGGTTAAGTTATGTGCTGTTGACCCGATTCCAGGGTTTAATAATTTGTTCATATTTTCCAGAATACAGAATACAGGGGCCCTGGGAAGGAGTGGTCTTCTCCCACCTATGAGAATTCACACTATTATTTTGATAAAGTACCTGAAAATTACCATATCATTCAATATTTGTTCATAATTAAGCATTGCCATAGTAGCTTTGAATATAACTTTTGGGCCTAGCCCACGGCAGGGTGTATGGTGTATGGTGTATGGTGTAGGATGTATGGTGTAGGGTGTATGGTGTAGGGTGTAGGGTGTAGGGTGTAGGGTGTATGGTATAGGGTGTAGGGTGTATGGTGTATGGCATATGGCATGTGGTGTATGGCAGTATGGTGTATGGTGTAGGCACTTCATAAATGAAAGTTGGTTGTACTGAATATTTTGTGTTCTTAAAGTTCATGAGATACTTTCATAAATGTTTTCTCTTATTTCGAGTTTATGGAAGAGAAACAGGCAGTGAACATGTATGTATTTAACTTGGAGGCCGTGGGAACGACTGCTTAGTTTCCTAAGGCAGTTGTAACAGATGATTATGAACTGGGTGACGTGAGACAGCAGGAGTGTATGCCCCCGTACTCTGGAGGCTGCAACTGGGATCGAGGTGTCAGCTGGACGGGACTTGGCCTGCAGACCCTGAGACAGGCCCAGGAATCTACCCTGGCTTCTGGTGGCTGCTGGGGCCCTTGGCATTCCTTGGCTGGTGCTCCATGCGCTGCCTGTCTTCATCTGGCCTCCTCTCTGGGTTTCTGTCCAGATTTCCCTCTCCTTCTCAGGACAACAGTCCTTCAGCCCACGCCCATCCTGTGTGACCATGCCTCCAAACACAGTCACATTCCCGGGTTCCAGGGGCATGTGAACTCTGAGGGGACACTTTTCCACCAGTCCCACTGAATTTCACCCATGCGCAGTGATATAAGAAATCAGATGCTGGTATTCTCTCCTGGGTTCCTGTATTTATTTATAAGGAGGTAGTTAAATTCAAAGAAACTGCGTGAAATTATATCAAACTATATTTGTAGTTGCTTCATTTATAAATAAATAAAAGAGAAACTCTTTCTCTCTTTCTGAGTTTTTAGAAGTTCTAGCAAGTGATATTCCTCTGTAGGGTCCCAAAATAGAATAATACACAGGCACCCATATGTATATACACACACAAAATCATATCTATTTTTTCTCCGTTATCACTGATCATCAGTGTATCTTGACGGGGGGACTGACTTCTATTTCTTCCAGTATGGTGAAAGGAATATATGTTTGCATTCAGCAACGAATCATCGGAGATGTGTGTTGTTAAGGAACATCGCCATTGTGTTCAGCTTTTATGAGACAGAAGTCAAAGCTAAGTACATTTAGTAGCTAGGAACCTGCCATGTTTCCAAGCAATTCTTTTTATTATTTTTACACTTTAGATAAGATGGGTGTTTTGATGGAATGAATCTCATTACGCTGCAGTTTCTGACAAGGGAGGCTGGATTCACACGCGTGTGTATCCCTGTTTACGTGCAGTCAGGGCAAGTCTGTGGGCAACCTTCCCCTTCTGCCTTAAACACAAACAGAAACAGTGCACGCACAAGCCCAGAGTTGGGTTTTCTGCTGTTATTTACTGTTGAGAGAACGTTTCAAATAGCTTTTGGACCCTACGTTTTTCAGGGCATTTTGACTTACCTTGCCTGGAAAATACAAATAATCTTTAAAGCATACACTCAGTTGAAAGATAAATCGTTGATAAAATGGGTTAAAAAAAGCTCAGAGATTATAAAATCCATTTTTTAAAAACAATAAATAATAATTTTTCCCTAAGAACCAGCCTCATTATTTAGAAACCTAAAGGATTGCCAAAACTATTCCCTAGAATAGTACCGATTTACTCCTGGTAAATAATAAGGGCATAGAGGCGACCTCCCTCTGCATCCTGTGGTCTCACTGGATTCTCACCTGGGCTTGGCCGGGTTATTATCAGCGTTCAGAACACAAAGGAATCTCCCTCAAAGGACTCTGCTTCAGGAACCTAAGAGTGTGGACAAAACCTTTCCTCGTACTGCCACTCTGTGCCCTCTGCCGTTCTTCTAAATTGTAGTTTACCTCTGTTAAATTATTCAGGTTTCACTGACACACTCCCATATCCATCAAAAAGAAAATCCCCAAAGAAGTAGTTCCCAGGTTCCCAAAGAAACCAAGTAGTTTTTCCTCAGAAGAATAGAAAAAATAGAGGAAGCAAAGGTTTTGCCACTAAGCTCATTCATCACCATGCCTCAGGATGGGAGGAGGGGGCCAGCCTTGGAATGCCACTGAAATCCGTGATCCATTTTTATTCCTGAATGAAGGGAAAGTTCTTGACTCTTTCTGTTTTAAAAGCGTTGAATGTTTTAGAGGGTTTGAAATTCCAAATCAACTCTTTTTTGAGACCTGCGATGGAGTGCTGAGAACTGTAGATAAAGACAATGGAGGCTCTAGGCCAACAGCCCTGGCATCCTCCTGGAAGTCTCTTTCCTGGCCCTCCTGTCTGGGAGGTCCCCCTACTGCCCCAGGTTTGGTGACCCCCCAGGACCCATAGGATTCAGAGGTCACTTCCTCACAGCTACACTTCCCTACAGCACAGGATATATAGCAAATCCCTGAAGGGTGCAGGTGCCTGGGGGGAAGTCCAGAAAACCAGGCCATCTTCCTAGGGTCCTCCCCTGGGGGGTCTCGAAGGGACTGGTCAGGCGGGCACCTCTTACCTGGCACAAGTCACAAATCCACAGCTCCCAGGAGGAAGTTGAGTGTTTGGCATAATGTCTGTTGTTTGCAGAAGCAGTTCAGGCATAGTGAGTCATTCATATGTTTAGGAAAAATTTTATGTCCTGTTAGGTATAAAACCATTAGAGCCACATTCCCAGATGCCACCCGAGGGCCAGTCATTTTGAAGCCTTTGGTCCACAGCGTGAACTCTCTTCGGCCCCTTCTGTTCCCTCCATCAGCAAATGTTATTGACTCTCCCTTCAAACTGGCCTGAACCCACTCCTCTCCCCTCCATTGTCATCACCTGGTCCCAGTTGCCACCTCACTTTCCTGGGCTGTTAGGTCAGTCTCAGAATTTATTCCCTGGCTTCTGGTTATTGCATCCCAGAACGTGTTCTTAACAGAGCAGCCACAGTGAGTCTTTGAAGCAGAAATCAGGTCTTGTCCCTCTTGCTTGTCCCTCCCGGTGTGTGATGTGCCAGGTTCCATTCGTGACCCCCTGCTCTCTGAGCCCCGTCCCTTGCAGCTCTCAGGAGCTGGTCCTGAGCCGCCCCCAACCCTGTCCCTGCTGTCCCTCAACACCCACTGCTCCTGCCTCAGGCCTTAGTATTAATACTCCATCTGCTCAGAAAATCACCCCCGAGATTTCTGCATGGCTCCTTCTGTCTCTTTCTTCAGGTCTGCTTAACATCAGAGATGCGTACCCCGGGCCACCCCCACAGCATGCTGAGCTGTACCTGCCCCTCTGCTGTGTTTTTTCTTCATAGTTCTCATGCCTCCACCTATAACATGTTAATTTGTACCTCTTAAAATGTAATCTGCTTCCCCAAGTTAGAAGGTGAGTTTCACGCGAGCGTAGCATTTATTTTTATGACTGCTTTATCTTGGTGCCTTGAATGTTGCCTGGGACACAAATATTCTCGAATAGATCAGTGAAGAAATAAGTCTGAAAAACAACTTGGAAGAATCAAAGGCTAGCAGAGGTCATTGGCATAATTTAAATGAACTAAGCCCACCATGAGTGATTCTGAATGATAGCATGCCAAAGGAAAGGGCGTGGTCATTAGAACACCGTTAGGACACGGTGACTTCACTCCTAAGGCTGCATCTTCATGGTCAGCTAAGAAGACTCCAGGCTCAGACAAGGAAGGAGAGGAGAATGCAGAGGAACGTGGTAGGGTTGGGTTGGAGATAAAACATCTCAGCATGAGAATCCCACTGCTCGCGAGCTGAAATGTCCAGAATTGCGTCTTGCTGAAAGTGACCACAGGCTGACCTTAACATTGACTCCTGGGGTGCGTTTTTTTTTTTTTTTTTTTTTTTTTAAAGCGTCTGTCCTTTATTATCGCTTTTGATTCTTTCAGTAACTTATTATATGAATAGTGTTTCCTCATTGGACAGACAGTGGAGACACACAAGCTCTAGGAACATGCTCCAAACAGCACTTGGTTTGGGTGATAGAGTTGGCGCTCTGTGACTGGTTTCTGCTTTCCAGCCACTTTATTTTCTGGACTGTTTTGCTTTCCTTCCCGAGCCTGGCACATTCCTCAGGTCCGTATTAGAACAGGATGGATGAGATGTGGCCGGAGCTTCTGGGTTATTTCCACTCATTTGAAGCTGAGGAGGGATGTGGGTTTTGCTGTAACGTGTACACCCAGCGCTTGAGCTATGACCCCTTCCAGTGTTGCCCCCTGGCCAATTCCCAGTCCATATATGTGGCTACAGGGAGGTCCTGGGGACTGAGGCTTTGCATTCGTGAGGACTCATAGAAGACAAGGTACCTGCTCCAAGTGTGGTCACACATCACCTGAGGATGAGGTCGTGACTAGGCAGTGTATCGCCAGGTGATGTCTTACACAATCCAAGATGGTGCTGGTCCCTTGAGGTGGCCTCCTTGTGCCATCAGGGGGTGCAGTGAGGCTGCTGCTGGTGGAACACAGAACCCTGTTTGACAGTAGATTTTTCTTTTTCTTTTTTTAATACGTAGAAGTAGTATACTCTAAAATAACGGTGAGAGCATAGCCAATAGCATAGTGATGTCATCGTTATCAAGTCTTATGTGCTGGACTTTTATACGCCTGGCAGCTCAGTAGGCTTGTTTACACCAGCATCAGCACAGACCCCTGGAGGTGTTGCACCTGGTCATTGTGATGGCTGTGATGTCACCAGGCAGTAGAAAATGTTCAGCTCCATCGTGATCTGGGACCAGTGTCCTCCATGCAGGCCATTGTAGTGTGGCACCTAACTGTGCTTCAAATACCCAGTCTGTTGGTGTCCTTGGATAGCTCAGTTTTTGTCCTGTTGGATGTAGCTTTTAAATGGTGCCAAAATTCTATCTCCAGAACTGATAGGCTTTAACAGGTGCTCTTGAAATCTGTAGATAAAGGGCTTGGTGTAATGGCAGTGTGATCAGGTGACTCAGGTTTGTACCCACATAACTTTCTTCCTGGCATCTTATGTTCCCCGTTCTTTAATGTTTGATAAGCAAAGAGAAGGGCTTCCTCAGGGAAGGCTAACTGGTGGAAGGAGATGCTTTACTATGAGACCGTTGTTGTTGTTTTTTCCACGCATTCTACCAGAAGTGTCCGGTCTGTTCCTAAGGCCCTGAAGATCCTCATCCTGTGTTTTCTTTAGCATTTTCTCTTTTTAAAGCTTTGAAGTTTGTACTTGTCAGTGTGATTTTTAGGTTTAACCCCGAGGAGGGACTCTCTTCTCCATGTTGGCATCTGAGACCTGGGTTTGAGGACAGAGAGAATTAAGTGTGGCAAAGGAGGAAAGTTAGTTTCCCCTTTTATAGAGTGTAGCCAGGGGTAGGAGAGGACGTGAGCGGATTGTGAGCTTGCAGTTTTGAAGGTGCCTGCTTTCTTTTTCTCCTATTCAGCAGCTTAATACGGCAGCGGTAAACTTGGCCTGCAGGTAGGATTCTTAGACTCTCCCCGAATTTGGAGACAGGTCTTCCTTTCTTTGGCCACATTGTTGAGTAGTGAACATTAGTAGGACCTGCGATCGGTGTCTCTTCCCCAAGTTATGCCCCAGTGGTTCTCTTGAAGGGTGTTCTGACAGCAGGTCGCTCACCTGTCATCAGACTGACGCTGCCCCTCAGCGTCATCCACTTCCTTTGTGGGTTGCCTTGGGGGGGGGGGGTTGGAAGCTCAGGTTCCATGAGGCTTATGAGTCAGAGCCTGTTTCTGCTGTTCTCACTTCTCTACTGACTCCAAGAGGCATGTCAGCAGAACCTCTGGGGCGGCAGATCACAGAGAAGTCGAGTTTCCTTAAGGCCCGTGCCTTGCTACTTAGAGGGACCGGAGGTGAGCTAGTTGGTGCTTATTCTTGATGTGTTCTGGGTTCTCGAACTGCAGCATGTGAGCCGTATAGCAAAATAGGGCCACAGTGGCATCTCATTTTTATGGGTATTGGAAAAAATCTTATTAGAGGCCTAATAAAGAGCACACCTCTGGTCCAACAATAAACAAAGATTGCAAAATCTGTGAACATCAGGGTTCACTGTGACAGTTGCTTGGTCACAGGCTGACGCTGCTGCCTGCTGTCTGCTCGCTGGTGGCTTGCCTTTGCTTCTGAACATTGCAAATTGAAGAGTACAGTCGACTTTCTGTTGTCGGCTCTGGGGCTCTTCAGTCCCCAGTGGCTTCTGTTCACCCCGATCATTCTGGCTTGGACCAGGTTCTGGGGTTGCAGAGGAGGGGATATGATATTTGCATGGACTTCACACAGTGACGTGTGGGTTGTTGGGGTGCCAGGGGAATAAAACCTCTTGGTTATAAAACTAGGCAACATTCCAAGTGATGGTTGCACCACATTTCAATGTTTTTAAGACTTAAATTCTGTTCTTCATTAGGAGGAATGATTAAGAAGATACTGAAATTCTTTCGTCTAGGGAGGATTTTATTGTGGATTTAAGCCACAATAACATTTGTGTGGAGGGAGCTTCCCCCTCTGAAAATGCACCCATATCTTTGCAGGTTAGGCCTTGCTTTTAACCTGTTTTACTAGTAGGCAGTTGCAAACAGTGTCTCGGGCAGGGAAACCAGTGTGAAAAGAAGTTCGTTTCTCCCTTTGACTTCAGGTCTTCATAGGGTTAAGATCTAATGGAACATGAAGACCACGTACGTATCACAGGGCAGTGCGGCCTTTACCTGGCCTCCTGTGCCCTGGTGGTTGGCCTGCTAGAGAGGGAGGGAGGGAAATGTGCAGAAGTCGTTGCTCCTGGGTTTTCTCTCCTCACTCCTCAGACAGCCATCCTGCCTCAGGCCTCCTTGTCTAGAACTCATAAAGTCAAACGCAGGGTCCTGTCTGCCTCTGGTTTTGTCTTCAGTCCCATTTATAATGAAAAGTCCGCCAGAAAGAGGCAAGATAAACTTCTACATGAACATTTATCTGTTTAACATAAAAAGAAAAAAACAAATGTATAGGTTCAAGATAGCAGAAACCTGACTTAAAACAGCTTAGTGTTTAAGCCACTTGGAGTCACCTGCAGGATTTCCAGACCCCAGCAGGACTGTTCCCCCCACCCCACAGGCATCCACGCGCACATATGTAACTCCAGTCTGTAAAGGAATCAGAGTTTGTCATCTCACTGGTGGTCTTGTGTGAATCTTGGACCTCATCTATTCCTGGCCTCTGATGATTCTAAGCCTGCAGGTGTGTTCCAAGGGAACCAGAGCAAGGCCCAGCTGCACCATTACAAATCTCAGCTTCCTGCATGAGAAGCCACCCAGCTTGGAATGTACGTTAACCCTCTCAGACCCCTTGCCGTCGTAGCAGATGCAGAGACTGAAGCCAGGTGCGGTTCTATGAATGCCACCATCGCTATCCAGTGGGACATTGTGGTATTGATCGCTTCTCATCATCGAATCCCAACAAGATGGCAGACACTGCTGGGACCTTGCCACGTTATCTCACTGTCCTTCCCGTAAGCCGACTCAGTAGGTGTTTTAGGTCTTAGTGTTGAGGTTGAGGGAACTTGAGGGTCAGAGAAGTTATTTTCTTGTAACTTCCTTGTACAGAGAGACCTTGTAATAGAGCCAGGACTCAGACATAGACCTAGTTGAACCCCAAGGCCCTTTTTTTTTTTTTTATTTTTATTTTTTGCTCTTGCTTTTGACTAGAGTTTAAAAATAAGCTGGGCTATCAAAAGACGGGGCAAAGTACTTATTACTGTAACAAAGACCCCAAAGATGAATTCTGAGTGCATTTAGTGTTGCCTGCCCAATACCACATTTGATTTAGAGTATGTCAATCAGTTCATTCTTCTGTTGCTTTTGACAGGGGCTCTCTGGGCCCTTTGGCCAGGATAATTCTTTATTGTCCTAATTAGCAAATGTCTCTGCCCTGTGCCAATACCAGCACCCTGGAAGGCAGCGGTACTCTTCTGTAGAATTAGAACCACTGGCATAAGTCAGACGTCGAGGCCTCCTTCTTCTTGACAATGATTGGTTTAGGAAGATGCTGTTGACCAGTTTGGTTCAGCAATCTGATGAGGCACTTTGCCAGATGGTATCTGAAATCTTTAAGAAGAGGCATAGGGAAGAGGTGGCTCTCTCTTCTTCCTCTGTGCCTTATTTGGTCTGGCTCAGACTCTGGAATGTCTGTAGCCATCTTAAGACCATGAGGGATTGGACTGGGAAAGCTGTCACAGTAATGGTGTTGAAGGATGGGAAGATCCACGGTCATTTCTGACGTTGCCGGCTGTTCTTTTCACCGGTCCTGAGCCCTTTCTCTGAGTCTTACTGGATTCCCTTATGGTTTACCCCAGGTTGTGTGGGGGTGTCTGTCTTTATGTGTGAAGGCACAGTGATGGATGAAACTTTCCTCAGGGCCACTCCCAGTCTTGGTGGCTGCTCCGCTCGTCCATGGGTTGAGAAGGATGGTTCATGCCTTGTAAATAAGAACTCATTGCTGTCATGGAGATACCCATGGTGAAATGTGTGTCTCACCACCACCACCACTGTATGCACACAAAATAGCTTCACGACACCAGGTTGTGGTCACGGTTGTGGTGTGTTGATGGTTGTTCCCTTCATTCCTAACAGCGTCTTTTAACTGTGCACACGAGGTATTTGAAGTGGTGTCAGTGGGAGGGTCGAAGTCAGGAGCACAGAAGGATCCCCAAATCTTGCTGAGAGAGAGTCCAAGTGCATCCAAACTAAAAGGAGTGATCTGCATGGCCAGCAGGCTGAGAGAGGCAGAGAGAACCGGGTGATTTTGAGGAAGCTCATCAGAAGCGAAAAGGAGGCTGGATGCAGTGGTGCACACCTGTAATCCCAGCGACTTGGGAGGCTGAGGCAGAAGGATCAGGAGTTCAAAGCCAGTCTCAGCAATAGTGAGGCACTAAGCAACTCAGTGAGACCCTGTCTCCAAATAAAATACAAAATAGGGCTGGGGATGTGGCTCAGTGACCCAGTGCCCCTGAGTTCAATCTCTGCCCCCGCAAAAAAAAAAAAATAGAAATGAAAAGGGAGGATGCCACACGTGTTGTGCCTCATGTCTGTCTTCTTGGTACCTAAAGCAGTGGTTCTAACTGCAGGTACAGAGCACTGGCCCCTCAGGGGACATGTGACAATGACTAGAGACATTTTGATTTTCAGAGTGGGGCGTGCTGTTGGCATCTTGTGGGTAGTGGACTGTTGATTCAGCTAAATATCCTACAGTGTACAGTACAGTCCCCCTCAACAAAGAATAATCTGGCCCCCAAATGCCAACAGCACCAATGTTGAGAACCTGGTGTAGAGGGTAATACTTTCCTCACCTGGAAACAGGTTGGTCAGTCAGAGCACAGGGCAGCTGTGCTTTGGGGAGGCTCTGGAGACCCCGGCTGTTGTTGTCCCTCTGCCCAGCTGGCTGGCGGTCAGCACCTTCCCATTTGGAGCCCTTCCTGCCTGTGGCAGGGCATCCTCCAGGAGTTGCCTGTGTCCCCAGCCACAGTGTCAGTGGCTGGAAGGGGCGGAACAGACAGGCAGCTTAGTGGAGCTTCCTTCTTTCTCTAGAAGGTGGTGTCTGCACACAGGGAGGGAGTTCGGACCCTGAGTCCCATTTCCATGACAACAGTGGGGTTGCAGTTAGAGCTCTAGAAGCAGAAGGGTGACCCTGGGTAATTGTGTCCACCACGTTCTGCCAGTGGGGTGTGCAGCTGGCCCCCGGCTTCTGCTTTGCTCTTTTCCAGCCCACAGGCTGCTCAGTGTTGCCGTGGGGACCCAAGGAGCCTTCCTGGCCTGCTGGAAGCCAGCCAGTTAACTAAGAGGGAGGAGGAAGGGACTCAGGAATCTCTGTCCCCCGGTGCAGCCTGAGTGGGCGCTGAGTTTCCCTAGGCCTGCTGGAAGGAAGGGTGGATTTCTTGCCACCCTTCCTAAAGCTTTTATGATGCTTAGCATTAATCAATGAAAGACATTCTCATTGCCTGCTTTGGTAGTGGTTGTTTTTTTCTTTAAACAATTTAATACCATTCTTTTGGACTTACCATGAAATAGGCCTTGCATAATTGCCTTTTATAAATTGTGTGGTTCAGGTTGAAGTACAGAATGCCCCAACAGTGTATTTCTCATTGCTATTTTTTAACATCATTGAATCACCACTAGTAGATAAAATTGCTGTTTACAGCTGTAAGTAAAAAATGGAAAAGCTTATTACTTTTCAGCTTATAGATTTTTTTATTACATTCTCGTTATACATATTTCACTGGCTAAATTTAAATCAGTGTGATGGAATTGGAATGTAATAATACTATTGATTTAATAAATGCTGGCATCTTAATGTCTGGTTTTTGATGAAATTAGTATTACAAGAGTAATTTTCTAATGAATAAATGAGCACTAGGTCATTGGTAAAACAAAGAGGAACAGTATGATAAACGGCACTGATTTTTTTTTTAGCATGACATATCATGCTGATATGAATAAAGGAATTAAAGTGTAGGTCATTATATATCAATTTGAATGCAATACTAATTAAAACCTTCCTTTGACTTCACTGAAGCCTAGTTTTAGAAATTATGCAAATTATTGAGGTCTTGAAAAGAAGTCTGTGCAATGTTTGAGTTCCCAGTAGACCCCCAAAATGGCATGTTGGAACTGAAGAAATTAGTACTGTGCAGTATTATTGTGTAAGTACAAGATTTTAAAACTTTGGGGATGTGTGAATTGTATCTCTATTTCTTTGTCTGTTTTATTTCCTGTCAACATAAGCAAAAAGGGACAGCCAAAGAATTAAAGACTGACATTCAGATGCTACCATAGGGAGGAGAATTGTTTGCAGCCTCCAGTTCTGGATATCAGGTTTAAGAATTCGGCCTCTGCACAGCTAAGATTTTTCTCTTTTTCTCTCATTTAAATCCTCATCAAGTACATTTTAATTTTGTTGTGTTAATTAGTTTGAACTTGTTCTCCCCTGTGCCACTTTCTTCGTAATTGTGTCATGTGAGATGTGTTTGTCTAATGAAGTGGAGATGAGTAGATGCATTAGCTATTTTTGGAGGCCGTGATGGCCGCGTACTAGGTTTTATTAGCAGAACCTGCAGCTCTTCACGTCCCTGCCGGCAGTGGGATGAGCCAGGTTCTAGTGGCCACGTGGGACCTGAGTGCTTCTGCTGTTCTGCCTCTTTCTTGTCTCCCTGCCTTAGTGATCCTTGTTGTCCCCCCGCAGGCGAGCACGCACAGTAGCTGGTGTGTGTTGTCAAGACCTCTGGTGTCCCATCTCCAAGCACGAACACGTGGCCAGGGAAGTTGGGGTGCCATTTTCTCACGATGGCTAATCTCAGGGTGGCTCCACATCAGGTGTGTTTCCTACATACCTGTTGGATTCTGCAGAATCGGGGAGCCCTCTTCTAGGGATGGGAGCCACCTGGGAGCCAAAGACGTCCCTGCGGCGGATGCTCACAGCAACGGTGACCAGTGTGTAGCTGGGGCACCCAGGGCATGCTCGGAGTGAGGAGCCCTCCCGACCTCCTTTCTCAGGTGGCACCGTGAAGCCCGAACGCCATCTGCCCGGTCATCTTTGCCCAGGGAGGTGCTTCACATTTCTCAGTCCTTAGTTATTTCCTGAGTATTTCCTTAGTTATTTCAAGTGTCTCCAAGTCAGGAAGCACATTACCTAGTGTCGCCTTCATTCAGTGTCGTGCTGAACACAGAGGTTGAGACTGCTGTGGGATTTGTAGCCAATCGCCCATACTGGATTAGCCACGTCAATCAGAAATAGGCATCATGAGCGATGATTTATGAGGCACCAGAGATATTTTCCTGCATACCTTGCTTTGGTCTTCATTGCTTGCTAAACCAACATTTGAAAGCAGTGAAGATATTTGTCAATTTTTTTTTTTTTTTTTTTTTTTTTGTACTAGGGATTGAATCCAGAGCAACTTAACCACTGAGCCACATCCCCAGTTCCTTTTATTTTTTATTTTTTATTTTGAGACAGGGTCTCGGTAAGTTGTTGAGGCTGGTCTTGAATTTGCAGTCGTCCTGCCTCAGCCTCCTGAGCCACTGGGATTACAGGTGTGGGCCACCACAACCAGCAAGGTGTTTGTTAATTGTTGATGAAGCCTGTGACTAGCCATTTATAAATGTTTGGGGGATATAACTTCTTGTGTCAGAATTCCCTCTGACATACTTTTTTCCTAAGCCGTTGAAGAAGGTTATGAATTAACAGCAAAACATGGAGCTTCTAAGTAAATGATTAGTATTAAGAGTATTTCGACTCTGTTGAAAGTGACTTCCTTTGAAGTAAGACTATAAGAGCCTACAGATTGTAGGAATTTTGTTTTTATTAATTACAGATAAAACTCAAAGATCCTTCTTTTGTTCCCTGCTTCCCAGTCTGTGATATCATCTGGTGGCTAGATCATGGACTTAGAGTCAGACTGTTGTTCAAATCCTGTGTGTCATAGCATGAGTAACTTAACTTCTCTGTCTTAATTTCATCACTATAAGATGGATACTACCCTATGGTCTTCGGGAAGGGGAAATCATACCTTAGGGAAAGCGCTTGCAAGTATGCTCAGCCTGTCCCTTGTCATTACTCCCACCAGCTTGATATTATTCACCAGTCCAAATTAGTCTTAATGCGAGTCACTGGACCTTCGCAGGAAAGAGTCAGAACCCTGAGGTGCTGGAGGGAGGATAGCCAGTGAACCCTGAGCAGAGAGAGGAAGGTCATGTAAACAGATTCTCCTTTACCATGCCATTCTAGTGAAGGCAGATTCCCTGAAGAGAGACTGGTAAGGCAGCTTGCTAAGACAGCCCTCCCATAAAATGAATGGCATTTCATTTTTGATCGATATAAAACTACTTTGGGGCAAAAATAAAAATGGGTAGCCATGAATGGGGCTGGGAATGGGCATTGCTGGCATTCATCAAAGGAGAGTAGTTTTTCAGTAAGCATTTTAACTGGACTCCAGCTCATGTAAGCAAACAGTATCTTCTTGAATGTGACGGGCTATTTGTAAATGTGCTGAGGGTTTAGTAATGCGTCCTGATATCAGGCATAGCATCTCTTGTGATACAGCTGTTGGGAAGTGTGAATGATTCTCTAGAGTTTTGCAAAGGCCAGAAAGTCTGTTTTAAACCACAGCGAAGTTTCCATTAGCTCTCAGTAGATAATTGATTCTGTGACTCATCTTTGGGAGCCAGGAACTCTCTTTCCTTCACATTGAAGATGATCAGCTGGGCGTTTGTGTAAATGCACACATGTACTCCGACTGCATTAACAGTCCAAAGCAGAGGACCTGGGAGTGATCACATTTGTTTTTCAATGAGAAAATCTGCACCTTTTTGTATATCATACAAATATGGCTGTTTAGACACATGCACAGAACTCAACAGGTCTGCCTGTTGACTTATTTGGAGATTTGCTGGTGTTGAGTTCTTCATTTGTCCTAAACGTGGATATTTCCTAGAAATGCCCAATGCCTTCTTTTACCTTTTACATCACATTCAGGTGCCTTCATGTGGTACACAAGTCCCAGCCTCCCTGACTGCATTTTCTGTGCTACGTTTCCGGCATCTTTGCTCCCTCATTCAGAGTCACATGCTTTTCATATTCCAAATGAAGATTCACCCCTTTAAGTCCTTTGACTGCCATGAGCACAGTGATACTTAGTTTTTATATGCTAGAAGTAAAAGAATTAGTGCTGAAATTTCTTCTAGCCTAGGTCTTCCTTAACTGTCCCTTGTCTTTTCCTTCTTAGACAAATGTAGGTTTTGGGGATGTCTGTGTAACACCTAGTAGGCTATTCTGTGGTCCTTAGTAGTTTATAATGAATGAGTGGTAGAACAGGGAATTGGAATGGATGTCAAGAAATCATCTAGTTTTTCCCCAGCCTTCAGCTTAATTCAATGAATATTCATTGAGGTCTTTCTTGGACGGACTGGACACCACAAATGAGAGAGTTTGGCATTTGCCAGGAAGCATTGCATATATGACGTGGCTGTCTTCCATGTTTTCCAAAGTTCTCCAGTGGCCAGAAGTTTCAGTGGCAAGCCTCTGAAAATATTAAATCTGCTTCTGCCATCAAAAGTTCTTGGCATATGAATAGCAGAAATTTTAGAGTAGAAGATGTCCTCAAACTCTTAGATTTTACGTCTTTAGCCTTCAGTTTTTAACATTTCCAGTGGGTTGGTTTACCTTTGAACCTGTGCAATTTCTACCTGATCCCAGTAAATTTTTTTTTTTATTTTCATGGTGAGTGATTAAAAAAATGACCTTCAGAAATTGAAAATGAGGATTGGAAGATACAGGAATGTACTTCGTAGTTACCAGATTAATTTCTGAGACTTGAAATTTGAATTTAATTGGACAGCACAGATCTAGGTGGATATTTAAGGTCATGTTGTACATACCTGTGCTTGGATGGGGATGACTTTGAAGCAGTGGTCCAGGCCACACTGAGAGCTGGGGCTGTAGAAAGGGCCCCAGGCTGTGGGAAAGCTGACTCCACTCAAAGAGCAAGGCCAGAGCAAACGTGTCGGAAGCAGAGCGCATGTGCAGCTGGACCTGGGGTAGGACAGCCGGTAGCCCAGGAGCCCCGATCGATCGCTGGCGGGGCCTCCCCTCCTGTGGAGACTCGTGAGAGGGGGAAGTTCCAAGGAGAGCCCTGGAGCGGAGTCCATCAAGGAGCAGGGGCCAGTTCCTGTGAGTAGTGACCTCAAGCAAGTTTAGCTGTGTCGCTGTGGGTGTTGAGGGGAGGGTGCCATGTGGACACGGAGAAACACAAGGGCTTCTGAGAAGCTGCTCACCTTGCCCTGGGCCAGTTACTATGCATGTGTCATGAGTACCCGAGGGATTCCGCATAATCAGGTGGTGTGATAAGGATTGCTTAATTTTGTTGAGTAGGCTCAGGTAGTTTTTTTATATTATAATTTTAGAGTGAAAAGTTAAAGATTTTTGTGCTGTAAGGGGAAATGTATTTACCTGCAAAGCCCATGAATGTGACTCATTTCCCACTGATAGGTATTGGGGGTGTCGATGCCTGACAGGAGCGTAACTTTTAATCTTCTAATTCAGACATCAATTAGTCATTTTCAATTTAGTTCTTCTTCCTCCACATACGTGGTTTATAGCCCTGCCTTGGCATTATGGTTGGTGTGTGTTAATATGTATTAACTCCCCTAGACTGTGACTTTTCATTCCTTTTCTTTTCTGACCCGCCTTCGCCAGCCACCTTCAAAAAGAAAAGTTTTATTTGCAACATAAACGATGAAAGTCATCACCTGCACCTAAGAATATCCCCTGTGCTTTTTCCTTATGCATACAACTTTTATAAAGTGTTGATTGTAAGCTCTTAAAGAATTTATAAAGGTTGCAGCATAAACGAAGTCATTACCTGCACCTAAGAATATTTCCTTGTACTTTTTCCTTTGCGTATAATTTTTATAAAGTGTTGATTATAAGTTCTTGAGGAATTTATAAAGGTGAAAAATGCACTTGTTCCTTTGATTCATTTTTTTCTTGTATTTGACTGCATCCCTTCTTGCTCTGATTAACCCCCATCCCTGGATGGTGGCATTAATTGCTTCACCCAGACCCAGCATTTATTGTGCATCTTTGTGTCCAAAGACCTTTGCCAGTGGCTGGGGGGACATGAAAAGTCAAGGGTCCTTGTGATTCCTTAGGCCTTTATAATCTGTACTCCCTTGGGCCAAGCAGAGAGCAGTGGAGAATTTTGTGAGCAGCTCCTCTTCTCTGGTCTCCCGTTGGACATCGACACTGTTGACCAGCTTTTGGGGTTGAGAATGGAGGGAGCAGGGATAGACCAAATGGGCTGTCTACACCTCAAAGCTGGATGTAGAATGGCGTCATTGAATCAACTAAAACCCACTTTGGATTTTCAGATAAAAGGCAGCAGTGGATCTTCAGGTATTTTTGTACATCACATGCGATTGATGTGTTTGGGAATAACAAGATTTATCTGTAGCTACTATTTTCTCAGGGACAGACTGCAAATATATTTATTTATGGGCTACCACTTACACAGAGTGTGAGTTATGGGGTGACCTCTATTTTAGCAAGATGAATTCTCAGATCCAGAGTCCAGCCATCCTCGTCTGTTCTGTGTAGCTGAAGTGGATATTGAAATTTCTTTCTCCAGCAGACAGGGAAGCCCCAGCTCTCACATGTCAGGTTGCTGCAGGTGGCTCATTAAACTGCCAGACATCTATTTAAAAGGGGGTGCTGCTCATCTTTATTCAGTGCGAGTCAGGTTCTGATCCAGATTCTGGATTTGTGCACACAGCTCCCTACCAGTAACTGGTAAGGCCGTTAGGAGTTCAGAGCACAGGAGGTGGGGCACACTGTCCCCCAGCAGGTACCACTGATGCCCTGTGACGTAACTCCCCTAGCAAGAGGTTTTCTGAAGCATCCCCTGCTGTGTTTAAGATGTCTGATTGCCTCCATTACTCTGCTGTGCTCCAGTTGAGAGGACCCAGGAAGATCAAAGCCATGTAACCTGAGTTTTTTTTTTTTTTTGCCTAGTGTAAATCTCAGCATGGCCACCGTGTGCCTTGGAAAAGCAATTTAGCCTGCAGAAATAATTAAATCCTCAGTACCTTGCAATAATTAGAAATTTGAAATGGGGAGGGTTAATTATTTCCATCAGCTTTCAGAAACCCGCCCCCAAAATGCTCAAGGATAGCACCCAGACGGTCGCCGTGTTCACAGAACAATCGCCTTCAATGTTTTTGTCTTCTTCCCTTCAGGATCATGCAGATTTGCGAAGCCATTTCTTCACAGTTGGGATGAAGCTAGAGACAGTGAATATGAGCGAGCCATTTCATATCTGTCCTGCATCAGTGACTAAGGTGGGTTTTGCTCTTGTGCTTGTTGCCTTAACCCCCAGAGTGAATCAGCTCCATACCAAGCAGTTGAAATGCACTCACGTAAAGATACCCCACAGCACCAGATAAGCCAAGGGGACATTGCTGTCCCTCCAGTCCAGTTCTTTTGGAAGCTCCTTTAGTCCATGGTGGCAGGGCGAGTCTGGCCAGATGCCTCCTCATAGGCTGAATTTTCCTTCTGATGCTTTCTGTTGGTGAGTGCGTGTCGTGGTCATTGTAAGAGTCACTCACTTCTCCTGCATGGGGAGGCGTGAATAGGATCTATTTTTGAAATGCCTGAAAAATGGAGGGAAGCAAATTCTCAGCTCCCTCTGAGCTGGTGTGTCTGCCTCCTTGTGCTCATCTGCTTCCACTGATTGGAGAAAAATTCACGCTTCTGAGACTCACAGGTCCAAAAGGAAACAACTTTCTTATGTAAAGGCATTTTTATGATTGGATCGTCCTTTAAGACTATCTCTTCATAAAAAAATCTCAATGATATCACCTGCTCTAAAACTTAAATTGCATGTTTTTAACCTTAATAATCTGTTATAAATGGTGCGAAAACCCAACAAACGTAGCATTCTTAGCCCATGTGTTTTCTAGTTAATGGACTTTGGTGCATTTCAGAGAGAGGTGTTGAGGATTCAAAAGTCAATTATATTTTAATCTTTTCTGAAGGAATCTCATTCATTCACGCAGTGATTAGTGTTTGAGCGTATTTGCATTATGTTTTTTTATGTATGATTTGGTAGAATCTTAGAAATTCGGTGGTAGTTATGTGTTACAGAAGGTGAAAAGTGGTTATGATCTGAATTGCTGTTTTCCTCTTTTCTAAATTTTTTCCTTTGGTGAACAAATTGTTTTTGTAACTGTTAAGGTGATTTTTTAAAGGAAACATTTTTAACGTATGCTTTATGGTGTTGTTGGAATTGAACCACAGTGCCTTCCCTTTTGTGCATCATCCATTAAAAACCTTTTTATTGGAAATGGTCTTGGGGTTCTTTGCTGGTAGTCATCAAAAAATTTTCCAGAACTGAAGAGTTAGCTGCACCTTGTGGAAAACCTAGCCAGAATGTGCCTTCGTTGCTGAAGTTGATGTCCATTCTCTGGACACATGGCATATTGTCCTCATTCTGAAGGGTGACGCTGTCAACTTTACGTGGCATTACCAAATAAACTAAGTAGAACCATATGCTGGACCATCCCTGGGAACCCTGAAACATACCTCCCCGGGCCCAAACTCCTCTTCATGCAAACTGGTCTCAAAGCATTCTTGGTGTAGAAAATACTATAACTAGATTTATGTGTCAAAACCCTGGAAAAAATTTTAGACTATTGTGTTTGAGAATATAACGCACTATGCTGTCATGACTCATCACAGTGAAGATTTCGTTCCCTGCACCCCCCTTGAGGTTTTTCTTTGTGGCACGACTGTTGCTGAAGTGAGTAACTAATATTAAAGCCAACAGACAGGAATGCAGATGAGCATGTGGCAGATGCAGTACCGAATGATCATCTTCAGCAGTCTAGCAGGACTATGATTCTGGTGCTCCACAGTGGTCAGATTCTGACGGAGGATAAAGACAGCATCACCTGTGACATGAGACGTGTTGATGAGCGGAGAGGACATTGGAGTTGCAATCTGGAGTTGTGTTTCTATCTCTGTGAGCTCTGAGCTGTGCAGTCTCGGGCAAGTCGATTAACTGCTCGTGACCTTTCATTCTGAGACCTTTGGATTCTGGACCAGATGGAACGCAAACCAGTGGTTCTGACCATTTGGGAATGTGAACCTTGATGCATATGCCTACATGAACCTGCATTTAAATGGGTTTTGGAAATTCCTTGGTGCCTGTCTTTACAAAGTCCTGTGGTGCTTAGAGATCCTGCCACCAAAATTACTTGTCTGTTTTAATGCGTGTGTGTGTGTATAGGAGTATTTTAGATTATTTTTGCAGATATTTATTGAGCATTTACAGGCACTGTTCTGAACAATGGGTTGTGGACAAAGTCCATGATATTTGAGGGGGCTTATACTTTAATGCGGGAAAACAGACAATAAGCAAAATTAATGAGTAAATAAATGTAGTATATTACATGTTACTTGCTGAGGAGGAAAATATACCAGGGAAGGGCTAATGGAGTATCCAGGTGGAGGGAGGATATAATTTTAAGTGAGGCTGACAGGAATGGCCTCCCTGGGAAGGCTGGCCATGTTTGAGCCTTTCCTCTTTTCAGAGGCTTAGAACTGGAACTGTTTACCGGAATTAACAGAGAGGAGCAGAGAAGCGAGTTTCTTTTCCTGCTTAACTATGAACCTAGTTACCCCCAGAAAATATTTTATAAGACAGGTACCATCATTTAGGAAAAATGTTAAAGTTCCCTGATGTCCATTAAGTTGGGAAAGCAGTCTTTTTTCCTGCCCTGCTTTACTATGGGGATTTAAACCCACCGTGCTTTTCAGTGTGGAGGACCACCTGATTTTTTGCCCTCTTCTTGGTTTTATCAGCATGACTTGTTCCTTTTTCATCTTCCATGTTTTATCTTATATTCCTTGGATATTTATTCAGTTCCTCTATACATAGCATTTGGAAATACTTGGATGAATGACAAAGAGGTTTAAGTTCATTGTGTTCGCAAAGAACTTATGAGCTGGTGTGTTACCAATCCAGGAGAGAAACCATGCTCTAGGAGCGCAGAGCAGGGACCATTTATTCCAGCCAGGGCAATAACATTGACTTTTGAGTTGCCCCTGGAAAAATGCAGTGAGTTTTAACAGACTAACTAGGCGGTTGGGGTGACGTAGTCTGTGAGGCAGGCTTCCTGTGGATGAGCAGCTCCTAGGCTGCAGGTGGGGTCTCTGGAGGGTTCTGATGCAGGGTGAGTCTAGAGATCCCACAGGCCAGATCTTGTCCATGTTGGAATGATGTGAAGTGAGGAGTTCTGTGCCTGCTCTGGATACTGAGAAACCAGGGGCCTTTCACAGCATCCCTCTTAGCTTTTGTCCAATCAGTTTGATGACATATCTGTTTGGAAGCAGTGCCGGCCCTATAGATGTAACACCAAGGAATTAACCTTTGGCTTTTTGTTTTTTCCCCAGGTTTTTAACAATCATTTTTTTCAAGTGACTATTGATGACCTAAGACCAGAACCTAATAAACTCTCAGTGCTGTGCCATGCGGATTCTTTGGGGATTTTGCCAGTACAATGGTGCCTTAAAAATGGAGTCAATCTCACTCCTCCTAAAGGTTTGTATCCTGTGAAAATTTGTGAGATTCTGGTGGTTCCAGATGGTGTCTCATTGCTGTTGAAGCAGAGAAGTTTGTACTATAGAGATCTTGGGTGCAGTGGAAGTGGAGTGTTCTTGGATAGCTTGGTGCAGGCCTCACTCAGCTCTGTCCCCGGGTGAGGTGTGTGCCATGGGGCTCCCCAGCCCACTCTGTCAACTGCAGTTCCTCCACCAGTGACCCTATCCTTGGCAGCTCCCTTGCTCCTGTGTGGCGGTAAAGGAAGGATGTGGTATTGCTAGTTACCCACTTGAAAGTGTCTGAGAAGTGACTTATAAGTGCAACAAAATGCTAATAAAGCATTTCTTTAGATTTGTATTTCCAGCCAATCAGATTTTCCCCAGGGCCCAGTTGCTCTCAGATACACATCAATTTGATGCTATAATCCATTAAAACCGTTCTCTTGGGAGTCAGGGTGCATCAAAACACTTTCAGACTGGGATCCAAGAACCACACAACTGATCAGTGCTACCTTGTCATTTGGTAGCCTGGCTTGTCTCCTTCAGGTCTGAGGTTCATCCAGGTGGGATAATAGTAAGCTGAAAGTTAACAATGTGGAAAGGAAAGGAAAGGACGTCACAGGAGAGAACTGAGAAAAGATCAGAAAAATGAACTTATCTGGGGGAGATTTTAACAGACAATTTCAGATTAAAAAAAGGATTTATACTAACCTGTTTGAATCCCTAGAGATCAGATTACTTCCAGCATTAGCTGTATTTGGGAGGGTAGGTTCCTGTTTGCCCAGTGGCTGTCTTGTGCCCTCTGCATCATTTAATTGGGCTGTGCCCAGCTTATCTGTAGCACAACTGTATTTGCTGGGCTTTTATCTCATTTTTCCTCCATACTCATCCCCACGAAGGAGATAGATGCCTTTGGGTATTTCCATATCTCCCGCTGACCCTTCAGATTAAAGCTGCATAGTCACGGCATGCGGGCTAGCGATTATATGGTAAACTTGCATGCAGCATTGCTTACCAGTCATTGTTTTAAATGTCTAACTCATCTACTCCTCAAAAATAATGCTATGAGGAAACTTAGTCATGGAGAGTTTATATACAGTATGCCCAAGGTCCCTCAGATGGCAGGTGGCAGGCAGGAGGCCTGCCCCTGAGTCCGTGCTTGATGCTGGGGGCGGACCCCAGTCCACAAGCCCTCCCTGTGTGTTTCCGTTTTGGACTTGAGCCAGATCACGTCTTCAGTTTTCAAGACTGTCACCTGTCACCAGAAGTACCTGTGGCAGGCCCCAGGTATTCTGTGGAGTCCAAGAAACAATAAAAGTCTAGGTGTTTCTATGATCCTTAAATATGACCTTTTGGCTTTCCTGTTATCAGAGATCTATTGTCATAGATAAGGACTTTCTTGCTGGGAACTCTCAGCAACAGGTCTCCTGCCAAGTTGGAAAGCCCCTAAAGCCATCCTGCTCTTTCTTGGGGAAGGGTCCCTTGTCATCAAAGGAGACTGTTTCTAGATATCTAAAGTGCAGCTCGGTTAGACTTTGCAAATTCCTAGCTAGTAATTGGATCTGTTTAAGAATTTTAAAAAGTAAAGTATTTATATCAGCGTTTGGCAGTTTGATGCATCCATTGGGTAGAGACTTCACAGCTATCTATCACTGTCATTAGAGTTTTTGAATACATTCTTATGAACTGTATATAGAGAGATTGCTGACTAGCTTACTAGAAAAATGGGTGTGCCCATTTGGATCCTTGCATTGTTGTGTATTAACGTAATTGAACTGCTAAACATGCAAAGGAAGGGTCTCACAAATTTATTTACAAAATCAAATATTTTTGTATCTTATAACTTTTTTATACCTCATAATTATCTACCATTGTCAGTTTTTTTTTCTCTGTTACCCAAGGATGAAATTGTCTTCATCCAGCCTTTGCACCTCTTTATTCCCCTATTGGAAGTGAAGTACGCCTTTTGTAGTCTCAAAGAAAAAGAATGTTTCTTCGTGGGTACGATAGGTTACTTTTAGGAAACTGAGTGTGGTTGATTAGTACCTGCCAATTAAAAAAATCTCAGGGTTAACCTTTTAAATCCTTAAAGACTTTAAAAAGTGATATTAGTTCAGGACCCCATGGTAATATGCGGGAACTCTCGACTGTTTTCTTGAAATAGTAGAATTTTTACTTATAACCAGTAGGAAAAAGACCAGAAACCAAGAAAAATGGACAAGGAATATGAACAGACTAATGCTCTGTAAAAGAAATAGTGATTTACAGGCAAACTCATCATAACAAGAGAAATACAAGTGAAAATCATGTTGAGATGCTGCATATTTATCAGAGAAGGCCAAACGACAAAGAACAGAATCCCTCAGATTAGAAGAGTACAGGGTCCCAAAGATTCTCAGACTTGGCTGTGCAGGTCCAGGTGGTGCAACTGTGTGGAAGGTGGTAGAGGAGATGGCACAGATGCATTTGCCCATTGACTCAGAAGTTTCACTTCTGGAACTTTCTCCCAAAGGTAGCCTATACAGAAAGTGTATGCATAAAAGTTTTTTTTTTTTTTTTTTTTTTTTTTTTTTTGGTCACATTATTTTTTTTTTGAGGGGGGATTCAGATCTTTATATTTTATTTAAAAATTTTTAAATTTTTTTTATTTTTACAGACTGCATTTTGACTCATTATACACAAATGGGGTACATCTTTTTGTTTCTATGGTTTTACATGATATAGATTCATACCATTTGTGTAATCATACATGTACATAGGGTAATGACATCTGTCTCATTCCACCATTTTTCATACCCTCACTCCCTCTCATTTCCTTTTATGTAATCTAAGGTTCCTCCATTCTTCTCTCATACCTCACCCCCAACCCCATTATATATCATCATCCACTTATCAGGGAAAACATGCAGCCTTTGCCACATTATTTTTAATAGCAAAAGATGGGGAAAAAATCCAAATGTTCATCAGGAGGATATTGGTGAAATGAATTTTGGATATCTACCTAGTGAAAACTGTGCAATTATTGGAAGTAATAAGAGAAATCTATAAACTTGTATAGAAAGCTGTCCAAGATACACTGAATGAGAAAATTTAGTCAGTATACTTCCCTGATTGTTGGAGAATAAGTAAATAAGAGAACTTTACTGTGATTGCTCATATTTTTGTAAGAAATCCTCTAAACACTGCAGAACAGACTATCTGGAGCTGTTGTTTCTATGTGGGCTTGTGGGGCATGGGGGTGGGGCATGGGATATGGCTAGGAGTGGGACTTATAATGGAAGGCAGAGGAGTCTTCACATCCTTCTTTTCTGTTTTTGTGGATTCAACCAACAGTGGGTCAAAAATATTTGGGAAAAATCATGCTGAACAGGTACAGACTGTTTTCTTGTCATTATTCCCTAAGTAATGCAAAGTGACAACTATTTACATCTCACTTACATTGCACTAGCTATGATAAGTAACATAAAGATGATTCAAAGTTTGCAGGAGGATGTGCATAGGATCTTTGCAAACACTGTGCCTTTCTTATCAGAGAAGAGCACCCATGGATCCTGGTGTCTGTCAAATCCTGGATTCAGCCCCCCACTGATACCAAGGGACAACTGTATTATTTTTAATCTCCCAAATTTAAAAATGTATGAACTAAATAAATGTGTTCCCTATGTAAAAATAAACATGTTATTAAAAATAGAAGGTTTTTATTACTGAAAAAGAGCTCAGAGATTATCTCATCATTTTAACCCAGTCATTTTCTATTCGGGGAAGTTGAAGCTCAGTTGTGTTAAATGATATTTGTGATCCTGAGACAGAGGTTGATTTGAACCTTAGGTGTATAGCCATATTCACACTTTGCTGCTCTTCTCGGTTTCTGGCATCTCCATGAACTCCATCCTCCTTAGTAATTTTGGGGGAGTTTTGGTGGCCCTAAGCCCAACTAGCAGATGTTAATGGACCATGACTTTTACATGATGAAAATAATCTATACATGAAAGCAGTTGGCAAATTAAAAATTCTAGGGAATCATTTTCCAAGTGCCGATGTAAGTCATAATACAATTGTGGCTTTATTTAATGAGCTGCTTTAAATAAGGAGAGTGGGATATATTTATTTTTGCAATTAAAATGAGTAAGAAATTAGAGGTGGCAGTGGTGGTGGTGGATTTTGTAGTGTGGTTTAATGGTTTCCTTTTGGGGTAATTTACTACTCACCTTATCTCAACACAAGGGCCAGGAAGCTTGCTGTGGAATTTTTCAGACAGCTTTCTTCACTTTATTAATATGTGGAAGTGGAAGCTTTTAGAATAAGTTTGTTGTTTTAGACTTGAACTGTGAGGTTTCTATCTAGAATATGTAAGTTTGATTATACATGTTGCCAAGTGATTTTTAGATAGTCTCAAGTGCATGTTTTCTAGGAATGTATTATGTTTAGATTTCTGCGGAAACCATGAATCCTGCTTACTATTACTATTACGTGTTACATACCTAATCTCCAAAAGTATGAAGTGGAAGCAGCTGAGGAAACAAGACATCCGGTGGAGGAGAGAGAAGTGCAAAGATCATAGATCCTTATTGCACTGTTTTGACTCTATTCCTACTTTTATATACATTACATATACATACGGATATGTATATGTAATGTATATAAATGTATACATATACGTATACATATATGTATAATGTATACATATATGTATACGTATATGTATATAAAAGTAACATGCCCCAGGCCTTAAGGACAGGAAGTGTAAGGTAGAGTGGATAGAAGTTCCCAAGTGACTTTCTGCAGCAAGTGCTTTCCTATTAGGCCAAGGACAGAATCTTGGAGATTTTACCCAATTTGCTTAAACTCAGTAAACACCAAGTTGGTATTTCATGAGAAGTTGTTAAACAAGTACATCATAAATAAACTGAGCAAAAATATATATATAGGCTATTGACCGTGAATTGCCATGTTTAAATTTTTCCATTAACCTTCATGGCGTGTAATATCAAAGATTAGTTGTAGAATTAGAGGAAGAAACGTTCCACCCAGGGGGACTTTTTGGAGCAAATGTTCAGCCTTTAAATTTCTGTTGTAAAATGTTGGAGCAAAGGCTGAAGTCAATGGTTCATTTTAGCACTTTAATATATAACTGTTAGGCTGACCATTTAATGGACACATAAAATGTTAGCATAATTTAGGAAGTCAAGGTGCTTAATTATTATCATAGTACAAAGTAGCGAATCCTAATTTGTGTTTTTTTTTTTTCCTAAAGAAAAGCTTCAGTCACTCACTGATGGACTTAGTTCATTTTGCCAACCATTTTATTCAAAAAGGGGACAGAAAAAAAATATATAGGTACTCTTTGCCCTGCTGCTTGGAAAAGGTGCTGATGTTTTGCTGTGTGTGATTCAGATGTTTAGAAAGTAGAATAAAGCATTATTGATAAAGGTGACCACTGAGTCATCCTCTGCTCCCTCGTTTGTCATATCCTGTATCTAACCCTCTGGTGAATCCTGTCACCATTTTCAGCACGGTAACTGTGTACTGTGATGATCACCTGGCCCAGGTCACCATTGGATTTCACACCTTACTGCAGTGGCTTCTTGTTTTCTTCAGTAGACTCTGATCATGTCAGAACACAGATCACACATCCCTCCTCTGTTCAGACTCTCCAGTGTCTTCCAGCTCACTCAGAGTCCAGGTCAAGACTGTGACCACAGCCAGCACCACCTCGCTGCGGTGATGCCTATCGCCCGTCGGGTCACCAGCCTCCTTGCCATTTCTACATCATGGCGGCACGGCCCCTCCTTAAGCCCTGACACTTCCTTTTCCTTCTGCTCAGATGCCCTGTCCAGCTTAGTCCCCGTCTTCAGTCTTGACTCAGGTGTTGCACCTTCTTGGTATTGTCTTCTGGGCTACCTTATCAGATATTGATAGCAAATTGCTACCCCCAACATTTTTATCTCCTTTCCTGCACTGTTTTTCTCCACAGAATTTCTTGCCATGTAATATACAAATAAGTAATATATGTTTTACTTTTTTGTCTTGTTCTTTATTTCTCCACTAAGATGAAAGCTTCACAAGAGCAGGGACTTTTTCTCTTACTGGTCACCCACTCCTGCCCAGTGGCTAGAATAGCAGGTGGCACTTGCTCAGTATTTGTTGAATGTTGAGTGAATTGAAGCTCTGCCCCCTTCTGTCACCACCCAGATTTTTATACATTTATTTCATATCCAGCAACCTTTCTAAACTTTCTCAAGAGCATGTTTCTGTAAGATACAGATTATGTGATTTTGAAGATTTGCTAAAGCAAGCGTGCAGATCTCTCTGAAGCTGGTGCTATTGACCTTTCATTGAGCTTGAATTTATTTCCTCTAACAGTTTTAGATTTAGCCTGGGCTACCATTTCTATGTAAGACCGTGCGGGTAATGTATACCTACTTACAGTGTGTTTTGTTTTAGCTATTTCAAATATATTGTCAGTCATTTGGTTCCATCAAGCTTATTAATTCAGTTGTTCAAATGTTCTGTATCATTGCTGTATTTTGGTCTGTTCTTTCAATTTTCAAAAGAAAAATGCTTTTGCTGTGGGAAAAAATTGGAGAAAAGAATCCATTTGTCTGCCCAGTAGGCCAGGGTTTTCACTACCTGTGAAATTGGTTCCCTGTTCTGGTCTGCTCATTAGAAAGGAAGCTCCACAGGGCGAAGGGTTTTTTAAAAATCTGTTTACTACTGTATCTCCAGTGCCAGAGACAACGTCTGCTTCATAAAGATGTCCCTCGTTATTCAGGGCATGGATGGCAAGTCTTGCCTTAACTTGCAGACGGTACTGTATGGAATTATAAAGTTAGAGCATCCCTGTGTGCAGCTGCCTTGGAGGAGCACACCATGCTTCCCTGTGGTCTCCCTCCCTTAATCAGAACCCTGGGCAGGTAGTAACTATCTCTATTCCTTCTCTGCTCCAGTGGTTGGGCTGCCTGGGGCTCGGTGGTTTCCAGCAGCCTAGGGTCCTTCTGCTCCTTCCTTGAGCCTGGTCTTCTTCCACTCCCACCCCCATAAGTTCCTGGGCTACTTAGCTTTTATTTTTTGAGCCCTCATAGATTTTTTGCGTCCGCAGATTTTCTTTTATTTTTGAGTTTTGCTACATAATTCATTTTTAAAATTATATTTCTTCTGGCAATGGAGAGAAGCCTTTCAGATTTGCCCTGCTGGTTACTGGACTTGAAATACAGTCTCGTGTCTATATTTCTGATTTGTTCCTCATCAAATAAAGTTTTTCTTTTTGTTTTGTTTTTTTCAGTGTGGGGAATTGAACCTAGGGCCTTGTGCATGCTAAGCAAGCACAGTCTCTTTAATTGAAAAGAACTGGGAGAGTACAACTTTGAATTATTTTTAGTGTCAAACGTTTTTAGTATCTGAAAATATTATTGGTGTTGACAAGTCTGACTCCCTCTTCTTCTCTTCTTCATTCTTCAGTGTTTTAAAGACATTTTCTGGTGACAGTTGATACTTTTTGAATGTTCAGTTCTATTCCTGAGGACACATCTGTGTCTCTTAATATTATGTTTATAATTCAAAATAGCACTCCGTGCTTGCTCCCAGAGAAGGAAATTAAGTGTCACATCATCACCTCTATTAAATACTTCTCAACATAATTCTCTGAATGATAAGGAAGTAGCATGGCTACTGTGCCTATTAAATTTACTTGTTCTCCTTCTCTTTGCTTACTTTTTTTTTTTTACTTCCTGCTTTATTCTATAAACATAAAAAGGAAGAACAGCTCAGTTGAAGTGAGCAAATGTGTAGACCTTGAAGACCTGCCACGTCAGGAAGGCTTAAGACTGAATGTTAGTTGAGAATATGGAGTTCAAGAGGGGCCTGGAAGGTTAACCAGCAGGGGCTGGGGTTGTGGCTCACTGGTAGAGTGCTTGCCTGGCATGCGTGAGGCCCTGGGTTCGATTCTCAGTACAGCACGTAAGTAAGTACAATAAAGGTCAATTGACAACTTAAAAGAGAAAAGGTTTTGCAGAAAGCAAGTGGAGAAAGCTCTGCTCTGGAACAGACAGTGGCTCCCACCAGCCCTGCTAGCTGAGTTCTGCATGGTCTCGCTCCCTCGTCAGTACCATGGGGACATTTGTCCCATCAGTGCTGCCACTGAGCATGTGGCTTCAGGGACTGTTTGGGAATGTTGGTTGTTTCAAACCCAGTAAAAGCTTGGGTTTGAAAGGAAGAGAGATCAACTTCTGGTCAGCGAGGTGCGTTGGGAAGATTCCCACTGGAGTTGCCCAGCGTGGAAGAGAGTTTCTGAGGGAGAACTAGGAACCTGCTTCCAGAAGGTGGGTTCTGCTGTGTCATCCTTTGTCCACATATCTGGTGTTTGAAGATGATTGTGTCACTTTTCCTTTCAAAAGGAGGTTGAACCAAAAGCTTAGTAAGCTTGCTATTTACACTCACTGTTCTAACATTTAACAAAGGAAACTTTCTCTGGTGTAGGAGAGCTCTCTGTGGGCCATTCACTCTCCAGCCACTGGGTGAGATTCTTGAGAGCTTTCTTCCTTACTTCTCCAGGCCTCTCTCCATCCTTGCCTTCACTCTGCTGTGCTGTGGGTATCAGAGGGGTGTCCAGAGGGGGTGTCTCCTGCTCTCAGCAGCTGCCGAGGCTCAACAAGTCAGAGTCAATACCCTTTGCATCCATCAAAACAGCAGCTAACCAGTTCGGCAAACTGGACACAAAACAGTGAAGATTCTTGAGTAAATACATTTCCTTCACTTAGGAAGTGTTATTGCTTTTATTAGACTTCATTTATAAAAGAATTCTTGTATCACATATTAGTACATATTCATCCTTCAAAACTGAAAAATAGAAAAGTCTAATAATCTCTTCCTTGTAATAATCCTATCTTGATGAAATAACTTTTGATATGTGTTCCTTTCAGTTTCTGTTTCCTTGGGTATACAACTTTGTATATCTACTTCAATATTTTGCACATTAAAAATTAATTTTTGCATTCACACTTGGCTTTTGTCATTTATTAAGATGTGTCATGCCAAAATATTGATGACTTTACATGTGGTACATCCCAAGATCTGTAGGTGAACCGTTTAAACACTTCCTTGTTGCTCTTGTTGTTTTAAGTTGTCTTCTTTATGTATGACACTCTTGCACAGTTGTCCTCTTGAACTCCAGCATAGATGGTTGCTCTGTTCTCTCCTGCTTCTTCTGCTTCAGCCTCTGGGTCTTTCTTGCTGATGGGTGAACACTCCAGACTCGCTCCTAGGCTTTTGTGCTCACTAATTTCTGGCCCCAGTCTCCTCTCTTCCCAAAGAGTTCCATGCCTCTTTCCTCCACCCCAGGATACCTGTGCCACCATTTGCCTTTGGAGGGAGCCTCCCTGGCTGCTCTGTTAACAGGTGTGGCCATCTTCATGTGCTTTCTGCGCTTTGTCTTTGTCACACCTGGGGGCATCCAGGTTTTGATGCTGGTACATGCTGTGTCTCCCCTCACTGCAGGCGAGCCCTGTGAGGGGAGGGGCTTTGTTGATTTTGTTCACTTCTGTATCTCAAGTGTTATGTTAGCATCTGCCTTGCACATAGCACGTGCCAGGTCAGTAGATTTGAATAAAGGAACAAGTGAAGGAACCACGGTGTAGGCTGGAGGCGAGCACATTCTGGAAGATTCTGACCCATGACACACTTTATGAAACTGATGCCTGCCTCAGTGTTTCGAGTTATACTCCAAGTAGAAATGCATAGAAAGGCCTCTTTCCCAGCAGCCTTTAGACTGTGACGTCTTCTAATTGTTTTTCATTTTGCCAATACAGTAGATGGCAGAAAAATAAAAATAAAAAATTTAATAAAAATTATGTTTTATTTTTATAGCCACCCAGCATAAGAATGTTTGTCCCGTATATCTCCCTTATTAGAGAAGGAAATCTTTCCTTAAACTTTTCCCATACTCCCGTCCCAAGCCACATTCCAGGGGCATGAGGCCACCGCCATGGTCTCTGGATAGCAAAGATTCACTTCCTGGTGCCAAGGACGGGCCTAACCGATGCTGGAGAAAATCTGGATTCTGTTAGCAAATCCAAAAATGGATGGCTATGGGGAGGCAGCCCTGGGCTCTTCCACATGCTGAACAGACCCTCCACTGATTGACCTGTTCCCTGTTATCTGCTAAAAGTGAGCAAAGATGCTGTTTTTACCTGACTTCTATTACTGAACTAATTTCATTATCACTATTGAAAACTTGGAAAATGCAAAAAGGTGGAAGAAAAAAGTAACCGAGAGTCCAAAACAATTATTTTGATATGTAGCACTATTAAGTTTTTCTTAACACTTTTGCTGGTCTCTTTCTCAGCGTATTTTTATATAAATCTAATAATTCAGTATAAGCTTGCAGCAGTCTTCACATCTAAAGCGTAACAACCATTTTTTCACTAATGATTTTTTTTTTCAATAAACTGTGCAATTTCATGCCTGCGTGACATCCTGTACACTTGGATAAGTCTCACATCATTTCTTATTGTTGAATGGAGAGTTGTTTCAGTACTATCAACCATAATCCCGTAAGAATCTTAACGTATCGCCCTTTCACAGGTTTTAGAGTCCCGTTTGTGGGATAAGTTCTCAGAAGCAAATTTGTTGTGTCAAAGGGCTTGGGTATTTTTACTGCTATTATCAAATGGTCTTTCAAAAGGAATTGTCCATTTGCACAGTCAATGGTAATGTTTGCAAGTGGAGCTGGTTTATGACCGTTCATTTGTGTCATGAGAAAATGGGTCATCTGCCTCTTCCCATTTGGACCTGGAACAGTTGGAACTTCATTCAGAATAAACACTGATAAAGGCTTAAATGACTCTAATGGTTGTGGTTCAACAGTCTCCCCTGGCAGCTTGTTGCAGATTTTAATAGCCTAAGGGGTTTTATTTCCTCTTATTTTCTTCTCCCCTCTGCTATTTTCCTCCCTCCCTCCAGCTTTAAAACATGTTTTCCTGGCTACAGTTAAGCCTCAGTACTTCTTGTTCTGTCTTTGTTGATTAATGAGTATAATTGACCCCTGTTGTCTCTATTATACGATCCACAGCAATTTGTTTTTATGTAGCAGTTATTTTCTGAGCTGTCACAAAAAATGCCTTACAAAGAGAGCTCATTATCAGCCCAAAGGAAAAGAATTTTAAGTGATGAAGTGAATAAAAAGGTCCCTAAGAGGAGGAGGAGGAAAAGTCTAAGCTGTTCCAGTGTTCAAGGAAATTAGTGAGTTTTGGGGGCAGAATAACTAATTATTGCTTAAACTGTACCCAGCAAGACTTGATTATATCTAGAAATTATTAGATTAAAAATGGCTCCCCACAGAGACTGTGGAGGCCTGGATATATGAAGGGTTGAATGTAGGTCCAGGACAAACATGGAGCATGACATTTTGTGGTGTGGGTTGAAACCCATTAGAAGTTGGTTGTGGAAAACCCAGCTAAATGTCCATATTTAAGAAATAGAGTGAGGAAGTTGGAACGTTTTATCTGAATAGATATTACTGTACAGATTACCCAAATGTTGTGTCATATCAGTATCTGAAAATGCTTTACTTCACATGTGGTTAGGACCCATGATCCCATAAAATCCCATCAGCTCACAAAATTAACTGAGGAAAGAACGGAGGTCCAGGGAAGAGATACAGAAGGAGGCCTTGACTGTAACAAAGCCAGTCTGCCAGGCAGATGGGACCCTGGTGTCGTGGGGATTCACCTGGTCTTCATGGATTGAGTTGTGATGTGATGTTTCTAATCCTGTTACACTTTTCTCCTAGTATAAGAAAAGGAAATTAACCACAGGGAGATGAAAAGAAAATCCTAGGTAGCAACAGTAAAATAATTAAAAATGGCAGCTCTCTGAGTCGTAGAATGACATGACAGCCAGAGGGAGCCTTAAAGCTTTGCTCTAATTTTGTGGATTTGTAGATACGCAGAGTCAGTCTTATGTTTATTTTTACCATGGTCTACCCAATGACCTGCAGAGCTGAAGCTAACACCAGCCCTTATCTTTTCTGGGCCTCTGTGCTGTTAGGAAACTTCTGACCACCCCGAGGTGTTCTGAAGCTCACTCCTCCTTGTACCCCGATACACGAACATGCAGATTTGCTCCAAAACAATGGCAGAGACACTGTGCTCAAAGTGCAGTGTGTTCTATTAATTGTAAAACAACTCAAATTCCATTACCTTTTATTTAAGGCACGCTTTATTTTGTGTAAAAATGTTCAAAGTACATTAGTTTTGTCTCTTCCAGAAACCTCTGATGCAAAAGCCAATGAACAGGAGGGACAGCTCTGGAGAGAAGAGTTAGTGGAAGGACAGGCAGGAGAACTTGAGCAACCACTTTGAAATTACCTGAAAAGAATATATGGAAGCCATGAGACTTCATGTCACCTTGTTGAAAGCAACAAGTTGTCAGTCTTTGTAGAATGAAACAGATGTCTTAAGAAAAAGGAGGACATCCCTGCTGTTGCTGGTCAGTGGGGCTTGGGTGGGGTCAGAGGTCAGTCTCCAGAACCAGAGGAGTGCTATTGTCTTGGTTAATAGCTCTCCCTGCAATCCTTAAAAAAAAAAAAAAAAAAAAAAAAAAAAAAAAAAATGGGTGAATTGAACTTAGTTAATGAAAATAATACCTACTTTTGTTCTGGGAACATTAACGGTGTGGGAGGCAACCACATCTTGAGTTTCTTTTCTTTAATAATTTCTGTAATTCATAATTCTCTGCACCTGTGGGATTTAGTAACTCAAAGTCCTGACATTAAGTGAATTTGCCGCAGTAGGATTCATGACACAATGGATACAAGAAATTGGGGGATGTGTGTCAAAGTGTACTTCAGAAGTCCCCTAATGGATTTATCTTGCATGCACTTCAACCAGTAAAGAGGGTGCACTGAGCCAGGGGTTGTGCCAGTGACGTTCTGCAGGTTGTAGTTAACCACAGTTGGTCTGCACTTCCCGCCTCTGTCCATTGTTGACAGGAGGCGTTTAAGCATCTCACCCCTTTTCCTTGGCCTTGACTCATGGGCTCGACCTGGTGCAGGAGGCCTTTTCCTGCCTCCTGTGCCTTTCTCATTTAGGAGTCCGTGCCGTTGTCCCTCCTCTCCTCCCAGGTCTTCTGTGTTTGCCATGATGGATGTGCACTGTGTAATTGCAGCCCCTTCTTCCCCAGAAATGAAGTCAGTAAAAGAAAAATCACACTGGGAAGATCTGCGTCTAATTAAATTCAGGGCACGGGAATAGTCATTTCTCAAACCCTGGCCTTGTAGTCTCCGATTTGTCCCCAAAGCTTCGAATCAGAGAGGCCCATCTTTCCCAGCCCTCCCTCTCAGTTCAGTTCCAAGGCATGGTTTACATTTCTCCTCTCCCTTCCTTTCTTTGGGGCCTTTGTCTCCCTGTTTGTCTTCTACTCTTTCTTCATTTATTCTTTGAAAGTCATTTCCCAGCTGTATTTTCCCCCAATAAATGCTCATTATTTCTTTGAAGAAACTGAAAGTAAAGTTGCTGTGGACTTGGGATTTATCAACAGGAGGGGTCTTTGTCCATTTCTGCAAAATGGATGGTAGTAATGTTTTGTGTCATTTCTTCTCTGTCTTTCTGCACCTGCCAGCAGGTGCCCTGTAGGGCAGCAGGTAAGTTCCCCCTTCTTCACTTGGTTTCAGGTCCTGCATTGTGATGTTGGTCCTCCTTGCCTGTATTAGGTGCTTTGCATTTTCCAAAACACTTCCTTTGAGCCTCATGAAATCTGATGCTGTGGGGCTTGAGGACTCGTCCTCCGGGGCTTAGACGTGCTGCTCTGACAGTTTCAACCCAGCGCCGACCCACGCTGAGGTCCCTCTGCCTGGAATTTGGCTCAGCTAATGGTGTCCTCTGTGTTTCATCATTCACAGGTTACTCCAGCCAGGACTTTGACTGGGCAGATTATCACAAGCAGCACGGAGCAGAAGAAGCACCTCCCTTCTGTTTTAGAAATGTAAGAAACTTTCCTCTTACTACCTTTTAAAGTCATAGATGTTGTTCACAGTAAGTTTTATGATTTGCTTTCTATTTATTGACCAATTTGGAGTATTGACCAATTTGCATCACGAAACTTTGCCTTTGAACAGTGACCTTTCGGGTTGTGTATTTGTTAGGGTAATGTTGGGTTGGTGACAAATTGTTGAATACATGTGCAGTGACTTGAACACATGCAAAGTTGATTTCTTGCTGAGGGAGGAGTCTAGGGTGTTCCTGATTTAGTGGAGTCTTGGGCTCCTTTGGTCACCTGATTAGCCCACAGGTAGGAAAAAAGCCCAGGAGGTGATGTCCTTGTTCCAAGCACGGTAGCCTGGTGCTGACACATTCCTGTTCACCTTCTATTGGTGAGAACTGGTCTCTGGGCTGCTGTAAGTGAAGTCCAGAGGTGGGTTCTGGGTTCCTTTTCCCAACCGTCATTCCATGCTGTGGAAGGAGGAGGACAGATTTTGGCAGCTACCATCTGTGCCAACATTAGATATGCACTTACCATGTGCTGTAATACTGGCCCATTGATAAGAGAACCAGTCCGTTGATAAGCGATCCTTTGCCCATAAGGCTTATTAAAAATTAGTATTATTTTCTTCTTTGATTGCTTTATGAAGTACTTTGATTACTAGTAAGATTCAAGTTAAACAGTTTTGTGCTCTGCTTACTTTAAACTACTTACTCAAAGAGGACTTATTGGCATAATAATAGGATTTTTATGACACATAAAATAGCAATAAGTGTGGGTACTTGCGTAGTTGTAGGAGGTGGTCTTGTAATCTAAAAAATTATTCATTTAAGCTCCATCAACCTTAGGAACTATGACAAGGCACATGGAATGTTATCCACTTTAAGAATAAAGTGTAAATCGATGGCCTGGTGTGTTTAACAGACTGTTTGGTATGAGCATTAATCTCTTACGCCAAGGAGAAAGGTATCACTCTCTTGCTTGGAGCCTGTGATCGTAGCAGTGCAAAGGAGTCCCAGGCGAGAGACTTGTTTCTGAATGTGCTGCTGACTCATTGCCACCCCTGCAGTGATTTGTCCTCCAGGGATCACTGAACAGGAAAAGTGAGAGGAGAAACTGTTGGCTTAATAGAAGCTCGAAACTGAGCATAAGTCAAATGCAGATTTTGAAAAACTCAGTGGGTTGATGGCTGGGTCAACTCGTGCTCATAAATACAGAAGCAGCTCAGTGGCAGAGTTGGAAATCGGGGCCCCTTAAATGACTAAATGACCTTTTCCCTGGCTGCCACTGCCTTCATGCAGAAGTGGTTTCTTGGTCACATTCAAGGCATGTGGTCAGGTGTGGCCATGAGGACAGCCGTGTGGCCATGAGGATTGCAGCTTGGGAACCCTTAGGCTTCCTAGGTCCAGTGTTGCCTTGCCTGACTCTTCTCCATGTTGCTGTCACCATCTCAGAATCCACTGGCCTGATCGCCTTTTATTTAGGACTGTGGAGACACCCTGTAACCTTCCCAAGCCTGTTTGAGATTGTGCTTCCTGCCTCCAAAGAGAAATACTCCTTCCCTGATTCTTCCCTTTGAGAAGCAAATACGTCACCCCCTGGATCTGTGGTTAGGGAGTACCTCTGCTGGGACATGGATGTTCCACCAAGACTTCTCTTTGTCTGTCCTTTGCTCTCGTTCAGCCCAGAGTCCTCCAAGTGGCTTTTAGTGGTGGAACGAGAAGCCATATCACCAGTTGGCTTCTGAGCTGATCCAGGATTTAGCTACTAAGATTAAATCTGCTTTAATAAATTTGCTGCTATGTTCATTAGGAATGCCTTTGTTTCTGGCTCCCCGTTTATTCAACAGACAGAATTGTTGTCTGCCTGTTGGCATATGCATTGCATTACTGGTATTTTGCTGAATTTGTTAGCTTGCTGCACGTGCTCTTTAATGGAATGCTTATTATGAATTCATTTTTTAATCACACATCTCATGTGTACTAGAAGGGAGCCAGTGTGGAACTGGATGCATGGAAGACATTTCCCCGGGGATGTTTAACAATCAGAGGCAGTTATGAAATGGATTGACACAGCCGAATGCTTAGTAAAATAAACTCATAGGTAACAGTTTTGCTATTGATCCTTTAAATTACCCTCTAGCAGTGAGTTGAAATGAAAATTGGTTGCATGGTTGTAACTTTTCCTTATTAAGTAGAATAAAATGCATTTTAACTTACTTAGAGGTTTTTCAGGCAGCTATCGAGTTGTGTTATCAGAAAGAAGCTCAATATCATAACACATGTGGATGACACAGGGTGACTTGCAGGAAAAATAGCCCAGCTAGAATTTCTCTGGGAAGGAACAAATTGATTTTTAAACATACAATAGCCACTTTTCTTCAGATTCTATCAAGATATAATTTTGTTTTTTTAACTGAAGTTTTATGAAGGGCAGGTAAATATAAATGACTTTGATTTCTTTCCAGGAGTCACAGAAATAAGCGGTTTCTATGACTTACTAGGAACCTGTTTACCTTAGTTTCTATACTAACAAAATAGTTATGGTTACAGAGTATTATACTATGTCCCATAATAATTTATAGTAGCTAGTTATTGGGACAATTTTCCTATTTATTTTAAAATAATATTAAGAGGGAGTTTTGCTTCCAGTATTGGCTGAGTGAGCGCATACTGAATTGACCCTCCTGTAGATAGCAACTAGATGCTGTACCAGAAACCCCATATGAGGACAGTGGAGGACAAATAAGAACAGGCCCATGGTGGGGGGACAGTGGTCAGAAGGAAGCAGCAGTCTGGTCATGTGTCCAATCTGAGAACAGCCAGAGTTGGCAGGGCGCAGGATAGCTACGAGAGTGATGTAAAACTCACAGTCCTTCTGCCCTGGTGAAGCAGGTTGTGGAGTTTGGGCAAGCATAGACCCTGGAGGTCGAGGGGAGCGTCCCACAGGGAGGGCCAGGAGGGAATGCGTGGATCCTGTTTGTGGTACTCCCTTTCTCCTTGGTTGAATCATGTCTGACTAGGATGAGAACACTATACCGGGCATCATCCCTCAGACCCAGCAGCTAGATGAGGACAAGAGACCAGGACTGAGATCTGAGCTGCTTCTCAAGACAGTTTGAAAAAACTGGCACCCGTGGTGGGAATATAACACAATCCACTGCCTGCGTACCATAACGTTTATAATATACAAGTTTCAATCCAAAGTTGCTCAAGACATTCATTCATTTCCAAAAGGAAAGAGAAACAGGTCAAACCCAGCATGATCCAGATGTTGAAATCAGCAGACAATTATTTAAAAACACTCAGAGATGTGGAGCATGGGTCTCAATGTGGTCCCTATACCAGGAGCTTCAGGATCATTTAAGTATTTGTTGGAAATACATATTCTTTACTACCACTTACAATCAACTGCATCAGAAACTGGGGAAGGCTGAGCAGTCTGCTTTTTAAAAAAGCTGTCAACAGGATTATGTGATGTACCTTAAAGTTTGAGAACTGTAGACATAAAGAAAAATATCCTCATTATGAATAAAAAGATAGAAAATTCCAGGGCTGGGTATATAGCTCAGTTGGCAGAATGCTTGCATTGTAAGCACAAGGCCCTTGCTTCAATCCCCAGTACCAAAAAAAAATAAATAAATAAATAAAAGGAAAAGATAAAAAGTCATAAAGAAGAAGTAGAAAATATTAAAAAAAGAGAAGTTTGAATGAGGTGTGGTGGCATATGCCTATAATCCCAGCAACTCAGGAGGCTGAGGCAGTAGGATTGCAAGTTTGAAGTCAGCCTGAGCAACTTAGTGAGACACTGCCTCAAAATGAGAAAATTAAAAAATGAACTGGGGACTTAACTCAGTGATAAGGGTAACCCTGATTTTGATCCCCACTCTTGCAAAGAGAGATATACTCTATAACTGAGAAATACAGTAACTGCAATTAACAAAATTAACAGCAGAATGGAGGTGATAAAGGAAAGAATCCCTGACCTTGAATATAGGAACTATCCTGTCTGAAGAATGAAGAGGAAAAGATTGGCAAGGAGGAGAAAAATGACAAATGAAACATCAGGGGTCTGAGGGATGAGACCATGTACAGTTGGAGACACGATAGAGTAAGAAAAAACAGACACAACACCAAAGAAACTGTACAGATGACAAGGAAATGGGAAAAATGCCACCCAGTGTCATTGCTCAGTGGGATAAACCAAGGACAACCACAAGGAGGTGCCAGTAGATGCCCTAGCATGGCTAAATAGTGAAAAGCCAGCAACACCAAGTGCGAATGAGGATTTGTAGGAGTATATTGCTGGGGAAATGCAAAACACCAGGGCCACTTGGAAGACAGTTTGACAGCATCTTAGATGGTTAAACATTCATCTACCATACGGTCTGCAACCTAATTTCTGGAGAAGGAAAAAAGTTAGTGTTAGGAGTCCCGTTGCACCCCCCTGCCCACATTCATGTGATTATGTTTTACCCTTGGTGTCTCATAATATGGAGGTAGGATTTTCAAAGAAGTAATTAGTGTAAATGAAGTCACATGGCTGAGCCCTAATCCAGTATGACTTGGTGTCCCTATAAGAAGAGGAAGTTAGGAGGCAGACCTACAGAGAGGGAAGACCCGGTGAGAACACAGGGAGAAGACAGCACCCATGAGCCAAGGACCTCCAGCCTCCAGGACCTTGAAGAAATAGTTGTCCGTGGTTTAAACTGCCCAGTTTCTGGTGTTTTGTTATGAAACCCTGAGCAGCTTAGTGTACTCCCATTTGCACAAAATCATATGCCCGAATGTTTGTAGCAACTTTGTTCACATTCTCTGAATATTGGGAACGACTCCAGTGTGCTTTACTGTGGTACGTCTGTGTGAGCTGCTCAGACGGAAAACAGAGCTGGCTCTTGACTCGTGCAGCGCCACGAGTGGACGCCAAACGCCCTTTACTAAGAAGCCAGGCTCCACCGCCTCCACATAGTGTGGTTCCATTTATATGAGATGATAGAATAAAAAGACAAACTGATAGGAACTAAAAACAGATTGGTGTGTGCTAGGAATGAGTGCTGAGGAGGGACTGATTGTTCAAGAACCAGCACAAGGGAGTTTGGGGGTTGAAGGAGCTATTCTTCCTGCCTCTTGATTGTGACTATAGACACGTGACTATGCATTAGCCTAACAGCCCTCCCTGCAGGGAACAGCAGACCCCAAAGAATGAATTTTACCATATGTAAAATTTAAAAAATTAAGAAGTAAATACAATGAACAGAACAGTGGGAAAATAATGACAATTTCAGATTTAAAAAAAAAATTATTTTTGATTTTTATTTCACAGACTACATTTTGATTCATTGTACACAGATGGGGTACATCTTTTCGTTTCTAGGGTTGTGCACGATGTAGATTCACATCATTCATGTAATCATCCATGTACATAGGGTCGTGATGTCTGTCTCATTCCACCATTTTTTATACCCCCTTACCTCTCATTTCCTTCTGCATAATCTTAAAGTTTCAGATTTGCTTTTTAAAGGGTGGGGAGGAAATGTATCACCAGCAGACCTGTACTCTAAGAAGAAAACGAGGCCAGGTGGACGCTCCCATCTGCCCACTTGAACACCCTCAAATATGCCTAGGTATGATTTTTAGCAATAGGAGAGTAGGAGAAATGATGTGTGCATCAGTAGACGTGAGGACACATGCAGAACTCCCTTGTTTAACAAATATCAGGCACCCACTGTTCGCCAAGCAGAGTTCTAACTTCCGAGCTGCCAAAATGAAGTATGCATGGCTCTTTTCTCCTGATTCAGGGGGTAAGGGGAACATGCAGACCAGCCCTCCTGTCCTGAAATGAGACGTGTGCGCATTTCTGTCTCCACCTGGCCCGCTCTGCCGCTGCCTGTTATCCTGCTGGGGTCTCACTGGTCTCAGTGCCAGTTCTGTTTCTCTTTCAGACATCATTCAGTCGGGGTTTCACCAAGAACATGAAACTGGAAGCCGTGAACCCCAGGAACCCAGGAGAACTCTGCGTGGCCTCTGTGGTCAGCGTGAAGGGGCGGCTGATGTGGCTCCACCTGGAAGGTATGCACAGTTGGTCCCATTCAGAGGGGCTTGGGCCTTGTCTGGAAATGCCAGGCAGCAGAGACTCACTCTCAGGAGTGCCCACGTGGCTTCTCCTGTATTTAAACAGATCTTAAATTATTCAGTGTTCTTAAATAAGTGAAACAAATCAAATATAAATTCATTTGGAGGCACTCATCTTAACTAATAATTTCGTGAAATGAGATGCTGGTGAGATGATTATGTTTGGAACACAGTGGTCTTTTTACATCTATGATTATTAAAGCTAATGTCACAATTAAATTAATATGAGTCACTAAAAATGGTATTTGAGGTCTTGGTTATTATGAGAATAAAATTATATGTTTGCATTTTAATGTGAATAATACCCTTTAGTTTCTTCTGTGGATGTTTAATTTTTCCTCAAAATATTATTGGGGGAAGACTTTCTGCTCAAATAGATAATAAAGAAGATTTAGTCTTATTTCTTCAGTGATGTTGAAACTGTTCTTTGTAGCTACATTTTATTTATAAGTGTTTAGAAAATTCACAGAACATTTTTTTGTGTGTGTGTGAACAGAACCTTGATAAGATTTTAGCTTTAGGCAGAAGACTATATTTTCCAGATGTATATTAAAGTGCATTTAATCGCTAAGATTTCCTCATCTCTTCATGATTTGTGTAATTTTTGATAAGACCAGCTAATGAGTAGTAAAATATTTAGCTTTCCTGTCTAGGCATAGTTTAACTCTTATGAGTGCTAATACCACCAGTGGAATGTGAAGTTTAAAGGACGGTCTAGAAATGGGTGCTAATCTCTCCTCATCTTTATTTCCCCAGTAAGTCAGTCTAAAAATGCATGGAAACTTCTTAGATGGTCCTACAACCTCATAAATATTGTAGTAGATTGGAAAATGTAGGGAATGGTCATTTTAGATGTGATTTGTGTTCTTAATTCCCAGAACATAGTTTAAAGCACTGCTGTGGTTTAGTGTTTCACAATCAATTTGAAATAAATGGCAATTCTCAAAAAGCATATTGCTTAGTGGATTTTCAAGTAGAGCAGCTTCTATTTGGAATCAACAGAACGATAGACACAGGCAAAATAGTGGTATTGCTGCAGCTATTGGAACAGAATGTGACTGTTTTTGTTGCTGCCTGTGGAGTTGAGTCATCTGCTGCTGGAGACCCAAGATCCCCTCTGTGATTTCCGATTGCTAAAGTTAACTTGCTGTCTAGCCCTGTGCTGAGCCATTGTAATAAGATCAGTCTTATTTGCATTATTAATTTGAAAACAAAAGTGGTAAAGTTAGAAGCCTGTGTTTTACCATCATTACTTAGCGCATTATGGTTAAAATTCTGCGACAGTCATTATTTATTTAGCAGTTTCTACTTTCAGTGTGCGTTACAGCTGCTAATTACCTAACACAAACAGCACTGAGAGTGTCCTGATTTTTATAAACTAGCAAAGCCATTAAGATGTGCCTGGGGTTCATTTTCACTGCTCTTGATATTTTCTTCATTTCTTCATCCGCTAGACCATAGAGCTTCCACTTCTTAAAAAGAGTGTGTAATTTAATATTTTTGATAGTATTTCTCCGTGATTCAGGAGTCAGAGCTTATTTTTTTTTTTTTTTTTTTGCTGTGCTGGGGATCGAACCCAGGGCCTTGTGCTTGCAAGGCAAGCACTCTACCGACTGAGCTATCTCCCCAGCCCTTATTCATGTTTTTGTAAAGTGCTTTTGAACAATCTGTTGAATATTATAATATTGCTTGTTGACTATCCTCTGGAATTATTGGTCAAAATCTTGCACCCATCTCATACTTAAAAAACATACACACAAATAAGGTAAAATTCCCGTCTGTCTTCTTGGTCTTGCTCGAGTTTCATTTTGGGTTCTATTTTGTTTTTGGCCCTTACTGAACATTTGCCTTTTAAAGTAACAACTTAATGGTAATTATTTCTTATTATTTTATATGTATATTTATTTCTTATTACTTCATATGTACATATATATAAAATAAATAATTATATATATTATTCATGCAATTTTATAATAATATATAATATACAATTTATAATAATAATACATATATATAATATCAATCCTTGGGTTAAAATGATGGGGATCATTAAGGTCACTCTGAGGGAGGCTGTTAAATTATTTTATATGATGATGATGAGTCTGATAATAGACCATTTATTCGACACTTGAAATTTATAAAGTACTTTATAACAGTTCTATTCATTTTTTTATGCATTAAATTGAAGTCTTTTCAACACATGGCTTAACACTTTCAGGTAATTAAAGTGATCATTTCTGTTAAAATTTGGCTTTTCTGGAGTTTCATTAATTCATAGTTATCTGTAAAGGGTCTGCTGTTGAAAAGGATGCAATGAATAAAGTATCTGAGATTAATGTAGTATTATTTTGGGTGCATGTCGAGGAACTCTACGCTCTCACAAACCACGCAGAGGAAGGGCAGGCAGTGTGTGGTGCTGGGGTTAGTGTTGGGGGGCAGAGGTGACGGTTCTCCTGTGTCCCCCTTCTGCTGTAGGTACTCATGTCTACAGTCACATGAGCCATGTAATGTAGGTCACTTTGAGACTTTAGGGGTGGCATTGCAGCTGCGCATGCTGGCTCCCACACCCGTGCCTCTGCCTTCTCTCAACCAAGTGACCTTGGACGCGTTGCAGGTTATTCTCTCACGGGACAGAAATGGCATGAACGTTTCAAAACCCTCGTTCTCCCTGCTCTGGCTCTCAAAGAGGGTTCCCATCTTTGTGTAGTCTTCCTTGGTTTCTCTCACGACTTCCACTTTCCCAGATCGAGAGTAACACTTACACCTGAGACTAGAAGTATTTCAGATTTTTTATTTTTGATTTTTATTTAAAAAAATATTCGCATGTACAGTATGAGGTACCTTAGGGGTGGGACTCAAATCTAAACATGAAATTCATTTCTGTTTCTTGTACCCATAGCTTGAAGCTAATTTTATATGTTCTTTTTAGTAATTTTATGCAAAAAATTCATGGTGTGGAATTTCCTACTTAGGGTGTCATGAGAGCACTCAAAACAGTTTCGGATTTTGGATTTCAGGTTCTCAGCTTAGGGATGCCCTGCCTGTATGTACACATGCACAACTTCATTTCACACTTCAGATGAGACCCAGTGAAATCACAGCCTGCATTTCTAGGGGTTAATGCAGTTAGTCCACAAGAACTTTGACTAGGTCTGCTTTTTATCCATAGTTCCACAAAACAGAGCTTTAATAGGAAAAAAATCAGCTTACTTTTTAATAATTGTGGTAGACTGTACATGATATGAAGTTCCCCATGTTAACTGTCCCTTTTCAAGTGTGCATCCAGTGGCATCAAGTATGTCCACGCTGTTGGGCAGCCGTCGCCACCGTCCATCTCCAGAAGTTCCCTCTTACAGAACTGAAACTGACCCATGGAACTAAACTCCATTTCCTTTGCTGAAAGTTCCCGGCAACCTTTGTTCTGCTTCTTGTCTTTACGAATCTGACTTCTCTAGGGACCTTGTACGGATGGAATCATGCAGCATTTTTCTGAGGAGAGCTCTTTGCAGGATTTGCTACTAGTAATGGTGCTTTCATGTTTACGCATTGTTTGTTTATATAATAACTTGTCATAGGGTCTTTTTGATCCTCACAAAGCTGGCCACTCCATCAGCATGTAGGAGGCTCATGGCTTAGCCAGGGTTAAAGAAGTAGTTGACAGAGTGAAATGAAATTTAGAGAAAATATCAATTTTTCATGATCAGTAATGGCAAAGCAATTCTAGAAATTTCAGTCTGTGGATTCATGCTTGCATATAGCTTTAGACAGTAAGTTTTTAGAGTCAAGGAATTGCATACGACGTATGTGTACCCTGAACTTCACCTTCTATGTTGACGAGCACAGTACGTGCATGGCCCAGTCCCTGCATGGTCCCTGATTTTTTCAAGTGCCCTCAGGAGCATGTGGGAACTTCCCAAGTCTGCAGAGTGTCGGTGAATGTGTTTATAAATGCAGTAAGCAGTGACGTGTCAGGGACAAATGTTCCCTCCTTTTCCCATCTCAAGAAAGGCATGCATCAGGGAATGATGCATCGACATTTCCCCATGCACCTGGCCATGCCTGCCCTGGTCCTGGGTGAGGTGGTCTCTGAGCACAGGATGCTGTGCTGGATTCCTTTTCTCCACCCTGCAGGGTTGCAACGCAGCAACGCTCCAGGCGGGAGAACTTGCCTGCCCTGACTGGGTTTCTGCCCTGTGTACTTGGCAGGGGTGGTGGGAGGCTGCTGGGACACCCTCTTTACCCCTGGGCAAGAGGGTTAGTGTGTCCTGCATCTCTTGCTCTGGTGGGTTGGTTCTCATTTTTTTGTTTGTTTTGTTTTTACTTGTGAAGTTTTCTTTTTATGTCAATCGCTCCTTTGTCATTTGTGACCCTCCACCTCTAGCCCATTTCCTGTCCTCTCAGCAGCATTTGATCTTTGTCAGCCCCTCCTTTAAAGTCTCTCCTCCTGTTCCTCAAGAAACCTGGGTAAGGCAGGTGTGTCTTCCCTCTGTCTCCTGCTTCTTAGATGAGTTTTCTTGGTTTCGCCTTTGTTCTGAGTTCCACCTGTGTAAAGTTCAGGACTCTTCAAGGTCTTCCTTGTCACCTCTCTGCACAGTCTCACTTTCTCCATGACTTCAGATGGCCACTCTGTGTCAACGAATCCGAGTACCCCACACCGACAGCGGGCACACTCATCACCCCATCTTACCATACCACCTGCCGAATGCCTCGTGTGTCTGCTTCAATACAACCCGCATCTGCTCTTCCTCACTGTCCTGCCAGCTCAGTGGCACCATTATCTGCCCAAGTTGGAAACCAGGAAATCATCCAAGTTCGAAGCTCTAAAATAATTTTTGACTATTAGCTCTTCCAGGACCCTTCGTAACCCATTTGTTACTTTGGCCCTGTCTCGTCTGTGTTCTCTGTTCACTGCCACACCGCGATTCAGGACTTTGTCCCCCTTTCTCTTATAATCCCACTGGTCTCCTAACTGCTCCCCTCTGCCATCTTCCTGGGGCTCTGAGAGTCACCTTTGTGAAATACAGTCATGCCTTCCTTGCAATATTCATTGAGTGTATTTCTCACAAATTCAAGTCTAAATTCCGTGGCATGGCATTTAACTGCCATGTTCCTGGACTGGGGTGGGGGTGGGTGTGTGTCTTGGGTCCTTTCTGAGTTTACAGTCTCCCTTCTTACTTGTTCAGCTCTGTAAAATGTGTGTAATGACAGACCCTGCCTTCCAGGGCGGTCCTGGGACCAGCTGCGGGCGTTGGGAGTCGTCTCTGGCACGTCATCTAAGTGCTCAGTCAGTGGAGGTTGAGTGAGCACATCTCATCTTTGGAGGCCATGCTCCATCAGGAAGGAACTCTCTTTGGGTCTGTGAGCACCGTGATGTGGGTGTGGGTGCGCTCAGCCATTACACAGGGCTCTCTTCCTGTCTCAGCAGCTCACACAGCAGTGTTGGTACAAGACATCGTGTGCGCTTTGCTTCCTAAACGTTCACTGAATAGACATGAGGAATAAGTAAGATGCCTGTTTCTGAACAAAATGCTGTTTTAAGATGGCGTAGTCTGAAGAAATACTGTTTTTCCAGTGGAATTTTGAGAGGGTGAGATATTTTGCACTTTGAGGCTGAAATTCAAAAACCCCTTGATCACTTTTTCCCTATGCTTGGCTTGGTTCCAGTTCAAGACCCTCCACATCAGAATCCACTGGGGTCCTATTAAAATGCACATTCCTGGGGCTGCATCCAAGTCCCTGGGAGCAAGGGCTGGGAATCTGCACCTCCAAACCATGCACCCCCATGACTCCTGTGCACACTGGATTTTGCAAAGAACTCTAATAGGTCAAACAGGCAGGGTGTTTCGGCTTAGAGAAACCTGTTTGACCCAACCTTCTGTGTGCAGGAGACTAGGGACAATCGACAGCCCTTTCTTTATTAAGCCTTTCCATAATTTGCGAAAAAGTCAGGTAGTTAATAAGCATTTTGCATACACTTGCAAAAATGAAACAAGGGAAAATGCAAATGTGAAAATAATTATATTCTAAGCCAGCGTGGGTGGTTTTAACATCTTTAAAAAAAAATGGTGTGGCCTCCGTCAAACATTTGTGGGAGAGACTGCTTCCTGGCGTTAGGCCGTGGTTGCAGTGTTACCTGGACAGATGAGAAAGTGACCCCAGAGCAGGAGCTGCCTGTGGGAAGAGACGGTTAATAGGACCAAACTTGTGTTCTGGCCAGGACCGTTACCGGCTCTGCCTGTCTTCAGCAGAACGTGAGTCATTTGTAAGGCTGTGGATGACAGGCGGGGGGACTCACTCTCCAGAGGCTATGCAGAGGAACCAAAGTCAAGGTTGGGGTTCCCAGCTGCCATTGGGATGACTGTGACTTCTAGGTGACCAGGTTCCCAAGAGGCAGGAGCCCTGGAGACAGAACCGGAGCCTGTGCACCTACCTACAGAGACAGGGTTATCTGGCTCCTCCTTCTGCTTGATAATCGGAATTCTGCGTGTGGGACATAGGGACCTCCTAGGAAGGAGCAGATTCCAGACAGCCCCACACCAGGGGTAAGAAACTAGGGCTGCTCACCTCAAATGCCTTCTAAGGCCCTGAGCTAGAGCGCCCAGGCTCAGATCTGCTCTGACCAAGTGGTCCAGCTTTTCCTGTGCCTCCGTTTGCTCATCTATAAAATGGGGATGAAAATAGACCCTGTTTTTAATTTTTTAAATTTTTTTTTAGTATTGTGAGAATGTGGTCCAAACTAAGGGCTGTGTTTGCTATTGTGCGAGTATCTCTCGCCCTCTACACACACACATACACACACACCCCACATAGACACCTTTTATTCCCTTCCTCTTGCTTGCTCTCAGACCATCTTTTCTCTGATACCTTGATCTTGCCAGCCACAGTTTTGCCCGTGCTTTCTTCCTTTGGAGTTTGGCTGCAAGGCTGACAAAGGGGTGTTCTGAGAGCCAACTCATGGCTTGGCATCTGTAGAGGGACAGGCCTGGCAGGCGGCGGGCAGGGTGTCCAGTGCCCTGCCCTTCCTTGCTGGGGGACAGTCAGACCCTCTTTTCATTCTTCTCACCCTTTTCCCTTTCATCTCACCCCTGAACCTGCCAGCATTTGGTGTGCCCTATGGGTCTCAGTCGGATGTTTAGCGGGGTTGGCTCGTTTCCTTAAACACGCTCACCTTCCTTCTCATCCGGGGCTTTAACTGAGATGAAGAGGTTGTTCCGACTCCATTGCTGAAGTAAATGAGTCATTTTCCTTCCTCGAGGTGGACTATGGGCCATTCTCCGTCCGATTTCTCTTGCTCACGGCACTCACTAGCCCACTCCCGCCATGTGCAGGAAGTGAAGTGACCATGTAACTGGGGGAGTCTGGCAGGATTGTGTTCCTAGGAACACACTGAAGACCCCCCCTCAGCTCCATTTTTCATCTTGACCTTCTGGCTACAGAAGGTCACTGACCTGAAGGCCCTGCTCTGTGTCTTTGGTTGGGTTGAGCTGTCCTACAAAGCCCCCCCAATGACAAGGACAAGAGGAACTTTGTAATCTGCTGAATTGAGAACAAAATCCTCCGAAGATGGGATGGAAAGTAGGATTATTTTAAGGTTTCACTGTGATTCTCACAGAAGTTACATTCTTTGTCAGTTTATTTTGTGAGTATGGAAACATATAGTGAAATGATTCATTGTGGTTTAGTTTTATTTTCTTTAATGGTGACTTTCTCTTCATGAGTCTGGCCTCAAAGGCAGTACCGAATTTGCATGTGGGATTCTTCCTTTCTTCTCTTTTGTTGTGTTGTTGTGATTCAGGAGGTCGTGAAGGTTGTTGTTATAAAATAGAAAATTCAACACAGCAAAAGTACCTTTGGTCATATTCTCCCTCCTCTTTGATTCCCTGTCCCCTGGCCACCTGGCTCCTTTCCCAGTTAGTTTGTTGCATTTTCCTCCAGATTTATTTTATCACATATGAATATATGTTATTTATCCCTTCCCAGCACACTCTGCCTGCCTAGGGTTCAGCACGCAGCTTTTTCTTACTCCAGAATACATCTTGAAGATGTTTACACATAAGTCTACACACAGGTTTCTCATTCTTTTTTATGCCTGGGGAATATGCCACCATTTGGACAGACCCTACTGTATTTAGACACTTTGCCATAGAAGGAGATTTCAGCTTCCTAATGAATTTTGGGATGAACATTCTGCATAAGAATGGACAAGTGGATTCTGTTCTGATAGGGTGCAGCTTAGACAAAGATTGCGTATGATCTTGTGCTGTTCTTGAGGGACCTTTTCTATAAAATGATAAAAACGTATTGATCTTTAGTGACCCATCCAGCTTTGCATAGGTGCATTGCATATCTGCTAGAATGACCAAGGAGGAGCTTTGTGCTCATTTTAATGGATAATTTTGTAAGCTATTGGGTTCCCAGTCTTGGAAAATAATGGGTTTGTTTTAAAAGACTATTGTGAGTCTGGTCAGAGGTATCTAAGTTTACAAGATTGGTAAAAAGAAATAAGAATGGGATTTGAAAAGTTCCGGGGTTGGGAAAACTTTCCTGGTTGATAAATCACTCATATTTCCATCCACACTTAATAGGTATCTTTGTGGGCTAGATTTGGCTGAAAGGAAGGCAGGGCTATTAAGTCACTTGAGAAAAGGGGACTGGCACCTCTAAGCTGGTACAACCTAGTTAAATGGGAAGTATGATCAAACAATCCTAAAGATGATGTGGCATGTTAATGTCCTCACTGTATGTAAGCATATACCGAAGCTTTAATGTGATGTGATGTTTGCACTAGCAGAACATCAAAGATGAAAAACAGTTTAGGAGGACTTGGAGCTGAAGTTCACTGTGTGCTTCCTTTTGAAGCGCTGCTTCAAATGACCTTGAAAATCTTACTTGCAGCTAAACACAAATCTGGCAATACAAATGTTTCTGGTGGATGAATTTAACCTGTTGGCAAAATGGTCGCATCACTGAGAAGCACACACTATATTAATGAGTCTGAAGCAGAGAAAGTGGCCTGGTGCTGAGAAACATCCCCTGGCCCTTTCGCTGGTCCTCTGGAGACTCGGGAGCCCTGCAGGACGGGGCAGTCACAGCCACCTCGGAAGCGAGGGAGAGCGTTTTCATCTTCTGTCTATTTGAACATCGTGTTTGATGTTGATTTGATGATTCCTTTAGCAATTAAGTTCATACTGACCGAATCATATGATATTAGGCAAAAATGATATCTATTTGTTCAACTTCATTGAAAATTAAGCCCTATAAACCTCCTTCCATTCCTTTAACTTATACAGCCTTGAAATGATAGAATTAAGCAGATAGGAAGCTAGTTGGTTTCTTTGAGAACCAGTCAAAAGTTCACAATAACTAATCATAACACGCCTGTGTTGGGGTTCTGGATATTCACCAGCGCATTGATTTCACACTAAATTAGCAGCCCGTACGTACCAAATAACGTACTTGGTTTTCACAGTGTCTGCTTTAGGGTGAAAAGTGAGGAGGTCGCCGTGGTCCTAACAGTGCAGTGAGGACCATCTTGTGTAGTTTCCTGAATGATCATTTCATGGCGGGAGTGATTGCACATTTCCAGGTGTCATGTGCTGACACGCGTCTGACGGGGTTTACTGTGGTGTTTTCCTCTTGGTTGTCAGCGAGGAAGCCAGAGCAAACTGGAGGAGGTGGTCAGAGCCCGGGAATCACTCTCTATGAAGAGCTCTTCTCTTTTGATTCCTGGTTCAGGGATTTCTCCCTTGCCGTGTTTTTCCTTAAGAACTATTGATTCAGGGTAGAATTTTCTTCTTATAACTAACGGGCTGGTTTCCAAATTTGTTCTGTGGCCAGCACTCCTTGAAACGTAGGCTGCAGTCGCATCCAGATTTCTGGGTCTTTCCCTTTTCCTGGCTGCGATACCGGGTTATCAGAGGGCATGACTGGGTTTGGGAGACAGGATGTGATGGTCGGGCAGATCGCCCTAAGAAGACATTCCCGCGTAAACAGCGTCTGTGTGACACGGCCAGACTCTGAGACCACAAACTGAGTTCGCAGTCAGCGGCTCGGGGCCAGCTGAGGAGTTAACAAGTTCCCTGGAGGAAGCGCCTTGTCTCCAGGCCCCGCTCCTAATAAGTGGCATCCGTTCAGCAGCTGCTTTGAGCTGTCAGGTTGGACGATTTGGTTGATCTTTGCTTGGAGTCGGGGAAGCATGGCATGGGGGCTTACACGTGTGCCCCGTGGCCCCCACCCCAAGCTCCACCAATCGAAAAATCGAACGTTTTCTCGATTTCTCAGCTGCCCTCGGAGGAGGCTCTGTTCCTTTCAGACTATTTGACTCTGATGGAGTGTTTCCTGAGTCCTCCTCCCTCCCCATCTTCAGGGGGAAGTGTCTCTCTTTTCCAAGCCCCTACTTATTTTTGAACCCTGTTATCTGCTCACTGTTGTATAATTCAAGCATTTATATGTGTCACAGGACTACAGGCTCCTTAAAGTCATGTCTGACATACTATCAATTTTCTTTCTTTTTTTTTTTTTTTAACATTTGAAGGAACGTATTTCTCAGTCTTTGGGATGCTCTCTTATTTTCCCGTTTCTTTGCTGATACTTACTGTTTCTGTTTCTTGCATGGCAGGTCTGCAGACTCCTGTGCCAGAGGTCATTGTCGATGTGGAATCTATGGATATCTTCCCAGTGGGCTGGTGTGAAGCTAATTCTTACCCTTTGACGACACCACACAAGACAGTCTGTGAGTGTTGCTCAGTTGAATAGATGGTGACAGAGCATGTGTGATCTGGTGAACAACTAGGCTTTAGATGGTCCAACATAGCACCGGTTTTTTCTCTATTCTTCTTCAAGAGTCTGCATGAGATGAACGTTTGGATGATTCCACAGGTTTATAAACCAAGACATATAGCAGAGAAGCTACTGAAGTTCCCAGAGAGATGCAGAGAAAAAAATATCTGAAATTCTTACTTCCAGTTTTGTGTGTAATCCATTATGTTGATAGGATAAATATTAAATTGGATACCATGTTTTTATATTATCATTTCTTAGAATGATCTCATTTTTCTCTTGCAATTTCCTGTAAAGGAACCACACTTAGTCCCCATAATTTACCAAACTACTTAGAAATATTGAACCTGCTCATAGCGCTAATTAGTCAGTGAGATTTCAACCGTACATTAAAAAAGTGTGTTACTCACATCCTTTTGAACACAGAAATACCAAGTAAAACCAGTTATTTGTAGTTGAACAGCACACAGCAGCATGCACACACAGACATACATACAACAGTGGTTTCAACATGTTATTATATTATGGGTCATTATCATCAAATGGTACTGCTTCAAAATCTTAATAAATCTTTGCATTTGTCCTCCCACCCTAAAGTACCTCAGAGGTTATGAGTTCTCAGAGACTGTGGGTTTCGCCTTTCCATTAAAGAGATTGCCTTTCTGCTGTTCTCTTTGTGGAATTTGCATGCCAGCTCTGCTTCTTCCCAGCACCCTGTGTCATGGTACAGTTGCTTTTCTTCTGAGGACATTGCTGTGAACTGAGTTCCATCACCTAGTGGGCTTCACAGCCCTGATGTCCACAGATTTTGAAGGGTCTCCCTCCTCCATATTCACCCAGAGCAGTATAGAACATTATCCTTTCACTGACTACAGAGCTGCTTAAGAGTCTGCATCATCCTAAGTGGGGAGAGCATGTCCCTAAGATTCAAACGGTTATCCTGCATTCAACAATTAGAAATATTTTAAAGTGAGGAGAAGATAAGACTAACTGGATCAAACTCATCCAGTAATATCTTCCCCGGGGTCTGCCTTGTGGCTGCACTCAGTCCTTTTTATCCTTGTTGTGACTAAGATAGAACCTGATAGCCCCCTGTATCTCTTCCCTCCCTCCTGCACATGGATGGGGGGGGGGGGAGCTGCAAGTGCTTTCAGCTTTTCTGGAGCAAAATCACATGTTGGTTGAAACATTATAGCGTTGCCTCTTTATTTATCCCTGGGGCTTGGCTCCTTACTAGGGTACCATATAATCAGGCTTCCCACCCTCAGCTCCAGGCTGAGTTAGACAAGTCATTCTATACTCCTTTTCCACCTTGGAGATCATAAAAGTTTGTACTTTTTATAGAAATACTAGAATCAAATTCCAAAGAGAGTGAAGAATGGGTAAAGATTTCTTTGAGTATTTCATTAATTCTTGCATTCATTATTATCCATACTTTTATGCTTTAAGCAGGCAAACTCTGACTCTACCCTGCCAGACTCTCACAGCTTTCGAAGTATTGGTGGAATTAATTCATACTTACATTGGAAGGCACAGGATTCTCTGAGCCAAGATTAATAGGTGCCAAAAGCTCTGGTCTATTTTTGTTAAGGTGATAGTAATATAGAAATATAATTGGATAGAAATATAAACTGGAAGTGTTCTTATCCAAAAAAATCATTATTTGCTGATTTATGTCAATATTTGACTAGATGTATTTGTTAACCACTACTCCTTCCAGTAATTCAATATTCTAGTTGAAATGCAGGCCTCTGAGGTTCATTTGGGGGATTACGTCAGTGTAGCATTATTTGCCTTATCACAGCTTCTGGGGAAAGATCATTCTGGATCATCATGCTTGCACACTGATGTGAGGTACAATATCTGTACTCTTTTTTTCTTTCTTATTAAGAGCACCTTTCAACATAAAGTAGCCAGTGTAGTGATAAGATTAAATGTACCAGGTTCTATTAAGATCTCATGCCTGATGAGTCCCTGTTTTATGCTAGAGGAGATTAATATAAAATGGTGTCTTGACTACAATAACTTGTCATTATTTAAAGAGGGACTCTAAAATGGGCATAACTTTACGCTAAGTCATTTTTTAAAAAATGCTTTTGCCCCACTAACAATGTGATTTTTCTTTCTGTCTTTCCACATTTCGTCTGTTTTACAGCCCAAAAGAAAAGAAAGATTGCAGTTGTGCAGCCAGAAAAACAGTAGGTTGACGTTCTTTCCTTTTTTTTTTTCCCTCCAAAACCGTATGGTAAATCAGTTTCTTTGCAGAGGATCGGAAGCATGACTTGTGATTAGAGAGCAGCTGACAGTGGTGAACGAGTAAATGTGACAGTCAAGTGTAGCTACCATGACTTCCTGTGCACCTACTATGTGCACAATGCAGTGCCGGCTCCCACAGGTGCTTGTAGTCCAGGCTGCCATTGCTTATTCTCTGTTTCACCTCAGCACACCTGAAAAATATTCCAAACCCACTCGCTGATTCTGAGTGCCCTCTGGGACCTGCATGACAGTGTGGTTTGGACGCACAGCCCCTCTTCCGAACCTGGAGCTTCTTCCCCATCTCTCCAGCCGTGACCAGGACTGGAGACAAAGGATTCAGTGTCCCCCCAACTTGGGTGCTTCCCGCTGGATGTGCCTGAGCCAGCTGCTTTAGTTCTCCATATCTCAGCAGCCACCCTTGTAAATACCTATTTCCCAGGGTTTTGTGAAGATTAAATCAGATTCCCACATGAAAAAAAAATTGGATCTTAATTATTAAACAAAGGTAGGTTGCCCCCCACCCCATTTCACTAGTACTGTTATCAGGGAAGAGGGTTAGTCAGGGTGTGGTGTGGACATGAGCAGTATATCTTTGAAAAGTTGTAACTGGCTGCCAGCCCTTTTATATGTTGTGAAATATTTAAAATAGGCCAAAATGTGCATTCCATCACAAGTAATTGTGTTTGCTTAGGTAAATAAAAACTATAGGGGGATAGAAAGTTAACTGAAAACAGCATTTCTCACAAACTCAGGTTTAAATTTAAATGCAGTAAAACTAAACAATAACAGCATTGTTATTTGAATGAGAATAACAGTCCTGTGGATACATTTTTATGCATTCATTTCGAAAATATAGTGTATCAGGGTCGTAACCTGATTCCATTTTATCTACCTAACGTAATTAATAATAGACCCATAATCAAATCCAAATTTGCAGTCTTTGGATGAATAGTTCTCACTCTTTACATGTGTCAGTCATGTAGAGAGCTCAGGAGAGGACAGGTCGCTAGGCCCCGTCCCCAGTGTTTTTGATTTGGGATGTCCAGGGTGGCCTGAGGATCTGCATTTCTAACAAGTTCCAGGGTGATGTCAACACTGTGGGCGTGGGGACCACACTTTGAGAACCATTGCTGTAGATGACCCCTGTATGCTCTGTCGTGATGTCTACTTTGATTGTGTGGAACTTTTCACCTCTGTGGTTTCCATATTGCCAGCCTTGTGGGGGAGGGGCAGTCCCTAGGAAACCTGTCTCTGTTCTTTTCCCCTAAGGCTACATTTAAGAAAATATATTTATTCAGCATCTTTTAAACTGAGCTGTAAGCTGGGTATGGTGGCTCACACCGTAATCCCAGCAACTCAGGAAACTGAGGCAGCAGAATCATAAGTTCGAGGCCAGGCCGGGCTACTTACCTTACTAAGAACTTGTCTCAAAACAAAAAAAGTAATAAAAAGGGCCGGGGACGTGGCTCAATGCTAGAGGGCCTCTGGGTTCAATCCCCAGTACTGCACAATAAATACATAAACAAACAAATGGAACTGTAACGGAGCTGTTAGAGTAAGCCTGCTTCACATTTTGAGAATCATCAGTTCATAGGGTTTCTTTTTTTAAAGTCTTCTTTTTAGTGTGGCCATAATTCACAGAGGTTAGAAACCCAAGTTATTGGAAAGTGGTTTTCAATTAAACGTTGCAGAGGAAGAATCTGACTTTGATTAAATGTAAGGGTGTCTTTCTTCATGTCTAAAATAAAATTGAAACCATTATGGCAGTTCTGTGGCATGAGAAGGCAAGCCCAGCCCAGAAGAAACTCGTATCAGTGACGGCCACTCGGAGGCAGATGTGCCTTCAGCTTTTTATGGTCAGAAAAGGATTTGAGAGCAACCTTTCCGAAAGAGTCTTTTCCTCTGGTCTTGTGGAGCTGTGTTATGCACACATCCTGTCTTACGACGTTCTTGTCTTCGATTTCTGGAATAGTCTACTTTATGTTCTGAGGAAACTTCAGAATGTCCTTGTTTCTCCCTAAGCTTGTGACTCATGGCGGTTTGCTCTCTTTATCCACAGATCGCCATCCACAGTGCCTGTTGAGAAAATACCTCATGACCTTTGCTTATACCCTCACCTGGACTCCACAGGTAATTGGGTCCCACCGAGGGCTTTCTGTCCCTTTCCAGTTTTTGACTGTGAGTGGAGACATGCATGTATTTGTAGGTCTCAGTGAGTGTCTCTCAACTTTGAGCCTATTCTCCTTTTCTCTGTTACAACTCATGAACAGGTAGCTACTTTTGTAAAATTTCTAAACTAGCGTATCTTTACTTCTTCTCTTCTGTTTGTTAGTCAGTAGCCCTAGATAGGTGGTCTGGTCTGCAGAAAAGGATCCATGTGCTGCTTGGATATATGAGCCAGCTTGGCACTGTGTAGTACTGACGCCTGTGCAGGACAGGAAAGAGATGAAAATATCACCGTCAGGCATTCCTTTTTTGACATTTTATCACAATGTCACTTGCATTTTCTCCCTAGTGATTATTACTTAAGTTCCCACTGGCTTTTGATTTTTTTTGTTAAAACCCTCTGAGTTTGAATAGCTGGTTGTGAAGTCTTTTTTAAACTACTGTTTGACTACCAAATCTGAGAGTAGACACGTTTTTGCCTTAGGTAATACTTGATTCAGAATTTTGTTTTCTGTGCTAAAATGAAATCTGCTCTGCATTCCAGGATTTAAAGCTATATGCCATGGAAGAGTCCTATTAGTTGAACTTATCTTTGTAGTAAACAGAGCGGTTTAATGAGTAGACTTAACTAAACTTTTTTTTTTCCTATGGTTTGGGCAGGGTAATCCTACCAAAAAATTCTATGTAAATGCATCTGTGAACTTGATTTATGGTCTTTAAAGAACCATACCAGCTACCCTTTCATAGTCAATGGTAATTTCACTCCTTTCTTTTTATATCCAGAGGAATGACATTTCTACCTGCTACCTGTTGGTTCTTATGAAAACAGGCCTTCCTATTAAATGACCATCCCAAATTAATAGCAGCACTTGTCCAGAAATACCACTAATGGCGTAGCTTAGCTTGGGGCAGGAGCTGGAGCGAGAGGGAGTCCCTTAGTCAAAACTGGAACCTCATTCTGTTCATAAACATCAAGAAACATCAGAGTGAGAGCTTATCATTTAATTATTCTACTTTTGCTATGGCCACTTGAGACAGGGAAAGACCGACAGTGTGCCCTGTTCACTGAGTTGGAAGAATAAGGGTAATGCAGATTTAAGCCAGGACATATGCGTGATCTTGAACTGCATGACACCTGCGTTGACCTTGTCATAGTCTTTATATCTCCTTGTGTGTCTTGAATACTGCCCAGTCCACAGAAAAGTTTGTGTCTATGGTGGAAAAAATCATTGTAACTTTTAAGGTATCATCATGATTATAAAATGTCCTGATACTTGGACACAGTACCCCTTTCTCCAAAGTAGAAAATCATCTGTTTTTCTCCACTGCTCTGTCACAATTTGGAAGAAAATGAGGTTCCCTAATTAGCGTTCCAGCAGTGTTGGCCCTCGGGTCCTGGCTATTCACAGTCCCCTCTCTTTTGTAACTCTGGATTCCCCATCAGTCACGACCCTGGACAGCCACTCGAGATGACTTTGCTGACTAAGCAGATCACACATGTGCCTCTTGTCCCGCTAAGTCCCAGAATGGAGATCCAAAGCATCTGCTGTGTTGTCTCCCCTGCAGGAACCGTCAACGGGAAGTACTGCTGCCCGCAGCTGTTCATCAACCACCGGTGTTTCTCAGGCCCCTACCTGAACAAAGGCAGGATCGCAGAGCTACCTCAGTCGGTGGGGCCCGGCAAGTGTGTGCTGGTTCTTAAAGAGGTAAAGCAGGACACAATCCCTGTCAGCTCGTAGTAACAGATCTGTAGGCCGCAGGCGCAGTGTGTGAGGGATGCTCGACATTTGAGTCAGTTCAGCGCACGTTAATCCAGCACCTCCTTGCCGTCATGGCGAGGGCTGAAATCTAGAGACAAACGATGTTCCCGCCCCACAAAAGGCTCCCAGTCCAGCACACCTCCTTTCCTCCCACGACGTTGGGGGACATGTTGCAGTAGGGTTAAATAAAATGCTTTGGGAAGACAGGAGGAGGAGTGGAGTGGGGGCTTCAGGCCGAGAAGCCGGGGCTTCTCAGGGAGCACCCAGCTTGGAAAGGCACAGGGGACCTTGGAGGCAGCAGAGTATGTTGCTCCTCAGCTGGGTGGTGGTGGCGTCTCTTTCATCCCATCCTTCCATACCACTTAGCGGGTCTCTGGGTACACGAGTGAGGTTTGTGCCCTGACTTTGTCCAGCACAACCCGGGCCACACGTCACTCTATTTCTGTCCTGACCTTGAGAGGTGACCTGCAGATAGAGGCAGATGGAGGGGATGTCAGAGGTCTTCTCTCTGTTGCACTTTAGAAATCAGTAAGGGAGTTTCGAGAGAGGAGCAGAGGCAAGAAAGTGACAGAACATGATGGGTGCCATTTGATGTGGCTTGGGCAGAGTGAGTATAATCTTCATTGTGCAGCAAGGGCAAGAAGGTCACACAGGTGACCTGTTGGCAAAGGAAGCTCAGGTACGGCTGGTGGAGGGGGACCTGCTATGGTGATAAGTAACAGGTACAAAAGTGTATGTTACATTTTGAAGAGAAAAACAGAGGGAGCCTGGCTATCCTGGTGCGTCAGTGTGAGGCCCAAGCAGGTCAGAGGAGACCGCTGCGAGAGGCCTTCTTCAGCATCCTAGGCAACATGGACCTGACGCTCTGAGTGACAGGGACCCCTCAGAATGTCACTACGCGGAAGCATCTCCCTCAGCCCAAGAGCATCTCGTGGGCTTAAAGAGAAATAAAGTCAGAGGCCATTGGTGGTCTTAGTAGTTAAAATCCTCCATATATTTGGAAGCAATATCTGTTTCGGGGAGAATGCAGGGGCTGTGGTTTAGAAGAAACGTGTGAGAACTGGACCTGGCTATTGTGAGTATTTCCGAGGGAGCATTGTGCACAGAGAGTATTTGACAGGTGGTCCCATCCCCAAGCGAGCTTCCAGCCAAGTGGGAAAGATGAGCAGATGAATTGAATGTGGCTGGCACTTCCCAGGTGCTGTGGCAAGGGCTGGCGCAGATGCTGTGAGACAGCATTGGGGTCACGTGCAGCGAGTAGGGAGGTGACACAGGTACCTGCTGCAGGTGGAGGGAAGGCTGGAGCCTGGAGGGTCAGGGGGCTGGAGAGAGGGAAGGACAGGACACTTGCAGCACCGGAGACGGGAGCAAGACCAAGGGCCAGCACAGGCAGTGCCCACGTTTACACCAAGAGTCTCGTGCAGCCCTGGCCTCTGGACGTGCCCTTTGGCCCCGCTCACTCAGCAGCAGGTTGGGGCTACTTTCATTTAATACAGCTGGGCACTGTGGATCATGCTCATCCAGAGTGGCAGGAAGACTCCATAGATAATGGATTCAGAGCTAAAGAAAAATGGGGATTATGGGCAAGGGCAGCATGTGCGGCATTGCTCTGGGTGTGGCGAAACGGTTGGCCCACCAGTTAACCCTGACTGTATCCATTGGTATTCTGTGTACATTCCTGCAAACAGGGAACTACATCCAGAAAGAAATCAGACTGGGATTAGGCATGAGAATTTCTGACTCAGTGATATGAGACCCTCCGTGAGGAGTGCCTTTCTTTAGCCCCAGCCTGTGGATGGACGGCAATCATATCAATGCTGTCTGCCTGTGTTGGTTACGAGTGACAGGTCACGGCATGGAAAGGGAACACACAGTGAATGGGTGGGTTTCTTTGAAGCTGCCTGCAAGCTTGGTGGGCATAGCACATTCCAGCTTTTAACATGAGCTCCATTATCTGCCAACTGTGTCAGTCAACCACATGGCTTTGGCCTCAGCTTCTCTGTAGGGGCTGGCCATTTTAATTTAATAAATGACTTTTTTTTCCAAATCAAAAATAGTTATCCCCAGCCAATTCTCTGATGGGTGCCAGCCACCAAACTTAAAAGCCAGGCCAGAGCAGCTTTCTGATGACAAAAGTGGTTTTTTGCTGATGTTTAGAAAATGCATGCAGGAAGAAAGAAAGAAAAAAGCAAGCGCTTGCTTCAGCTCTGTGAGTGTAAGGAAAATAAAAGTTCCACCAGCCAATATTTATGCTAATGCTCTTCCTTCAGCACCAGGACCTCTGTGTGGCTTCAGACTCCATTTTATTTAAAAAAAATGAAGTAATTGAAGCAAAGACAAAGTACCTTGTTTTTTTGGGTCACTGATGGTATTAGAAATTTAAACACTTTTGTTTCCTCAGAAAATGTAAACTGAGAGTTGTTTCCCATCTGCCTGGTCTGCTTGAACTAGATCATGTCTGTGGGTGCAGGGGCAGAGTAGTCCCTGGAAGGTTAGATGCAGTCTGGGAAATAAGATCCCGAGCTGCATCTGAGCCAACCATGCACTGGATGTGAGGAATTTTCTGGCAGAGTGATTGCTACTGTCTCTCCACTCACTTTATGTGTGTGAGACTTGAGGGCAGTCCACATCTGACCTCTGTTCTAGAGAGGGCATCTTGAGAAGAGGTAGATGACCCGCAGGAAGCTGGAAACAGTCAATAGGTGGCCCAGTCAGCTGTAGGCATCTCCTACCAGTGAACTCAGATTGGAGCAGGCCTTGTCCCTCAAGTGCTGGGACATGTAATGAGATGTGTGAGGCCAGGCTCATGGAGGATGGGACCACTTAGGTCCAGATGTCAGTGATGATGTTTATCATAAACCACAGCAGCTGCAGGCTCAGTAGGATCACTGCCAGTTGGGACCATCCATTTCCATCCCAGATCCTTCCGCTCTCATGCCCAGGGTGTCAGGGTCCCCAAAAGATAAACTGTGTATCTATGTAGGATCATGAAATTTGTTGTACCACATGACAAAAGATTAGGGTAGATAGGGAGGGGGGCTATCGTTTCGATTCCTCAGGGAGTCCGAGGAATCCCTTTCCACCCTGGTCACGGCACTTTCAGAAGTGTTGACTTGCTAGCGCCTCTGTAACTGCTTTGGCTCTGCAGCAGACGTGACCTGTGCCTTTGGGCAGCCTGGGTCCCGGAGTCTAAGAAAGCAACATCTATAGGGGGGAGAAATCAAAAAGTTGTACACTTTCTGTTTTATTCAGCATTTCCATTGCTGTGACCAAAATTCCTAACTAGGGGGAAAAGTTTTATTTGGGGCTCACGGTTTCAGAGGTCTCAGTCCATAGATGGGTGACTCCATTGCTCTGGGTCCAAGATATGGCAGCCCAGAGGAGGAAAACTGCTCGGCTCATGGTGGGGTCAGGAAGCAGAGGGGGTGGGAAGGGTCACAGGGAAGGTGCACCCTTCCAGGGCATACCCCCGTGATCCACTCCTCCGCCATACCCTACCTGCCTACAGTTACCACTCACTCAGTCCATTTAAACTAGGATGGACTGATTGGTTTACAACTCCTATAGCCTAATCACTTCACCTCTGAATATTCCTGCATTAAGAACAACTTTGGAACTGTGATATACATATATAATGGAATATTATTCCGACATAAAGAAGAATAAAAACATGGTATTTGCAGGTAAATGGATGGAATTGGAGAATATCATACTAAGTGAAATAAGCCAATCCCCAAAAACCAAAGGTGATGATACATAATGGGATCCGGAGGGGTGGGGGGTAAGAGAAGAACGGAGGAACTTTGGATTACATAAAGGGAAATGAGAGGGGGGAGGGGGCAGAAGTATGAAAGATGGTAGAATGAGACAGACATTCGTGTATGATTACATGAATGGTTTGAATCTACATCGTGTAGAAACCATAGAAAAGTTGTACCCCATTTGTTTACAATGAATCAAAATGCATTTTTAAAAATTTTTTTAAAAAAAGAAGAAAAAGAACTTTGGGTAGACACCTCATAGCCTCATTATAATACTTTAACACCTGGTGGGGGTTTTTTTTCCCCCCTTCTTTCTGGTGTTTCAAAGAAGGCTTAGAAGAAAGCTATGTGGACCCTGGACACACAGGACACTGGAAGTGACGAGCTTCTTTGAGCTCATCCCTTCTTCCGGTTTAAGTTTTCAGCCCAGGTAGTGGAGCTCATTAGAGAGGCTAATGAGACCTGCAGATTCAGTTATAATCAAGAGACTGGGTTTGACGGGGTAGAACAAGAAGACAAAAAAGTGAGACTAGATAGCGCTTCTGTTGTGCCAAGCCTGGCATCTTGTTCCTGATGGGAAAGATGCAGCCACACACTACCTCGCCTTCTTCCTCCTCTTCCACCCACTTATCATCTGTTTACATACCTGTCTTTTATTCTGAGATGCCAGCGTCAGGGTGGCTACTCTGGTACTTGGTTTTTCATCTCTGTCTCTGCTTCTTTGGTCTTCCTAGCTCTGCGGGAAGTGCAGGAGTAGATGATGCAGGGCCTGCAGGAGCCACTGCTGGCCGATGCCTATTCCTTTCCGTGTCTCTGCAGCCCCTCTGAGGCCTTAGATGCTAGGTGTTCATTCAGTCAGCATCTGGCAGACCACTGCTCACCCACAGCTCTCTAGCTCTGCAATCCAGCAGCGAGGGACGTGTAACCCAGCCCTTCATTGCATCCATTCGTTCCTCCAGGACCTTGGTGCTTCCTGTGCCAGGCTCTGCGCTGGAGCCAGGGGTCTTGGTGAGCAAGAGCTGTGGTCCCCACCTCAGTGGGCAGACAGACCCCTGCAGACAGGAGGGCTTTATTCTCACAAGCCCACACAAGTACATATACGTGGGTGGGGATCTGAGTGGCCACGTTGGAACAAAGACAGATTCTGTAGAGCGGTTTCGAGCTCTTTTTAAAATCCAGAACCCAGTGCTATTTGGTGCTTTGTCAAGGGTGGGAGTTGCCTTCTCGAGGTACCCCGTGCCGAACCCCTCACTGGCGGTCTCCCTCCAGCACACTTCCTGTGGTTCCTCCCGCTCAGGTCCAGCCCAGCTCCTCTCCCTGGTGGACAGGGGCCAAGGTCTTGCACTTGGGGCATCTAATAACTGTCTGACTTTGAGGTTCCTTCAGGACGTTGTGACAGACAAGCCAGTCAGGAAGAGTACGATGTCCCTTATCACAGTAGAGAGTGGAAATACTGAACATCGAGTCTTTCTGAAGCAGAAACAGGCCATCCGATGTGCTGTCCCAGGTCTCCAGGCTCATGCTCAGCCACTCTGCTTCACTGACAAGCAAAAGAGGCTTGAGCAGGGGGTGCCCAGTATATGCTGGAGCCTCCCCCGCTTGCTCTCTGAGCCTCTGAGGCCCTCCTCGACAGAAGGACTGTGGTGGCTCCAGTCAGAGAATGCCCTGACCCCCCACCTCTGCCACTTCAGAGAGGTACAGTGACTGCTTCTCCTGGCTCCCACACCTTGCGACCTTCCAGTGGGCCTAAGCGGTTTAGAATCTGGCTTCAGGTGGCGTTGATAGATTGTATTTCTGCTTCATGGTTCATCCATTATGCTCTTCCCTTCAATCTCTCAGTTTTGATTATGTTTTTCCCCCTACATTTGGTGAGTTTTGAGGCAGCTTGTTTAGTTTCTCTTTCTTTTTACTTTTGAGTAGTTTTCTTGGGAGCTGTCTTTAACTTTTATTTTTAACGAGAAAGACTTTCATGAGGGAACCTGGAGGGCCAGCAATCTGAAGCCACCTTCTCTGTGTATGGAAATGAGGAGGAGGATGCCTGATACTCCCCAAGGAAGCCGAGTGTCTGTCGGTGGACGGAGGGTCGTTGGCGCTGAGGCAGGAGGAGTCTGGTCTCACACCAGGAAGCTCTGCAGGGAGTACTGGACAGAGGAAAAGTCTTGCCTCGCTGACACACCGTTAAGTCAGTCACCAAAATCCAACTCAGATGCACACACGCCTCTTGAAGGTCTTCTGTTGTTTCTGTTGCTGCTGCCTCAAGTTAATGCCGGACATAAGCTAACCCATTAAGAATAACGCTCCGAGCTCCCGGGCACAGGTGAACCATAGCACACACCTGGTCTGTGATGATGCCTGATACTGTCTGGGAAGGCGGGGGGAAGAAAAGGCAGCAGGTTCTGCTGTTATGGCTCTTTGTTATTTTCCCACGGAGAAGACAAGTTATACATGTTGAACTTTCTCATCGCCTCTCAGGATGGGATTCATCGTGATGAAAATCAGTGGCAAATGACTGCCGCCTCCCCGCCCCCGCAATTTAATTTTGGGAGCAAATTCCTTAGTTTTTATTATTATTATTATTATTAAAAATTTTTTAGTTGTAGATGGACACATACCTTTATTTTTTTAATTTTTATGTGGTGCTTAAGTTTGAACCCAGCGCCTCACACATGCTAGGCAAGCACTCTACCACTGAGCCCCAACCCCAGCCCCTGTCATTAGTTTTTAGATGAACAAAACAGTTTTATCTAACTTTTGGGAGCATGTTGAAACTCATTGAACAAATTCAAAAACACGGTCTCTTGGGCACCTCCTATTGCCATTTATACCCTGGCTGCTCTGATTCCAGCAGGATGAAGTCCCTGGTTTATTGGTGCTTATGTTCTAGTGGGGATGAACCGAAAACAAACCAGTCGCATGTTATAGTAGTAATAAAGTCATCGTGAGCGGGCTGGAAATGCCATATGGGAGGGTGCCATTGTGGAGAGACGTTCGAGGGAGGGAGGCCTCTCTGAGTAAAGACCCTATTGAGAGGAAAGATAAGCTATAGGGAGGTCCTGAGCACATTAGTCAGCTTTCTGCCACTGTGACAACACCTGAGATAATTGGCTTAGAAAGAAAAAAGGTCTATTTTGGCTCATGGTTTCATATTTCCTAGAGTCCATGAGGTTCTAGCCCCATTGGATTGGGTACCAGGGGGGATGAAGGGAAGCAAGAAGAGCCCATGGGTGTCGTTGAATCTGAAGGATTTGACCATCAGAGGGAGCAGAGAAATGAGGTGGATGACGTGGACGCAGGAGAAGGGGAGTTGTTTTGTTGAAGAAGGGAAATGTTACTGCACATTAATACATTAAGGGAAATGAGGCAGTAGAGAGGAGGACAGGGACCGTGCAGGAGGGGAAGGTGTCCTGGTCATCGTGGGACACCATAGCATCCCATGACTGGGCATCTTAAGACAAGTATCTGCTGAAGTCTGCAGGGTGGGAGTCCGAGGTCAGTGCCAGCATGGTTAGGTCCTGGTAAATGCTCTTTGCCTGCAGAGAGCCACCTTGCTGTGTCCTCAGATGTGCTGCCCCCTGTCTCTTCTTGCAAAGGCATTAGTCCCCGTGCTACACCCTCTTGATTTCTTCTAATTCCCTCCTGCAGGCACACCTCCTAACACCATTGCTTGGGGATTAGCCCCCTACAGAGAAATCTGGGGAAGGACACACAGTCAGTCCAGAGCAGAAGGGAAAACAGCGAGGTAGAAAGAATGTTCTGGAAGAGGTTCAGGGCCAAGGGCATTTTGTGACAGAGGCCATGAGTTCAGAGGGCATTGTGACAGAGTTTAGGGGCCCAGTGAAGGGAAGCTTGAGATTGGGTCAGACGAGGGAAAAACAGGAGCCACAGGGAGGAATTGGATTCTGGGCAGGAGGGGTGTCCTAGGATGCTGGGTTTCTGTCACAGTGCAGGACCGAATGAGAGTTCCCTGCTGGTCTTAGAACAGGAAGTGGGAAATTTCTGGAAATTCTACCTTCCTTTGAGGAGGGGCTCTGAATCAGATTGGTGCTGGGGGAGGGGAGGCCTGGGAAGTGGACGGTGCCAGGCCTGCCTTCTCTCCAGGGGTCAGCTCACAGAGAGCGCCAACAGCGGTGGAGAGCAGAGTGACTAAGGCAGAGGCGTCCCAGATGGGGTAAGGTGTGTCAAAATATCCTTATTATTAAAACTTTAGGAACTAACAAGTGAGAGGAGAGATGAGCGTGGTGGTTATCAGTAGGTACTGTTTGGGGAGTGGACTCAGTGCAGAAGCAGCACCAATCCCGGGACACACACAGGGCAGCAGTTTTGGGGAGACAAATGGAAACACCCACTTTTAAGAGGTTTTCTCTAACATCATTAGAAGGTATGTGGGCCAGAAGGAGGTTGCTCTTTTAGCTCACAAGCACATCTTCCTTCTTTCAACTCTGGTGGCATTTCCAAGCCCAGGAGTTTCAGGAGCGAGGCCAGGTGTGGACAGCACTGTAGGTGAACTAGGCCTTGATGCACAGTAGGGTAAGTGCCACGTGACTTAGGAGACCGGGCAGCACCACAGAGCGGCTTCCAACCCCCGGACTCTCCTTGCCCAAAGGAACCATTTTTTAAATTAACATTCTCCACTTCCTTCTGGTTACAAAAATAAAATCTCTGCAGTTCACGCCAGGTGTCAAAGTGCGTGTCTTTCCCCATTTCATCCCTCTTGACTGTCTTCCCTAAGACGCCATTCAGGAAAAATGAGTGGTTAAGTAGAGTATTTCTTTACTCTTTGGTTTTAGAAACTCTTTTTCATAAAATTAGCTCCATTCCCTCTGATTTTGAAGTTGAGAAGAAGAAATCTTTTTGGTCCAAGAGAGCCTTGGATGTGCCCTGATTTCTGCAGAAAACTGGTTCTAGTAACCGTGTCCCCTGGAAAGCAGGCAGGTCCCTTGGAAGAGTGGAGGTTCCTTTTGGTCTTGCTCCTCTTTCTAACCCCTCAAGAGAAAGAATCTTCTCCCTCATGTTTCCCTGCCTCTGAAATCTACCCCATAGTGACCCGTATCCACGGTCCATACCATTCTACAGATCGGACCCCTGAGGCGGGAATCTTACCCACTCGGTCGGCTTCACTTGAGCCGGGGGAACCATACTTGAGTTCCAAAGTTTTCTTCTAACTTTGACACCTAAAGAAATTACTTTCTAGTTAGTGGTCGCCTGTACTTGCACCGTTGTTGAAACTTCATGTGGTCTCGTTGAGGTTGGAGATACCATACTTGTGGTGTTTTGTGAGCTTTCGTGAGAGGGAAAATGGAAAGAAAGCATGGAACCACACAGTGTCATAAGGTGAAGAGAAAAGAAAATTCCTATTCTGCTTGTGTAATCTTTTGAGTGGTGACATTGCACAAGGAAGGAGGGGAAGGGACAGGAGGTTCACGTTTACGGGGTGGCTCAGTCAGCTGAGCACCTCTGGAGTGTTTGTTCCTTTCCCTGCGGAATGACCCACAAGAGCACCCAAGCTCCTTCCCCTCCTTCTCCTCCCCTCTGCCCCATGCCCTGACCACCCCCCACTTTCTGAACACACTTCAGAGCTGGTTGAGCAGAGGCAGTATGCTCTGGAGTATGCAGGGCTGGCCCTCTGGAGCCACTGTGGGGGTTTACTAAGGCCCAGATAGGTGGAGACCCCTGCCCAGATTTGCTCATGAGGCCACTGGGGCCCTCTCCCACGGCAGTTTTTTGTGTAGAGCTGGATTTGGCCGGGTTGAGAATTGAAGAATTACCATACAAACTACTTTTTTTGAGAAATTTGGTTCTAAAAATGGGAGCTACAAAAACTCAAGGAACTTCTTAAGGAGGATTTATTTCCAAAGATGCAGGACTAGAAACATAAATACAGGCCAGTGGGGATAGAGAGGGTTTGTCTTGTGGATCGAAAAGGACTGTGACAACAGCCAGAAGAGGGCTACCTTTGAGCACCTTTATAAACCAAGATGGCGCCTTGCATCTTTCCCATAATATCCCTGTGAACTGGGCAGATGGCAGTGCCCCGCGTACAGAAGAGGAAAGTCAGGTAAGCATCATAACCAAGGACCTGTAGCTTCCAGGGGATGGAACTGGGATTTGATCCCAGATCTGTTGAACTAGAAAGGTTATTGCTTTTCCGCTGTAACCATGGGGGGGAACTTGGATCTAGAGGTGTGTTCTGGGCACACTTCCTGAGCTCCAAGAATGCAGTCGGGCACTGCTCTAGTGTGACTTTATGCTCTGAGTTGCTCACACTGGTTTATTGGGCATATTCTTCGATGCTTACACCCGGGGCCCTTTGGGTTGGGGACAGGTTCCCTGAGACTCCCTGATCAAGAGCGTGTTGAATTGTATCTCACACTCTGCAAGGCGCAGTGGTTCAGTTGAGCTCCAGGTAGTGACAGCCACTGCCCACTTGGTTATTTTCATGGGATAACTGCAATGCCCTCAGGTGTCCTACACCTGGAAACGACGCAGCTCCCAGTTCCAGTGCTTTGTAGAGACCTTGTTGAATTTGGAGGTGAGTGATGTGATGTCAGGAAAAGCCATGGGACAAATATTCAATATAGGATGCTTTTTTTATAATTTAATTGCTTCCTTTTTCCCAGGCTGCCTTGAATTCTGGCAGACGTCTTCTTTTCATAGTCACAAACTGCATTGCGATAGCGGCAAAGAAAATGTAGCTCTAGGGTTTTCTCCGCTAATCACAATGAAAAGAAACAGTTGAAATTTTATTGTCTTTTGATAAACACTTTGTGCATTCTTGCAGCCAGTTCTAATTAAATTTATCTTAAACTCAGTTTATTAAATTGTACAGACAGGGAAGAGAATCAGATGATTATTCTAATACAGAAGATGTAAACTTGCCCAGACTGTCTATATTGCCGTGTGGCTTTTAGTGCCTTGACAGAGCCATGCCTTTGGTGAGGGAGCCATTGGAACATGGCTCAGTGCCCAGGGGGTCTGAGTTCCTGCTCTCTTCGTTAAAGAAGCACATTGAAAATTAATGGGAACATCTTATCTCCCCAGAGCCTGCTGTTGGGACTCTGAGACTGGAAAGGCCTGGTCTTTCTGGGAGCCCCATAGCGGGCAGTGACTACATCCTTATTTCCTCGGACACGACTTGGGAATGAAGGGGGTAGTTTGAGGAAATAGGCTACTAGATGGTAGTACATGGTCCAGACTACCTTTAAAATATATCTCCAAGAGAGTTGTCCTAGTATTAAATGTCCATAAATTGAGCCAGGATTAAATGGATTTCAAATGATTTTTTACACTCCTTATAGGTGTCTGAAGTCTCTCCGGAAGTGTTGGCCTAAGCATATTGTCTCAGTTTTATTGGTTCCTTATGAAATGTGTCTTTTAAAAATAAAATGAAATTCTCTGTAACCTGTCTTACTGAAGAGTTCTCCTGTTGGGGAATAATGAACTGATTTTTGGAGGAAATGTTCCATTTCTCTGCAACTAGAAGAGCTAATGAGTGTGTGCCTCTGTCTAGCAAGAGGGGTTGACTGGGGCACTTTTTCTTTCCCTCTTTCTTTCTTCTTTCTTTCTTTCTTTCTTTCTTTCTTTCTTTCTTTCTTTCTTTCTTTTTGATTTGTTCTTTTTAGTTAGACATGACAGTAGAGTCTATTTTGACATATTTGTTCAAACCTGGAGTATATCTTATTCTAATTAGGATCCCAGTCTTGTGGATGTACATGATGATGGGATTCACTGTGATATATTCATATATGTACATAGGAAAGTTAGGTCAGATTCATTCCACTGTCTTTCCTATTCCTGTCCCCACTTCCTTCCTTCATTCCCCTTTGTTTAACCCACTGAATTTCTATTCTCCCTACCCCTTTGTTGTGTGTTAGCATCTGCATATCAGAGAGAACATCGAACCTTTGGTTTCTTGGAATTGGCTTATTTCACATCTCTAGCAATTAGAGAGATGCAAATTACACTGAGATTTCACCTCACTTTGGTCAGAAATGGCAATGATCAAGAATACAAGTAACAATAAATGTGGGCAAGGATGTGCAGGGAGAGGGGACACTCATACTTTGCTGGTGGGACTGCAAATTGGTGTAACCAGTCTGGAAAGCAGTATGGAGATTCCTCAAAAAACTAGGAATGGAACCACCCTTTGACATCTCGGTGTGTATCCAAAGTAGTTAAAACCAGCATACTAGAGTGACGCAGCCACATCAATATTTATAGTAGCTCAATTCACAATAGCTAGACTATGAAACCAACCTCTGTGCCTTCAACAGATGAATGGGTGTGGACCCTTCCTATCTCTGCATGTGCGTCAGCCGGTATAATCTGCAGTGTTCTGTCAGACTTCGTCAGACCCCTTCACTTAACACAGTATTCGGTGAACCCCTCTGAAGTGCCAGGCATGGTGTTCTTGTTTCTACAGGAATGAACACAGTTTCTCTTCATCGTGGGTTTCTTTTTACCAACAGGTTCTTAGCATGATAATCAATGCAGCCTACAAGCCTGGAAGGGTGTTAAGAGAATTGCAATTGGTGGAAGATCCACACTGGAATTTCCAGGAGGAGACACTGAAAGCCAAGTAAGTACTCTCAGTTCTGGGACACAGGGTTTTTGCTAATTTGTTGCTACTTTGCCTGCTGATTTGAAACTTGTCATTCCTCACTTTGATATATTTTATAAAACTAGAAACAAATCCATGAATTATCATTCTGCAGGTCTATGTACTGCATACAGATTTATTGGCATTTTTGCTGGATAATACAGTTGCCTGAAGGCTCAGGATTTCTAAAGTGAAATAGGGATTTGCTTACATGATTTTTTTGTTATACATTCAAAATATAAATTTACTGTGTTTCTGAGCCCATAGATTATTTGTTCACGTGGAGAAACAGTTATAAAGAAAGAATACTTCTTGCCATGTTCATTAACAACTCTTAAATATTTGCTATTATGAAGAGTTTACATAAATGCAAAGGCTCTGACTCTGGGATTTGAGGATTTTTAAAGATGAAAGGAACTTATGGATCTGTTTAGTTGGAGTTAAATGAAGTGGCAGTGGGCTCAGGGTTGACATGTAGTTGGATAACTTTCCTTTCTTTGGAAGCAGGCCAATTGGAAAGATGAAATTTTTCTTTGCTTTCAGTTTCTTGACCTCCAAAAACAAGAGCAGAAACGGTATCAGTGTGCTTGAACTTGGTTGTTGAGAAGTTCATAGAAGAGACTAATTTTCTCAGGAAAGCTTGATGTTCAATAATTGCTTGAACTTCTCGGGGCTTTTAATAATCATTTATGGATAGAGAATATCTTACTGGTTGATCTCCTTTTAACAGTATCCTAAAATATTATTGATATATAGCATTTAGGAAATGATGCTTCTTTGGAAGAATGAGCCTCTTTTTGATGTCTAAAGTTTTAACAAGGTGTCTGTCACATTTGTAGTGAAAGCGGAGGGATTCTTAATAATTTGGACCGCCAGCAGTAGTTTCCTGGGTCGTGAGCTCACTGCTTTTCCATGTTGCTTCTCAGTCACTCACTCCATATTCCCAGTGTCCCATAGAACAGCTCTATCATTTTAGGTTCTGCAAAAGTCCCATGAGTGGTAGTGAGAATCCGCCAAATCACAAGGGCTAAGAGGATATGTGCAAGAAAGGAGAGGGCTTATTTGTGTGAAGTGGCCTGCCAGTGAAAGGTGTCACTGCTTGTCATCATTCCTTTATTCCTGAGAGACCCACGTGAGCCTCGTTTGTAGCTCGGAGAAAACCAAGTGCTTTCCTGTTGAGTATTCCTTTCTTTCCTGCTTTCTCAGGGGGACACCAGTCACTGAAGTAGGTTTTCTCCTAAGGCCTTGTTAATGGTGATGGCAGAAATCTTAAGTATTGATACAGAAATCCTTTCTTCTTGTTTTAAGTCCTTTCTGTACGATCCAGTGCAGTCCAGGCATGCCTAAAGGTTACAGAAAATAGTGAAAGCACAAAGACCTTCCATTCCAGGAAAAGCTCCCTGCTTCTAAATCAGCCAGAAACTTGCTCCAGACACCAGAGTGACAGGGAAGAGTTCATTTTGCAAGTGTTGGCACTTATTTTTATGTTACCAGGTCGATCAGAGCTTTTATTAAATCCAGCCTGATACAATCAAAACAGACGTGGTGAAATCCAGCTCTGCTGAATCGTAAAGGCACCGTATTACCTACCATATCGGAGATGACAGGAAGTTTCATAGCAGAATCTTACGCAGCAACTTATAATGAGGAGATGTCTGAGTGGGGTTTTAGCTGTGTGATCCTAGCAGCATCTCCCAGCAGCTGCTAATGATGACAGGTTTACAGTCAGCAGGGGCCTTCCTGTGACAACCCTGCATGTTGAGTCACCTCTTTCCTTCTGATGGAAAATGACAACATTTTAGATCATGACAACTTTGTTCTTTTCTTTGGTGGAAACAGAAGGAGAGTGAGCTGGCTTCTTCCCCTCCAAGCTGAGAGGCAAGAGATGTTTTCTGTCTTGAATAAATTAACCGAGCAGAGGGCCGACCTGCATTTAAGGCATCCCTTGTCTTAGTTGCTCTTGGGAGCTAAACTGTAATGTTACAAAGAATGTCTTCAGGAAGCGAGGGCCTGAGACGGTCTGCAGGGCCGTGTGATTGCTGTCAATTAGCGTCTGGGACTGCTGATGGGTTTTTTCCTTAAAAAAAAAAAAAAATTATCTGACAAGGTGCCTTTGAAAAGGTTTTGACCTGCAAGTATAATAAAAACTAACACAGTCATAGACATGTCTTTGGCGGTTGACTTTTATTTACCTAAGTAACCATACCTTTCACAGTATGAAGGAAACTTGCAGTATTTGAACATCACACGTGTTAGCTTTGCATTGCTGTGACCAAAATACCTAACAGGAACAACTTAAAGAAGGAAAAGTTTGTTTTGACTCATGGTTCGGTCCATGGGCAGCTGACTTCATCACTGTGGGCCTGAGGTGAGGCAGAGCATCATGGTGGAAGGGTGTGGAGCAGGAAAGCTCCTCGGCTCCAGGAAACAGAGAAAGAGCAAGGTGCCAGGGACAAAATATAAACCCCAAAGGCAAGCCCCCAGTAACCTACCTTCCTCCCGTCCACATCCCAGCTGCCTACATTTATCACCCAGCACCATATTCCTTTCACATTATTAACTCATCAATGGGGTAATCCACTAATTGTTATAGCTCTCAAAATCTGGTCATTGCACTTATTGCTGTGTTCCTGCATTATCCCAGACATGAGCTTCTGGGGAATACCTCACATTCCAAACCATGACAACCTGTAAGGAAGGACTCTCTCTCATCGTTAGTCCTCAGCATGGATCAGAAAGCAAAAGTGTTGCTTTCACTGTTGTATGAAGGGAAAAGTGGGTTCTGTGTCATTCATTTACGCTCTTCTGAAAGAGAAGATTTCCTTCTTCTGATGAATTTAGGTACTCTAAACTGACCTACATTATTTTGAATTTAGGAGAAATCTAGGCAATACCTTAGGGGGATTTTAAAATGCCTTTCCAACTCCATGCACCTAGAGACATTTAAATATGTTTTTCAACATGTTATAGAATCTTCTTGGGGGAAAAAAAGACCATGTTAGCTGTGCTTTAAATGCTTTTGAGCTGGTTGTTATAAAAGCCAGGTAAAGGCCTACCATATTTTTTTCCAGTCCTTTATTGCAGATATTCAGAATATTTAAAGAAAACGTGCTGGTTATCATTTCAAGTAAATTAAACTTCATGGTCACTTAGGCAAGGAGATCAAGTCAGATTTTTACTTAAAAATCATCTCATCTAAAGATGAGTCATGCTCAGCTCTGGAAATCTATGGTTTCTTCCTTTTCATGAACAATGGCTAATTTTTTATGTACTCTCGTTTATTTGCCCTGCCTTTGGCCTTTACTCAAGCGTGTATTTTGTGAACAGTGAGCTGTAGTACCAGGCTATACAGTGGTTTCTGTGAGAAGGGCTTCCTCAACTGTTGATCTGTGCTCCGCTTGCTCAGGAGGTGTGGTGCGCTCCCCTGGAAACGTGGGTGGTGAACGTCAGGTGAAGCCAGCAGCTGGGCCAGTCTGATGCAGGAGCAGGCAGCTCCCTGCCTGTGTCCTTAAATTCTCCTGGTTGTGGCATTGTGTGTCTGGTTCAGACTCAGACCGGTTTAGGAAGTTCTGAATGAGTCTCTCCTAAAATAAACCCAGTACCCCATTTACACATGGCACAGAGCTCCCTCTCAGTCCTTGAAATGCAGGCAGCGAGAAGGAAAAAGAAGAAATTTCTGAGCTTATTTTGTATTACGAGGCTGGAAAACCAGAAACCCTGGAGAGGGAGGATTAAGAGGGTGCCACCATGAAGGAATTCAGGACCAGGCCTCTCCCTGTCCTCTCACAGCCTGCCGAGCTTCCCTGATTCTGCAGGGTTATTCCTGAACTCCGTGGAAGAACGGCCTTGACCTCTGCTCCCTCACCCCATCACTGCCTAAGAGGGTTTGCTAACCGCTCCTGATAAGGGCTCATCCTGGATGTGAATGATGGAACCCGGGCTGCACTGAAGTTGTCCCCTTGGGCTGTGCTGTCACTTACCAGTGGATCCTTACACATCCATGTTGGTAGGAAGGAGGAGTGACCATTCAAGCTGCCACTCCTCTGGCTCCCTGGTCCTGTGCCCCCTCTATTCCCGCCACGTACCCTCCTACATGGAATTAAATCCCTGCTTCGGGTTTGGGCATCCTTATTGATGTCAGGGAGGAAAAGCCTTCTCTACCCTCTTAGGTTCAGCGACTGGGATCCTGTGGATTAAACTGGCAACAGAGGCAAGGGGAGGACGGAGGGAGTTGATTGATGGGTGCTGTGCGCATGCGTGGGATGACTCAGGAGCGGCTCAAAGGGGCGGTTAGAATTAGGGGTGTCTGCAGCCAGCCTCAGGAGGTCAAGGCAGCAGGCAGGGGAGGCTTCTCTGCAAGAAGAGTTCTTCGAGAAGGAGAAGTTGTTGTGTGAGAGAACAGAGTGGAGATAAGAAAGTGCGAGATAATGCTTGTTTCTGCGGGTGCAAGTGGGCTTTTCATCTTCAGGCCGTGGAGCCCCTCCAGAAAGGGCGTTAGGGTGGGTTCACTCCTGCTGTCCCTCTGTGAGTGGAGGCCACACCAAAGAGGGGATTTATGGCAATCCTCCTTCCTCAGAAGTTTTTGCTGTCAGATAACAGAAGCTCCCAGAGACTTCTTTCTGTATCTGTCAGCTTAACATTATCTCCATAGTTACTCTGGGGTTCCAAGTGGGCCCCCACACTGACCGAGGTCAGCCATAGCCTCTCCTTATGTGCTCAGTTTGTAGTGAAAAGGAGATGACTTTCCTGCTTCCAGAATCTTCCAGAACCTCAGCAATGTGAAAGGGCTAGGAAGAGAGGGTGGAGGAGCTGTTAAAAAATGGAGCAAGAGCCCCTGTCTGAGGACTGTGGGGCATAAAGGATCTCCTAACTGGATGCCTCCCCCTCCTCCCGTCCTTTCTGTTCTCCTGCTGGTCACGATCCCCAGCCCAGTGATCCTTTATGTTTCTTGCGTTTTCCTTCCTCCTTTGGAGATTATTTCCACGGCAGCCAGTCCTCTGGCATGGATTTCTTAATATTCTCCTCCTCCCTCCTCTTCTCAGGACTTGGAATGTGTGCTGTAAATGTTTATCTGCATGCTGCAGAGCCTTGCTGGGCCTAGTGGCGAGTGGCCGGTGTGTTCTTCCCCCAGGACCCACCGTGTGTGGGGGAGGTGTCAGCATGTGTTCTGGGGCTGTCCTTTGCCCATGTCCTGCCTAGAAAACCAGGTGTTCATTTTTAAATTATCAAGTTGACAGAAAAATTACCAACACAGAATAAAGGTACTATACTCTCTCCTGATCAGTTTGAAAATCAATTGTGGCAAGCCATCATATCACCTGCAAAGACTCAGTCACGTCTTTGCCCTACTAAACAAGGGCATTGTCCTACGTGATCACAACTGGACAATTAGTACTGGCACGGCACCACTGATCCTCGAATTCTCTGGTTCTCTAGTTGTCCCGGTACTGTCCTTTGTGGCAGAAGCGTCCAGGTGAGGGTCACACGTCACCAGGCGTGGCCTTGCTCTCCAGTCTCCTTCCCTCTGCGGTGGTTGCTTAGGCTCTCCTTGGCTCTCACGGCCTGGGCGGGTCTGAACCATGGACCACACACGGTGTGAAGCCCACTTGGTTCTGGGTTCCCTTCATGCTGACGGTGGGGGTCAGATTGTGCTTTGGGAGCAGGAAGATCACATAAGAAGTGCTGCGGTCTTCGGAGCCTCTTACCTGGTGGCACAGCGTTCCCATCTGCCTCATCCCACTGGTTTACTCTGATCATTCAGTGAGGCGGTGTCTATACTCTGCTCCAACTCAGGTCGTCTGTGGGGAGATACTCGATGCTATGTAATAATGCCACCCACCATCAACTTCCAGCTCATTGGCTTACTTCCTTGGTGTGATCGGTGGATTGCTGGTTACCCAGTGTGTTATCCTCCATTATGATCATGACTTATTTTGATGTCAGGTTGCCTTGGATTTGGCCAGTGAGAGCCACGTGAAGCAGGCTTCTTGTCCCTTCAGTGTGTCTCTGTCATTCTTTGGTAAACTTTTTCTTTCCCACCCAACAAGATGTTCAGAATATATCTTCTTTCCTGTCTCCAGTTCTGGAATCAGCCATTTCTCCAGGGAGCCTTGATTTTCCCTTGGGGTAGGGTCATTATTGTTGGGGGGTAAGGGGGTCATAACATGACCTCTAGAACCTAAGACCTGGCATTAGCTATGCTCACTGCTCTTAGGGTGTTGCTGCTGTGGGTTCTGTGAACAGAGCTAGGGTGTCGATGTACATGGGTCTCCCTGTATATGGGACATACACACATACAGGCATGTGTAAAAACTTTTATTTCTGTACTTGTTGAGTTGGGAGTCTCCAAGTCTATGTCCTATTCAGAGATTTGCTGCAAGGAATCACAGGGCTTGGCATAACGTTGTACACGTACCTAAGATTTATTACAGCAGTGTAGAAAGATCGTAAGGAAAGTGGACACAGGCAGAGTCTGGAAGAATCTCCTTGCTCAGGCTTCCTCATGGGCTCTTCCTCCCATTGGAGAACACACTCCTTCCCCAGCAACAAAAATGCAGAGACACAGGGGTGATGTTGCTACCCATAGAGGCCTAAGCCCAGCATTTTTATTGGGGTGGCCCCGCAGGCACCCTCTGCCTGGCACATACCAGATTCCAGAGTCCCAGCAGGAGAGCAGGGGTCCAGCCCTTGCCATGTCATTCCCACCGTCTAGCCACAGGGAACCATTCTTATCACCTCAGAAGCACAAGGCCCTCGATGTGAACCAGCCCTCCCAAAGGCAGCAGCTGTGGCCTGCCATTGCTATCCCTTGCTGGAGGCGCGATCCGTCCCAGGTCCCAGGCCCCATCCAGCACGCCTGCTTCATCCTGGCCTTTTCCTTTGCCATCTTTGCCCTCCCCTCTTGACAGTGGAAACCCGACTCAGGCCAGCCTCAGTAGACCTGTTTGTTCTTTACTTCTTCTGGCCCCAGGCCACCCCAGTGTCCTACCACTTCACTCCCTCCTCAGGTGGACTTCTACCTGCGTGCAGATGGCCTCCTCTCCACCTGCTGTCTGCTTTCTGCCTGTCCTGGGCTGGGTGCCTCCCATATGCAGGCATTTGGGACCCACCCCTTTGAAGGAGGGGAGGCAGGAGAGTTGGACAAGTAGAGAGATGGGCAGCTCAGAAGCTCTGGGATTAGAAAGGCCCTTCATGACAGTCCTGAACCAGGCCCAGGTGGCTAGCCCTTCTTACCTCTTCAGGAGGACATTGCTGATGGACACCATCCCAGAGCAGGTGGGGGCAAGGCAGCTTTTGGCAGCTTAGGCAGACGCTATAGAGGCTGCACTGAAGGCTATCTGCCAGCAGCCCTTGATGAAAGGGGTCCTGTCTAAGCAGGTGGGCTGGCACCGCCTGGGCACCCTGGTGTCCAGACAGCATGGTGCAGGGAGGGCAGGAGAGAGGAAAGGCCCCGTTATCTGTTAGCTGTCTGTTCTCATCAGTGGACTTTTCTATCCATGGAAATTTCACTAAAACACATCTTCCGGGTCATCCCCAGTTTGGGAGGGAAAAAGCCAGAAAGCCACCCTTTTCCCATTTCCCCCAGGCGACTGCCTCCTTTAGCTCCCTGCGTCCCTCTGATGCGCCACGGCACGTGTGTCTCTTGTGACTCAGAGGTCTGGCAAACTGAAGTATCTGCTGCTCTTGGAGATCTCCTGCCACAGTTTGACATCTGACCTGGTTTTTACATTTCTCCTGCTTTTATTTTTTTATGTCTTAATGATTTTATTTCTCTAAGAGACTTTAAGAATCTTGATATTGAGCTCTTTTAAACAGCCCTTGGACCACCAAAATGTCTTGGATAAAACTGCAAGGAAAAACAGATCCATCCACATATCCACAACATGGGGGGTATACAGTGTTCACAGCGTTGTGCTGGTTTTGGGGCACGAAATGTGTCAAAAGCACGAACACCCCCATAGAGTCCTAGAGGACCTCCTCTGGCGTAGGGAGGGGGAGGTTTCTACAGTGGGATTGATGGAGGTCTGAGAAAAGTCAACAGTTGTGCAAGGCTATCGGATTTAAAGCACGATTTTATCTACAAAGTGTTGCTTTTTTAGTTCTTACTCCGTGGAAAGTCAAGCTTGGCACATCAGAGAAACTGGAGAAAAAGGAGGGCAGAGGTACTGGGATATTAAAGATCAGTGAATAAATATAAAGTACATTTTTTCAAGTTAAAATTATTTTTTTAAGTGATTTATTGGGGGAAAATGAGTTTTTCCAGACTCCAGAAAAACATTAAAAAAAAAAAAAAGCTGAAAGACACTCAGTAGCAGTTTTTCTATTTGCGTCTATTACTACATTATTCTTTTGTGAACCAGATCAAGGCTCTAGAACTTAATTTTTACCAGCAAGTCACGGAAATGACAGTCTCCTTGTTTTAGACTCACATCTCTTGAAGTTAACGGCCTGCTCTTCCCGTCATGGACTATCAGGTACCAGTGTGAGAAAGAGCAGGAAAGGTGAAGATTTCAGGTCCTCCCCTTACTGGTTGGCATTGAAACCCACCTTAGAGGTTGATTCCTCTTGATTTTGGTTGTTTTCCCCAAAATTAGCACAAACATTGTCTGCCAAAGCTACCAACCACTGTGTACTGTTTTTCTGCAAAATAAGTTACTTAGGATTTCAACTTGAAAACCAGGGTCCACCTCAGGGACAGAGCTTCATGGGCACAGCTGTCCTGATGTAGCCACGTCAGTGGCCTCTGTGTTTAGTGAGAGTGAACCAATCAAAGACCAGTGGGCCAGGCCACCTGGAAAGTCTAGCATTATTTTGTGCCCTCGATTGCCTCAAACACGTATGGAAAGGTGATCAAAACTGATTTCTAAGTGCTCATGTTTCCAGCTGGGCTTCATATCACATTAAATATTTGGATGAAGCCCCCAGGACCTGTTTGTAAACCAAGAGTTGTCCGCTCTGCCTTCCTTAGATCTGTGGCTGGTCGTTGCAGATGCTTTTCTGAGGAGAAAGGTTTCTTTCCTGCAGGTGAAGAACAGCACATGATGACAGTGTTTAGATTCGAGAAGCAGCCACACTCTTCCATCCCTGGTCCTCTTTGTAGGCGGGCAGGAGGGAGGAAGGACAACCTGGATTTGTCATTATGGTTAAACAACATCGGTCCCACTTTCCTCCGTTGTCACCAGATCATAGGGAGGACCTTCAGAGACTAGTGAATATTTTCAGTATCATGGCAGTAAAGAGGGCATCTCTGTAAGCAGTGTTAGTTGTATTGTAAGATTTCCACACCATTAAATCAGTTCATTGTAAGGATGAAAGGGGTTGGAGTTTCTGGGTCTCCTCTTTCTGGTGCCTTGAAAACAATGTTGGGAAAACTTCCATATGTCCACTGTACACTGGTCTCCCTTGAAGAGAAGAGAAAACCACTCAGGGATGCCCTCAGAGAACCATCGCAAAATGTAGACCAAGAAAGGGCAGAATGCACAGCAGGACGCAGCTGTGATCAGGGGAGAAGCAGCTTTGTGGGTGACAAGCTGTCTTGGGGTCCCTGTCCTTGTCCCTCCCTTTCCTCTCTGAGGTTGTATGAGCCCAGCTGCCATAACAGTAACCCCCAGCTGAGTGGTGTAAGCAACTGACACTCATTTTCTCATAAACCTGGGGGTGGGGAAGCTAAGGTCAAGGTGTCAGCAGGGCAGGTGTCCCCTGAGGCCCCCTCTTTGTCTTATGGATGGCCATTCTCTCTGCACACACCTGTAAAGTCTCGTCTTCTCATGTAGATTCCAGCCTGTTTTTTTGGGTCCATCCTGTTCACATGATGTAACCTTAATTTCTTCAAAGGCCCCATGTCCAAATACAGTCACTGTAGGGGTTAGGGCTTTAACATGAATTTGGAGGGGACCTAACAAGCGTGGAGGTGTCTTAGGTGAGATCCTTCAGTTAAATTTGCTGCTTTTCTCTCCCTTTTTACTTTTTAACTGGAAAAAGATGAATTTTGTTATTCCTCCTATACAAATAAAGACTCTTAACTTCCCGAAGGCCTCAGTGGAGTAAAGACCGATGGCCCCCAGGCCAGCTCTCTGAAGATGTACTCTGGGCCCTGTGACCTCGTCCGCTGACTAACTTGGTTAAGATCGTAGTGCCCGAGGAATGGCTGAGGGTGTGTGTGTTCAGACAGGTCTGGATGTGCTGCCCTGAAGGGAGAAAACCAAACTGTGGTGGGAGGGATGCTGTAGAAGCTGTTGTAGTGCACAGAGCCACCCCTCACTGCCCCATCATAGACAGGGACAGGAAAGGTGACTGACCCGCGAGGTGTGGGGAATGGCTTTGCTCTTTCCCATTGCTCCATCTTTGCTCCTGACACACAGGCTTTTCTGTACCTGTTGGTCATTTGCCTGAGGCCCATCGTGGTTCTGGGACCCCCCAAAGCCAAGCGCCATGGAATCCTTGTATGGTCTGCTCAGCTCACGGCTGTGCTGCAGTGGCTGGATTTTGTTATTTGTTTTGTTCTCATGAAATCCATTGTGTTTCTCTCCTTTTAAATGTGACCTTGCTTACCTATCACCATTCCGCACAGATGCCACTTATGAATAATGGAAATTGTCCCCCATTTCAACAGTGTGCTATGCGGTCTTGGCAAAGATGTCATTTCAGTGTTCTGAATTTACGTGGTGTTTCAAAGCAGAGTCATGAGCCCATACGCACTTGGACTTTTCAAAACTGAAATATAGCAGCAGCAGAATATCCTTTAGATTTCATTAACTTCATTTTGAGGACCACGGCGGTTAGGTACGTATCAAACCCTACTGATGTTTGGCATGAGGTTATACACAGCACAACAAGAACTAAATGGAAATCCTTGCTGCAGATTTAGCCCTGTTGCCATGTATTTTGTGCACACTAATGAGCATTTCTTCAAAATATTTTTGTGAGACTGTAAAGAAGTATATAAAAGCCAATAAAATGGAAACCACACACAGCATTGTCATTAGAGAATGACGTGGCTGCTTTTGGTATATGCTCTGCAGAATAGGTCTGAATAATAATTTGCTTTTTTACCATTGCTTTGCCTTCCTTATTTTCTAGGTACAGAGGTAAAACGTACAGGGCTGTGGTCAAGATTGTACGAACATCTGACCAAGTGGCAAATTTCTGCCGACGCGTTTGTGCCAAGCTAGAATGCTGTCCAAATCTGTTTAGTCCTGTGCTGGTTTCTGGAAACTGCCCAGAGAACTGTTCCATTCACACCAAAACCAAATACAGTAAGTACGAATGATGAGAAAACCAACAACCTTGGTCTATTAAGCTGGAACTGCAGTGTAATATATTTGACTTTTGTTTCATTTTTAACTTTCTGAAGTAGCCTTTCATAGAAAAACCCTGGAGATTTCTTTAAGATTCACTCAGGCAGATCCCTCTGTAAGGGAGGGATGGGGGTCAGTTCAAAACAAGATGGATCATTGTCTGCAGGCTTTGGAAAAGGAGAATGCGGGTACCATCTTGAATCTTCCATGGATCCACTGACTCCACAGCTCTGAGACTGGGAGAAGGGCACAATAAACTGGTGATTCATGATGCTCAGGAACCCAAGTCTATGTCTTGTCCTCATGCCAAGAAGCCAACTGGGTCTTTTGATGCCTTTCTTCCACGTCCTTCTTATGGCTGGCTTCTCCCCTGCTTAGACACACCCAGCACCCTCTCTAGGCTGTGATGGAGATTCTGGAGCAGCTGTCGCCTTCTTTGCTCCCAGCTGCCTTGGCCCCCCTTCCTACCTCGACGTGGAGCTACTTTTCTGACTGCTAGCACGTGCCTCTGCCACCCCCATGGCATTCAGTGATCTCTGCCGTGGCTGGTGGTCAATCTCAGCCCCGCGCTTCCTCTATCCTGGTGGCCTTCTCCACGCTGGCAGCGGCTCCAGACACCTCCACCTCTGACACCTCAAGCCCTGAAGACTCGGATCCACAACTTCTGAGCTCAACCTCCATTCTCTGTAATCCCAGGGGCAGTTGGCTCTGCCAGCTCACGTTCCAGCTACCTACCAGAGTGTGACAGGGACCCACACTGTGTGTCCAGTACTCTGTGAGCCACAGCCACCTGTGACTCGTTCACTTGGGTGTGGGAACCAGGAATCTGGACGTACCTGACTTTGCTCGCGGTGTGTCTCTCTCTGCACACCCATGTCTACCTTCCACTCCTGTTAGGTCAGCTACGCTTACTGTGATGATCCCATTTCAGTGTACCCGTGTGGTCTCAGGTGAGAGTCGAGGTGGGTTCTTGTCTTCAGCTTCCTGAAGAACTCACCTCCACAGCCAGTGACTTCAACTGTGGGAAGGCTTCACTGGCTACCAGCCACTCCTGACTGAGAAATGACGAGCGTTGAACTTGGCTTGAATTTTAGCTGACACGAACTGTGTTGTACTTCCACACGGAACGGGAGGGAAGGAGCAATTAAATATGGATGAAATGGACTTGAAGATGATACTGGATCTGGTTTTATTAAACTTCAAAATCCCGAGGTTCAAGTCATCTTAGGGTGAACATCGCTACAGATGGAACCTGAAATCCAGTCAGGGGAACTCAGAACAGTGTTTTGGTGGAATCCAGAACAGCAGGGGTAGGGGTTGTTCAGTCTAATTCTAAGAAACCCCAAAATGTACTGGTCTCTGGTTGCTTTCAGTAAAACCAGTTCAGACCTCTGCGGCCTGCTTCTAAGAGGCTGCACCAAGCCTTGTCACGCCTGCTTGGGATTTGGAGCGTGAGAATGGTTTATCCTTCCCTTCTCTCCTCTCTTTCCGCCTCTCCCCATCTAACTCCTCTCCAGGACAGTCCCCTCCCCTCCTCTTCTTTTCCTCTGTCCAGGTGTGTGTGTGTGTGTGTGTGTGTGTGTGTGTGTGTGTGTGTGTGTGTGTGTGCAGCCTTAATTTTTAAATCCTCTTTCTCCCATAGCCTATTATTATGGAAAGAGAAAGAAGATCATTAAGCCCCCAATTGGGGAAAGCAACATTGAGAGTGGACACCCTAAACCAGCCCGAAGAAGGAAACGACGAAAATCCATTTTTGTGCAGAAGAAACGGAGATCTTCGGCTGTGGACTTAACTGCCGGCTCTGGGGAGGTACCGTCTACTTAATTAAAAGCACCGTGGGGTTTTTAAGGTGTGGCCCTCCCTGGCATAAGTCCCCTCCTCATCTGGTGAGCACAGCCTAGCTACTTCAGCTAGGAAAGGGCCACCGAGCACTGTCCTTGAGACCGTGGGATGAATGTCAGGCCTCCTTGGACAAACCTGGCACAGGTTTGCACGGGCTGCCCTGGGGAGTAAACGGAGCTGGGGCCACCCTGCTGTGCTCGGCGGGTCCCATGCCACCCACCTCCACACTTATGCTTTCCTCTTATTCCCAGGAAAGCGAAGAGGAGGACGCGGACCCGCTGGATGAGGACACTGCGAGCGAGGAGACCGGCTCCGAGCTCCGAGATGACCAGACCGACACCTCGTCGGCCGAGGTGCCCTCCACGCGGCCACGGAGGGCGGTCACCCTGCGTGCTGGCCCAGAGCCTGCGCGGCGGCCGGTGGAGAGGGTGCGCAGGAGCCGTGTGGCGCAGGCCACTCCTGCGGAGGAGGAGGACAGGGGTCCTGCGGCCAGGACAGAGGGCACCGAGGTGAGTGTCGGCCCCTGGACCACGAGTTCACAGGGCAATTCCGGAAAACCGGTTTCAAGTATGCAGTCAGGCAGGGCAGTGACTTAGGGGTAATCCCATCTTCCCGGAGGCTGAGGCAGGAGGATCCAAGTTCAAGGCTAGCCTGGGCAAGTTAGGGGGACCCTGTCTCCAAATAAAAAGGATTGGGATGTAGCTCCATGGTGGAGTCTCCTAGGTTCAATCCCCTGTTACCAGCCTACCAACCAAACAGCAGATGGAACACAGCAGCTGTTCCAGTGAAGCACCCAGTTGGGGTCAAAAGGCTTTGGTGTCACTCCGCAGAGCGAGTCCTGAAGCATCAGAAAGGAGCCAGGGCTGGAGGAGCGCCCTCTTTTCTGAAGGGCTTTAACTCTGCCAGGGCTTGTAGTCAGGAGGGGGCAGGGCCTAGTGTTCCAAGTCCCATGAACACTGGGCGTCCCAAATCTCATCTCCATGTCTCCTGTTTCTGTCCTTGCATCTTGCTTCCCACTTCCCACTTCCCGCTTAGGGGTCACCTCTGTGGTGTCATAAAATGTGTACCAGGCTTCTGCTAGCCATATGGCAATTGCTCAGGTGGTACGTGTCATTGGCACCCCCCTCACAATCACCTGGGGACAGCTGGCTTTCTTGTGTGCACTTTCTCCCTGTAGCTTATGATTATGAAAAGAGGAAGATCAGTAAGTGTAACACCCTACACCAGCCAGAAGGTGGAAAGGAGCAAAGTCCCCTGAGCATCCCCCCCTCTAATTAGAGATGCTTCATCCGTAAGCAGGTCCCAGGTTCCCTGACCTGGGGATGCAGGAGGGGCTGTCACTCTCTAAGCTCTGAAGGCACAGGAGTCATTGCAGGTGCAAGGGAAGTTGCCCCAGGCACAGTTGCAAGGAAACTCCCTGGAGACCAGAGACTGTTTCCGTGGCTTGTTCGGTTGCCCACTGAGAGGCCCAGGGTGGTGATGACTCAGGTCCAGGACAGAGTTAGAAAGGACCCCGCCCACCACACAGTGTGCGGTGACTGTCTCCTGCTTCCTTCCCCTGCAGGAAACCAAACAGGAGGAGGAGGAGAGGCTTGTCCTGGAGAGCAACCCATTGGAGTGGACGGTCACCGATGTGGTGAGGTTCATTAAGCTGACAGACTGTGCCCCCTTGGCCAAGATCTTTCAGGAACAGGTATGGCGGCTGGCTGTGTAGTTGTTGGTTCGTGTGAGACTCCAGGTCTTAAAGGAACACTCCATCTTACCTGGCTTCTTCATGGCTGCCGGCGGGGATGGTTGTTTCAGGCGCCCATTCAGCTGCAGTTGACATCTGCGAGGGTGTTCCGTGGTGCTGCTGGCAGGTGTGGGAGACCTGACACCCGTGCCCCAGAACTTGCTTCCTGCTCCTCACTTTCTCACTGACCCTATGGGGGTGAGACTCTTCTGATGCACCAGGCAGGGCAGGGGCCGGGGAAGTGCTCTTAACTGACAGGTGAGGAGTGGTAGTACAGGCCCCACCTTCCGTCTGCACTGACCCCACAATGGTCGACTTGCTTCTAACTCTCCAGCAGGGATGAAAGTGCTAACTCTTGCTTGGCTTTCTCAGAAGCCACCTTGTTGGGGTGTTGTGGGCCTGGTTGCAGCCTGGCTGGACTGGAAGTCAAGACTGATTGCTGGGATTACCTGGTGGGGAGTGAGCTGGGCCAGATTCCCTGTGGCCTTTTCCTGCAGAGAGCCACTAGTATCTGTAAGTGTTTTATCAGCACCTATTGGAAAATCTGGGTTTCAAGCATCTTTGGCTCTAAGTCTTGATTATATAAGATATAGAAGCAAATAACAACCACAAAAATAACCAATAAACTCAGCACCATGTCTTTAACTCAAGTCCCCAGGGTCATAGACAGTCTTCCCTGTTCGTTCCAGTGTTCAGATCCCTTCTATTTGGTTTGTAGATAGCGGTCAGTGCATTTGGTTCTGATTGGCAGGAGAATAGGGAAATGTGTCTACTGGACCTTCTCTGAGTAGAAGCCCCTATGTCCATTGTGTTCAGTTTAATGATCTTTCTATTTTCTTACCTTCTCCATTTCTTTCATCACAATATAGTTTAAAACTTATAGTATGATGAAGGACAAACATACAGATCATTGATGCAGTTCTAGATCTGAAGGGAGTTTATAACATAGCACATGCAGTGATTGTAGTTAGCTAAAACAGCAAGACGTGCCACAGTGCATGACCCGAGAAAGAAAGGCTTTTCATTTCCATTTTCCCCTAAATTAATGTGAAAGCAAATTGCCACTCTGCACACAGACCACCTTGCATCATTCTGCTCTGGCCTTGTCTAAAAAGTTCCAAGTGTAAGCCTGTGGCTCAATTAGTTCAAATCCTTGCATTGTTCCACGGCATAATCAATATTTGTCTTTTCAGAACTTGTGTTAAAAAAATACTGTTTTCCACATAATAAATTGAAGATATGTTTATCCAGTTTATTTTTAGATTTAACAAACTGATTGTCTAGAAAGAGAATTTTTCCAGCATTAAATCAGAAAAATAAAAAAGGGTCTCTGGTTTCTCGTGCACCCCAGGAATTTCCCACTTTTCTCCCAAATCAATGTTGTAATGGATTGTGCAAAGCAAATTAATGCAGTTCCCAGCTCCCTCATGGAGGGTAGTTCTGGACATTCAGACTTCTCCAGAATAGTCCAGGAGGTGGACCGATCCACCCTGGAACCTTCTGCAGATGTCCTTGCGATAAGTTCATGCTAAGGGAGTGAATGGGACAAGATGGGAGGAGTCCCTCGGGCCTTCTGACATTCACTGACAAACTGGGAGCAGCTTTTTTTGACCTAAAGAACCTGGGATAATGACCTTGTCCCTCATTACAACACACAGAGAGTTTTGTGTCAGAGTTTAGATGACAGGGATTTTCGTGATAAGCCACATCTTGTTCTTAACAAAAATAAAGCAATAGGTAAAATCCTGTGATATTCATTGCCTAAAGCAACATTTTTCCAGTTTGGTATTTATTCATAGTGGCACTGGAAAAAAAAAAGCATTGTGTTAAAGTATATGGCAAATGACAACTATATAGGTTTTAATATGCTAATGCATATGTTAGCTCGTGTGTTTTTTCAGCAATATTGATCACCTGTTACGTGCTTTATGATGTCCTAAAAGTGGTTATGGAATGTGGCTCATTCTATGTTAGTGTAAAGTTTTGTTTTTGTTTTATTTTGATTTAGGTTCCAGTGTCCATGTTTTTAGTTGAACCAGAACAAAGGACTGATTTTCTCATTTCTAGATTCCAAGTTAGGTGTGAGGAGCTCAAGACCCATCCATACCATGAGAGGTGAACAGGGCTGGTCCATCCATACCTTGTATACATCCCAGTAGAAGAAAGTGAAGCAACGCTGGTTAGAGGAGAAGGCTAAGGTGGCGCTTGTCCAAAGCCCTCCCTGAATGTACCCCTAAGCCCAGTTTCTTGCAATATCTCAGACCATTTCAAAGACATGGAACATGACCGGCACATCCCTGCTTGTAGACTGAAGCAATGAGCTAGGACCTCCTCCCTCCAGCCACCTCTTCTAGCATCAGTTTAAAGCTTGGTCCTTCATTCAGACTTTTTCCCTCTTCTCAGAGAGAAAAATAAGTAGGTTTAATTGATAAAGAGTCTTATTCCCTCTTAATTTTACATTTCCCATTAGTCAGTTTCACCTGTTGTAATAAAAAGCTGTTACCCGCTGGGCTGTGTGAAGTGTGTGGGCACTTGAGTCCTTTTCTGTTCCATCAGACCTTTAATTACTAATTTTTACTAATTTGTTCTAACATCTTTTATCCCAGATGACACAGCTCTGATTTGGTGATGCCTCCAGCAGGTCACTGCAGGCGTTATCTGAGCTCTCAGATGAGCTTGAAGGAGCCTAGAGGCTTGATTGGCCTGTGTGCAGAGATCACAGTTTGCAAATGCTGGTGTCTGCGTGCATTCCCTCCCCTGGGTGCCGTCAGTCGGAGACTGTTATAATCCCCAGGAGCATTTGCAAAAATTATAAACTCCCCATTAACAGCATACATGCCTTTTATTTCTGGAATGTTATGGCAGCCTCTTAGAAAATCTATACTCTATAATTTCATGCTGCAATCATGTACATTATATAGTAAAACCCCACACATCTATAACGAGGGAAAAAACACACACAAAACTGTAAATAGTGTTTTGCCTTTCATTTACCTTTTGTGACTCAGTCTGCTTATATACGATAAGCAGACTGCCCAAGTTAGTGATTTACTTTAATTCTTAAAAAAATCAAGGATTGCTCATAAGTTTCCTTACGATTGATACTGTTCCCTCCTCTTTTTACTGCTCTTGACCTGAGCCCTTCCATTGAAGAACTTCCCAATCCTAAATGACGTGCTCTATCAAAATAAATGTAATTTTGCCATGTGTTAAGCATAGCTTTCAAGTTGTATATTTTATTATATTCCATTTCTTTAAGATTAGCAGTTCATTTATGGTAAGTCAGTGTAACCTAACAAGTGATCTGCTAGCAATTCTGAATTCTCTAGGAGCATATTTATAAAAATCAAGTCCAGTGTGGAGTCTGGGGTGGTATCTACGTAATCCTCGAGGCAAAAACCAACTTCTTCCAAACCAAAAAAAGGCTAGGTGAGAGGGAGGCTGGGGGGATCCCTCCCTCAGTCCTTGATGTCTGGAGATGTCACTCCTGTGTTCTCTTTTGCCCAGTTTTGCTTCTGTTCACCCATTTCCCCTCCTGCCCATTGTGAGGTGGACTGAGTGGGTGACATACAGTTTGCAGAATAAGCAGGAATGTCATGGCTTAGGCATGTCTGTCAGCCATGATTCTGACATCCCGGAGGCCTTCCAACCCCAGCAGGGACCACTGACAGTCAGACATTAAATCTGGCTTCTTGCAGCAGGCAGTGTGGAAATCAGAGGCATGATCTTATTCTCGGTGGCCTGGTCTTTTCAAAACGATAATACCCAGGAATTCGGTTTTATATCATTTAGGGACGACAGAAAATGAGTTGAAAATCTAGGGGTGGCAGCGGTTAGGCCCTTAGGTGACTCAGATAGGAACAAACTGCCTTTTAACCACTTTTCTCCCTTTAGGTAAATGGTCCAATTTTGGGTTAATTCTTCCCAGACAGAGCCGGGTTGAAGGAACTGTATAACTAACCAGATGGCTTAGCCTTACCCTCCCCACATCTTCCTGCAAATAGGAGTTGCATTCGGTTCTTGTTTTCCCCTCACTTCTTAGCACCAGATGCACCAGCGCTTCCGTGTGGATTGTGGGGATATCGGCTTTTCTTTGGGGGGCCAGGGGTGGGGAGGTACTCAAAGGCCCGGCCTCCCTGTGCTTCCGTTCCAGCTTGCAGTTCACACCAGGGCATGTGGCCCCTCCTGCACCCACTTCCTGCCGCCTCAGAGCAGAGACCCCTTTTGAAACTTACGGCATGCCCCTCTGCTGCCGGCTGAGCAGGAGGAAGTCGGGCCCAAGGCACCCTCCTTGGCTCTCCTACTTGGAGTAGTCTGAGGACAAGTGATCATGTGTGGTAGGGCGGGAGGGACATCCGATTTGATAAGGTCAGAGGATGCCATTTTGAGTCCCTGATCATCACCCTGGGTGACTTACTCTGGCCTACACGACCTCTGTGGAGCTCTTCCATTCTGCCTGTGCTCTGGCCTCTGGCTGCCTGCACAGCAGGTGAGGGACCCCTGTTCTGGTCCAGGGAGGGTGTAAAGAACAGAATGTTCACTTGGAAAGTTGTCTTGCAGCCCCCTCCCCCCAGCATCTTCCATGTGAGCTTGTGGCAGCATCAGCTTGTCATCCCCTTCCCCGTCCCCCTCCCCCATCTCACAGGTTTTCTTTTGAAGCCGTCAGAACCAAAAGCAGGAGTGAGTTTGACTTGCATCATTTAAAGAACGCACACACAGGTCCCTAGGAGTTAGCTCATTATCGTCCCAATTTGTTTGCTAACTTAATTTGACATAACTCAGACTAAAGTTTGTAGTTCTTCATCACCTTGCATAGCTTTATAGATGACAAAAGAAATTGAGTGGAATCTATCAGGCAGATGGAATTCGCTCATTGGTTCTATCTTTTTTAAACCTCACGTTAGGTAATGCCTTTCTGAATTCTCTAGTTAAAGCACATTTTAAACTTGCTAAGGGCATGTGATGAGCATACCTTTACCTTTGTAAAAATGCTGAGTGCCACTAAGTCCAGTCTGTTTTATAATTTCTCATTTGCAGTTTATAACTTCCAAACCAGAAGTTTTAAATATATACATGTAATAAAGTTGTCCCTGCTGGAAACTCCAGTTGTAGGAAACACGAGGAAGCTGACAGACAGCCCAGCTATTATTATTGCTGCCTAACTGCCTCTTTCCAAATCTCCCAGCCCAACCCTCCCTCTTACTCTTCAACCCAGGAGCCATTATGTGAGCACACATGTGCCTGTTCTGTAGCCACTTATGGGACTGTAACAGGACAGTGAGACCTTCCAACCATCAGTATTTCCAAGTCTAAAGAGGATTGCTAACTAACCTCTTCATAAGACTTCTCATTTCAACAAGAATTTAGAAGTAACCTCAGCATGCAAGGCTCTTTGTTAAAAGTTGCAAAACAATGATGGAGAAACTGGCCCACATCCTGCATGCTTTCAGCTTGACTGGGGACAGCAGACACGTACCGTTGGTGAGGCCCAGCAGAGAATAAAGTGGTGGACTCATTAGCAAAAGTGAGGGTGTGGTTCTAAGCGGTCAGGGAAGAGAGACCCCTGAACTGAGCCATGAGAGGTGATGCTGGTTGCAGCAGGACTGGGAAGCATTTTTCCACAAAACGAAAGCGGAGACCAGGGGTCACTGCAGGTTGGTGAGCAAGTGGGTTGGAGCTGGGGTTTCTAGAGCAGGCAGTGACGGGGGCGGTGGAGGGGTGTCCATGGCTAAGTGACGGAGCTGACCAGAACAGGGCATCTGTTCAGAAGAATCAGAGGATGACACGCCTTGGGAAAGAGCCAAAATTCCCCACCCCGTGTTTCAGAAACAGGCATTTTTAGCATTTTTAGGACCTACTTTTATATTTCAGACATATTTTTTGACATCTGTCCATTCAGGAAACACCCGTGGGTCTTCTCTGTGCTGAGCACTGGGACAAACCAATGCATCTCGGAGGCCTCGTGGTCATGGGGTACCCTTTGAATGAACTGAGAATCTGACGGTAGTGTGCACTCTGGTGATGTCCCCATGATCCATCATAGGGTTTTGGCTGTGCAGCACATTTGTCACAGCAGGCAGGCAGGAACTTGGTGTTCAAGAGTAGCGTGTTGGCATGAACCAAACTCTCCAGGTGTGGACGCCGGTGTGGCGGCATGTTTGAAGGCACTGTTGCACCCCCCAGGATAAGTACTCGGGCTGTCCAGGAAGGAGCCAGGGGTCTTTAAAGCTCCACAAACCCTGCTCAAAGGCTGCCTGCAGTGGACGAAGCCCTGGAATGGTTTAGAAAAGACTGAAAATGCGGAGGCCTTCTCGAAGTGTCTCCTTGGGGGCTGGAGACCTGGAGCTAACCCTCATCCCTGGATGTGATTAGTTATTTCGAGATCACACACCTCATCAGCACTGACCCGCTTCCTTGGGACCTGGGGACCTGCCTTACCTTGGTGCTGCGTTCCAGCTCTCCCTGCAAGAGCCCCCGCAGCTGCGTTCCATGTCCTTTCTCTTCTCTTTCTGTTCTCTTTCCAAATTCTTTTACCCTGTTCTCGACCCATCTGTTGATTTTTCTTGAGCGTTGGGAGGCTGATTCGACCCTTTTGTTTATTTGGCAAAAGTTGAGGGGGCCTCTGTTGTATTCCAGGCAAGGATTTTTCTAGGTGCTGAGGATGGAGCCAGAGAAATGAACGAACCAGCCTCAGTCCCAGGCCCTCGGTGACAGTGTGCATCCTCTGTGAGGCCTTCCCTGACCCCGGCCCAGGAACATATTCCAAGGCACCGGGGTCCTGGCACTCTGTACTTCTGCCACGGGGCTGTCATTCCCTGGTTACCTGTGTGTTTCTTCTCCCCAGCAGGAAACGGGGAGGTTCATGTTGCTTATTTTTGTATGTCCAGCATTTACTTTGATGTCTGAAATATGCCAATATTTAATTTAATAACTATTTTAAAAGTAAAACAGTCTTCAAAGGCTTATGGACCCCTCCTTAAAATCTAAAATTTGATTTAGAAAGGGATTTCTTCTCCTCCTACCTCCTTGGCCTGTGGTGTGTCAGAAAAATGGAGAAACCTAAAAGCTTTTCAGAAAGAAAACGAGTGGAAAATACTAGATCACATTTAAGATGTTGATGCACTAAAATGTTTTTTATTGAGAAGTGTCTTTTACATACTGAAGAATACATGTGGCATGTATACATGTGGAGCATACTAATAAAAGGCATACCCGAGAAAGCCACCAGCCCAGTTTGAAGCTAGACTGTATGACAACACGATGGGATCTTCCCCACCTCTCTCCCCTTTATTCCCACCAGAAGTAAATGGTGTTCTAATTTTGTGTTTATTGTGCCCATTTGATTTTTCCTTATATGCTTTTACTACTTAGAGCCAAAGTGTTCTCTAAAACAGCATTTCCAACAGAGGAGTAGGGGAATTCTCTTTAGTATGCACTTCTGTGCCAACACTTGTTATTGTTGACTTTATACTTTATGTGGGCTTAAAATTGCATGATCGGGGCCTCAGTTTGCATTTTCCGGGTTCCCAATGAAGTTAAGCATCTTTTCCTAATTTTTTCACCATTTTTGTTTCATTTGGGACATAGTGGCTTGTGCCTTTTTTCTCCTTTCTTATAGTTTGTGTTTTTTGTTATTGATTTGCGGAAGTTCCTTGTCTATACAGAATATGACGACCATCCGTGGTCACTTTTGTGTGACTGCCTTATTCCCCTGGCGATGTCCTTTGTTGAATCCTTTGGTGGTGCTCTAGTTCTGGCCAGAGTCTCCCAGCTGGCTCAGTTCCTGGCCTCCCCATGCATCTCCTTCCTTTCTGTCTCTCACACTCTCCCCATTCCTTCATAGTATATTCCAGTACACTTTGGCCAGTGCTAGCTTTCCAGTGTTCAGATCTGATAATGTCGCTTGTCCGTTTCAAGTCATTGGAGAGTGATTTCTTCTTACATATCTCAGAATAAGTTCTAAGTTCCTTAGCAGCCGTTTGGGCCCGTCACAGTTTTGCTGTTGGTATCTCCCTAATTCTGTGGGATTCTGTGCCCTGGTGACCTGCTTGCACCCCTCCATCCCTCTTGCCTTAATGACTCCCACTGGTTCCTCAGGTGTCAGTTTCGGTGTCACTTGGTTTCTGAAGCCATCCTTGACACCTCTAAAACCGACTTGGTTGCCTGTCCCTCCTCTTAGATCTCTGTGTGTATGTTAATCTTCCTGTTTATTTGTCCACCTCCTTCAGACTCCTGGAGTCTCCTGAGAAGGACTCCTTCCTTTGTTCAGTGTGATTGTTCCCCAGAGGTCGTCAGGGAGCCTGGAACTTGCGACACTCAATAAGCATTTGTTGAGTCAATAAGTAATGAGTAGCCTCCTCTACTTGAGTGTCCTGTATGCTTATGTCAGTGACCTCCACCAAAATTGTCTGTAGAGAAAGAGTTATATGGATGCTTTAGGGCTGGTTTTCAGTTCTAATTGAATATACATGTGTCCAAGGAAGGCCATCATAGCCCAGTGTGGCTGTGAGGAACTGCCCTCCAGAGTTGAACATCAGAGAACCTAGTTCCAGTGCTGTCTCCATCCAGCTGTATGATCTTGGCTAGATCAGCTAGCTTTTCTGGTGGTTGATTTCCATCTCAAAAACAAACTTCTCTCCTGAAGCCAAGCTTCAGTGTTAATCTGTCCTGTTCTGTTGATTTCATGGAACATGCTGGTAAAGCCACCTGCACCACTGTTGTATAACACCAGCCCTCAGCACACCTGAAAGCGGGTTTCCATGAGACCCACGGTACTTAGAAGACTTGGTGTCCCTGGGCTGAAACCTGGCTGTCCACTTTGATATATTGTATGTAGATTTGACTCCAAACATGTCCCCTGAGCAGGAAGTATCCCTGTTTGCCTCATGACCTTGAGCTAAACACTGTTTCTTCCAGTTCAAAACTTACGATTCCTTCTTAATATAGTTAGCCTTATCAGTAGCTTCTGGAAAGAAGTTAAAACAGCATGTAAGAGCAGTACAGGAAAAGGAGAAGAAATTTAAATGTAGTATGAAAAAATTTATTGGCAGCTTTATTAGTTTATCTTTCAGGATGTATGCAGGACTGATCTATTTATTTTGTGGTTCGATAAGGCCATAGGAGTCTTTGTTGAAACATGGCGTCTGGTACCATACATCATAACTCGTGTTCATCGGTAATTTTAAAATAGTAAATTGCACTCATGTTGATACTTTTTATTTAAAGCTAATGCTTCCTCTTATTGCTCTTGT